>NC_082685.1:36111583-36755035 GCF_949987515.2 Delphinus delphis | reverse complement strand
CGCCTCCATGGCATCTACAGGAAAGGAAGACAGGAGGACTGGCTATCAGATAACTAAGCCCACTTGTATATCAGAGTATAATAAATAAAGGAGTTGATCAGCCTGATCCATATCTGGCAAACTTCAGTATCTTCCAGAAAACTTGAAAATGGTATAAGAAAGTGGGTTTCTCTTTGAGTAATTGTGGTTTATTCAATGCGTTTAAGATTTATTGTAGCTTTAATGCACAGAATAAAATGACTTACAAGCAATTTTTGTTAGCAGTAGCTAGGGAATGGGTAACTGACCATGCTGGTGAATGTAGTGGTGGTCCCGCACCTAGTCCTTCTTGTGGCATTTCTAAAAGAGCCCCCCGCAAATATCCACCTTGTCGACTATCAGGTAAAATAAAAGAACATATTCTAGAGGAAATAATACCCACAGGACTGAAAAAAGAAAAATGCTGCCAGAAAGTGTAGAGTCTGCTCTTCCAGGGGAAAGTGCAGTGAAACCCGCTATATTTGTAATAGATGTTCTGTTCCCCTACACAGAGGTGCCTGCTATACTGCCTATCACGCGCTAACAAAATATTAGAATGCTTTAGTAAGACATGTACAAAGTTTCAAATAAAGTGCAAAAATTTGTTGATACTTACTCAAATGTGGCTGTTTCAGTGTTCACTTACATAACAAATTGCTGGCCACAGGCGTTACTTTCTGCAAAAATCCCCCGGTCAGTAACGTGTTAAGAGAAGATTTTTTTTAATGTAAAAAATTTTTTGCAAGTGCAAATTTTTATCATTTAATAATGAAATAATGATAGAAGGGATATACACTTTTAAGTTCCAAGTCAAGTGTGTTTATGTTGTGTTCACTGACCTAAAGTATAGGGAATATCCCTAGCCAGCCACTTCATTGAGTGGGTCTCTGGTGGAGAGTGGTTGTTTTATGATTGATAAGGGAATGGTTGAACACCTGACATTTTTGCCAGGTTACGCCAGTATTTAAAGTTATATCAGTTGGAGTTCTCTAGGATTTTGAGTCACAGAAAGCCATTCCAACAACTAAGCTTAAAAAGGAATTCACCTGTTTTTTTCTAGTACTTATATGGGTTCACTTTTTACATTTAGGTCTGCAATCCACTTAGCGTTTATTCTTGTGTATGGTGTGACATAGCAATCTAATTTTATCTTTTTACAAATGACTACCAACTTCTCCCAGCGCTGTTTTTAAAAGTCCATCTTTGCCTCAGTGATCTAGTTAAATTTTAGTATCAACTAAGACCAAGTTTGTATCCTTTCCGAAATGCTTACCTTCTTCCTGTTTGTCAGATAATCATTTAAAACCTAACTTAGTTTATAGTGGCATTATTTGTCAAAACAGAGAACCTCATTTAGACTCAGACTGGGACACCAGAGATTTGTGTGGTAATAAAATTTCAAAATAACTGGAGAATTGATTAGTATAGAAGTAAGCATGCAGTTGAGATGGTTTTCTGTGATATATTTCAATACTTTCATCTTTAAGAAAGTACTGTTCCCCATGTCATGTGAATTTCTTTTCTTCAAAAATAAATTATTAGTTATTAGTTTGGCTCACAAAATATAGGGAAGACTAACACAAGGGCTATGCCTGTGACCCCTTGGGCTGTACTTCCCTTCCATAAACACCTTTTAGAACCCCAGACTCATGCTGCCAAAGCATTCTCTCACATCTTAACAGCTGCAGAGTATAGTATCCGACCACGTGGGAAGCTTAAACAGACTCCCTGTAAGCGATACGGGGGGTCCCTTCCAATTAGGTCTTCCAGCTCACTTTTGCCGGTATTAGGACAGCACTGGTTGTTCCAGCTGCCCATGTCCTAAAACTCTCATGAATGAACAGGTCACAGGCAAATTACGCCTGCACAGCCCTTATAACTTTTTAAAAGTTTTTAAAAAGGCCTTTCTTAAACAGGAGTGGCTAAGGCCCCTTCGCTATATCCAGTCTTCTAAGCCCCAGGCTGCCTGTGGCACCTGGATGGCAGTCCCTGGGGGTCCCCCACATCCTAGGGTGGCGATGGAGGAAGGGCAGGCCAGGCCAAGCATGAAGAATAAACAGTCAGTTTTATTGGGCTCAGACTAGGAATCCATGGGTCTTGAGGACCTCTGTGAATTTGTCAGTTTTCTTCTCTATGTTCTTTTCGGCCTGCTTCCGTAGCCTCGTGACCTGCTTCTTTTTCCGGTAATGGATCTTGGCCTTCTCCTTTCTCTTCTCCCCCAGGGCAGCTGTTACTGCCTGGTACTTCCAGCCAACCTCATGAGCCAGGCGCCCTAGGTAGGCAGACTTCCGCGTGGGCGTCAGGCGCACAACCTTGAGGGCAGCGGGAACCGCCAGACGCTTTTTCTTGTCATAGGCTGGCGGGAACCCTTCAAACATCTTGAGGCGGTCCAGAGTGGCCTGGTCTCGCTTGGTCTTGTGGGGCAGCATGCCTCGCACTGTCTGCCCGAAGATGCGGCTGGGGGCTCGGAAGTGGTAGGGGCCGCGGGAGGGGTTGCTGTTCATACGCTTGCGGAGGAAGGCCAGGTACTTCCACTTGTTTCTGTAGAAATTGCCAGAAGTGTTGATGCCCTCACGGCGCACAGCCACCACCTTTTGACCCAGAAGCACCTGCTCGGCCACGATGGTCGCCAGGCGGCCCAGGAGATGGCCTCGGCCATTGAGCAGCAGGACCTGCCCCTCCACCATCTTCAGCAGCCACCTGGGAAAACATGTGAATTTCTTTTACCCAATGACACAAGAAAATAATTTCCTGGAAAACATAATAAAATAAAAGATCCCGGGCATCCCTGTATTTGTAAAGGCAAAGAATAAGTTTTAAACACTTGCAGATTGAATTCATCCCTCTGCAAGGAATCCATTTTGCTAACTCAGTGAAAAATGGCCTTGGATTAACTATAGAAGAATAACCCAAGACCTGTGGTGCAAGTCCCTGATTCAGTGAGGTAGAGGTTTATTTTTAACATAAACCTCTACCTCAAAATGACTAAACATCAGATCTCTGGGACTTGATGACATGTTCTAGAGCAGTGTCATCTTCTTTTCAAGTGCCCTAATTCTTGGTAGCAAGGGAATTTAAAGTCACTTTTTCTTCAGGACAGTGAAACATATAAGCTCTGTGCTTATTACCTTTTTATAGCAGTTCCTGTGCCTTGCTCAGTTACTTCCTCCTGTGAACAATTCTTTATTTCCATACCTGTGGAAGAAAATATAGTCTTGTGGTTAAAAGCATAAAAGGTTAGACAGATCTGTCCTAGCTCCATCATTTAACTTGATGTAAAGTGGGATAATAATAGTACCTGTCGGGCTTCCCTGGTGGCGCAGTGGTTGGGAGTCCGCCTGCCGATGCAGGGGACACGGGTTCGTGCCCCGGTCCGGGAGGATCCCACATGCCGCGGAGCGGCTGGGCCCATGAGCCATGGCCGCTGAGCCTGCGCGTCCGGAGCCTGTGCTCCGCAACGGGAGAGGCCACAACAGTCAGAGGCCCACGTACCGCAAAAAAAAAAAAAAAAAAAAAAGCATAATGAATATTACAAATTTTTAGAATTATGCTAACCTCAGTCAATAATCCATAAATTATCCTTCAGGTTAATTTATGAAGAACAAATTGAGTGTTTGCCTGGGGATATGAGCTTGGGGTGAGAGAGAGGGTATTACAGATTTGGAAGGGGCACATGGGAAGTTTCTGAGGTTCTGGCAGTTTGTCCTCTTTGTGTATTTTGTAACTGCCGTTAAGTGCATATACATTTATAGCTGTTATATTTTCTTGAGTTATTGACTCCTTTATCGTCATGAAATGTTCCTTTTTTGCTCTAGCAATATCTCTTTTTTTAAAAACTATTTTGTCTCATACTTCTATAGGCATTGCTATAGACTAAATGTTTTAATCCTCCCAAAATTTACATCTTAAAAACTAACTCCCAATGTGATGATATTAAGAGATGGAGCCTTTGGGAAATTATTAGGTCATGAGGGTAGAGCACTCATAAATGGGATTAGTGCCCTAATATAAGAGATCAAAGAGAGCTCCCTTGACCATTCTGGCATGTGAGGCTATGGTGAGAATACCCCTATGATCCAGGAAGCAGGCCTTCACCAGACAGTGAATCTGCCAGTCCCTTGATCTTAGACTTCCAGCCTCCAGAATGTTTGTTGGTTATAAGCCACCAGTCTTTGGTATTTTTGTTGATAGCAGCCCAAACTGACTAAGACAGCTACTCTTTCTTTTATGGTTAACTGTTTGCATGATATATTTTTTACATCCTTTTATTTTCACCCTATTTGTGTCTTTGAATCTAAAGTGTGTCTTATAGATAGCATATGGTTGGATCTTCTTGATTCCAGTCTGACAGTCTCTGCTGTTTGGTTAGAGTGTTTAGTCCATTCACATTGTGCTGTTGACATGGTTATACTTATATCAGCCATTTTGTCTTCTGCATGTCTCTTGTCTTTTTTTTTTTTTTTTTTTTTTTGCAGTACGCGGGCCTCTCACTGTTGTGGCCTCTCCCGTTGTGGAGCACAGGCTCCGGACGCGCAGGCTCGGTGGCCATGGCTCACGGGCCCAGCCGCTCCGCGGCATGTGGGATCCTCCCGGACCGGGGCACGAACCCGCGTCCCCTGCATCGGCAGGCGGACTCTCAACCACTGCACCACTAGGGAAGCCCCTCTCTTGTCTTTTTTATTCCTGTTTCTTTCACTGCCTTCTTTTGTGTTAATTTTTTTAGTGTATCATTTTAATACTTCTGATTTTTTAACCATCTGTTTCTTAGCCAAAGTTTCCTAGTGGTTGCTCTATGGTTTACATTACGCATCTTATTACAGTCTACTTTAATGCTATGTAATTCCAGTAAAAAATAGAAACTTTGCCTCAGTATAGCTCCATTTCCTCCCCCCTCCTTTGTGCTACCATCATCATATATCAATATATTTTGTAAACCCAACCATATAGTGTTGTAATTACTATCTTATAAATCTTTCTGCCTTTTAAAGAAATTAAAAGAAGAAAGAAAATAACGTATTTATAGAACCTTTGATGTATTTACCATTTCTAATTATCTTCATTTCTTCATGAAAATTTACCATCTCCTTTCAGTCCAAAGGACTTCTTTAGTATGTCTTGTAAGGCAGATATGGTAGCAGCAAATTCTCTGTCTTTATCTGTGAATGTCTTTATTTTGCTTTTGTTTTGAGGTATGGTCTTGCTAAATATCTAATTGTTGATTGACAGTCTTTTTGCTTTTACCATTTTGAATGTGTCGTTATGCTGCCTCTGGCCTTCATTGTTTTTGGTAAGAAATCAGGTATTAATAGTTTTGCTGTTCCCCTATACCTGATAAGTTGTTTCTAATTTCATTGTGTTCAGATTTTCTCTTTGTCTTTGAATAATTTGACTCTGGTGTCTCTAGATACGGATCTACATACTTGGGGTTTGCTGAGCTTCTTGGATCTTTAGATAACATTTTTCACCACGGTTTTGAGATTTTCAGTCATTGTTTTTCAAATATCTGTTCTGTATCTCTTTTTATGGGACTCTTATCACATATATTAATGAAGGGTCTGTTCATATTTTTCCATCTTTTTTTCTGCCTTTAGTTCTTCACACTGGATGTCTGTTGCTCTAACTTCAAGTTTACTGATTTCTCATGCCAATTCAAATCTGTTGAGCCCATCTGTGAATTTTTTATTTCAGTTATTGAACTTTTCGTCTTTGTTTTCTTGTTCTGTTTTTTAAAAATAATTTCTGTCCCTTTTTCATGATTCTCTTTTTTAATCGTTGTCATCATGCTCATTTAAGTCTTTAAACACATTCCTTTTAGTTTTTCAACAAATTGTTTATAGCTGCTTTATTTTATAACATCAGCATCTTAATTTTTTAAAATTTTTATGGAGTTTAGTTGATTTACAATGTTGTGTTAGTTTCAGGTGTACAGCAAAGTGAATCAGTTATTTATTTATTTATTTATATATATATATATATATATATATATATATATATATATATATATATCTCCATTCTTTTTCAGATTCTTTTCCCATATAGGTCACCACAGAATATTGAGTAGAGTACCCTGTGCTATACAGTCAGTCCTTATTAGTTACCTATTTTATATATAGTAGTGTGTATATGTTAACCCCAAACTCCTAATTTATCCCTTCCTACCCCCTTTTTCCCTTTGGTAATCATAAGTTTGATTTCTGTGTCTATGAATCTGTTTCTGTTTTGTAAATAGGTTCATTTGTATCATTCTTTATTAGATTTCACATATAAGTGATATCATATGATACTTGTCTTTCTCTGACTTCACTTAGTATGGCTATCTGTATGTCTTCTTTGGAGAAATGTCTATTTATATATTCCACCCATTTTTTGATTGGGTTGTTTGGGGTTTTTTTGATAGTGAGCTGCATAAGTTGTTTGTATATTTTGGAGATAAATCCCTTGTCGGTCACATTGATTGCAAATATTTTCTCCCATTCTGTGGGTTGTCTTTTCATTTTGTTTATGGTTTCCTTTGCTATGCAAAAGCTTTTAAGTTTCATTAGGTCCCATTTGTTGTATTTTTGTTTTTATTTTCATTCCTCTAGGAGGTGGATCAAAAAAGATCTTGCTGAGATTTGTGTCAAAGAGTGTTCTGCCTGTGTTTTCCTCTAAGAGTTTTATAGTGTCTGGCCTTACATTTAGGTCTTTAATCCATTTTGAGTTTATTTCTGTGTATGGTGTTAGGGAGTGTTCTAATTTCATTCTTTTACATGTAGCTGTCCAGTTTTCCCAGCACCACTTATTGAAGAGACTGTCTTTTCTCCATTGTATATCCTTGCCTCCTTTGTCATAGATTAGTTTACCATAGGTGCGTGGGTTTATCTCTGGGCTTTCTGTCTTGTTCCATTGATTTGTGTTTCTTTTTCTGTGCCAGTGCCGTACTGTCTTGATTACTGTAGCTTTGTAGTATAGTCTGAAGTCAGGGAGTCTGATTCCTCCAGCTCGGTTTTTTTCCCTCAAGACTGCTTTGGCTATTCAGGGTCTTTTGTGTCTCCATACAAATTTTAAGATTTTTTGTTCTAGTTACATAAAAAATGCCATTGGTAATTTGATAGGGATTGCACTGAATCTGTAGATTGCTTTGGGTAGTATAGTCATTTTCACAATATTGATTCTTCCAATCCAAGAACATGGCATATCTCTCCATCTGTTGGTATCATCTTTAATTTCTTTCATCAGTGTTTTCTGCATACAGGTCTTTTGTCTCCCTAGGTAGGTTTACTCCTAAGTATTTTAATCTTTTTGTTGCAATGATAAATGGGAGTGTTTCCTTCATTTCTCTTTCAGATTTTTCATCATTAGTGTATAGGAAGCAAGAGATTTCTGTGCCTTAATTTTGTATTCTGCAACTTTACCAAATTCACTGATTAGCTCTAGTAGTTTTCTGGTGGCATCTTTAGGATTCTCTATGTATAATATCATGTCATCTGCAAAGAGTGACAGTTTTACTTCTTCTTTTCCAATTTGTATTCTTTTATTTCTTTTTCTTCTCTGGTTGCTGTGGCTAGGACTTCCAAAACTATGTTGAATAATAGTGGTGAGAGTGGACTTCCTTGTCTTGTTCCTGATCTTAGAGGAAATGCTTTCAGTTTTTCACCATTGCGAATGATGTTTGCTGTGGGTTTGTCGTATATGGCCTTTATTATGTTGAGGTAGGTTCCCTCTATGCCCACTTTCTGGAGAGTTTTTATCATAAATGGGTGTTGAATTTTGTCAAAAGCCTTTTCTGCATCTATTGAGATGATCATATGGTTTTTATTCTTCAATTGATTAATATGGTGTATCACATTGATTGATTTGCGTATATTGAAGTATCCTTGGATCCCTGGGGTAAATCCCACATGATCATGGTGTATGATCCTTTTAATGTGTTGTTGGATTCTGTTTGCTAGTATTTTGTTGAGGATTTTTGCATCTATATTCATCAGTGATATTAGTCTGTAATTTTCTTTTTTTGTAGTACCTTTGTCTGGTTTTGGTATCAGGGTGATGGTGGCCTCATAGAATGAGTTTTGGAGTGTTCCTTCCTCTGCAGTTTTTTGGAAGAGTTTGAGAAGGATGGATGTTAGCTCTTCTCTAAATGTTTGATAGAATTCACCTGTGAAGCCATCTGGTCCTGGATTTTTGTTTGTTGCAAGATTTTTAATCACAATTTCCGTTTCATTACTTATGATTGTTCTGTTCATATTTTCTATTTCTTCCTGGTTCAGTCTTGGAAGGTGATACCTTTCTACGAATTTGTCCATTTCTTCCAGGTTGTCCATTTTATTGGCATAGAGTGCTTGTAGTAGTCTCTTAGGATGCTTTGTATTTCTGTGGTGTCTGTTGTAACTTCTCCTTTTTCACCTGATTTTATTGATTTGAGTCCTCTCCCTCTTTTTCTTGATGAGTCTGGCTAATGGTTTATCAATTTTGTTTATCTTCTCAAAGAACCAGCTTTTAGTTTTATTGACCTTTGCTATTGTTTTCTTTGTATCTATTTCACTTATTTCTGCTCTGATGTTTATGATTTCTTTCCTTCTGCTAACTTTGGGTTTTGTTTATTCTTCTTTCTCTAGTTCCTTTAGGTGTAAGGTTAGGTTGTTTATTTGAGATTTTTCTTGTTTCTTGAGGTAGGCTTGTATAGCTATAAACTTCCCTCTTGGAACTGCTTTTGCTGCATCCCATAGGTTTAGATCGTCATGTTTTCATTGCCATTTGTCTCTAGGTATTTTTTGATTTCCTCTTTGATTTCTTCAGTGATCTCTTTGTTATTTACTAACGTATTGTTTAGTCTCCATGTGTTTGTGTTTTTTACGTTTTTTTCCCTGTAATTCATTTCTAATCTCATAGTGTTGTGTTCAGAAAAGATGCTTGATATGATTTAAATTTACTGAGGCTTGATTTGTGACCCAAGATGTGATCTATCCTGGAGAATGTTCCATGCGCACTTGAGAAGGAAGTGTAATCTGCTGTTTTTGGATGGAATGTCCTATAAATATCAATTAAATCTATCTGGTCTATTGTGTCAATTAAAGCTTCTGTTTCCTTATTTATTTTCATTTTCATGATCTGTCCATTGGTGTAAGTGAGGTGTTAAATTGTTGATTGCCTCTTTTACAGCTGTTAGCAGTTGCCTTATGTATTGAGGTGCTCCTATGTTGGGTGCATATATATTTATAATTGTTCTATCTTCTTTTTGGATTGATCCCTTGATCATTGTATAGTGTCCTTCCTTGTCTCTTGTAACATTCTTTATTTTAAAGTCTATTTTATCTGATATGAGTATTGCTACTCCAGCTTTCTTTTGATTTCCATTTGCATGGAATATATTTTTCCATTCCATCACTTTCAGTCTGTATGTGTCCCTAGGTCTGAAGTGGGTCTCTTGTAGACAGCATGTATATGGATATTGGGTCTTGTTTTTTGTATCCATTCAGCAAGCCTGTGTCTTTTGGATGGAGCATTTAATCCATTCACGATTAAGGTAATTATTGATATGTATGTTCCTATTACCATTTCCTTAATTTTAGGGGTTTGTTTTGTAGGTCCTTTTCTTCTCTTGTGTTTCCCACTTAGAGAAGTTCCTTTAGCATTTGTTGTAGAGCTGGTTTGGTGGTGCTGAATTCTCTTAGCTTTTGCTTGTCTGTAAAGCTTCTGATTTCTCCATCGAATCTGAATGAGATCCTTGCCGGGTAGAGTAATCTTGGTTTGTAGGTTCTTCCCTTTCATCACTTTAAGTATATTATGCCACTCCCTTCTGGATTGTGGAGTTTCTGCTGAGAAATCAGCTGTTAACCTTATGGGAGTTCCATTGTATGTTATTTGTCATTTTTCCCTTGCTGCTTTCAATAATTTTTCTTTGTCTTTAATTTTTGCCAATTTGATAACTGTGTGTTTTGGTGTGTTTCTCTTTGGGTTTATCCTGTATGGGACTCTTTGTGCTTCCTGGACTTGGGTGGCTATTTCCTTTCTCATGTTCGAGAAGTTTTTGACTATAATCTCTTCAAATATTTTCTCGGGTCCTTTCTGTCTCTCTTCTCCTTCCTGGACCCCTGTAATGTGAATGTTGTTGCATTTAATGTTGTCCCAGAGGTCTCTTAGGCTGTCTTCATTTCTTTTCATTCATTTTTCTTTATTCTGTTCTGCAGCATTGAATTCCACCTTTCTGTCTTCCAGGTCACTTATCTGTTCTTCTGCCTCAGTTATTCTGCTGTTGATTCCTTCTAGTGTAGTTTTTATTTCAGTTATTGTATTGTTCATCTCTGTTTGTTTGCTCTTTAGTTCTTCTAGTTCCTTGTTAAACATTTCTTGTAGATTCTCCGTCTGTGCCTCCGTTTTTTTTCCGAGATTTCGGATCATCTTTACTATCATTACTCTGATTTCCTTTCCAGATAGATTGCCTGTCTCCTCTTCATTTAGTTGATCCTGTCAGTTTTTATATTGTTCCTTTGCCTGAAACATATTCGTCTGTCATGTCATTTGGTCTGAATTTCTGTGTTTGTGGTCTTCTTTCCACAGGGTGCAGGATAGTAGTTCCTCTTGCTTCTGGTGACTGCGCCCTGGTGGGCGAAGCTGGATCTTGTCCCTCTGTTGGGCAGGGCCGTGTGAAGGGGTGTGTTTTGAGGTGGCTGGGAGCAGCCTGTCTGATGATGGGTGGGACTGTGTTCCTATCCTGCTGGTTGTTTGGCCTGAGGCATCCCAGCACTGGAACCTGCAGGCTATTGGGTGGGGCCACCAATCAATATTCCCTGCTTTGTGCTGTGTCCCAGCGCTTGTGAGACCTTGTGTGCACCCTCCAAGAGCTCCTGGCCCTGTGGAGCTCCTGCGCTCAAGCCCCACTGGCGTTCAATGCCAAATGCCATGGAGTTCTTCCTCCTGGTGCCAGACCCTCAGACTGTCTTAGAGGGCTGTTTTTATGTGGGAGCATCCTTGTGTGGGTTTAATATTTTTTGGTGCAAGGGCTTTTTTTTGTATGATTGTCTGCCACCTCTTTCCTCAGTGTATGCTGGCTATTATCCCCTTGATAGGAGGTGTGACTGATGTTGTGGTGGCCAGAGCCTGCACTGGATATTGAGCAGGGCCTCCCCTTGGCTCTGTGGTTGTCACTGCCCTGTCAGGGGCAGGGTCTGCTATCCATTTGTTGAAGTAGAAGCCCCCAGATCCATTTCTGAGGTGTGTTTCTGATCTGTGGTGCAAGATAGGCAGGATTGGAGCACTCCCATTGGGAGAGAAGCCACTGAGTATTCCTCCTCTGGAGCTGTTCACCTGTGAGTGTGCTCTGCTGCGTCACCCTTCACCAGTTGTGCGCACTCACAAATTACCCTGTTGTTGGCACTGCTCTCGGCCTCGCCTTAACTGTGGGTATGCTGGCAATTGGCTCTGGTGTCTCTGAGGCATTGTTTTCACCAGGACACCCGCAGAGATCCACTGAAGTCAGGTCATAGGACTGCAGTAATCGTGCACCTGGACCCTCTGTGGGAGCTATGGAAGCAGCCCAGACTCTGGCCTGGCCCAACCCCTTGTGTGTATGTGCCCACAAAGCCCACGGCTGCTAGAGCTAGATGTGGCTCAGCTGCAGGAGCCCTCGTCTGTTTGGATGTTCTGCAGGCGCTGAATTTACAAAGCTGGCAGCGGGAGATATAAATCCATGGTTCACACAGCCGTGAGGAGAGATTTCAGCTCTTCTTTCTTAGTTGCACGGCCTCTGGGGCTCAGCTGTGGTTTCAGCCCCACCTCTGCGTGTGGGCTACCCACCCACCTGCATCTGCTCTTGAGGCTGCCCCGGGGCACATGAGCCTGCCCAGGCGGGAGGGGGCCAAGGTGGCAACCAGGGCAGCAAGTCCACCCAAGTGGGAGCCCCTCCTAGTGCCTGTGGAGGCAGGGGCCGGTGCATGGGGAAAGGCTGCAGTGGCAGCCCCACCCTTGATGCACCACTCAGCCATGGAGCTGCATCTCTGTGGCGGCCCAGGTTTCTTCCACAAACATTCCACGTTGCGGAGCTCCTCAGTCCCATCCCTTCAGGCTGTCTCTTCGCAGCCAACAGCAGTCCTCTACCTGGGTCTGCTCTCCAGACCCCACATTCTAGCACTCAGCCCCCATCTGCACCAGCAGACACACGTCTCAGCCTGGGGAGCTCAGGGCTTTGGCATGCACCGTCTGTGTAGATCTCACTCTGTCCTACCTGCCACAGACCGGTTGCTGGGCTCTACCTCCAAGCCCCCAAAGCTCCCCTTCTGTCCCAGCTGATCTCCCCACTGGTGAGGGGGCTTCCCCAGATGATGTGTATATACTCATGTTTCTGTTGACTGCTTGTTCCCCCGATTGTGGGTCAAACTTTCTTGCCTCTTTGCATGTCTTACAATTTTTTTTTTTGTTGAATCTGGGCATTTTAAGTAATATTGGAGCAACTCTAAAGTCTGACCTTCCCCCACCCCCCAATTATTTTTGTTGTTGCTATTTTGCCTGTCTGCTTATTTGTTTAGTAATTTACCTGGACTTAGCTGTGTGATTCATTTCCTCTGGGATGTGTGGCCACTGATGGCTCTGCTCAGTTGGTTTTTGGTTTTGTTCCTGTTTTTATTTTTAAGTCTGGCTTTCTTGAGGTTGCTTCTGTTTCCACACAGTTTAGTGGCCATGCAGTACTGGTCAGAGATTATGTTCAAACATGTCAAATCGATACGGCTTCCACCTGCTGTCATTGGATCTATGTGTGGATTTAGAAGTGTGTTCTAAGTTCAGATAGTTTTCAGGTCTGCCCCATTGGACCCTCTTGCATTTCCTCAGCACATGTGCACAGGCTTCTAATAGAACAAGGATGCATGAATAGTTTCAGCCCTCTCCATCCTTCTCAAGTGTGCACACCAACTCCAGTCAGCCAGGATATTTGAAGAGCTTGTCAAGTGCCTCTATGACTGTCTCTTTGTATCTTGTTACATTTGTCTGACCCATGGGTCCCTTATTTGCCCAACCAGGACTGCTACCACAGATTAGTAGAACCCCTGGCCTTCCCTGTTTGCTAGCCACTCAGATTGCAACACCACTGGGCATGGATTATTTCACCTTCTTTGAATCAAGTCAGTGAAACTGCTGGTTATTCACAACCTACCTTGCGGTGTTAGAATTACCACATTGAATGATGGGAGGAAAAAGGGGAGCAGTCTGTAGCAAGTATGCCACAGATTTTCATTGTTATTTCCTAAATGAGTTTTTCCTAAAATAAGTGTTACTCACTTTGTTGTTAATCCTGTAATCAATTTCCAGGACACTGAAATGGTTGTTTTTTATCTTTCTGTCCAGTTTTGTAGTTGCTTTTGGGTTAGAGGGTTTGTAAACCTCCTCATTTAGACACATCAGAAGTCCCACCTAGGGACTTCCCTGGTGGCACAGTGATTAAGAATCTGCCTGCCAATGCAGGGAACACGGGTTCAATCCCTGGTCCCTAGGCATGCGGGAAGATCCCACATGACACAGAGCAACTAAGCCCATGCACCACAACTCCTGAGCCCGTGCTCCACAACTGCTGAAGCCCGCGTGCCTAGAGCCCGTGCACCGCAACCAAGAGTAGCCCCCGCTCGCTGCAACTAGAGAAAGCCGCACACAGCAACGAAGACCCAACACAAGCAAAAAATTTTTTTAATTAAAAAAAAAAAATCGTGTCTTTATAAAAAAAAAAGTCCCACCTAGTATTGAGTTTTGAACTGTTTAAACATTTTACACATTCAAATGTTAAAATTAAATCACAAAGGATAAGGAAAATTAAGCCTAAAATGGATTACAAAGAGGAACAAATTAATGTAACTATATCAAATTGATTACATGTTAACATAACTATATCAAATTGATTACATAGAGAAGATAATTCCAATAACTTTGGACATAATATTCTGACTGTATACCCTTAGTAGAATATATCCTAAAGTCGGAAAGAACTGCAATGAAGTCTTGAACTTTACGTAGTAGGTTATAGGTAGTGATAATCATATAGTAATTTTGAACATTTTTGTTTATTTTAGGATAGAGCAAATGAGTAAATATATTGCTGTTACTGGGAACTAGAGTTTTTCACTGTGGGAGTTGGTGTGGTATTCACTTACTTGAATACATACATAGAAGATTTCACTTGTATGTATTCTCTGACTCCTGGGATTTTTGTTTTATTTAAGATGTATTTTCATGGGTATCTTCACTGAGAGGGCCTAAAAGCAGTGACTCCCTAGTAACACCTAGATCTTGGTTTCTAAGTGCCATTCCCCACTAAAAGAATCCAGGACTCCTTGGAGAAATGGCTGATTCCAGGTATGAGGAAGGCAGAGTACAAAGTATTGCACCTGGAATATAATGTACACCTGCAGCAAAGTTCACCCTTGGGGGATAGATCCAAGCAAAGGTTTACGCAGATCCTAGAAGTGGGCTAAGAAAACTTAGGTAAAAAATCTGGAGCATGGTCTAAAGGGGCCCCACGGGAGGAAGGGTGTGGTCAGAAGAGGACCTTGACGGGCCCCTCTTGCCCACGCCTAAGGAATGTACAGTGTTCTTCAACCCATGAAACCATCTCAGCATTTTATAACGTTCCAGACTTTTTGCAGTGCTTTTTTTAATTCTCTTATAATTTTTTTTTTTTTTTTTGGCTGCGTTGGGTCCTCGTTGCTGCTTGCCACCTTTCTCTCGTTGCGGTGAGCGGGGGCTACTCTTTGTTGTGGTGCACGGGCTTCTCATTGCAGTGGCTTCTCTTGTTGAGGAGCACGGGTTCTAGGTGCACAGGCTTCCATAGTTGTGGCTTGTGGACTCTAGCACAGACTCAGTAGTTGTGGCGCACGGGCTTAGTTGCTCCGCGGCATGTGGGATCTTTCCGGAGCAGGCTTGAACCCGTGTCGCCTGCATTGGCAGGCAGATTCTTAACCACTCCGCCACCAGGGAAGTCCTCTTATAATTTTTAAAAATAGCCTGTGAGGTAGAATTGAGTTGCCCAATTAGAGGCATTATGTACAGTCTACATTCAAAGGAAGATCATGTGGGGAAGGAAGTGAAAGGTAGTCCTGGGGAGGAGATATGGTTTTTGCTAGACTTTGAAAACAGGCAAATTTGGTTTGGGCAGCTGGAAGGGAAATCTAGAAGAAAAACAATGGCATTCCAAGGTGGGTAGGTAAGCAAAAGAATGGAGTGAAGAATAAGAGAGCCAGCTGTCTAGAAGAGATGACTTGTGTAGTAATGGGAGATTAGGTTGAGTAGGTTGGAATAGAAGTTTGTTGCAAAGAATAAAAGATTTCTGAATCTTTTTTTTTTTAACCTGTAAAATATGTAGATACCTGCATGCCCATCTCTCAGAATTGTCTTGGGAAGCAGATGAGCTGAGCTAATGTATGTGACAGCAGGTGTTAAGAAATGAAATGCTATACTGGTATAAGTTATAGTGAACTTTGAGTGCCAGGCTGAAAAGTTTGCAGTTTTGGTAATAACTGTTGAAATAAACTCCATTCGTCAAGGGCATTGTCTTTTTGAGGTTTTCCTTGGCAGTTCCTGTGATGATTTACAGTGCAAGGTAATGTCACTATTTCTCCCTGAGTTTTTAGTGATGGGGAGGACTACTGAGTTAAGAGCCCTGTAAGAATGGTCCCCATTCTTATGCAAATACAATTCTAGAACAGATGTTACTGTGTGAGGTCTCTGCAATGTGTTAAAAGGCATTGTGGAGGAATGTGAGAGGGCTCCTAACCACGTTAGACGAGAACCTGGAAGATTTGCACCCAGTAATGCAGCAGGATACCAGCACTACCAGTTCACTTATGTGTGAATACTGCTGGCACTTAGCATGCTAAGTAAGACTTATACACGATGAAATCTGTCCTTGGATTCCGTAACATTACAGTGTGCGTGCCATCCTTTGGAAAAAAGAGTATGTTCCGGCAGCAGAATAAATCCTAGTCTTTGTACTGGGATCAAGTTAGTCTCCTGGCACAGCTGGGAGATAGTGCAGCTTTCTCTTCAAAGTGCTATTTTTAGCTGTTGCCAAGGAGATATTCAGCATGATATTGATACTTGAATTAATCCTCAATTTACACAATCTGTGGAAGCAGCAGCTCTTTTTCCAGGGTTTACTGCTTAATGGGTCACTGAGTTGTGATTTATCAAGACGAAAAAATAAAATTCCTTCCTTAGAATAATTGGCCTCTGAAATACGTTCTGGAGCTCACCTCTTGGCCAGTTCAACTTTTAGGCCTAGTTATAAAGACACCGTGAGCTTTTCTCAGGCTGCCTGCTCAGGCTGCCCCTTATCAATAATTCCTTCTGGGTGTACCTTGGATCTAGGCTTTTCTCATTGAAATGTTAATGTTCTAAATTTACCAAATAATGATTAAGCTCTTAAAACACACACACACACACAGGCACACACGCACCCATGCATGCACACAGGCACATGCATGCGAGCTTCACAAGAGCCTGATCTGGCCGTCTGAAAGACTCATCTGTGTTCATAGAACATTCCTGATAAGTTGGCACTGGATAACAGATTATAGACCAGAAAGTAGCTTGAAATTAGAGTTAAAATAGATTGAAATTGTTAATGTATGGACATTAAACTCTAATAACTTGATGAGTTGCCCTTCTCTAAAGAATTTTTTTGATATAACTTTTTTTTTTAAATATATTCCAGACCTTTAAGACCTGTAATGCATTTATTCATGTGATCCTATAATTTTTTCTTTTAACTTATTAACATGCTACCTTGCATTAATATATTTTCTAATGTGAAAACAACTTTTCATTGTTACAACTTTATTAGCCAGTGATACATGGGTGTGTGTGTGGTTTTGAGTGAATTTAAAATTGATCGAATGAATTCCCTAATATTTATAGGGTTTTGATTTTACCCTAATTGAAATTGTTTTAGAATTCAAAAATTTTTTTAGTTTTTCTTAAACCCCTTCACCCATTCTCCCACCCCCACCCCACCCCCACCCCCACCCCCCGGCCCCAACCTATGAGCCTGGTGTTTTTTGTTTTGTTGTTTTGTTTAGATTCCACATATAAGAGAGATCATGTGGTGCTTGTTTTTCTCTTGACTGATTTATTTCATTTAGCATAATGCCCTGTAGGTTCATCCATGTTGTCACAAATATGAAGAGTTCATTCTCTTTTATGGCTAAATAATATTCTGGTGTGTGTGTGTGTATGTGTGTGTGTGTGTGTGTGTGTGTGTGTAACACCACAGTTTCTTTATCCATTCATCCATTGACGGCCATTTAGGTTGTTTCCATATCTTGGTTATTATAAACAATGCTGCAGTGAACATGGGGGTGCAGATATCTTTTTGAGTTAGTATTTTCATTTTCTTCAAATAAATACTCAGAAGTGGAATTGCTGGATCATATGGTAGTTCTATTTTTAAGTTTTTAAGGAACATCCATACTGTTTTCCATAGTGGCTCTACCAATTTACATTCCCACCAACAGTGCACAAGGGATTTCTTTTCTCCACAGTCTTGCCAATGCTTGTTATTTCTTGTCTTTTTGATAATAGCCATTCTAACAGGTGTGAAGTGATATCTCATTGAGTTTTGATTTGCATTTCCTTGCTGATTAATGATGTTGAACGTCTTTTCATGTACCTGTTTGCCATGTATGTCTTCTTTGGGAAAATGTCCATTCAGATCTTCACCCACTTTTTAATAAGATTGTTTGAGGTTTTTTGCTGTTAAGTTGTATGAGTTCTTTATGTATTTTAGATATTAATGCCTTATCAGGTATATGATTTGTAAATATTTTCTTCCATTTATTTTGTTGATGTTTTCCTTTGCTGTCCAAAACTGTTTATTTTGATGCAGTCCCACTTGTTTATTTTTGCTTTTGTTGCCTTTGCTTTTGATGTCAGATTCAGAAAATCATTACCAAGACCTATGTCAAGGAGCTTACTGCCTTAGTTTTCTTCTAAGAGTATTATGGTTTCAGGTCTTACGTTCAAGTCTTTAATTCATTTTGAATTAATTTTTGTGTCTAATATAACATAAGGGTTCATTTTCATTCTTTTGCATGTGGTTGTCCAGTTTTCCCAGCACCACTTATCGAAGAGACTGTCCTCTCCTCATTGTATATTCTTGGCTCCTTTATCGTAAATTAATTGACCATGTGTGTGGGTTTATTTCTGGGCTCTCTGTTCTGTTTCATTGATCAATGTGTCTGTTTTTATGCCAATACCATACTGTTTTACTTACTATAGTTTTGTAATATAGGTTGAAATCAGGGAGCATGATGCCTCCAGCTTTGTTTTTCTTTCTCAAGATTGCTTTATCTATTTGGGGTTGAAATAACTTTTTTTTTTTTTTTTGAAATAACTTTTAACTGGATTTGTTATGGGGTTTTCTTGGCCTCCAGTATCAAATCCCCTTTCTCATGTAGAGGAAATTCCCCTGTGCTGTAATGATGTTGAGTGCCAGTCAATCCCCCAATTCCCTCACTCTGTTTTCTGACAGCCAAGGCATGTGACCTACGCTTGGCTCATTGGATGCTTCTGACCAAAACTTTAAATCTGGATCAGGACAAAGAAAGGGGAATGGTTAGGATTTATTGGCTGCTATTACAGTCCTATCTTGGCCAGATTCTTCCACTAAAAGACACTTACGTTTTCTTGCTTTTTGACTTAACAGAGCTGACTTGAGTCCTGCCTGTTTTCTAAGTGTGTATTTTAGGCCTCCCTTTGATTGTGTGAGCCCCACAGTAGCTTTCCAGTAATTTTTTTTTTTTTTTTCTTTTGCCTAAGATAGTCCTTTTGCTAGCATCCAAAAATCCTAACCAGTACAATAGAGGATATTATAATTCAAGCACCTCCTTCCTGGGTAGTACTAGGTAAATGTGGCCACATTTTTGTGTTTTGATTGCCATCACCACTACCCATTTTATTTTTTCCTGTATTCCCTCAGAGTAGTCCTTCTTCAGATATGTTGTATCTTAAAATGAATTATTATTGTGTCTGCTGAACATTAATAGATGTCATAAAAATTAAATTCAGTTTATACCTACCTTTTAGTTTCTTTATTGAGATTCATCAAGTGTTCTGTTTCATCCAGAGTATAGTAATAAGGTATTTGGAAAGCACCCTGGTCTCAACAGCTCATTTACAGATCTTCTCCAGAGACATAACATTTTTAGTTTAGTTCCTAATCTTAAGAGTACCAATTGTTTAGGCTCCCAGTTTGTACTGTAGATGAAAAACCCTGCTAACTTTATTTCCTCCCTTTGAAGTTTTTATTTAGTCAGAAGCTTCAAGAATGAAGGAAGAGATTTTTGGAGATTCTCTCTTTTTAAAAATGCTGTCAAAAGGTGGCAGGCAGGGCTTCCCTGGTGGCGCAGTGGTTGAGAGTCTGCCTGCTGATGCAGGGGACACGGGTTTGTGCCCCAGTCCGGGAAGATCCCACATGCCGCGGAGTGGCTGGGCCTGTGAGCCATGGCCGCTGGGCCTGTGCGTCCGGAGCCTGTGCTCCGCAACGGGAGAGGCCACAACAGCGAGAAGCCCGCGTACCGCGAAAAAAAAAAAAGGTGGCAGGCAGACACTGCTGCCAGTTCTGCTTCTGCCGACCATATTGCTAAGATGTTCAGGGCTGAAAGCACATAGGGACTCGGCACGTGTCATCTTTGCTCTACAGAATAACATTCACTCTGCCTTTGAGTTCAAAGAGTGCTTGGCCATCTGTGTTAATTTCTGAGTTGTTAGAAGAAGCTAAGAAAAGAGAGGTTTCTCTGGGTTTCTTCAGATTTCCCTGTGTTAGCCTGCTAACTGCATACTGCCTGACCCTGCAAATAAGACTTGTCCTCCATAATGCGCTCTGGTGGCTACTGTATGTCTCCTTTATGACACAAACTGCAATTGTAGCTAAGTAAGTATTACATTATTTATTTTACAGAAAAATAATGGCTCATATTTATTGAGCCCTTATTTGCCAGTCGGTGTATTGGGAGTTTTACATAAATTATCACATTAATCCATAAATCTATTAAAGCCTTAATTTTTAGATGAAGAAACTAGGCTCAAAACGATCTGGAACTTGTCCAGGATCTTCTACAATTAATAAGTAGCAGATCTAGAATTTGAACTTATAATGGTAAGCGTACCAGTGGGTATACTTAGTTTCATTTTTAGTAAATAGAAATTACTGTTCCGTGCAAAAGCTAGAAACATAGAAAACCTGGGTTTTATCTTTAAAACATCAAGAATTCACTTGATGATAATCCAGATGTCATGTGTTTTTTTCTGTATGTTTGAGATTTAGATAAAACTGACCCAGTTCTCAAAAGTCAAGCTGCTGCCTGTTGAATAGCATAATGTGTAATGAAAGCTGACCTTTTTGTTCATTTATCATAATATTGTGAGAATTTATGTCATTCTCTGATCTCTTTCAGAGAAGGAGAGAAGAGAGCTCTAGACTAAAGGAGGAGGGAAATGAGCAGTTTAAGAAAGGAGGTAAGATACCTATTTCAGCACTGATGCTGGGCGTCTTGACTCATTCTTTTGTAGATTCTGTGAAGAAACACCAAAGAACATTTGGAAACAATTAGCAGATCTAAACTGCTAATAATACCCTGTTGCCTCCCAACACCTTGGAATTTTGTTTTTTTACCAGGTCCAAATTATTCTCAAGTGACAGTGACCAGTTACCATGTGTCTCTAGGCACAGGCATAGTTTTTCTTTTCTGTAATCTACTGTCTATAAACCCAGAGATTAGAAGGAAAAACTCTTGAGTTTTTACTTTGGGAAACTCTAAACTGGAATGTTAAAAGGCTATTTTGCTACATTGCTGTAAAAAGATTGTCCCCGTTACTTGTGACAGTGCTGTGAATACTGGCCCAATGCATCCAGTGTGGCCGAGAGAAGGATTTTCCTTGTACTTTGGTTGCTCTTTCATGTGCCTTTTTCTGTGGATGCCTTAAGTAGAGAGATGTTCCTTCTGCGTTTCCTATATTTGCTTAGGAATAAGTGGGGTTCGTTCTTATAATTTGGGGGAACTATTTGATCTTATGATCAAATTCTATCACATCTCAGAGTGTGCATGCTTTAGAAATCTAGGAGTAGTAACATCTTCCCCTAGTTACTTTTAGGTTAAAAAAATTTTTTTTCTTATATCCTGGTTTAGCAATCATCACTTCTTTTTTTCTAAGAAAACTAAAGCTTCTCTGAAAGCGTATCTCCTTGTATTTTAGTATTAAATATTTCAAACCTGAGAAAGGAGTGAGTAGGCAATTTTTCTTTTAGTACCCTGACCATAATTCTTTGCGTGGCAATGAATATATAAATTTATCACCATTTTCTCTTTTAAGGTGTTTAGTCAACTGCTGATTTTTACATTGTGCTTTTGGCTCTATAAAATGTCTCTCCAAACATTTCATGGAAGCAGTTTTAGCCGGGTTGACTCCATGAAAGCACAATGTCTTTAATGAAAATATATACATAGAATTTTTTTCTTCATTCCGGGCCATTAATCCCAGATTTCAGTCTCTTTCATCTGTCCAGTTCCCTAATCCCCTTTCAAAACTCTTTACTAAATTGATAAGCCAAATTAAAGGTGAACATATAGAGCATTCTGTTGGAGACCTTTGTCCCGTGAATGGAAAGCGATGCATTCTGAGATCTTTTGGAATACAGTGATATCAGGTATAAAATCATAACGACCTCTCATATTTTACCTTATCCTCAGATTATATAGAAGCTGAAAGTACTTACAGTCGAGCCCTTCAGATGTGTCCATCCTCCTTCCAGAAAGACAGGTCTATCCTGTTTTCAAATAGAGCTGCCGCAAGGATGAAACAGGTATGTATCTTTGACCTTTTCTTTTTAAGAAGCACATGAACTTACAGTGTTTTCATAGGATAGCTTCTCTCCAGAAACAAGCATAGGGGTTCTAAAGTTGCTGCCTCTCTTTTCCTACCCATATATTTCCCTGATTTAAAGGGCATGGGGAAGATAGAAAAAATATTTTGAAAAACTTCAGTCAGATTACTGTTCACATTCCTCATTAAAGTGGCTGAGTGAACACTTCCATGGAAGGAAGCCTGGCAAAGTTTCCGCCAAACTAGGGCAGGTTAATGAAGCAAAGAGCCTAGTGCATCTCCTAGAATAGCTACAGCTGCTTATTTTAGGCCTCTGGAACTCTAGATAAAGACCCAAAGGGACAGGAAACAGTGCTTAAAACTGAACTTCAAGATGCTTATCTCTGAGATTCTGATTTTCTGTTGAAAGTGTGGACATAGGGAGAAACGTCCAAGAGTTGGGGTGAGAGGTACGCTTAAATGCAAAGTAGGTGTCAGGGAAAGTTCAAAGGTATTTTATATTTCCAAAGGATTGAGAACCTGGTGTAACAGGGTGAATTTAGGACAGATGAGAGTGTAAATATATTTGTTTGGTATCGTGCTGGATACCAAAAGTTAGATTTGTGATTTGTCTGATATTCCTATTTAGTCAACATAGTAAATCTTGCCAGATTGAAATGATGAGAGCTTGAAAAAAACAATACCACTTGTTTAACTGTGACTACTTGTATTCCAAGCACAAAGGATAGGTTTTTTAACACACCTCTAAGCAGCTACGAAGCAGGCCCAAGACTGGGTGGAGTGGTTTTCTGTTCTTTTAGATCAGGTATCTACATCACTTTCTTTTTTGATGTTGACTGGAATTCTCTAGTGCTTCTACCAAAGTCACTTTGGATGGCCCGGGTTTTTAAAGGTGGGTGGGGGTGTGCTTGAATATTCGGACATGCAAAAGTTTTATTTCAACCCAGACTCATACGTTTTATTATTGGATTCAGTGTCTAGGGTGAAGTTTTTTAGAGTGATTCATGTGGCATGAGAGAAGGAATCATTCTAGAGTATACAAACAAACATTTTGTATTAGGGGAAATAAAACAACTGTTTTAAGTTTATTTAAAACAACAGTCATTAATATATTTTACCATTGATCAAAATTCACACCTAATAGTTTTTACACTTAGCTGGAAAATTCTGATCTTTCACTTTTGCCTCTTGGAGACATCTAGCCACATTCTTAGACTGGAAATTGTCATTGTGAAGTGAGATCAAGGATACCTTCAGTGTCAGAGAAAACTTTGTACCATACCCATTTGGCTCCTGGGTTTTGGGATTCTTTGTTCCCACAATTGCCAAGTTACTGGCATTGCTAGTGTTAGGCTGGTATGATCAGCTGGTTCTTGAATTAGGAAAATGTATGGCCTTGCTAGTCTTCTGTCTGTCACAGCTGAGGAGAACTCAAAAGAGAGTTGCTCTGTGACTCTTTCCTGAACAAAGGATAGGTTTGTTAGTGGGGTTTTTGTTTGTTTTGTTCTTTTAACTTGCATTCCTAATATTTTTAAAAGATCCTAAAATTATAGACTTGGAGACTTTCAGAATTAATGTACTGAAGTGATTTAAGGAGCATGTTCTGAGTTTAAGGAAGTGATGGGTTAACTGCTTTAAGAATTTCTGAAAGGCAAGTTTGCAGGCTCAGCATCCCTGACTGGGTGTGCCTGGGCAAGCTTTATGTTTCATGTCTGGAGAGGGAAAAGGCAAACTGGAGTTAGGACAGAGTTTCAGCTCTAGGCCTGACTACACAAGAGCAGACAAAGCCCTAAAAAAATAGGCTCTAAAAGTAGTTACTTGGGGGCACAAAGTATAACTTATAACATAAGTTATAAAGATTTGGGACTTCCCCGGTGGCACAGTGGTTAAGAATCTGCCTGCCAATGCAGGGGACACGGGTTCGAGCCCTGGTCAGGGAAGATCCCACAGGCCACAGAGCAACTAAGCCCGTGCGCCACAACTACTGAGCCTGCGCGCTAGAGCCCATGAGCCACAACTGCTGAGCCTGCATTCCACAACTACTGAAGTCCGTGTGCATAGAGCCTGTGCTCCACAACAAGAGAAGCCACCGCAATGAGAAGCCCGCGCACCGCAACAAAGAGTAGCCCCCGCTCACTGCAACTAGAGAAAGCCCGTGCACAGCAACGAAGACCCAGTGCAGCCATAAATAAATTAATTAATTAATTAATTATTTTTAAAAGTTATAAGGATTTACTCCTATTTCAGTTTAAAATATGAAGTTGTATCTTAGATTTATAGAAATCTAATAAGTTGGGGAAATACTGACTTACAGATTTCTTTACTACAGGACTTCTTTCTTGTTAGAGTTTTTAATATGTAAATTGCTATGATGAACATTGGAAGAGATAATATAGTTAGTGTTTCCCAAATGACTCTGGGACCTTTTTTGCTTATTGTGGGTAAAATACACATGCTACAAAATTGACCATTTTAACCATTTTAAAGTATACAATTCAGTGCCATTCACAGTGGCACTGGATACATTCACAGCGTTAGGCAGCCGTCACCACTGCCTGGTTCCAAAGTTTTTTTTATGACCCTAAAAGGAAACCCATTAAGCAGTCACTCCCTCCCCATCCTGGAACTGTTTCTGATTGAATCCTGAAACTCAATTTGGTAGACATTGCTCTAAAATATTCTGTAGAATATTTGGCATTTCCTACAGTAGCCATTATGGAAGTATTGAATGTTTATTTGAACTCACATTTCTCTAACATTGTAGAAAATTTCTAATTTGGGGAAAATAGACATTTAGAGCTTAGAAAAGTTAAATAGCAGATTAGTGTCACAGCTGAAACTAGTTCTTTTGATATCCTGTGTTCTTTCCACTGTGCCATGCTTCGCAATTCAGCAAGTTATGTTAGTTAGATATCTTATTTAGTGAATTGTTTGGTATTTTTGTTTCATCAGTGGATAAATTAAGGTTCATAACTGAGACTACGCGACAAACCATACAGTGTCTGTAGATGGACCATCTGTATACATTTTCAAGATACCACTTTGGGTGCGATATATAACAGCTAGCCAAAGAGGAGGGTTATTAATTCAGTTATTCATATATCAGTCATTTGCCCTGTTAATTGATCACAAAGTTTTCTCACTGTAACATTCTAATGTAAAGTGTCTTGCAAATATAACAAGTCAATTGCAACAGTCTTTAAAGATACTTTAGGAAGAAGCTACTTGAATAATTTGTCACCAGGAGGCTTTCAAGTTAGAGCTGTGAGCATAGTTTGAATTTTAGCTTGGAAGTAACACGCGTGTTTTGGTGTTATTTCCTTGAAAAGCATTCTGCATCTCCATAAGCAATTATTAATGATCAGCATATGTCATTGAGCCTTTGGGCTTTTGAGACAGAATTAGGGTGACATATTAATGATCTATTTCGTTTTAGGACAAGAAAGAGATGGCCATCAGTGACTGCAGCAAAGGTACAGCTTTTTGGTCTTGTTGCATGTTAACATACAAAAAGCATTACCTCAGCTAGACAAGCAAATAAGGAGGCTCTCAGTCAGGTGTTTACTTGTACACATGTACTCTTCTTCTGAGGCAGTTAAAGAAGAAGCTCTCGGCCTTTCTTAGAGGTACTGCACAGTAGTTGTCTTAGTGTAAGCATGCTTTTGAATGGATAGTTCAGTCCGTTTATCCTGTATTGGTAAATATATGGAGAATAATTCCAAGCTACCTTGGCCACAGAAACAGAGTTTATTCCCTGTATGTCCAAATTACTCTCCTTTGAAACTGAAGTTGAAGGTCTTAGTTAGCTGCTGTTGGGGCACCTGAATCTGTGTGTTTGGAAGGGCAGTTGCTCTTAGGGAATTGGTACTCTCTTCAGATGTAGTACTTAATCCAAACCTCCTTGCCATCGTTTTAATTATCCTTTCAGGTTCCACACAGTGAATCAAGCCTCTGCTATCTGAGTTCCATCGTGGTCTTTTCGTTCTACCAACTGATAGAGACAGCCCCAGACATAGGATCACCATTGTTTTTTCCACAGATTTCCTGATAGGCCAGACGGTTGTCTTGTCTTGGTGTGGAGAACACGCAGTCATTTTCCTTGCATCTTGCTACTCTCATGAGTCTTTCTAGCTAATTACTACTCTTGTAATTTGTGGGTTGTTGTTGGTTTTTTTTTCCATTTTCCTCCTTTGGATAATATTTTCTCTGAGAGAATCATAGAGTTAGAAAGAACCTTATATATTATCTAATCCCACTCTCAGACCAAGCATGAATTCCCTCTTCTGTTTTGTTTTTTAGTTTTTTTTTAACATGAATTAGTCACCCTCTCTACTGGATTTCTTTTCTTCATCCTTGGTATTTCTATAGAGTATCTGAAGGATGTATCTGTAATGTATCTGTTACTACATTAGAATCTAACAAACTTCTTCTGATCTATTTATCTTGGACTGCAACTAATTCTGAATGTACTGTTTTGTTTGGAAGAAGGTGTTCAACCTTAATCTGTGTGAGATGTGTGGGTTTGAAGAGTTTAAATTAGGAACAAGATTCTGATTTTCAGTTCTTTTCTCTGTAACCAAACGGTGAGAAAATGCCTTGTAAGCCTGATTAGCAGGGTATACACTAGGAAAGAGAATTCATTTCTAGCTGTAACCCTCAGTGTAGGAGCCAAGAAAATGGGAGGAAGGGGAAGGAAAGTGTTTCCAACCAAAGTGTTTCCCAGATTTGTTTTTGGATTTGGTTAAATCAGTATTCATGTGCTTATACTTAGTTGTTATGGACTGCATATGGGTTGTTGAACCCATAGGCCAAATACGTTGACACTAGTATGGTTATTTGTATTAAGGACCCTTCTCCTCCCACTAACCCCCCCAAACACATGCCCACTCAGTGCATAAACCCTGGCAAAGGACTTATTTCTGAGGTCATATTTGGAGCTCATTACTACCAGTTATATGGAACAATATTTAATGCTAGTCACCTTTGGTCTTTTAGCCTTGGCATAAATAAAGTTTAAGTTAATTCTGTTTATATGGATTGAGAAAGAAAATCACAAGTTACAGTGAAAAGTTGACATTTGAGGTTTTTATAAAGTAATCATGGGGAATTCCCTGGCTGTCCAGTGGTTAGGACTCGGTGCTTTCACTGCCGGGGCCCGGGTTCAATCTCTGGTCAAGGAACTGAGATCCTGTAAGCTTTGAGGCGTGGCCAAAAAAAAAAAAAAAAGTAATCATGGGAAGAATTCTTTCTCTTCAATACATATTTGCATTGTTAGAAGCTATCCACTAGTTGAGAAGGGGGCAGTATCTGAGTTAAAATGTAAATTAGGGGGTTCTGTTTTTTAAAAGATGTAGTAGAAGTCACTGGAGTATTTTTTTTTTTCCTGTGAGTATTATGTAGTTGGGAATATTTTAAGAGAATATGATGTGCTGGACTAAGCGGAGATTGACAGCATGTAAAGTTGAAATGTTGAGGTTTGGGTTCTTTCAGAAAACCTTCTCCTGAACCAGTATCCCCCTCCAACCCCTGTCCCATTTCTCTGGTCTGCTTCATTGAAAGATTGTCTATACCTACTGTGTCTCCTTTGTCTTCTCCAATTCTCTCCTTACACATCCATTGGACTTCTGTTTCATTCATGCCCCTGAAACCCATCTTGTAAAGGTCACCAACACCCTCCTCTTGTTCGGTAGTTGCTTCTCTATCCTCATCTTACTTGACTTCCCAAAAGCATTTAATGCAGTGTGTCATTCCTCATTTTCTTCTGTTTCATTGGCTATTCCTTTTTAGTCTCTTTTGCTGGCTTCTCTGTCAGCCTCATCATTTTGGAAGTCCCTAGTTCTTCATCTATAGGGCCCTCTTTTTTTTTTCCCTCTATATTTTCTCCCTATGTGATCTCATCTAGTTCTGCAACTTTAAATAACCCATCTCTATGCTATAGTTTATATTTTTGGCTCTGCCCTGTAGCCTGGAGCCCTGTATCCCATTGCAAAGTTGACATCTCCTCTGGGATGTCTAGTAGGCATTGCAGATTTAACGTGCCCAGAGCAGACTCTGGTGCCTCCGCAGTCCCCACGCACGCATGCATGCGTGAATACAACTTGAGGTTAGTTTTTTTCATTCTAATGAATGGCATTATTATCCATTATTTACTTGCTGAAACTAAAACGTTTGGAGTCATCCCTGATTACTCTTTCTTTCATTCCACATGGCTTAATTAATTAGCAAATCCTTTGGGCTCTGATTCAAAGACATTTCCTTAATCTGGCCTCTCCTTTTCATCTCCACTGTTAGCAGCTTAGTCAGCATCCTCTCTCATCTGGACCATTGCAGTGACATCCCAGCTGTCTCTGCTTCCCCTCATCCCCTCCACACTGTAGCCAAAGTGATCCTTTAAAACTGTAAATCAGATTATGTCTTGATCTGCTTGAAGACATTCCAGTGGCTTCGTATCACACTTAAGAAAAAGTCCAAGGGCTTCCCTGGTGGCGCAGTGGTTGAGAGTCCGCCTGCCGATGCAGGGGACGCGGGTTCGTGCCCCAGTCCGGGAAGATCCCACATGCTGCGGAGCGGCTGGGCCCGTGAGCCATGGCCACTGAGCCTGCGCGTCCAGAGCCTGTGCTCCGCAACAGGAGAGGCCACAACAGTGAGAGGCCCGTGTACCACAAAAAAGAAAAAAAAAAAGTCCAAGCTCCTTTCCCTGGCCAGGAAGGCCTCCATGACCTGCTTGTTGCGTATCTTCAGCCTCATCTCTTCCGCAGCCCTTACCTAGTCACCAACAAACACGTCAAAGTTATTCTTGCTTTAGAGCCTTTACTCTTGTTAGTCCTTTTTCCTGTATGCTCTTCCTCAGCTTTTCAAATGGCTGGCCTCCCTCAAATAATCCTTTTTCATATTTGACCACTCTCTAAAGTTACTTATTCCCCTCTTCACCTGAATTTACATCACCTTGTTTTATTTTTCTCTACAGCACAAAACTATCTGAAATTATTTGTATGCCATCTTCTCTTGCCTCCTAGAATAGCTTAAAGCTTCATGAGAACGTGGACGTAGTCTGTTCTGTTTGCCACTACTATACTCCAGAGATACACTGCACTAGGTGCATATATTAGGTACTAAATAAATAGTTACTGAAAGCATGAGTGAATTTAAAAATGAGTATATCACTTGAAAAGAAAAAAGTTCTAGAGCCATGATATTGCTTTCTAACAGAGAAAGAAACAACTTAAAAAAGAATACAAGAATGTAGTATACTTGAACCAAAACGCGGGCACTGGATTATTGGAAGGGTTGTTGTTGGAAAAAGGAGAGGATATTATGTGCCAGTGATCTAAGGGTGTTAGAGCAGGAGTTTGAAGGAACAGTGAGGATTTAGCTAAAAATGTAACCTCAGGAGTCAAGGCACGACCACAGTAGCTGAGGCCTAGAAAAGAGAGAATGATAGCAGAGTCTGCCACCAAAGTTCTCCCTCAATTTTTTAATATGTGCCTTCAAATTCCCTCTTACGTTTTCACTGTGCCTTGAGCTCTGTGTTTTGGTCTGTTTTGAAGTGGGTGAAGGACAAGTAGGTGGAAAGCAGGACTTGGGTGTGGACCAGGGTTTGGTAAACTACAGTCAACAAGCCAAATCCAGCCTGCATGCCACCTGCTTTTTTACAGCCTACAAGCTAAGAACGGTTTTTACATTAAATGGTTGGAAGTAAAAGAGAAGTAATATTTCAAGACACATAAAAGTTATGAACTTCAGACTTCAGTCTTCATAAATAAAGGCTTATTGTGATACAGCTAACCTTATTTGCTTATGCATCGTCTATGCTTGCTTTCATGCTACAATAGCAGAGATCAGTAGTTGTAACAGACAGTCTATCCCACAAAGTGTAAAATCTTTACTATCTGCCCTTTACAGAAGAAGTTTGCCAACTGTAGGTATGTCCTTTGCCAAAAACTTTTCCTTATGGACCCATGGAGAATAATAAACTTGATATAGCTGAGGATGTACAGGCCCTTTTTCCTCATGGTGACAATTATTTCTTCTCTTTTTATAGCAATTCAATTAAACCCCAGCTATATCAGGGCAATATTGAGGAGAGCGGAGTTGTACGAGAAGACTGACAAGCTGGATGAAGCCCTGGAAGACTATAAATCCATACTAGAAAAAGATCCGTCAGTACATCAAGCAAGAGAGGCTTGTATGGTAAACATAATTTTTTTACAAAAATATTTTCTATTCCTTGTGTTGCTACTCGGTGAATGTTAAATGATCCTTAGAGACACAACTATATGCCATTTCTAAGCTTTTGAGAAGCTTATCAGAATATATGGGAGATAGAACTTTGAAGTGGTGACCACACACCCACTGTACCATGTACTATTTAATCTTCATTCTAAAAGTGTTATCTTTGTAAACCTCTAACCTCTAAGGTTGACAAGAACTTTATTTCATTGTTGGACTGGGAAATCTTGTCTACTTGTAGGTGCCTGGTTTAGTTGAAAGTGAGTCTTAATATTATAGGTAACACATTTCTGGTTTTCTTATCATCCTTTTCCTTACTCAGTCACCAAGTTTCTATTCATTGTTATATGGCCAGCACATTTCCAATTGAATATATCCTAAACTAACTTTCTTATCTCTCTTAAAATGACTCTAGTTCTTGTCCTTGGCACTAACAATCCTTTTGCTTCTAAATGGCATAATATTTTTTATATCAGTTGTAAGTTAACTAAATGTTACTGGTTTTCCTCCCTTTAAAAATAACTCCAGATTTAGCACCACTCTTTGATTATCTCTAACGCACAGAGCAACATACACTCTGAAGGATATATTGCAGTATTGGATGTGTATATCTTATTGCCCCAAAATAATGCGTGTTCAAGTAAGTTCGACAAACACTGGCTTTAACCAAACAGGTTTCTTTGCTGCCAGACTTTTCAGAGGGCCATTAGGATGGAGAGGTCCATTCTGAACCCAGTATGCCACAGAGGTGGCAGGAGCCGGGGAGCTACAGGAGTCTTTTATTTAAGGCAGACTTCTCGGTTTTGTTTTTGGAATTGAGGGCACTTGCCAACATTTACAAATGGAAAGATTTTACTAGATGAAAATCTAAGTCGGGCTTCTCTTGAAATTGGAAGATGCGGACGTGCTGGCTCCTCCTTGAGCTCCCACATGCCGGTGCTCAGCTGGCGCTCTCGATTCCACAGTGAGCATGCCCATACTCTTGCCTTACTTACTACCTTTCCCCTCTGGCCCCTGCTATACAGGTTCCTGTCTAGTTCACGGGACTGTTATTCCACCAAGCGGACCTGAGAAATGTTGACTCCTCTCCCTGCACTAATATTCTAGGTGGTTTGGGTTTTGTTTTGCTTTGTTTTTATACCCACTTGAGGTGAATTCCTTCAATAACAACAGATCTTTTGAATAATGGGAGAAGGGCTCGTTTGGGTAATTAAAATACATAAGCAATTTGAAAGCAGTTTATCTGACTTTTAACGTATCTCTGAATGGTGTTAGGATTAACTTAAATTTGACATGGGGAAAGGGAATAGAGTTCTTAAAATCTTGGCTAAATTCTTGGTAGCCTTTATCCTTGTCAAATTAGTTTTAAGAGTTCCATGAAAGGGAGCCTTTTTTTAAAGCTAGCTGTTATATGCATAAAGAATTTATTTTATATTGAATTATTACAACTGAGTTAATACTGGACTCCCAGAGTACTTGGGGGCAATTACAGAGCTAAAAGGGACCATAGAAGACTCTAATCTAGGTCAGCTGGAGGTGATTTGGTTCCAGGGGGCATTTGGCAGTGTGGGGAGGCACTTTGTCATGACTGGGAGGGTACTGTTGGCATCTGGTGGGTGGAGGCCAGGGATGCTCTAAACATTCTACGATGCACAGGACAGCCCTACAGCAGTTACCCAGTCCAAAATATCAGTAGTGCCAAGGTTGAAACGATCTGATGCTTTCTCAACAAATTAGATTATATAAAGAAAGGACTTCAAGTTAAAAAATACAAATGAGCAAAAAAATTAATAATATAAATATCACCTATAATCCCACCACCTAAATATACTCCTGTAAACATCTGGTTTGTATCCTTTCAGACATTTTCTGTGTGTGTGTGCGTGTGCGTGTGTGTGTGTGTGTGTGTGTGTGTGTGTGTGTGTGTGTTTTTCACCAAGTTTTTATTGAGGTCCTCCTTGGGCCACTCTGCTAAGAACTGGGAATATAGCATTGAACCAAACCAAACTCCAGTCTCTGTAGCTCCCCCACAGACAGACATTTGTTCTTCTCTATGTTTAATAGGCTCATGTATAGGTACTTAACCTGGTCTCGCTTTCACATGAGGTTTTTAATGTTTCTCAAATTCAAAATAAAGCCAAAAGATTTTCACAACCCATGTTTTGGTGCTTTTTCCCTCAGAGGTTACCTAAGCAAATTGAGGAACGTAATGAAAGACTAAAGGAAGATATGTTAGGTAAGTCTGCTTCCCTTACCTTCTCTTGACCATAAATAGCTAGGAAGCCGGGGATGGGGCCATCAGTACTTTTATTCATTAGAGGAGAATACAGCAGTTAGAAATAGCTTTGGGGCCCTTTGTTTGTTGTGGGCACCAGTACCGTGGGGCTCGTGAGTTCTTAGCCATTTTTAACTCTAGAAGGAGCAGTGTGGTTTAGAGTGGATAGCAGCTTTTCAAAAACTAAACTTCCATTTTGTGGGGTTGTTTTTTTGTTTTTGGAAAATTTTCCTCCCTTCAAGAATGCAAACATAATTAACTCCCAACCTGGGCTGCGACCAACCTCTATTTCAGATCATGAATTTCTTAAAAACAGTTGAATTTCTTCATTTGAGTAAACAACTTCAGGTTTTTTGGGTTTTGTGTTTTTTATCTATCTATTTATTTATATTTGGCTGCACTGGGTCTTCATTGCTGTGTGTGCGCTTTCCCTAGTTGTGGCAAATGGGGGCTACTCTTCATTGCGGTGCGTGGGCTTCTCATTGCGGTGGCCTCTCTTGTGGAGCACGGGCTCTAGGCGCCCGGGCTTCAGTAGTTGTGGAGCATGGGCTCAGTAGTTGTGGCGCATGGGCTTAGTTGCTCCGTGGCATGTGGGATCTTCCTGGATCAGGGATAGAACCCATGTCCCCTGCACTGATAGGCGGATTCTTAACCACTGCCCCACCAGGGAGGTCCCAGCTTCAGGTTTTACGTTCCATTAGGATGCAATCAGTACAAGCCAATACCATGTCAAAACCAAGGGGACTTTTGTTTTGAAAATGGCGTTCAGAGTCCCTTTAGTGTTTGAGAACACATGCGAGGGCAAGAATTAGTAGTAAATAGGAAGGGGGAAAAGACTGTGGGTTGGGGGGTCGGGGAAATGGTTTCATTTGACCCGTGTTTTAGTTACTTCTTGTGTTTGCGAAAGCATGTTTATAGTTGGAATTACAGAATTCCTCTCATGAACAGTCTGCTTGACGAAGGGGAGTAAAGGTTCCTGGACAGAGACCTGCCCAGCATAGTCTGCTTATAACCTGTCTGATAGTTCTCTGTTCAGGATCTCCTATATATTTTTCCTTATGAATATTTTCTAGATCTATATTGTGAATTGCAATCACATGGGACTAAAGGAAACTCATTTAAAATAAATTGAGCCTGGCCATGTATGGCCTTTAGGCATTAGTATCCAGAGAATGAGACAGATTTCCCCAAAGATCACTGATAGCAAAGTTGATTGAGAAGAAGCCACTAACCTAGTCGATCCAAAGCCCTCGCCCCTGCTGGATAGACTCAGACTCCAAGGGGAGATGCTTCAGACTTGGGGAGATTTCTGGAGCCTTCCTCAGTTTTTCCAAAATTGGCTCTTTCCCTAATTTACATATTTAATTAAATTTGACACCATGTTTGAGCAGAAAAGTTATTTTGGAGGTACTTTTTCTTCAAAGAAGAGGGAAGAGAGCATTTTCTTACCTATTCACAATGATGCTTTATTTTAGCAAAAAAAAAAAAAAAAAAAAAAGGAAGGAAAGAATTTGCATTTAGCTGAGCTGGATTTCATGCTGAAAGAGATGACTTGGTGATTGAGCATAGTGGTTTTGGAAAAGACACTTAGGCACTGGTCCCTGGGTCCATTTGTTTTGAACCAATATGGAAAAATAAAGAGATAGGTGTAAATTGAATCTTACTGCCATTGTCAGTTCCAGATGGAATCAAAACTTCCATCTGTCCTTGTCACTCTAAATTCTAATGAGCTGATGTTTCCTGTCTTGTGGCTTTGGCTTTTACTTATGTTGTTCCCTTCATAAACAACTTAAGTTGCTTGGTAAGTAATATGTCAGTTTGTTGTTACACATCAGTAGTCTGAATGGCTGGACTCTTTTATATTCTTTTTTTTATTATTACTTTTGTCTGCATTGGGTCTTCCTTGCTGCACGCAGGTTTTCTCTAGTTGCAGTGAGCAGGGGCTGCTCTTCATTGCAGTGCATGGGCTTCTCATTGCAGTGGCTTCTCTTGTTGTGGAACATGGGCTCTAGGCACACGGGCTCCAGTAGTTGTGGCGCATGGGCTCAGTAGTTGTGGCTCACGGGCTTAGTTGCTCCACGGTATGTGGGATCTTCCTGGACCAGGGCTTGAACCCATGTCCCCTGCATTGTCAGGCAGATTCTTAACCACTGCGCCACCAGGGAAGCCCCTTCCTTTATATTCTTAATGAATATAAGGATCATGAATAAAAATTGGTTCTGGGTGTCACCTCCCGTAGGAGAGCCTTAAAGGGAGAAATCACTCTCCGCCCCACAAGAGCTTTCTGGTGTTCTTCCTTCCTTGTTACAGATGAACCACCTTTGATTCGTGTGCTTTGAGATTTTTGGAGGCTGGTCCCTCTAGAAGCGCAGAGTAACGTCACTTGCTTAGAAGTTCTGAGCAAGCTTTTTGCAGTGGACTGCATGATTTTTAGTGCTAGTTTCTCTGGGAATGATGGCTTCTGCTGGAAGATTGGCAGTTAAAGATTTTTAAAACTGCTTAGCACCATTTGTCACTGGCATTTACTACGTTATGTGATAATTTAACAAAATGAGATTGTCTTTAAGTTTGTTCGATAATCTTGACTTGCTTTTCCTTTTCTCTCTGTAACTTGACTTCCTTGTTGTTAGAAAGAAGAGCTACGTACCCCCCTTCTTGGGAAAAAAAATTCTAATTGGAATTATAAATGGGTAGAACATACTTGCTCCTCTCTTCTTAGTCTGTCATTTATAAATGTCATCCTTAGAGCAGGAGTGGAGACCCAGGGTGGCAGTCACTCATAGTGCCACAGTCCTTGCCAGAGAGGGACAATCATGCTGAGTTTAGATTTGAGGAAAGGAGTCAGTAACTGGAGTGTTTCCTTTTGTCCTTTCCTCTGGGAAGATAGCCTGGTGGCTGTTATAGCCAGGGAATGACTTAAGGGTATAGTCAGTGGTGTGATGAGGCGGGAAAGATGTCCTGGACAGAGCACCCCAAGAGACTCAGAGCATTTAGCTTCTGTTCCAACAATTCCGGGGGATCTGCTCTTCCTACCTCAGTCGAGAGGCTGTCCTGACCTGGAAAACCTAGAGCTGTGACATGAAACTCTTTGATTCCCCCAAAGGATCAAGAGACATGGGTGAGGCACTGCCCCAGAAACCCTACCTTCCTTTCACTGGCACACAGCTGCTCGGCACACACAGGGGCCTTGTTCCGCATCCAGCCCAGGTTTTCCACTTGTACCATGCCCTCCTTCCACCTTCTTGGAATGTGTTGCTGGTCTCCTGATTCCTGAAGTTACTCAGGTGTTCACTCCTGGCCATTAGCATCCTAATGAGTGTGTAGTTGTGAACTGAATTAAGAATACCACCTTGTATGTTCCATGTTCAAAAGCTAGATTTGGAGCCGGAAGTAACTTGTTCATTGTCATTGTGAGGATGCAACAGGTCTTTTTTGGCTATTCCTGTGCATTGTGTGCCTCTCTGCAAGTGATAGAGGGGCCTAGAATCAGCTCCCTTGCCGAATATCACGAGAGCCTCGAAATTGTTACTGTCCCTTAAAACTGCTGAAGCCATACATGTGGGTATGGAAATCCAGGCTCTTTTTTCACATTTCTCTTCCTGCTGCCCTGCCTGATACTCGTTACAGACTGTGCACTTGCCATGCCATGTGCTCTGGCCACTGGAGACTCTCTCAGCCAGTTCCGTGTTGCTGTCACCCCCTCAGTAGGGAATGTCAGTTTTGGGTTTTCGATGCCCTGCTTTTTGCTTTGTTACCTAGTTGCTGCTCCTGTAGCTTCTCCTCTTTGATAGTTCTTGGTAAGGCTTCCTTCCACTTCTACGTTCACCCAAGAGCTGACTAATATATAAGCATTTGAATTGAGTGTGAATTTTATTTTCTCTATTCTGTGCCCTCTTAATTTGCCTTTTGCTCAGAGGAAAGCAAGAGTCACAGCTTCATGGCTTAGTTTTCTGCCTCATAAGAGGAAATGCAGTGTCAAGATTCACTTGGATGCAATTTGGTTCTCCTAATAGGAGAAAGTCCTAAAGGATCTATTCCACTGGTTCCAACCTCAGTGATCTTAAGGAGGTGAAAACAAATGGCCTTCCAGGCTCTCCTGATGCTAAACTGACTACTGCACAGTCAGTATCTCTGAAGAGAAATTATGTGTAATGAGTCAGTTGGGTTTTTATAATACAGTGTTGCTTGGAGACGCAGAAGTTAATATTTATCAGAACTGGATCCAGTGCCAAGCCTTGATCTCGTGTCATAACTGTTCTTGTCTGAGCACAAGCAGTGTTGGACTCTTCTCTTTGCCATGGGATCTCTTATAGATGAGATCCTAACAGTTAGGGGCATGTGGGCACATTCAGGCTGAGTCATGGTGTCAGATTTGCTACAAGTGGAAATAAAGGAACCTAATACTGCCCAGGTCGGGGGAGGGGTGGGATTTGGCGGCCAGTGGAAAGTGTGGCAGGTAGGCTAGTTTGGCAGATGGTCCTGTCTTGGGTTCAGCGAAGCTGCCCTTGTCTCTGAGCGCCCACCCTGACTGTGAACAGCAGCAGGAAGATGGTGAGTGTGTGTGTACAGAGCTAGGAAGGAGCATGACCTCTGCTGAAGGTGCTTCTCTGCCACCATCATCAACAGTAAAAGGTGAATCTTGCAGACACCGAAACTTGTTGGTTGTACCTTAATGTTGTGCTCTGTTTCCTTACATTCCCATTGGCCCTACGCTAATTTCAGAGCTTTTTCGAATTGAAGCGTAGTTGATTTACAATATTGTGTTAGTTTCAGGTACACAGCATAGCGATTCAGTACTTTTGCAGTTTATACACCATTTGAGGTTATTACACGATAATGGGTATAATTCCTGGTATATCCTTGTTGCTTATCTATTTTATATATATAGTTTGTGTCTGTTATTTCCATACCCCTAATTTCAGAGCTTCTTCACCTGACAGTGTAAACATCAAATGTTTGTTCAGTGAATAAACGGCCTCTTTCCCGTTAGGCCTCACCAGCTTTCTGTCAGAACCACCTCCAGGCTCTCCTCTTGTGGTTTATTCTTCACTTTGCCCCGTAGCATTATTAACCCTGAAAGCTGTTCTCAAACCATCAATGGTCTTTGCCGCGCCCTGCCACCTCCCTTTCAGCCCTTTGGACACACTGCCCACCCTTGCCTGCCTGTCTCCGTACATTTGATCCTACCATTTTTGCCTGCACTGCCCACTCCCTCTATCTCAAATGGTTGCAGTCCTGCCTGTCCTTTAGTGGTGATTGAAATGCAGACTCTCACACACAAAGCTCTGCCAGATCTCCCTCCTCCCTGCCCAAGCTGGAGGGCATCTTCTTCTTATTGACTCTCATAGCATTTTATATCTCAGCTACATGTGAACTGGCTTCAGTGTGTGTCTTATCTTCTATCATATCTAAGCTTATTTTGGTGTAAAGACAGTGTCCTGTATCTTTGCATCCCCGCCACACATATGTACTTAGTACATGTTGGTTGAATTAATTCAAGTCAGGTTAACCTCAGGTCTTCTCTAATGGGGAGACTATTTAATCATGTGTCTTTTTTACGTGTCTGCTGCCTTCCAGGGACTTCATGTACGTTGTCTATTTAGCAAGCAGACTTCCCATCTCCTGTTCTACTGTTCTGGCGATAATAGTCAAGCTATTGTGGAATGTTATAAAGGCAGAGATATGAGAATAAAAGGAAAAAAGAATGATGCCATATGTGTTAGGTTGGGTCCTTGGAGAAACAGAAGGCAAGATTTGATTAGAAACACAAGAGAGGACTTCCCTGGTGGCGCAGTGGTTAAGGATCCGCCTACCAGTGCAGGGGACACAGGTTTGAGACCTGCTCCGGGAAGATCCCACATGCCACAGAGCAGCGAAGCCTGTGCGCCACAACTACCGAGCCTGTGCTCTAGAGCCCGCGAGCCACAACTACTGAGCCCAGTGAGCCACAACTACTGAAGCCCGTGCAGCTAGACCCCGTGCTCCGTAACAGAGACAAGCCACCGCAATGAGAAGCACGTGCACTGCAACAAAGAGTAGCCCCCACTCGCCTCAACTAAAGAAAGCCCACGCGCAGCAACGAAGACCAAGCACAACCAAAAATAAATTAAAAAAAAAAAAAAAAAAAGAAACACAAGAGATTTATTGGAGGAAACACCTGCAAGGGAAAGTGAGGCAGAGGGGCAGGAGCTGGACGTGAGTGGGAGCCGCGTCAGGTCCCTGGGAAGAGGGAGGACTTGGTTCGGAGAAGTCCTGCACTGCAGGGTGGTGCCAGGGACGTTTCAGCAAAGCCACTGGGGAGCCACAGTTACCTGTCACAGGGGCCCCTGCTCTGTCCCTGCCCTGCTCCGCCACTGACTGTGGACAGCCGTGGGACCCTCGACCTCTGCATGGAGGGAACTGTGCTCCCTGCATCTGGAGAAGCACGTGTTCACGGCTGCCACTCCACAGAATCAGCCAAGCGAAGGTCCAGGGCTCCTTGTGGCGGGCAGGTCCTCCAACCAGTTAGGCAAAGTCTGGGCCTGCGCAAAGCCCCCTGCCCCCTCTCCATCTGCAGTTTGAATACTTGTGCCCTTGCTTTGCCGCCGTCTCCAGGTGCAGCGGCCTCCTCACCACCTTCAGTAACTGCTCCCCGTCCTTCAGAGCCTTGTCTCTCCTGAAATGCCTTCCTCACACCCCTGAACGGGCCTGCGAGCTCCTCTGCGCTCACCTCAGTCTTGTGTCTGGGTGCCCACTAGGCTGTGAGCATCTCAGAAGCCAAGAATAACTTGTATTCTTTAGATCCCAGTGCCTCCTATAGTAGATATCAAGTCATATGTACATTTGCCTTCAAATTGTTGTTCTGGCAGTCGAGGTGGACTTGCAGTGATCCCTCCAGCCCAGGTGGTGGCCCCTGGCTTGGTCGACAGTCCACAGTGGCCCTGGGACAGGCTCTTCCTGGGGACTGTGATGTGAGTGGCCCTTGAGGCTTCTTCTTACTTTTTACTCACTCCGTGTCAGAAGAGTCAAGAATTGTGCCAGCAGTGACATTTTATTGGGCTTCTTTAAATGATTGTTTCCTCGCTGTCCTCTCTCCTCTCTCTCCAGCCCCAAGACAGACAGACTGCCCAAGTTCTGGCTGACTCACGCTCTCCTGGTGGGGGGGCCCCTCTGTTTTCTTGGCTTGTTGCGATCCCCTATTCACGCATCCATCTACCTGCAGCAGTGCTCTGGGCCTCTCTGTGCTGCCACCTGTGCGCAGGGGCAAGGGCTGTGCCGGTGATTCTCCTTAATCAGCAGCACTGAGCATATGTGTTCCAGGTTTAAGTTTGGGAAGCCTGCCTGGAGAGGGGTCAGTCTGGGTTTTGGGAACTTACTGTGAATATGGTGAGCTGCCAGGGGGCTAAATCTTAGACTGAGTCCAAAAGTTGCCAAGAGTTACTAGAAAAGGTCTTGACATTTAAAGGCCATGCATCTTTAAGTTCTTTACCTGGGGTTTATTTCAAGGTGGGAGACCTCAAAGGGACAAAGCTGCTAACAAGGGCAAGGTGGGAAGGAACCTGTACCTCTGATGATCTGGGGTTTCTTTCCCTTTTACCCTCATCCTCATCTCCATTGGAAGCAGACCTGCAAGAAAAATTAGAACAGTGTAGAAATGGTCGAAATACGTATTCACCCATCCTCACCAAGATTTTCCAAAACACTCCTAGCTTCAGATATTCCATCCTGTTGCCCACATATCCCTGTAAATCTCTCAGATGTCCTGGAAACTCCAACTTCTGTATAAACTCCGTGGCCCTCTTGTATGGAGAATCAGCATAAAAATCCATGGTTATACTGTGTGTCTTCATTTGGTCTTTATGACATGAACTCACTTGGTGATTAACAAGGAAAGCCTGAAACTTGGGGAGGGAGACTGGGCTGTTGAGGTGATGGTGCTGTGCAAGAGAACAAGATCTCCCATCTCCTGAGAAATGATGAGTTCAGTGTGGAAGCTAAGACTTGCAAAAGCAGGAGGCTCTTGTGTTTGAACCCAGGTTCAGTAGAAACCCGCAGAGTGGAATTAGATTCAGCAAGTCGCTCTGCTGTTCCATGGAGAACAGACTTGGGGGGGGCTTGGCCCTCCCCACCAGGCTTGGCCTTCAGGCCCCAGGAAGAGCAGCCCATCGCTCATCCCAGAGCCTGTCCCCTGGCGCCTCTGGCCAGTCTGGACAGGAGGCTTTGCTGTCGCGGCAGGGCTCCCGTGTGCTCCCCTACGCAAGCCATGGCTCAGGGTGGACGGCGCTGAAGTGATTGCTCTGCTGTACATTGGGGGCTGAGGGTTTCATGATTTTAAAAGCAGGAGTTTCTTTTTAACTGCAGAGAATCTCTTTTTATCTTGTAATCAGATAGTGAGGCACTTGGGGTCTTCCTGCTTCTGCTGACTCCCTGTATTTACTGGACTTTTTGCTTTTACATTGCAGGTAAACTAAAAGATCTTGGGAACTTGGTTCTTCGGCCTTTTGGACTCTCCACAGAGAATTTCCAGATCAAACAGGATTCCTCTACTGGCTCCTACTCCATCAATTTTGTTCAAAATCCAGATAATAACAGATAACAAAGATAACAATGGCTTTTAAAGCTGGCTTGGAAATTGTATGCTGCCTGTGTTAGCAAGGGGAAAGGCCCTGCCAGTGTTTAACGTTTAACAGCATCTTATCTCAAAGACAGGCTATCTAGTAGAGGCCAGTGCTCCCTTCTCCCCCTTGTTTTATGATCAGGGTGAAACGCAGTTCCTGATGTAATGAGCCTAATTTGATTTCCATTTTAAGGTGGTGTCTGTGCAGCTGTTGCCTTGGTTCTGGCTGTTCTTTGTTTTGTCCGGGAGAAAGCCTGCTTGCCAAGGCTCACCTCCCCGAGCTCCACAAAAACAAGCCCAGCTGGAGTCTCCTGGGCCGAGCAAACCTGCTGGTCGGAGACTGCCCAACCACGATCGATGGGGTCCCCACCTGCTGTTCCCTCACCCCGATCACACGCACTGCCCAGGCTGCCCTGCGTGGGCTCCAACATCTCCTAATTTCCTCTGTGGTAATAAACGCTTTCTGTGACAGTCTGAGCTGGGTTGTGAATTTTGTCCCCATAACAACAGCTAAAGCAGTGTTGGTTTTGAGCAGTGTTCCTGGATTCCACAAATCTGCCCAGAGTCTTAGTTGCCACCTTGAAGATGATCTTGAAGAGCTGACCATCCTACCATGTATTAGGATTCAGAAACTCCACCTTACAAGCTGTCCCGGGCCTCTCCAGGTTTGTGCAGATAATTATGAAATCAGTGTTTTTGACCAAGTATCAATCTTAGTAATTTCAACTTAAAATAGCTTCATTCAGGAATGGTGGTACGTGAATCCCAGAACAAAACCATGTTCTTTTAGACTCCATGAACCCAGAAGTTTCAAAGGTAGATTTTTTTTTTTTTCTAGTCATCAGTGCTGGTGAAAAGCTTTTAATTGTTATGGTTTGAGTGTCAAGTGCAGTGACGTGCAGGTTTCATCTTAGAGATGAAGTAAGTACACGTATAATTCTGTAAGTGACATGCAGTAGGCATGCTCCCAGTGTTAAGAATCGTGCTGTTGTTTTGCTCTGTTCCTCAGAGCCCCTCACCGTGTGTTGGTAGGCAGTGGAGTCATATGCTGTATCCACACTTTGTGATTTGCGAAGCCTTTATCCCAGATTGAAATGGAATTCCTCACACACTTTATAAGGGGAAAGGGAGAAGGAGAATGTGGTTTTTAATTTTGCTTTGCTATCTTTATGATAAATCCGGCATCTGATTTTTCCCGAAAGGTGTGTGTGAGAAATCATACAAGTTGTACAGAAAGCTTAGCTGAAAGCCGTGTGGCCCACCCGGCGGTGATGAGTGCATCCTGGGCAGCTGGTGCTGTGCACTGCTGCTCCAGCAGGAGCAGCCCTTCTCAGACCTCTTGATCTCAGGACCCCTCCACACTCAAAACAATTTAAAGAGCGATTTGGTTTATGTGGGTTACATCTCTTCATACTTACTGTATTCGAAATTAAAACAGAAATTTCTTAAATATTAATTCCTTTAAAAACAACAAAATACATTTTATGTTAATACAAGTATTTTAGAAAAAATCTAAAAATCACATTTTAGTAAGAAGAGAGACACCGTTTTACATTTTTGCAAATCTCTTTTAACGTGTGGCTTGATAAATCTGCTTACATACTCGTTTTGTCACGATATCACATGTCATGTAGCCTGGAAAATTCTGCATACCTGTGTACTTGTGACAGAATGAGGCAAATAACCTCTTATGAAAGGGTCTCAGGAACCCCTGGGAAGCCTTGGACCACCTTGAAAACCACTTTGTCAGATTATGACTTTTGACCTCAGTTGCTGAGACTAAGCAATGGTCAGGGCTGAGATTCCTGAAGGCTATCTGAGTCTCCAAGGAATAGGAAATAAACCTGTTTGCCTGGAAACAGCCTTTCTTAAGACAATACCATTGCTGCAGGGGGTAGAGGTTTTGCTTCTTAGGCATCCTTCCTCCTCCTCCGCACTTCCTCGCTGAAATCTTAAAGGAGGCCAAACAAGGCGAATATTAAGTGCTTCTAGTGACTGGGCCAAGTAATATACCTGGAAAGGTAAGAAAGGAAACCTAAGTAGGTGTGAGTTTGCTTAAGCCAAGGGGTTTTTGTATCACTGTTACTTTCTGCTTCCAAAATCTGGAAGAAAAGATAGATTCAAACCTTTTGAAAATGTTTGTTCAAACCTACAGAAAAATCCTGAAAGGGTTGAAAAGTAGGAAGAGTGTACGTACGAGGGAGGAAGGTGGCCTGTTGCTAAGATGTATGATTTAAAATTCTGTGATGCCTTCCTTCCCTCACACACAAAAAAAAGGTATAACAGAATTTACTTTTAAGGTAATCACACTGTGACATCGTATATATACTTATGCCAGTGACATTGCAATGGATCAAAATAATTTTGGAATCTCCTTCTAGAATTTCCTTGAAGGCTCAAACACATGTTTAAAAATACTATGATCTATTCCCTATCTGCCTCCATGAATAGACCAAGAGCTTCTGGAAGGTAAGGGCCATATTTATATTCTTAATAGCACCAGTAGCTACTGCTTTACTAGAAATTTAGTAAATTGGTATTAAAGGATGTTCCACGAGAAGTGGTCTCAAAGTGAACCACCATTCTATCCAAACGTCTCTAGATTCTGTGGCCTTTATTTGGTACCTGTTTTTTTGACGCTTAAAAAGACATAGAGTCCCTTTAAGCTGGTCGAGCGCATCTTGTGCAGCCACGTAGAATGTCCTCAGATGGTGATCATTCAACCTGGCCTGTAAACATATGCCTCCTGTTTTCTTGTTTGTTTTTGTTTTTTTGGCTGCGTTGGGTCTTCATTGCTGCACGGGCTTTCTCTAGTTGCGGGGAGCGGGTGCTACTCTTCACTGTGGTGGCTTGTTGTGGAGCACGGGCTCTGGAGCACAGGCTCAGTAGTTGTGGTGCACGGACTTAGTTGCTCCACGGCATGTGGGATCTTCCCGGGCCAGGGCTTGAACCCGTGTCCCCTGCATTGGCAGGCGGCTTCTTAACCACTGCGCCACCAGGGAAGCCCTGCCTCCTGGTTTTTAAATTCTCATTTTTGCATCTTGTATATTTACAAGGATTTGTGTTGAGACTTTCAGAAATCCCCAACTTTTCCTCTAGTTTCAGGCTCCCCTCCTTCTCCCAGGTCATCTTGTGTTCTGCATATATGTTTCCACACCATCTCCCAGTTCTCACATGAGCAGCTTTTCCATTCATGGGAGCCTCTGCAGAAGGCTTGCCCAGGATATGGCACTGTCACTACAACAAATTCACACTTGAAATGGTAGTTTTTCTGTGCAGAGTGTACTGTGGATTAGTTCATTTTCCATACATCATGGTTGAATCCTAGTCTTAAAATCCAACCTCTTTTTCTAAGAACTGTGACTTTCCACACGCATCTTCCTCCCATCACAAGCACTGCAGCTGGTTTCTCGTTCCCCTGCCCTTTAGCTCCTCGTCCCCCCCCCCGCCCCCACCCACCCAAACGTCTCTTATTGCGTTGTTGTGCTTATAGGCCTAGAGAATGTTAACACCATGCCGCGATGTGGAGGCTGGGAGTGGCCAAGCCTGCTAGCTAATGACCTGAACATTGCAGCCCGGGGCCCGCGTGTGAGCTTCAGTAAACTGACAAGACTTCACACACTGGACCTCCAGAGTTACTCAGGTACAGTCAAAGGCGTGAATGTTTGTTGAGTCCTACAACACTTTGTGTAGTTGAAGGTAGGGAACTGCTTTAGGAAATGTTGCTGGGCCTGGTGATTATTTCTGGTGCTCCTCAGGTCTCTGTGGTGGTTTCCAAGCCTATCGCTGTTACATCTCACACAGCTCTCAAGCTAAAATCCAGACTGCTTTAGGAAGACCAGGCACAGGGACTTTACGGAAGCATGTTCCAGTCTGATTGGACTGCCGTGGAATGGGGAGCCGGCAGCGGCTGTTAAATGTGAACCTGATTGGAAGGTGTATTTGGAAGGTTGTTCCTAAGAGCTAAATAAGCAGACCTGCAAATTCTGTCTTTTATAACTGGTTTAGCAAACTTGGAATGTCAAAAGGGAAGGCTGTGATAGGAGACCAAGGAGGATGGGAACAGCCGTGCAAGTTAATGGCTGCTTTAATCTTGAGAAAGATTTTTAAAGGGAAGGGCCCAATAACCCTCCAGACCAGAGTGCAAATCTGAGACATGGCACAGGACAGGAGAAATCAGCAGCTTAATTAAGCGCCTGCCCTTTCCCTCTCGGCTCTCTGTGCGTTTTCGCTGTGCGAAGGGAAAGCCTGCGGCTGCCCGAGCTCAGTCTCCTTGGTGCGACTGAGCCTGCAGCCCAGCGGTCGCCACCAGCCCACTGTTATGTCGGTGTTGCTCTCTGTTCACTTCTGCTTTTGACCCTGCCTTTTTCACCTCCCTGCCTCGTCCCTCCAGTATTCCTTAAGATGCTGTACTCTTCCTCTTCTACTCCTGTGGGTGTATGCTGTGTACTCGATACACACCCCACACCTTAGTAGAATCTCCTGGAAGCAATTTCAGTGAGATGTTTATGACTCTTTTCAGCCTGCCCCCTCTGCACTTCAGTAGTAACAAGCTTAGTCCTTCCATCACCTAGATTTCCTTTAAAAAAGGAAGTATGTGGACATTCCACCACATACTTCCAGAAGTGGCTGGAAATTCTGTTCCTTCAGGGAGCTGCACAGCTACGCAGAGAAGGGAGGTTTCCAGGCACTTTCTGTTGTCTGGAGAGCGGCCTTGAGCCCACACTAGACCAAGTCCATTAATATTGCTGAAAATGAGAAATGGACTACTTGCTACCAGCCAGCCCAAGAGGTGGGGCTAAAATAAACCGCAGAACATCAGAGTGACTGCTTAAGACCCTTCAAAGGGCAATCAAAGAAACTTTTATTTTAATGATAAAATCAGTTTATGAAAACTAGTGAGGATGTCCTCATGTTTCAAAGTATCAAAAATTTCAATCTTCCTGGCTAAGAGCTGGTAACTGTTGAAGGGAGGGATGGGTATATGGGGTTTATTGTACTCTACCTTTACAAATGTTTGAAATATTCTATGATAAAAATATTCCATTTTCTTCTAATTTCTCAACCCTCTGAGGGCTATAAGCTAGGAATAAGCTCCATCACACAGAAGTTAATTCAGCCAGACTAGAAATATGACTCCCTACACCATTTCCTTTCACTCAAGGGGAAACTTTGTAAGCTCACATTTTCCCCTTAGCTAAAGCATGGTAGAGCCTGCTACCCCACTGCCAAGGAAGCCCACAGCTAATAATCTGGCCATGATTCAGTCCCAGCTGCTAGTTCCGGCTTGCTGAAAAATACAGCCTACCCAGATGGCAACTCCTATCAGGCACTGGACCCCTCAGCCATCAGGCATCATGACAGATGTGAAGGGAGTCAACCCAGAGGCTCCTTAGGAAGCCCTTAGTTCCAAACGTGTGAGGAGCTAGATCTGCAGATAGTGAACCCTCATTGTTCTTGGTGTGGTGCTTTGCTAGGCTGATGTCTGTATCAGACACCCCACCGACTCACACCAGGCAGCTGCCCTGTGCCGCCAAGCACACAGGTGCCCTCCAGCTCCCAAACTCAGCAAGTCGGAAATCCACAAACATGAAAGTCGTCAAGCAAACTGAAGACAGAACGAGGCCAGGGATGGGGAAGCAAGGGAATGGAGTGAGGTGGGGCGTGTTTATTGATAAATTTCAAAGGATATAGGCTTTGGTGGACGCTGTGGTCCTTGTTGTCAAGTACACTAGACTGTTTTGTAGGGACGGTCTGACTGCCCCAAAGGAGAATACGCCGTCTGCAACTTTGCCTCAGGAAGTTAACTGGGAGAAAAGGTCTCGTAATTTCCTAGAGCTCTGTGACACTGACTGGATTCTGCCACTGGCTGGTTGGCATCAGACCAGGAGTTAGAGCTTCAGCTTGTGCATTTCCAGCCGCTCCCTTTCTACAGGCGTTAAAGCAAGGTGCGTTTAAACATGTGAATCACCCCCATCACCATCTTGTAAAGTTGCTTTGTGTCTCACTGAAGCCCCTGGCTGTGCCTTCCTAGGGCAGTGACACATCAGGCTCCCCTTTACCTCAGGGCCCTTCCCATTTCGGAATTCACTCACCTCCTTTAGATCACAGGTTTGAGTGGTCTGCTCAGTGTCCAAAGGAGTCAGGCACTGAGCACAGACAGAGTTCAGAAACATAAGATTATAGAAGATTTCACTCGGGGAAGAAGGTTCCCTGATGTTGCCCATGTTTTTGGCCTTGGCTGAGTAGGAACTAAAGAGCTAGTTGAGTGAGACACTTATTTTCCATACCCCATTTTGGCCAGTGTGGCCACTAAGTGATTCTTCTGTTGGTAAGGTAACTGATAGAACTAAGATTAGAGTCCATGTCTCTACCTTAGACTAAATAAAGCAAGTTATTCAGATAAAAGCGTCATCATAATATCACCCACTCTCTTTCCCTCCTTTATGTTAGAAAGTTGCTTCTACAAATGGGCTTCAGGAGGGAATGAAGAAAGGTCTAACCCTAGAAGTATTAACTCTCCAGGTCAGTGACCTAGCATTGGGTTTGGCCAGCTCTTTCTTTCTCGGGCACAGGATGCCTTCCTTAGTGGTATTCTCTTTCATCCCAGGGTCATTGCCTTCTTGATATCAAAGGAGTTAGGCCGTGAAATTTTTTTGTGAGTAAGGCAAGATTTGGCAGGATGCTCATCACTAGAAGAAAGTATGCTTAAAAAACACATAGTATGCTCTATTCAAAGCTCTGAGGGAAGACTCATTACTTGAAAGAGTAGAGACGAGCTGTCAGGTATAAAAGCAAGAAAACGGCTAGCTTTTACGTGCAGTGACACGCCCAGCGTGTGCAGGGAGACACTGATACAGCCTTAACGTGATTTGAGGGCATGGATCTAAATTATGCTGTTATCTGAAGACAGCACCCAAAGTTGCCATCTGTGGCTTTTGTTACTCATTCCCTCTATCTTGTAGGAGTTGTATCTATAAATATACTGACATGTATACAAGATGGTTAGGAATGGTATTGCAGGGGGTCTCTTCTAAGGCCTTCCCAGATAATATGCACATGACTTGTTTACCTTCCCTGGTTCTCTCGTTCCATTTTCATTTGTGGGAAACATGAGGGGAAAAAAAAGATATTAACGGAGCCAGATTTCAGTGGCCTCCTTCTTATGCTCATTTAGATAAACTGAAATGGGAGAATGTTTGCGATTAAAGACTCCATGATACTCTGGAATAACAGGCAGCCTTCTAAAGGATAGCTTTACTCAAATGGGGAAAGAAAAAAAAAAAACGTACACTGACTGAAGTTTCTGGGTCAGCCCTAAAAAATCTCAACTGTCTGGTAGGTATCAAGAGGCTAATTTTTCCTGACAACTGAGTGTTTCTGGTCAAACACTTGACCTAACGTTGGATGTACTGGGCTTTTAAAGAAGTAACCATTTATCCATAAGGGCAAGGCTAATTAAAATTAGGACAAGCCCAGCAGTAGATGTTTGTTTAATTACATCCAACTCTGAATGATGGGTTATTCGTTTCCATCAGAAAAGAAAACAGTAATGTTGGTGCACAGGTTCCTAGTTAAACTATTCTCCTTTCCTCTATCCTCTATCCTCATAAAGACATCCCATTGAATCTCCCAGTGATTAAAAACTACAGGTTGTTCTCCTAAGGAAGCAGTGCTAGTTAAAACAGCTCCCTCAAGGACAAGTGGTTGAATTTTAACAATTTAAAAAATAACCTTTAAAACCTAACTAACTCCTAAAAAGTAAATGAATAGTTTTTAAATAACTAAATTTAAAAAAAAATCAAGACTTTATTGGATAAATGTTGCACAACATTCTTTAACATTTAGGTCTCAGCATAGTTTAGGTGAGAAACAATTTTTGTCATTCAGGTCTACAAAATGAAATAGGCTTGTGAAGATTTGAAATACAGACAAAGGAAGCATGAAGCAAAGCTTAAATATTAAGCAACTAAAGCAGTGAAAGTGAAATAGCAACATGGTATGTCTAGATTTTAAATACCACCAAGTTTCATTTTTAAAAAAAATGAAAATCTGGTTTATAACAAACAAACACCACTGAGAATTGTCTTAAAAAATATTTAGATACTTAAAACCTGATCTCTCCCAGTTCTTTTGCCTTTATATTACTTCTTGGTCATTTCCATCACTCTGCAATTAGAATTTTTGATTACACAAAATCTGCTATGACCTGGGAGTTATCTGATTCTTGAAGTGAGCCTGAAAGGTACTGCTGGGTTACATATCTGAAAGAACAAGAGGGACCCGAGCCTAAGCTCTGGGGCCAGAGAGCAGGGCGCCACTGAAGTGTGCATCATCTTTAGAACGCCCTGCTGCTACAGTTCCTGAGCTTTTTCAGACTTGATCAAATGTGTAATGACTTCATGATCAATGATTTTCCGTAAAGACAATTTCAGAATGCAGTCTAGACTTTTAGTTACTTACAGTGTAATTAGGATTTGCATTAACTGGCTAGAAGCAAGACTGCCTACCTTTTCTTGAGTTGTAAAACAAATCCTAGTCAGGTATAGTAAATATTCTAAAACTCACCCAGAACTTTTTGTTACTCTTGAGTGTGGGGTTAATAAGTAATTCCAAACCTATACTGTAAGATTATGCAAAGCTTGAACACTTGAGCCAAATGCTCAAGTTATGTTGCTTCAAATGCATTTTCTATTTTTCTCCTTTTTTTGTATTAAGTAATCAATATGGATTATCTTTCTGGTTTAAAAAATAAATCAGTATTGCCACTAAAAAACTTCAGGTTTATTATTAAAAGTATGGCACCATCAAATATAAAATGCCTTAAAAATGTAGTACTAACAGGTCCATCTGGTTTTCTCATCAATGTTTTCTCCATTCATTAAAAAAGAAAAATTAAGGTTTTTCATAATATGTATTTTTCATAGACAAGAAGAACATTACCGTCTCCATTAATAAGAATTCATACTTTATGCATGAAAAGTTCACCATCTTTATGCGTCTGTTCCTGCTGCTTGTTCCCCAGGGTCAAGTCCCATCTGACACCTGTGAGGATTTCTTGCACTTAGAAAGAGAGGCTCTCTGTGGAGAGAGGTCAACATCAAAATTCAGATATTATCACCTTTTCTGAACTAGTTCAGAAATCAGTAAGGATAGGGAGAATAGTACAAGCCTTTCCAGCTCAGCAGAATTAAGAACTGGCTCTTAGAGTACATTTTCACTCCAAGATCAACACTAGCCTGATCCACTTTGAGTCAGAATTTGAAAGGTAAGAATGTAGTTATGAAAGTGTGCACAAAATATTAAATACTGGTGGCAAATAAATACATCTTAATATGTTCTAACAAGCAAATGTATATTTAAGATAATATAGCCCTGCTTTACTAAAGATCCAAGTTTTCTTAGTGGGTTGGGGACACTTTGCCATCCTTTTAGTAGGATGTGTTTGTTAGATAATCTTTTCTGTTTCCACTGGCATCCTGAAGGAAACATTGGCCTCGGCATTTGTGACTATTGCTGTTTCATTAGAAGAGCCATTTTAGAAATACCTTTGTTCATATCTGAGCTGATTAAACCTTGGAGAAAGCACAAAGTTTTAATATGAAAAATAATTCAGCATTTCTGTCATCATCTCATGCCTTTCAGGCGTGTCCAAACTGTACTGAGAAGAACTTCATGTTCAAAAGAAGGTACTGTCAGTGATTCTTCACACATAAAATTCAAGAGAGTTCTTTGCGTATTTCACATCACTTTTCTCCTCATCTCATGCATAATTTATTGCAATAGTTTTTTTATAAAATATTCCCCTAATACCTTTTCTTCGGTTTAATATAGCACAATTTGCAAGTGCCCCTTTATAGACTGTTGGTTTTAACCACTGCCTGCATATTTACTTCTTAGTGCAGCTTTAAAAATCTGAGTCTCCAATTTCATTCAGTCCTGATGCTCTGGTGTTCTCTGTCATTGTGGTACAGGTCCATGAAACCAGCAGCCTGCTAATGTCTTTGTGCTGAAATACAGTAAAGAAAAGGAAGAAAATGTAGTTAAGCACAAGTAATTATATAAGAAAAATGATGTCCTTGTTTAAATTAAGCCCTATATAGACTGTGGGATCACACCTGATTTTTTACTTTAAATCAGTTAAACCTGACCCGTGTAGGTTTTTTGAGAAAACAACTTACTGCCACTGTAAACCAGCAGAAGCATTCATGTTCTTTCTGAAGTATATCTGGCCAAATTCCAACACAAATAAAATGGTTTTCACCTTCACGTAATCAATCTGCACTTGAGTGTATTTTTTTAAATACTTTATGAATATTTGCCTAATAAAGGGAATTTTAGGTTTGTTCTTTATGCTGCCATTTCACAAGTAAGTAACAATGTAAAAGTTTGCAAGTCAGCTTCGCCGCTGTGGACTATGAAACGCCAGCAGCCTTCCTCTAGCACAGTCTTAAGAAGCAAATTTATATACAAAACCAGACTATGGAAAAATCAGCTGCAGGTGACACTGTCTACATATGTGCAAGAGCACAACAGAGGGGGGGGTGGAGGGTGCCTCCCCAGAGGTAGACACACACAGCACATCAGAAGGCATCAAGAGCACCATTTTGCTACTGGAAGAGAACTTAGGTACACTGGTTCCATTGACCAGTGTCCCTTGTTACAACAGCAAACCAAGTTATCAGCAGAGGCACTCTGCACCATAACTTCAACAAAAAGCCGGGCTCTGAGCAGAACATTTATAAAGGGCAAGGCTTATCGAAGTTACTGCCAAGTAGCATGACCAGAATGCCCAACATTACCGACCTCCCTTTGATATCAAGAAGTAGTAGAATCCCACTAAAACGCTCTACAATCCCTGGTTATGCCTCTCAAACCTGGGAGCCTAAGTACCAATAAGAGTTTGAATTCTATAAGAGGTGATCCGTGGAAAGAATAATGATTACTTTTGGTCAAATGTATTTTTAAACCAAAGATATGGTATCTTCAGTGGAATAATAACAGAAAAAACAAAAATGCAAAAAGGAAAAAAAACCCACCCCCATCCTTCCCAATATTTGACTATGAAACACTTCAAAGTAGATGTATTTCTCATTCTTTGATAGAACTCTTGATCTTATGTTAACTTTCCAGTGCTGCCATATTTCATTCACTTATTGGATCAAGGCCTATAAAATAAATTTCACAGGGCATTCTATCACTTTTCTTCTCAAGCAATGAAAAATTGCTTCTAGCACACATCAAAACAACAGCAGTCCCTGCTTATTACTAAAGCAACAGAATCATTAACATGGTTTTAAAATTTGACACTGAGCTAAGAAAAGTTTTTGTTTTCTAAAAGTAAGATATTATATGATCATTAATACTAATAAATTTAGACTCATATGGAAATTTGCAAGTAAACATCCCCATTTTATAAACTGAAAGAGAAGAAAAGGTAAACAGCCAGTTCCATGTACAACTCCATTTCCTTCTGCTTATGACTTTCAATATTTGGCTTCAACCTTAGTGAGGCCTATTCTAGTTGGCAGAAAAGCCAAAGATCAAAGCAGATCTTACTACTACTCCTGTTGGAGGTGCAGAAAATTGAAAATGCTGTTCCCTCAAGGGGTCACCAGGTAGCTACAACTCCTATAGAGCTAAGAGTCCAAAATACCCCAGCCTTAATCTCTGATCCAAAATGTGCCATTCTGACCCAGTTTGCAAATTATAGCTCATACACAATGATACAGTCCAATTACAGCTCTTCACTAGCTTCAAACACCAGAGTTAAATAGCCTTATTTCAAGAAAGCAAAGAAAAGATCCTAAGTTCAAAAAGCAGCACAACAAAAATCCCTAAACCCTTCCTGCCATGTAAGAGCCCCAAATAAGGATTCTGAGCATTATCTAAGGAGGTTTTAACAAATGTACTTAATTACAACTACACCTCAGCATTATCTTTTGCCACCCTCTAAGTTTTGACATGCCTTATGTAAATGACAATGGTTTTGAGGTTGATTTAATTAAGAATATATATATGTTCATATACCGATATACATATATATTCTTTATATTAAGTAATGACTATCTGAGAAGTTAAAGTGATGAGTATAAAAGTGACGAAGAAAGACTGAGAGAGTGAAAAGATAAATCCACTAGTTGACTTTCCATGGAGACTCAGTTGCTACTTGACATAATTCTGCAATCTGACACCCAACTTCTACCACCCTACGAGAAATTCCTCTGGATTTATGGAAGCTCTCAGGAGGCCGGCTCTACCTTTTTTTTTTTTTTTTAAACACAACAGGTAATATTGACTGAAAGCTATTTTCACTCAATGAAAATTATCACCAACATGAGGTACACCCAGCTACCAAGGTCAGTGAAAACAAAGGAAAAAGAGCTAGTGCATTCTTTTACGTCTAGCCTAATCTACTTTGGGAATGGTAAGTGATGACATGAAGCCCTCTTCACTTTGTGGCAGGGCTTAACACAGACAGACCTGCCCGTTTCACTGTTAACGTCAATGCTCCCAGTCTGAATCCACAGTGGTCTGTCAGACACTGTAAGGGAGCAGCAGCACTCGTCACTGTCTGATGTAATAGCTGCCATTTGTTGAGACCTATGGTAGAAAAAACCAAGTTAACAAAAATAGAGCATTTGAGTTCTTTTTCACCCATTTTACCAAAAAAAAAATTTAAAAATAAGACCAAAATTCAGGTGAATTTTTATAATGAATTTATTCTAGATAACTTGCTGGCTTCACACAACGTGAAGCTCTGGTACTAAAGGAAGACTTGAGGTGTGTACACACCAGTCTTGTCCAGGAGAGGGCACTCTCCAGCCCAAGTCAGTTGAGCTGCAAAATGCCTTAAGGCTCATGAAGATGTTCCCCTCCAATGCTAACTCACAATTTAATGCTCCTGACAAAAAATTTTTACTGGCCTAACAATAGCCTAGTGATGGAGTAGTCCTGACCTTCTCAGTATTCAATAAGGGCCAAAGTTGTCATCCCTATCTATATCATATCATTAATGAGCTCAGAGACACCATTTTGAAGAATCACCAAAACTGCCTGAATCCCTCCCCTTTCTCCTTAATGCCAATGGCACCTGTGCATACTATTCAGCACCTGAACTTAGTGAGGTAACACCTACTTGAAATAAGTTTGACAAGGTAAGCTTTCTCTTAGGCTTTCAGAACAGAGACTTCAAATACTAAGCAAATGAAGGATTACTATTTTAAGCCTTATTTTTTATTAACCTATTTGCTTGTTTCCTTACTTTCCCTACTTTAAGTACAGTATAAATAAGAAAAAACTCATCTATCATGTCAGTGTAGGCAACTGTGGGATCACTGATTTAGATAATGTCCAGTCCCTGTAATATTTTTTTAATGCTGAATCAGAAGCAGTAGTTAATCAAAACCTTAAAAAAAAAAGGCTTTTCTGACACTGAAAAGGAGAAACTTTATACACCTGATCTATAAAGAAACATGATTACTTCTGAATTTTAACTCAGAGGAGAACAATTTTCTTAAATGTGGTTTAATAATGAGGTTATTTACCCTTTTGTTCATGGGAAAACTTAAATATACTATTAGCTACAATCCAACAGCTGTCACACAAGAAAACCAGAAATATGAACGCACAAAGAATTCATCTTTTGAACCTCCCCCTCCATGGGTAAAACTTAGGTTTCAACAATCATTCTAAAGAATCTCCTTTTCACTTCTAGGCAAGAGGAGAGTCAAATCAAAGAATGATCTTATTCCTGTGCATTTACCCCTCCAGTGCCCAGAAATGCCGTGTAAAATGGTAACATGCGAGACCCCAGTCCACAGAGCCTGGCCCATGAGTCTTTTGTGCTAATGTTTAAGATGAGTATCCCCTCAATGCTTTTTAGGGTCTCAAGGTTTTTCTTTAGAAACTGACCACACTTGCAGGATCCATGAGGAAGTGCCAGGAAGCCCCAGCAGTGAGGCAGTAAATGGAAGGAGATCCTCATGAAAGGCAGTGATTTCACTGGAAATTACTTGTTTTGTCCTTTAAGAGAAAGCTTACATTCAACAATGGCAACTACTCCTGGGAGGCAGCAGAGATATAAAGGGGCAAATCAGAACACGGTAAGAACCTTCAGTCTCCTTTGTAGAGTGCATGAAAGAAGGAAGTAGAGGTCACACTCTTAGAGCAAAGCCCAGAATTAAAAACTAAAGAATTAAGATTACTATCTTCCTGAACACTCAATATAAATTTTCTCTTAATACAATGTAGCGTGATGCAACATGAACAACCAGGAAAAGGATAGTGCCTCATTTTACAATAGACATTCTGGTTTTCCACCCTAATGCTATTTTTCTAACCAGTTATTTCGTTAGGGTTTTAGACAAACTGCACATAGTTCTTCCCAGCATACCAGGACAAACACCAAGATGTGCCACTCCCAGCCAGATTCCCTGCTAAAAACTAAACGGTGAGGGGAAATCATAGGTTTGTAATCAACAGCATCTCAAACAGGAGCCATGGGTAGAAATGACTACCCTCTGGAAAATATGGCCACGACGCACACAGATCAAGGCCTTGGAATGTGAGGTATTTCCCTCCTGCAAATGGGAAACAATCTAATCATACCAGTGGCAATAAAAGGGGATGTTCAAATTAATGTCCACTTTTTCACCATTTGGCAAGATATTAAAATAATAAAACACCAGGGTTCCAGGAAAACACAGTATATGTACAAAAAAGCTTATTTACACTACTTAAAAGCTGACAAGTACAGCTCTGTGGTTCTAATACCTTTGGAAATTCCTCCTAAGAGGGACCTCTACTCCACTGAGCCCCGCCAGCTCAGATACTTCTCATGCCTTTGAAAGGATCTGGGGTGTGCTGGGCTTCTCAGATGGTTACTGATCATTAGTACGTAAGTGTCTGAATCATAATTCCTTTTCCTCATTCAAGAGTTGAAATGTCAGTGGACTTCTCCCCTCACCATATTCCCCATGACCTCCAACCCAGCTGCCCTCCGCAAATGCCTGTTGGGACTAGTCAGACCATGCCTACTTCTAGATATCTGTGGATGATCAGCATACTATGATTATTGGAATTTTCAGATAAGAATAACGTCGCTGTAACATTTTTTAAATTTATACTGCGTGTATGTTGAAGAAAGATACTATCAAAAGCTACCAGAATGAAATTTCTATGCCACATACAGAGAGCGCTAGTTGTGGTAATGACAGCAAGTATATACGTAAGTCTTGCGCCAGGCACTGTATTGTTTTAAACATTTAAATTCTCACAATTACCTTTTGAAGAGGTACTACTTCTCTCCCCCATCTCACAGATCATGACACTGAGGTAACCTGCCTAGGATCACACAGCTTGTAAGTGGCAGATCCAAGTCAGGCTTTGCCTAGGAAATCTGGCTCAAGAGCCTGTACTTTCAACCATGTGCCTGAAAAGTGAACAAAAAGTGATCCTTTGCTCAATAAAAAGACTGATACCGAGGACTATTAGTGCAAAAATGTTAACGGACACTCCAACTCACCTGCATCAGGGGCAAGTTACATTCTCATAAGTATTTCTATCATTTACACTGAACAGGATGATCCTCTCACAGTTCTATTAAAAAAAAAAAAAAGTCTCCCCAGGCAAGCCCAAAAAACCCCTATTATACTTTACCTGGGGGGAAAAATGTATTCCTTCCAGGACTTTTCAGTAGCTTTTAAGAGAATCTTTGTGCTGCAGAAAACTGAGTGAGGGATACTGAGGGTTACAAAATTATCTTAAATATTTAAAAGACAAGCTCTTGCTAAAACTTGATATGTGTTAAAATTACAAGTTTTTTAGTTTACATGAAAAGGAAAAAGTGTGATTATAACACAGCCTTAACACTTTGGCTATGGGGGATCTGGTATTCCTTCTAGATAACCACACTGGATAGAAAAAATTATAAGGAGGTTTCTGGCACTAAGACTTCTAAGGCAACAAAAGGTTAACTGTCACATTCTTATGATACAAGGAAAATTCCATATTTAAATAATGGCTGTGTTTTCAACTTATTTTTAACGAGATCTTACAAATATCAGGAATTTAAAGAAGAAATATTTCATGCACTTTTAAACCAACTTTTAAGACAAGTTAATTTTAGAACTGGCCAGTTTTCAACATCAAAGTTTTATGAAATTGTTTTACAAACCAAAGTGTCTAACGGAAGAAGGCCCACAGCTTAGACCATATACTACAGCCATGTAATTTATTCAGTTGAAAATGAGAATCTGACTCAGAAATTCACTATTATGATAAATCCTGGTAACTTTTGAGTCTATTTTCTTCATTTCCTTTACATATCCCCACAACCAATCTTTAATTTATGCTAACATAGGAATCTATAAGAAAAAATTCAAGTTTGGCAATTAGTTTTTTCAGAGATTAGATACATTAAAATTTGATTCTATCCAAGATGGATTTTAAGGCATGATATAAAAATTCAGTATTTCCTACCAAAGTGTAGTATACAAGATGATCTTAGAATTTTAACAGAATTATCTACATGTCAAGGCATATTTGTTTTCCATTGGTAGTACTGACATAAAAAGTGGAAAAATGGTACACATGTGAAAATATGGTAAAGAGTGTGATGGTATGTAAAATAAAGTTTTGGAAACTAATTTAATTAACTCCATTACTAAAATCATTTAAATGGTTTCCATATTCACAAAATTGTTTTTGTCATTAGGAGGTGATGGTTTTAACCTAAAACCTACTGTTAAAGAGTATTTAATAGGTAAATGCAGTCATACTAATAGACCTAAAAATTTTACCAAGAGGTAGGGATAGTTGTTAAAAATGGGGGGCACCGGGCTTCCCTGGTGGCGCAGTGGTTGAGAGTCCGCCTGCCGATGCAGGGGACATGGGTTCGTGCCCCGATCCGGGAAGATCCCACATGCCGCGGAGCAGCTAGGCCCGTGAGCCATGGCCACTGAGCCTGCATGTCCAGAGCCTGTGCTCCACAAAGGGAGAAGCCACAACAGTGAGAGGCCTGCATACCGCAAAAAAAAGAAAAAAAAAAAAAAAATGGGGGGCACCATTAGCCCTGTGCAGGACTGCAGGTTGATTAGGAAGGAATGCTGGAAGCCAGGCTGCCAGAACAATACCATCCAAACTTAAAAGATTTCTATCAAAAAACAAATTACAGATGGATGGTAGTGATGACTACACAACAACATGGATGTACTTTGTGCCACAGAACTGTACTTACGGTAAAAATGGTAAACTGTATGTTAGGTATATTTAATAATTTTTTAAATACCAAAAAAAAAAAAACCCAGCAAATTACAAATCTCTATTAATATGAAGGGAAAAGATGATTTCCACCTAAAGTCCCAAAGAAAGTAAACCGGAAAAAAACCCTGTTTGAGTCTATAAAGGTTAAATCTCTTGAGTGAAGAATAAACAAATGAGTTGAGCTGTTTCTCCTCTGATCTCAGTATCAACTACCCATGGTAAAAACACCAAGATATCCTGGAAAACTAAAAATATATAGATCACCTATATGACTTAAACTACTGAAACTTTCATTTTTTTTACTTCTATTCACTCTTTGTTGAATGGAGTACAGTAAATGTACACAAACTGTAAATACCGAATATTAAGAGCCTAGTAACTAAGTCAGAACCAGGTAAAGGTAATTAAGGCAGCTTAGCTGTTTTATTTCTCCTGGCTATTGGCAAGGCACCAGCCTCCTGTTCTATTTCTGAATTCCCTCTATCAGGCATTTTAATTGTTTTAATAGCAACCATATTATAATACAATTCCAAAGCAAACACTAAATTTGTCCCAACTTAGAAACAGGGTCTTCAGAATTCTCTCTGGCAAATTCCCTGTTGGAGGCCATCACCGGATACAGATCAAAACACTGACCTGAATTTAAACATTATCAACTTCTCTAGACATCTGCCAATCTCTTCTCTGCTACGAGTACTACCAAATGTGAACCAGTGCAGCACAAGCTATAGAAAAAATTCACAACTTAAAAGGAAAAATCTAATTTTAGATCCAAATTATAGGTTTCTTAAGGTATTTCCAATTCTCAATTCAGTTATTTTATATTAAAGAATATGTATCTATATAAAAGAATTTAAATGTGTATCTTCAACATAACCAATAGTAAGTACAACCTGCTCAAATAGGGGTGCAACTCTATTTTTTAAATTAGAAATTCAGACCCGCTAATGAAGATATTCATTTAGCTGATTTTAGTAAGTTCCATATCCTTTGCCCACAGTCCATCTTCATATCTATATTCCTGTCTGTTGTCTTTGCTACTTAGCACCAATCTAAAATTACTATTTATAGATTTTCCCCATGAAAACCAAGTAGGGACACACCATCTAGTCCTGTAAATAGGCTTCAGACTAGTGAATTCTACTTTCTTGGTCTCACTGATATCTCAGGTCTCTGGTTCCACATCTATAAAGAGTCCCTTCCAAACTTACAGAAGAGACCTTTTCTGGTCTATAAATTCTAGAAAACTGAAAGACAAAAACACTCTGATGCTTTACATTTCCAAAGATTTCTAGAAATAAAGGCATCTTTAGCTTTCACAGCTCTTACTTCCCTTAGTTTCTCCCCCTTGCTAATCCTATTCTAATCACTTTTCTTAGACCACTAGAGATCTGGCCTAAGCCTAGTTTTCTCTCTGCAAGGGGGAAAACAAATACCCATTTGGTTGTCTCCATATAAAGAGTTCAGTGTCTCCTTTTTTGTTGTTGTTAAAGAGAAATGTAAGAGAAAAATGGCTACAATTACCCAATTCAACTCTATCTCCATCTACAGTGGATACTGGACAAATATATCTTAGCTGCTTAAGAAATTTCTGTTTGAAAACACTCTTTAGTATGCAGCTATTGGTTTAGTGTTTAGAACACACAGTACATCTTTAAGATTACAGAAATTCTTTCAAACTTGTTTCCCTATAGAAACTTCAGATGAAATATGCCAGACTGCTGGTTTAAAACAGAGGGATTATTTGGCATAATAATAAGAGACCATGCACATTTGTGATTATGCTTCTACCTTTTCTTCAAAGGTATGGACTATATCAAATTGTTACTTTTATACTCAACAATCATGATTTTATCTTTTTCTTTCTTCTTTTTCTCCATGGCTTCTGAAACAAATCAAATTTAGTTTATCCCACAAGAGCACATTTGCCCAAGCACTTAACTACATCAGAAGTATCCACTGTCAAAACCATTTCTATGTTAGGATAAAACTCACCTGGATCATTACCCAAAGCCTTAGAATTACATAACTCAGGTGACTCTTTGCTTTGCCTGGTTTAAATCTTCCTGAACCTTAGATTTCAAACTTTCGAAAATATCTGCATGAACAAATTCACTAATCTGAAACAAGTTCTCTGAAAATCTTTTAAGATACTTCCTTAAAACCCCTCAACCACACTATGAACTTCTTTCAACCTGTTATAATCAAAGAATTTTTAAAATACTATATTTCTGTTTGCAGGAAAGAATATGTTCTATTCAAGTGAAACATTTTTTTTTAATTGTGTGTTTATTATGATCAAAAAGCATTGACTGAGTTCCCCAGAAGAAATTCCACTTGCTTTTGCAGAAATTGGTACATTACCTTAAGGAAGCTGACCGAAGACTACTGATTTTCAATCTCCATTAATCTTTTCATAATTAATTCCATAGTAACTAAGATATTTCAAACTGCATTACTTAGAAATCCATAAAAAGTTGCTCTCTTTAAAAGTTCCAAGTTTCCAAAAGTGTCAAACTGACATTGTATCACATTTAAAAGGTAAGTTGGAGCCTAAAATATGAAAGCAACTTAAAAAATCTTGGGACAAACTTGCCTCCACAGGCAATCAATCAGATTTTTCACTAACAATACAAAGCTAAAAATGGAAAATAAGAAATCAAATCTTAGGGACAGATGGACCATGTAGAAAAATAGTGAGCTAAGTTACAAGCCCCAAAAACAATGATACCTGAGGCAGAAGATAAAGCAGAAAAGAGATTGATTTTAATTACACAAATGTAAAAAAAGAAAAAAAAAGAAAAAGAAGCATGTGATGAAATATTAAAGCTAAAAATGAAATAATTAAAATCCATACACTTATAAGAAATTGGCTGCAGGAGGGTCTCAAGTCTAGAAGTATATCAGACCTCTATACTACAAAACCTCATTTTTTAAGAATATATTGATTAGTCACTTATTTGAATTTTATCATGCTCAGATTATATATTCCCTGATAGGGCAAATAGGAAAATAAGTGATTTTTTCATCTCCTCTATACACTATTACAAAGAATAATTTTCTACCATCTTGAAATTTTTCAAAGCTTTTTGAGAAACACACACAAATAATTTGGATTTAGTCGATTTTATTTACAGCTTGTTTTTTTTTACATTTCAGAGCATTACACAATTACATTTTCTCATTTTCTGACCTGCAAACAGATACCTTAAATGGAAATATTTTTTAAAAATTATCAAACTAGGTACATCCAAAATGCAACAATTACATATATGACAATTAATTCACAAAGTGTAATTTACCAGGACGTATCCTAAGAATTTAGGAAGAGCCAGTCAGGAGAAATCTGACCAAATTTAGCAATCACCTATTTACATATCCAAAGACAAACCTATCTAACGTCCCAAACCAGAAGTCTGAAAGTTTTTGTTAAGTCCCCACTGGACAAGAGAGAGAGCGATGATTCAGACCTAGCCAGCCTTGACAGTCTTAATCCCAAATACTGGGCTATTTCCCCAGCGTGCAATTCAACAGCAAGCATCTCAGTTTGTCAAACATCTTACGTATCAAACTCCCATGCCATTATGCACACAGAAAGGCTAAGTGTTCATTAATTAAAAAACAAGTAGTCATTAAATATCCTCACTATTCCCCCTAGCTCACCCGCCCTTACTATGATCCCAGATATGCAACCTGTGTCACACAGTGACAGGCTTTATTTGATACATGTATGTATCTATGCGTACGCACACACATATATTTACATGTGTGTATATACGTATACACATACACACAGTACTAGGTACAAATGGCAATTAACAGTCCCTGCAAAAATTCATTTTCAGTTGAGGCTATGGCTCCTATGCCTTGGGGTGGTTTTAGACTTCAAAACTGCAAAATACTAAAATCTCACTTCCTTAAGACAAAATTTGATTGCTTGTTCAGTTTAAGCTTCTCAGTCTAAAAATGGCTGTAAGGTTAAGTATAAAAAAGCAGCCAACTGAGTGCAAGTTCTCTCCCCAATTTGGCCAAGCTATCTCGTAGAAGTTACCCCTAACTAGACTAGAAAATCTGTGGCACCTTCCAAAGGTTCTTGCCTACCTTACTGTCCATGTTCACGTTTCAAACTGTGTCAACAGAGCCCGCACTTCAGGGGTCAGCTGTTGGGCAGCCTTAGCTGCCTCTGTGATAGCCTTGCGATACAGGCCCTTTCTCTTCTTATTAAAGCGTGACTGGAAGTTTTCTAAAAAGGGGGAGAGTTGCGAAAGAGCCAGGAAAGATGTTGTTGGAGACCCGAACCATGAAATACGGGCCTCCTGTCGGACTAAAAGGCCGTTATCTTTCCGGCTCACAGTTATAGTAAGAATACGGGCTGGCCACCAGGGGAAGCCATATATCTTGGCCCAAACAATGTCCCCTACACATATGGTCCTGCCGTCTGGTGTGACGCACTTAGAGACGTTTTTGGAAAAGACTTTCATTTTCAAGGAATTACTGAGCTTTTTCTCTTCCTTTGAAGAGGAGGAAGTAGAGGATGTGGAAGGTGCATGCATACAGCCTGGAGGAAAATCAAAGCTTTCAGAAGAACTACACTCAGAGTTGGAGGATTTCAAATCATCTGTGCTATCAATGCTACACACTGAAGCACTGGAAGAGTCAGACTTCTTTTGATTTAGGGTCATGTAAACAGAGACATTGCTTTTGCTGCCCTTTTTGCCCAGTGTCTGTGGTTCATCCTGCTCACCAGGCACAAGCACTTCAGTTGTGTCCTGAACCTCACTGCTGGCCTCTTCAGGGCCTTTGGAGGGACTCTGATTTTCTGAAGGGGCCTCACCTGCTGAGCGGGTAGAGGTGCAGCGGGACTGGGGCTTTGGTGCCATCTTGCCGCTCCGCATTTTCTCCAGTCCTGTCTTCAGAGAAGAGTCATTTTCTTCATTCCTGTACCTCTGTGGTTTTAAACGAACCCGGGGTGGAAGGGAACCTGAGCTAGGATTCTGGTATCGACGTGTGAAATGGACTTTTGAATGTGCATTTTTGGATGTAGAGGTTTCATTTTGCTTCTTCTGTGCCTTTTCTTTGGCAATTTTCAGCACTTCCCGAGCTTTTGCATGATCCATGTTCTTATTCTGGAGCACTTTTTTAGTACTTAACTGAGCTTTTGATGTATTTGCCTGAGCAGAAACTTTGACTACTCTGCCTCTGCTGTGAGCAATAGTTGAAACCTTAACCACAGCATTTCTTTTCTGGCTTTCATTTTGGTTTTTCCCATCCACCTTATGGTCAGTTTTCAGTTTTTTGTTCACAGTAGTTACACTTTCATTTCTCCGTTTTTTATCTTCATATTTAGAAGAGTCACTTGCACTACTACCTTTTCTAATTTCTTTTTTTTCAGCAACGACACTGTTTTTACACTTGTCACACAAGACTTGTCTGGGTCGTAGTTTAATAGCATTCATTATTGAAGTAGGTTCTTCCCTGTACATTTTTCGTTTGGGTCGCTTAATTTTCCGAGGAGGTGGCTGAGGTATTGATTGGTTATATGTGTCCCTGATAAACAAAGGGGGAGGATAAGGTGCTCCTTCATGGAAGAGAGGTGGTGGTTTGCAAGTCCACAGGCTTTCAGCCAAGCTCAGCTCAGGAGGCGGGACAGGAGAAGGGTCTTCGGGAACAGCACCATTCACGTCACGCTTGACATCTGTCCCTTGGAATGTATTATTTTGGAGCTGCATGGCTTCAGGTTTATCCTTATATTCCCTTTTGGGAAATACTGTCACAGGGATCCCATGGGGCCCAAACCTTTGAAAGAAATGAAAGGAGAAAAGAAGCCATTAAGTTAGTGTCTATAATTCAGTTTCTTGAAACACCACCTAATGTTTATTTATACGACCTTTCCTGAAAAGTATTTCACTTTAAAAAACAAAACCAAAAACCTAAAGACAACCTCCCCGAGTCCCAAAGCCCTCCATTTTTGGGGGGCTTACATTTTAGGTCTACACTCAAAAAGAAATACTCAATAGTTGCTCTAAGCAATGCCATAATAGCTGATGTTATTTAAAATAGATCTTTCCAGTCTTGAATCAGTAAGGATGTTCTATCAGATAGCTTAATAGTTAATATCATTTGATATAATGTTCACTCAACTATAGACAACATGTCTAGTAAATGCAACTATAAATTTGTAACATACGTATCTTCCTCTGGTTATAATGGCTTTCAAAAGCTTCACAAAACAAATACAGCCCTAACTACCCCAAAATATTGAATCAGTAAAATTCCAACTCAACTTTATTGTTTAAACACTATAAAGATTCAAAGGCATTTGCTTCTCTACTGTTCTACCCTAACTCTTAAGGCCTTCATCCAACCCAGCCACCCCCCCAAGAAAAAAACCACAAAAATACTAGAAATTCAGATACTCAAATAACCTCAAAAGCACACAGTTATAAGGCTATAGCTTTCTAGCTTTTTAAAATCACATCATACATTAAGAAATATTTTCACATTGCAATCCAATAAAATGTTTATGCATGTATATATACATGCATGCACATAAATACACACACTTAAGCAAAAGTTTCATTAAATACTTGACCTTATATTATGTGATACATAATTATATTTTTTTCCTACTCTGGTCTATTTTCATTTGTTTTGATGCTAGTCAGATGCATTAAATGGATTTCAAAACTCCCTTACAGGTCCAGACCCAGTTTGCAAAGCACTGGTATAGAACACAAATCTCTACAATTATCAGTTTCTAATAAAACAGGGGTCAAGTAACCTTGTTTCTCCTGTAGACTTAGAAATAACTGTGGTTTAATCTGCCTGGGCTAAACATCAAGAACCCTTAAATCTAAACTTGCTATACTCAGATTCCTGCATATAAAAATAAAATCAGACTACCAAATGATTTCATCATGTACATGCTAACATGCTAATTTTAGGCACTCACTGAGTCAAACAGTACTGAACACAATACAATTCTAACATCAATCCTCTAAAGCAGAGGTGCTTAGAACCTAAGGACTGGCTTCAAGTAGTCGGGTAGAACCCCTGACATTATTAGATGCAAATGTTTTGTAAAGTTCTCTTTTTCTGGAGAATGAGTCTTGGTTCTCAGAGTCTCTAAAATGTCTTTACGTCCCCAAAAAGGTACAGAATTCTTTGTTGGAAAGAAATCTTGAGATTAAGTTCTTAGGGCTGCAGATACACCTAAACTTGGTTAGGGATATAGGAAGAGCCAACACCAGGATATCTGGTTCCAACACCTAAATGGTTTTTTTCTTGAAGTCTTGTTAGCTTGGCTACCACAAACCAACAACTTTTAGCAAATACAAACCACAAAGGAAGAGGAAAGCCTTTTTACCTGGAGTGGGACAAGTTTGGGTCTGGGCTAATCCACAAAGGAAGGACACATTCCTCACTATACCAAACTTTGCAAAAAGTAGCTTTCAATTCAACTATACTTCAATTAAAAATAAATAAATAAATAAATAAATAAATAGCTTTCTATTCTAGCATAGTATTTCGTACCCAAGTGTTTGCTTCCTGACTACTTAACTGCAAGGCACTTTGAGCATCTGGCCTTAGCTTATATGGAGGTGCTCAACAACCACTTTTTCAAGGTGACAGGAAGACAAAGGTTATTCTTGTGTTTTCATCTAGAGCTACATAAAACAATATAACTTATGAGATGAGACCACTATTTGTATTAACAATAAAATTTTCTAACTTGTATAAGAAGCCATCATTTTGCCCCATTACACTTTCACTTGTTTCCATAACTGAGATAATAAATTTCCTCCTTTTATTAGGAATAACCAAACCTCGAGCATCTTAAAAGTTTTTTTACCAACTTTGTATCCTGAAGCAGTACTAAACCTCTCTAAATTCAGTTTTTGCATATGTAAAAGGGAGTAACACTATTTCCTACCTTAGAGAATTCAGGGGAGGATTAATAGGTCAACAAATGTTAGCCATTTTTCTTGGCTAAACTTTATTTAATTTACTTCATTTAAGTAATATGATCTTACTTTCAACTAATAATTTACCAGAGTTTGGGATCCTTTCTATAACTCTAATTCATTATCTCAATGTGAGGATGATCCAGCCAATTACTTTAAAGCTGTTTATATCAAATAAGCTGTGAAATCTGATACGTCTACCTTCATGGAGTTTAATAAGAACATTAATTTCACTTCTGGGTTTTTCTTCTTCCTTGCCTTTCCTTCTTAAGAATATAAAATACAAGGATTAAATGTTTTTAATAACATAGGGAGGCACTTAATTGTGTAACGATGAATGGAAACTGCAGGCACCAAAAGAAAAAGGGAAAATAAAAAGACTGGTAATTGTGGGTAGTGGATTGGCAAAAGCAGAAAAAAAATTTTTTTTAATTCATTTTTAACATCTTTATTGGAATATAATTGCTTTACAATGTTGTGTTAGTTTCTGCTGTATACCAAAGTGAATCAGCTATACATATACATATATCCCCATATCCCCTCCCTCTTGCATCTCCCTCCCACTCTCCCTATCGCACCCCTCTAGGTGGTCACAAAGTACCGAGCTGATCTCCCTGTGCTATGTGGCTGTTTCCCACTAGCTATCTATTTTACAATTGGTAGTGTATATACGTCGATGCTACTATCACTTCGCCCCAGCTTCCCCCTCCCCACCATGTCCTCAAGCCCATTCTCTGTGTCTACGTCTTTATTCCTGCCCTGCCACTAGGTTCATCAGTACCCTTTTTTTTTTTAAGATTCCATATATATGTGTTAGCATACGGTATTTGTTTTTCTGACTTACTTCACTCTGTATGACAGACTCTAGGTAGAAAAATATTTTTAACTAATAATAAAACTTCCTCAAAGACCAGAAGGATAAATTATTGTAAGAGGAAAAGGGAAATCAGTGTCCCACTCCATCTTAGTAATCATTCTGTTTCCCTTCCATGGACAACATTTAATACCATGGCCATGTTTTCAAACTGGCTGTGGAGAGGTTGGTTGCAAAATCAAATTTCATGGGTCACAGCTATGATTTAAATTAAAAAACAGTGTTAAGTATATGTAACTGCAATGAATCTGTTTCATGTATCTATGTATATATAGGAGTCTACAGATAAAATATATCTGTAACTATGCTCAAAAGTTTGAAAGCCACTGACTTATGACACTATTACCTTAATAAGAATATAAAGTAGCAACAAAATTATGGTCTCCTAAAACCCCTAAAATCTAATTTCTCAAATATAGTCTGGGAAATCTGCAACACAACAACACTCGGTGATGTTTGAAAATGGGGTAGGGCGCCTCAAGACTGAATGGTAAGACTCTCCTAGGGTGGAACCCAGGATCTAAATTTTTAGCAAGCATGTCTGCTTTAGCTTTTTCTAAGGTGAAGATATTTATGTCCCATATGAATGCTCACCAAAGAGTGACCTCAGCAGAGGAAGAATTTAATGATCAGTGGAGATGTGCAAAGCTGACTAGTGTCCCTTGCTTGAGCTTTTCCTAAAAGAACTTTTTACAAATACTCCATGAGTTGAGTAGTAAGACTCAAATTATCTCTGCTCCTTCCCCTCCCCTTCTTTGTGCAGCATGAATGTATTTATTAATGTATTAGTGACTCATTCTAACCCTTACCCATTTACAACTTTTTGTACCCAAAATTTCTAAAGGAAAATTACTCAGGTATTATGGCTTAATTTAAAATAGCTTTTTGGGAAAACTAGGTAAAATATATAAGAGACCTCTCTGCACTATTTTTGCAAATTCCTGTGAATCTATAAAAAGTTTTAAAACTAGCTATCATCTTAATAATTTAGGAGTAGTGAGTGTCAAAATTCTGAGGAGGGAGAATACTGGGGCTTCCTAGTTATTTTTGTGTCAAAGCAAGAGAAAATCACTGTGAAAAAGAATCTTCAGCGGGCTTCCCTGGTGGCACAGTGGTTGAGAGTCCGCCTGCCGATGCAGGGGACACAGGTTCGTGCCCCGGTCCGGGAAGATCCCACATGCCGCGGAGCGGCTGGGCCCATGAGCCATGGCCGCTGAGCCTGCCCGTCCGGAGCCTGTGCTCCGCAACAGGAGAGGCCACAACAGTGAGAGGCCCACGTACCGCAAAAAAAAAAAAAAAAAAAAAAAAAAAAAAGAATCTTCAGCTAATGTAAATGGGAAACAAATGCTCAGAAAAAAAGTTCAGGCGTGTTAGTTGAGACAGGCCCCAGTGTTCTTTCTGGACCAAACCTCCCTCCAATAAATATATCAAGGAAAGACAAAAAGAAAGCTTTCCCTCTCTTAATTCTTTTCTCTTAAAGAAGCTACAGTAGGAAAAAATTACATGCAACTAACTCATTTAAAAAAAACTAGATGTATTTCATTTCAAGCAGATGTTTTCAGAAACTACCTCCCTCCTTAAATTAGCAACAGGTTCAATCATAAAGGAGGGAAAACTGTGAAGCAAGCTTATCCTGTTTCACATTGCATCTCTGCAAGATTGGTTATTATGGCAGAGTTTAATCTCAGGACAAATGAAATTAGTTCACAATAGAAAATTTTACAAAATAAAATGTATATCTACACCTCAAAAAATTAAAAATACAAGCCAGCACATCCACTTCTGGGTATATAGCCAAAATAATTGAGAAAAAAGGATCTCAAAGAGATATCTGCACACCCATGTACATAGTAGCATTCACCATAGCCAAAACGTAGAAACAGCCCAAATGCCTCTTAAAAGACAAATGGATAAACAAAATGTGGTACATACATACAATGCAACACTATTCAGCCTTCAAAAAGAAATCCTGTCACATGCTACAACACGTATGAACCTTGAAAACATTATGCTAAGTGAAATAAGTCCATCACAAAAAGATAGTGTATGATTCCGCTTATATAAGATATCTGAAGTAGTCAAATTTATAGAAAGAAAAAGTAGAATGGTTGCCGGGGACTTGGGGGAGAGAAAAATCAGGAGTTGTTTAAGGGGTATAGAGTTTTAGCTCTGCAAGATAAAAAGTTCTGGAGATCTGCTTCACAACAATGCGAATGTACTTAACACTGCTGAACTATATACACTTAAAAATGATTAAAATGGGCTTCCCTGGTGGCGCAGTGGTTGAGAGTCCGCCTGCTGATGCAGGGGACACGGGCTCGTGCCCCGGTCTGGGAGGATCCCACATGCCACCCCACATGCCACGGAGCGGCTAGGCCCGTGAGCCATGGCCGCTGAGCCTGTGCATCCGGAGCCTGTGCTCTGTGATGGGAGAGGCCACAACAGTGAGAGGCCCGCGTACCGCGCAAAAAAAAAAAAAAAGATTAAAAATGGTATATTTTATGTTTTTTACCACAATTAAAAATGTTTTTAATCGTCTATCTACCTAATGAAGAGGGGCAAGTTTGACGAGAAGCAGTATATTTCCATGATAGTAAAGGAATTATTAGTCCAGGGGAAATAGTAATTACACTGGAGAATAACAGGACAACACCCTGACCTGAGGAAGGACTCAAGTGAACATTCACCAATGAGGGCACATGAAGATCACATGCCCACAGATATGGTGCCCTGAGCACACAACATTGTGTGTATAACCTGAGCCTCTCCTAAGCAAGTATCAGACAACCCTAAATTGAGAAATAGTCCCCATTACATATATTTTATATTATATTGCAACTAAATGCAATAATACATGATCTTTTACTGGACGAAAAAAGTTTTAAAGGACATTTCTGAGAAAATTGACAGAGTAATGAAATATGGGCTACAAAACAGATAAAAGTTCTCTTATCAATGTTTCCTGAATTTGAAAACTATATTGTGGTTATGTACGAGAATATCTTTGATCCTGGGAAATAAATACTCAAGTAAAATCAGTGCATCTAGATAAAGAGTTTGAGTTCTCTGCTTTGAAATTATTTCAAAATAAAGTTTAAAAATTATTTTTAAAAGTATAACCTTAAATTTAGCTTACACCTCAGTTCCATCAAAACTTTCAAGGAGGGACTTCTCTGGCGGTCCAGTGGTTAAGACTCCGGGCATCTATTGCAGGGAGCACGGGTTTGATCCCCGGTTGGGGAACTAAGATCCCACATGCTGTGGCATGGCCAAGAAAAAAAAAAAACTTTCAAGCAAAGAAAATATATAAAAAAGATTTGTTCTACTTAAGCATAAATGCCAGCAAACTCACCTGAAGTACCACTAAGCGCAAAATCTATTCAAATACAAGTATGCTAATTAGTCACATAGTATAAAACTAGGTCCCAACCCTAGGACCTAACTGCAGTAGGTGAGACCACAGTCACTGCCAAAAGAGGCTATAGACTAGAGGGAAAGAAAGCACTGAGGATTAGTGATTAGGCAATGAGCTTTGCAGGAAACTGACTACACCTGGAAGGGTCCAAGCACATTAAGCAAAACAGTAGAGGCAGAGAGTGGTTGCCCATTTCTGAATGTTGGTAACCAACTTAAGTTAGTTTAAAAAAGTGAAACACTGAGGTGCAGAAAAGCCAACAGGTGAAAAGATGCAGCGTAGGAATTACCAGTCAGCAAACAGCCCCCCTCCATAGGAGACAGGTAAGGATTCAGAGACTTAAACAAGCAATAAAATACAGATAACCACCTGGTGGAAAAAGAGGGCATGTTGGTGAGTGTATTAAGGGAGGGTTAGGTAAGAGTGTGATGGATGAAGAATACTAGTCTCAAAAATAAATAAATTAATAATGGTTCTGAGGAACCTAGGGGCAGGACAGGAGTGAAGAGGCAGACTTAGAGAATGGACTTGAGGATACAGGGAGGGGGAAGGGTAAGCTGGGACAAAGTGAGAGAGTGGCATGGACATATATACACTACCAAATGTAAAATAGATAGCTAGTGGGAAGCAGTTGCATAGCACAGGGAGATCAGCTCGGTGCTTTGTGACCACCTAGAGGGGTGGGATAGGGAGGGCGGGAGAGAAGGAGACGCAAGAGGGAGGGGATATGGGGATATATGTATAGCTGATTCACTTAGTTATAAAGCAGAAACTAACACACCATTGTAAAGCAATTATACTCCAATAAAGATGTTAAAAAAAAATACTAGTCTCTTAAAAAGACAAGACCAGTGAAGGCTTCTGATTAAATATAGTGATGGGACCAAAAGTGTACATCACTTTGTTAAAAAGTTTAGCTGTACTAGTCTGTTTCCACCATTTAATAAGTACAAAGAACACAAAAACATCTTCCTTTCCCTAACTTTGAAGTATGTCATTCTCAAATGTGAGCCCTTCTCAATTATGGTTTTTTTAATTTTTATTTATTTGGATGCATCGAGTATTAGGTGGCTCGTGGGATCTTTCGTTGTGGCGCGAGGGCTTCTCTAATTGTGGCGTGCAGGCTCCAGAGCACACGGGCTCAGTAGTTGGTGACCGGCAGGCTCTAGAGCGTGCGGGGCTTAGTTCGCATGCGAGGGCTTAGTTGCCCTGCGGCAATGTGGGATCTTAGTTCCCCGACCAGGCATCGAACCCTAGTCCCCTCCATTGGAAGTCGGATTCTTAACCACTGGACCACCAGGGAAGTCCCTCAATTATGATTTAGAAGCATGTAAGAAGCAGAGAGACTGTAAGGACTAAATTTCCCTAATGAGACTGTAACTTTCTCTTCATGACAAAGCCCATAATTTCCTCATAAGCCACCTGCCCCAAGGGGTATTGGGAAGAAAAGATTGAGACACATCCCCTACCATCCATCACAAAACTCCTAGTTATCTCATTCTCTCGTAAAATATGTCATCCTTCCTTATTAAAAGGGGAAAGTCATACTTCACCAGTATTACCTGAAGCTTCCACAGACTTTTTCAAGGTATTTTGAAGATGCAGATTATACTGTAGGCCACAATACATTTAGGTTGAGTGGCTATTCAAGCAAACCGATTTAAGTGACTATAATAGCTGCTGTCATCTTAGTGCTGCCACTTAGTAGCTACTTCATAGAAGTATTATTAGCCAACAACTATATAGCATTTACTATGTGCCAGGCACTATTCTAAATACGTACTTATTTGCATCAGTTGATTTAATCATCACAGTTTATAGCTGATGAAACTAAAGCACAGAGTGTAGTGGCCTTCCCAAGATCACACAGCTAGTGAGCAGTAGAGCCAGGACATGAACCCAGGCAGTCGGCCCAGTCAGGTTCTTAACCACTACTACTACTATTACTGCTTCCCTCACGTCAAGTTACTTAACGCCCCTCCCTCCACCTCCATGCCCCACTAAGGAAGTGGAGGAGCTGACAGGTACACATACTCTTTTCTGAACCCCATGGAGGTGAACAGGCTTCAGAATTCAGAATTTTCCCAGTTTTCAAAAGATAATAAGCACCCTATCATCAAGCATATTACTATTTCAGCAGTAAAATGAAATGAAAGAACATTCACGCTAAATGGGATAAATACATACAATATGCTCACATAATTTCAGTCAGGTTAGGGTCTGCCACCAAAAAATTAACAGGAAGTTCAGTTTTCAGAGCTTTTTGGATATTGGAATTGCAGTTAAGTAACTTGACAGAATTGTCAAGATTAACTTCAAGATTAATTAATATACATAACTGCTTACCATACAGCCTAGTACACAGTAAGTAGGCATGATACATGGTAATTATTATTAGAGTAAAATTAAAACATACTCAACTTTGTTAACTAAGTAGATGGATGGTGTTTTTAATTAAAAGCCCCAAGTATTACAAGGGCAATCTGCAGGGACTGTGGGTACCCAAATGGGTGAGGAGGGAGGGAGGATGACTTTATCAACATACAAACAAAACATCCACCAATTATGAACAAGAATGCCAGGAAGTATCTTTTAAAATTAACTGAGGGTGGGCTGCATAAAAGTCTTAAAAGAACATCTCTGTAACCATAAGAATTTACTCAATCTTTTAAAAAGTCTATGCAATCCCCTTTTACAAATATAGCTTTGCTTTTGGAGGGAGGGAAAAAAGAAGTTAAACCCGAATAATTCAGATTTTAAGCTCCCACTCACGTACCTTCAAACAATCCTCTAAAAACAACTTACCTGGATATTTTGGAAATAAAGATGGAAACAACTATAGAGAAAACACTGACGCTTCAGCCTTTTTAAAAGCAAAAATAGTCACAACATCTGTATGGTACTCATACTATTTAACTCCCTAACAGTAAATTCTTCTTTTAAAATAACCATCCAAGAAAATGATAATGACCACAAAGTGGCAAAATACTTTTAAGAGCAGACAGATGTTGACTTCACTTTTGTACAACATCACTTAGAGAAAGATACTTGACATTTTCCCAAGAAAATGAACACTGATATAAAAGAATCTTTTTAATTATTAACATAAATACTCATCACAGCTTTCAAACACTTGAAAAGAATTCCCTTGGTCCTGGCCCTAAGACACCAATAAGCAGTTTTACGTTCTCTCTGTTTCCATTATGATTTCTATGTACTTTTGATATTTCTTTTGTATTATGTCCAATAGAGTCTACCACACAGAGGTCTAAGTTATTTCTCAACAGATGGACTTTTTCTAAAAGGCAAATTATTCAGTTTATTTCACTATTTCTATTTTACCAAAAACAGGTTGTCCAACAACTTACTATATGTTAGTCTTTAAATTCTTTTCCAATTCAATCATCCAGCACTTAATGCTGATCTCGTGCTCAACAAAATTCAAATCTGACATTTTGTGATTCCTCCCATGATGAAGTGGACTCCACTGTTGCCAGGGCCAGGCCAACCAAGGCAAAACATTTAAGACCTAGGACCATATATGAAGAAGAAACCCCATTTTCAAAAATGCCTGAAGAATTCACTAAATTGAACTGAAGAGCAATTCTTATTTTAAAACCAAGCAGCTATTCCTGGTTGAGTGAGGAACAGAGCACTCTGCCATTTCTACCTACCAGGGTAACTCCCCACCAAAATCATAAGCTACATGGTAATGGCAAAATATAGAAATGTATTAGAACAGCGTTGTTATCAAACCTTAGAGAATTGTATATCATTCAGAAAAGCATCTTCAATTTCTCAGTGCTTTCCTATTCAAATCACAAAACGTAACTCTCACAAACTGCTGTGACTCCCAGCTGTTCATCTTATTCCATAAGCAAAAAGGCATCTTCGATACACCTACTAATATCTACCACTTATAGTTTTAGGCAATTTAATCTCTCTGAGCTTTCCTGTCTTTATCTGTGAAATGGGTATTAATAGAACTTACTTCATTCGATTTTCTAGAGTAAAATGAAACAATGTACACAAAGTGCACAGTGCCTAAAACAGGAGTGGGAAATACATAGTAGCTATTATTAATTACAAAGTAAAACTTGGCAACCTTCCTAGATGGTGGGAATAGGCAGAAAAGTGAAGTCAAATACTATAGAAGGTATGTGTTTTAAAAAGCTAAAAAAACATTATTCTGTTTTAAGGCCACTTGGTACAAAGGGAGAGAGACAAAAATTATGGACTACTTAAATTTCTAGCGGGCAGCCAGATTTAAGAAACAATTTGCAAGTCTAATTACCAGTTCTACAAAAAGTATCTGGATCTGCCACCCAAGTGGCCCATCCCCATATGTACTGCTTACTTTACAATTACATTCCAATCAAATTACCCAACAACTTAAAAAACAGGTTTAACAAATTTACGGTCCCATTATTTTGGCAAAACTATCCCCTAAAAGTCAGTTATCTCCAAATATGCTCTAAGAATCATCTGCATCGCAATCACCTTGTTAAAAACAAACTGGTAGAGTGGAGCTCAGAAATCTTAAGCACATTTGTTTTGAGAACAACTGCCCAAAAGATGTTTAGCCAAAACATTCTATATTAAATGCACCCAGAGTATAACTTAACCTCCACTTTCCTGCAAGATCTGCCACTATAGCAAGCTCTGTTCTGCTGGTGTGCCTGAATTAATATGGGAATTAAGGTAGAACAGGACGAATAAATATCAAGAAATAAGGATGCACTTCAGAGGCACAAATAACAACTAAGAACATCTTTCATTTTTAATCAATGTGAAATTAACTCAGCCGTAACAGAGAAGATGAACACATAATACACAAATTCTTTAATGGCCCCCCACAGAAAAACTGATCTTATGAAGATTAAACCTAGTTTCATCAGGAGCTTTGCTTTAAAACAGTACACTGTGAAGTATGGTCTTATTTACACATAAAAGGCTGAAAATTAACCTTATTAGATACCCAACTCCAATAAAACATGCCTGGAATAATTTGTGTGTAACACATCTAGTTACCTAGTTCATGAAATTTATTTAATACTGTGATGTTACACAGAGTCCTTACATTCAAACTAGACTTTTAATGTCCAACAACTAATCATTTCCAAAAAAAATAAATCACTGCAGTCCAACAAGTGATGAACAGCTCACTCTCAATACTGTATATACTAGTACAGCAGTAGGTGTCCTAAAGCTGCCTGGGTCAGAAGGTGATTAACACTTGTCTCAAAGCTATTTCACTGTGGAAACCCTTTATCAACACCTTGGGGTATAAGCAGAATAATCATCAAAAAATATTAAAAGTGTTTTAAATAGGTACAACTCAACACAATCATTCAAGCATACTACTTGAGGGCCTAAATTCTCAACCTGGACACTTAGTATAAGCTACTCATACCACTACTCACTGCTTCACCAGAATGGCTGTATATTTTTCCCACCAAAAGTAGGGCTATTGCACCATACGTTTCATGATCTCTGTAAAGAAAAAAAATCATTGTCTTGGTTTATATTTCCTTAAAAAAACAAGTAAATCTACAACTTGTCTTAAGAACTTAGTGAAATCTGAAGATTTCTAAAGAAATCACCTCAATTCTTTTTAATGCAACCCGCATACACACACAGAAAAGGCAGTATTTGTAAAAGATCAATTCTGAAATACAACCAGCTACAACCTTTAATAAGCATGTACCACAAAATTAAAATGCACAAGGGTTTTTAAGCATAAGCATTTACTTCATGATCCCTTAATTCGTATCACGTACCAAAAAAATGGAATCAGAAAGGTTTCTCAGGATTTCAAAGCAGCTTTATAACTTTAAAGATGTGGAGAACAGTAACAAACAGTTTAAATGATCCCTCTTGTAGGAAGCAACCACAGGTCCCATTAAATATGTCCCTTCAAGAATAGATTGAGAAGACTGAGAAACTACCATTCCAGAGGACTGGGCTGAAGGCTGGTTAAATTCTTCTAGGTTTGGAATTACTAAAGTTGGAGGTGTGTTTAAGGGATAGGCCTAGAAGTTTGCAGGCAGGCAAGAGATATCGTACCATTTCTACTGACCCAAAACAAGGCCCTTAGGGGACTACAGCTGTCCCTTCTGTTTGCTCTTGAGGGAAAAGGACTATTTTAAAAACGTTATGGAAATGCATCCAAGGGGATGCAATCGGAAAAAAATCCAGAATGTGGAAAATTCTACCAAAAAAAGTCTATGGAGGGCTTCCCTGGTGGTGCAGTGGTTGATAGTCCACCTGCCGATGCAGGGGACACGGGTTCGTGCCCCGGTCCGGGAGGATCCCACATGCCCGGGAGGATCCCACATGCCGTGGAGCGGCTGGGCCTGTAAGCCATGGCTGCTGAGCCTGTGCGTCAGGAGCACCGCAATGGGAGAGGCCACAGCAGTGAGAGGCCCGCATACCGCAAAAAAAAAAAAAAAAAAAGTCTATGGATTAACAAATCAACTGCAAGGAAATAAAAGTAATGGCAGGAGAACTACAGATGAAAAACTCAGGAAACTTCTCAAACAACTGCAATGTATAAACTTTACTTGATTTCTAATTTGAACAAAACTTAGATGTTGATTTTGAGACACTGCACATGATGATGTAAAGGAATTGTTCCTATTAATTTCAGTGTGACAACAGTAGTACAATTGAATTTTTAAAGTTCTTATCGTTTTACAGATCTCTACTGAAATACTTATGGTAAAATTATATGTTTAGGATTTGCTTCAAAATAATCCATTGGAGGTGGGCATACGATGAAACACATTTGGCTAACAGCTGATAAATGTCGAAGCAAGGGACATTCATTTACCATAATATATAATACATGGATGTTAATTTACCATAATAAGAAAATTAAACAAATATTGTGGTACAACCACTGATTATTCTGTCTAAAATAAGATAGTTTAGCAACCTGAAGGAATGCTTATTATATAATGCTAAATGAAGAAACAAATGTACCTATGTCAAAATTTCAAAAGCATAAGGTTAAGGAACAAAAGAGAATAGGAAGACCAAACTGAATTTGTGAGTTAGTTGATTATCTACTTTATCTACTAGTATTAGACTACTCTCATTAGACATTGCTAATGAATTCAGTAGGCAGGTAATTTAAACCACCTAAGAGAGCTGCGTATAAAACAATAGTGGAGAGGCCTAGAATAAACTAGAGAATGCAATGCATACCTCAACTTAAAAGCATTCAAATAAATACTCCACTACATAAAATCCATTTTTAACCAGATATTCAAATATCCTCATTTTTAGGGTGACCAAGTCATTTATTTGCCAAAGCAAGCTACTTTGAATGAAGAAAGGAGGTAAGAATCAAACCAGGATGGTACAGGAAAACCAGACCACCTGGTCACCCTATTCACTTTATCTATATAAACTGAGGCATTAAGTTTGTTTGCTTATTTGTGCTTAAAGTGAACTGCCTAAACTCAAAATGAATTAGCCTCATACACACTAGAGACTGAAGCCCAGCGAGGCACAGAGATTTGCTCAAAGTCATGGTGTTAATTGAAGAGGCAGGTGCTACAAGTCAGCACCCAGTACCCTGACACTGTCCAGATCAATCTACTATTTAGTACCATTTTCTTCTCTTTAGGTTTTGGTTTTCTTAAAATTACATGTGTCCTGCTCCTTTTTTCCACAAAAAGAGTCTCTTCAAAATGTGTTCATCAAATAATTCTAAAAATAAGGCAAAAAAATAATACAATAACAGGAAGGTGAAGAATGTCCAACAAATGCTTACAAAAGCAAACTCCTGATTAATCCACATGTATATGAAATCCTGTACTCTAAGATCAAACACTTTTTCTACATGCTGGACAACCCTAAGACATTTCTGTACCGTGCATGATGTCAGAATAAAAAAATTAATAAAAGCAGTAACTGGACCCTTGGAAGACCGGAGAAAAGCACACATACATTGATGCACCTAGTAGCCTCCCAAATGTTAATTCTTTCCTGATTATCTCACTGAAGAGGCAAGAACCAAGACCTCAGAGCCTACTACATTCCCAATAGACAGCTAAGGAAATGGGGAGTCTCCAGAGCAGCTTCTATGGCTATGAGCTGACTAAAGAATCTCTTTGGCTCCAACACCCATACACAACCTCTGTATTATCCCATATAGCTATTAACATCAAGATAAGCACTATATTTCAGAAATATGCAATTCTTTACTTACTGCTTAACAGGAAATCTGCCAGCCCAACTACCTTCCTAATATGAAATTAGAAAAAGCATAGACTTTAAAATCAGATCCAACTTACATCTGAGCCCTTACTTTGCCATTTACAAGCTAGCCAAACTGAAGGAACTTCAATTTCCTCCTATATAAATGAAAAATACCACCAGAATTATGGAGGTTAAAGCATGCGGTACAAAGCCTGGTACTTAACAGGCACTCAGTAGGAAGCTCTTGCTTTAATTTTTATTTTATATTGGAGTATAGTTGATATACAATATTGTGTTAGTTTCAGGTGTACAGCAAAGCGATTTAGTTATACATATACATATATCTATTCTTTTTCATATTCTTTTCCCATATAAGAGGAAGCTCTCGTTATTTCTACCTAATGGTTTCATTCAATGGCCAATTCAAATAGGATACAAACTATTTTTATTTTATTTTTTATTTATTTATTTTTTGGCTCTGTGCCGCCTTGAGGGGTCTTAGTTCCCCAACCAGGGATGGAACCTGGGTCCGGGCAGAGTACAGAGTGCTAACCACTGGACCGCCAGGGAATTCCTGATACAAACTATTTTTAAAGCAACTGATGACTACAGTCACGGTCTTGGTAAAGTCTGTAAAGAGTTATCTCCTGGATCATCGGTTAACCCCAAAACTGTGCATGAAAGTATGCAATCAACGTAAGCACAGATTACAAAATATATTGGCAGATCTATTTTTCCAAATTATATTAAATTATGAAAAAAAAGATACTCAACTAGTCAATCACTGGTCCAATAATAATTCCTTTAAGTGCTAAATTTTAAAAACACTGCTTTATTTCCTCAGCACTTCCACAATGTGTGTGACTCCCATATAAACTTCTAGAAGGCACAGACTGTGTCTCATACATATAATATTCAGAATAGCTAGGAGGGTGCCTTATACAGATGTGCTCAATCAATATTTGTTGAATGAAAAGTTGATATGGTTCCCTTAATGGCGTTTTAAAAAATACTTTAATGACAGGATCCTTTCACTTCAAAACATTAAATTGCAAAAGGTTCATAATAAGAACAGCACCCCCAACAAAAGAAGCTGCTGTTTATAAGCACTGTAGGTAAAACAGACCAAAACTCAAAAAACGAATGGCTTTCCCTATGAAAGAAAATTTTAAAAAACAAAACACCAAGACAATGAGCACCTCAAAAGAGGACAGCACTGTCCATTCCATTTCCAGAAACAACTTACCTTTTTGCACCTCCCTTTTGCAGATTTGAAATCCAGATTCTCACACAATCACTGGCCTTCGCTTCTGTTTGATTCAATAGCATACACACTACTGAACATACACATTCTCTCTCTTGCTATTATTAAATACATCAGTACTGGTCTTATTCTGCTTTATAATTCCGAAAAAAAAAAGTGCAAAAGTCCTAACCCAAAATTCTTTAAAGGAAAAAAAACTAATTAAAAAAATTTTTTTTGAGATTTAACAATGTTTGAAGTAACTGTAAAGGCTCCCATCTTTTCCCATACTTCAATTATGTATTTTAAATGGCTTTCTTCCCCAAATGAGAAGATTCTTGTGTCTTGATGGGAGGGCAAGCAGTTACAAGTAAAACGTACTAAAATAAGCCATTTCTCAACAGGTGAGAGACCATCAGAGTGTGTGCTGTTGCAGGAAACAGAATGGAGAGCCGTGAATGGGAGTCTCTGCACTTCATATCTGCAAAAGAAGAGAATAAAAAGGTTAACTTAACTCTAGACTTAGAACAGAGTATCTTCATCTGTTTAAAGCAATGCCCATAAACAATTTAAATTTAAAAATGAAAATGTGCTAAAACAAGAGGTTTGTGGGTGAACTCAACCATTTAAACTGTATCTACAGTTTTAGAAATCAGTATCTTGACACTTTTATACCACACCATCTTGATATTAAAGGTTTAATAAAAAATCCCATCTCTTCTTTAGACTTTTCTTAAAGTTATCATTAGCCAGTTAGCCAAATGTGCTAGGGGGAATTAGTTCTAACCATAAGAATAACAGTCGAAGAGCTGATTTTTAATAAACGTTCTTCCCTTTATAAGGAGCGGCAGTTAACCTTTTGGGAACCCCAATGCTCACACCCCTTTCTCCGACCTCATTAAAGTTAAAGGTTAATTTGAGAACAGCGCAATCTCCCGTACCCAGCACCGCGTTCTCTGCGAAAATCCTTCTGCGTTTTGCACTGACCCATCCGCCGCAGTGTGGGTGAGCCAGGGCCAGGTCACGGAAGGAGGCCGGGGTTGCCGGGGGGTGGGGGTGAGACCCGCGAGCCCGTCAAGCACCCGCGGCCCCCCCCCCACCCGGCGGCACACCTGCCTCGCAGGCGCCCACCTGGGGCAGGGACCGCCCTCTGACAGCCCCGCGCGCCTGCCCCACTCGGAACGCGCGCCACGCGCCACGCGGGACCCGAGGGCGGCGCAGGCAGCTGGGCGCCGGAGAGGCGAGAGCCCGGCGTGAAGGGGCCGCCCGGGCTCGCTCCCTCCCCGGGGACCGAGCGGACCGGGGCGTGCTGGGGGCGGGAGCGGTACCTTTTGGACAGATCCATGAGGACCCCGGAGAAAAGCTTCTCCCCGAGGCGGAACGACACGACGAGCGCGTCCTCAATGATGTGGTCCAGCGTGACCCGCACCTCCGAGCCGGGGATCAGTTGCGACACCGCGGAGTCCCCACCCGCCGGCGGCACGAGCGCCGGGGCTGAGGGCTGGGGCAGCGGCGGTTCCTGGCGCTCCTCGGGAGCCGCGGGCTCCTCGGGCGGCGATGCAGGGGAAGGTGAAAGGCCAGGCCCTTCCTGTGGCGCGGCTGCCGCCGGCTCCACCACCCGGGCGGGTAGCTTCTCCTCAGGCTGCAGCTCCGGCCCCGCCGCCTCCGGGCTGCGGGCTAGCTCCCCCGGCGGCGGTGGCGGCGGCGGCGGCGGGAACGGCGGCTCGTCGGCCTGAGGAGAGGACTGCTGCCCGTCGGCCTCGCCGTCCGGCACAGACGCTTCAGTGGCCGTGACCGGGAGGGGGTCAGTGCCGGCCTCGCTGCCGGGAATGGGCTCCATCTCCGGCTCGGCCTCGCCGGCGCCCCCCTCCCCGGGGGACGCTGCAGTCGCTGCCGCCTCTGCAGCTACGGCCGCCATTTTCTTCCTGGCTTCTCCCTCCTCCAACTCAGTCAGTCTACAGCGGCGGCGGCGGCAGCGCTGCTTGGTTCCCTGGGCCTTCCCCTCCCTCCAGCGAACAGTTTTGTCCCGCCCTTACCCCGATGCTTGTTATTGGCACCGCGCCATTGGTTCTGTCCTACAGCCCTCCCGCACTTGCAATATTCCATTGGCCAGGTGGGGACGTCTATCATCCAGTCAGTCCATCCCTCCCATACAGAGTAGGAACTTCTCATTGGCCGGACTAGTTGTCAAATGTCGAATCTTAGAGGAGGAGTGTGGGGCGGGCTCAAAGGGGGCGGGGGGAAGTCAAAAAGCGGAGCCTTATACTTATTGCCTCTTTCTATTGGATGGAAGAGAAAATGTAGTCTTATGGTTGGCCTATGCTCCTGCCCATTATCAGCCAGGGTTTCAGAGGTGGGATAAAGGAGGGAATCACGTGGCGTGCCTGTTCTTTCAAAGGCTACGGAGGGGAGGAGTAACGAGGTAATGAGGGAGGGGAACCGCTTCCCAAGAATCTCTGCGCAGAGGTCCTTAGAATAAATGTTATTTCTGGGCGCGTACCTGCTTGTAGCCGCGTGTAGGCACGACAGGCTTCTTTGGGAAGGACAACTAAAGTTTGAAGATAATTCTACAAACAGTTTTTGAGCTCCTCCTATGCTAGGCACTGTGCTAGGTGCTGGGGATAGAATGATGTGCAAGACGTTCTCCATAACCTCATGGCAGCCACTTCAGCTCCCACACAAGGGGTGTTTCCTTGAGTTCTCTCCACTTTCTAGGAACAATGTACCTACTTATTTCAAAGTAGGAAAATGCTAATGAAAACAGGAAGGATACCATGCACACTGGATTAAGCTGATGAATGTTCCAGAGAGCAGTACAGAGGCACTGCTGAACTTCCAAGTGAACACCAATTTTCAACCCAAATTCACTGGAAAGTGGTCGCACCTGGTTACTTGCTTCAGCCTTTATCTTTCCTTGCCGCTAGTATGCCACAGGTGCAAAAAGCCTCTGCATCGTCCTAATGCCTCTACTTCTCTATTCCCACTTTAAGTTTCTTGATTTGTTTTGTCTGGAAGAATCTGCTGAACCAGTTTCTTTCAAAAGACTCAGAGTGAGCCTTTTCTCCAGAAGAGATTGTAAGCACTGAGAATGCGTGCAGGAGCGAGGAGAGAAAAGTCGCCAACATGAGGGGGAGTAAAAAATGAAATTCTAAAGACTAATTACAGCCAACATTTATTGGGCACCCCCTATGTGCCAAGCACTAGTACAAACATTTAGTATAACACCTCATTTAATCCTTACAATACTACTATAAGGCAGGTACTATTATACCCATCTTATAAATAAAGAAATTGAGGCCCATAAAGGGTGCTGAAGGTCACTCAGTAAATTGCACAGTCAGAATTCCAGTTTTGTTTTTGTTTTTTTTTGGGGGGGAGATAAATTAGGAGATTGGGATTAACAGATACACACTAGTATATATAAAATAGATAAACAGCAAGGACCTATTGTATAGCACAGGGAACTATACTCAATATCTTGTAATAACCTATAATGGAAAAGAATCTGAAAAAGAACATATATATATATATATATATATATCTGAATCACTTTGCTATACACCTATAACTAACACATTATAAATCAACTATACTTCAATTAAAAAACTAAAATAGCAAAAAGAAAAGAAATTCCAGTTTTACATTGAAAGGACTGAAAATGGGAAAAAGTAACTATTACCATATGCTCTATTTCAAGCCCTGGGGCTCTTGGGAAAGGCACGTAGGAAATCCCAGTCAGGGCAGGATCAGCATCTGCAAAGTAACAGAAGGAAATAAATTTACTGAGTGTCCACTCTGTACCAGAGATCTTCCCATAAGCTCTCATTTAAAATCCTGTGAGTTAAGTCTTCTCCCTCTTTTACAAGTGAGGAAACTGATCCTTAGCCAGGTTAAAGGTCTTCTTGCCAGTCACACAGATAGCTAGCAGCAGATCCTATAGAACCCAGGTCTTTCCAAGTACATGATTGTTTCACTCATTCACTGAACAAATAATTTATCCCCTGCAGGCTAGATGCCTGCAGAAAACAGCCATGGATCCCCCCTTACAGAGTTTTTGCCATGATCAATTTTCTATATTTCAACATAATTAATTAAACATAACACATAGTCCTATGAAACGTGTAGACCCATACTGAGTTCCCACATTGTATAGTATCCCACATGGAGAAAAATACAGTTCAGGTCCTACAACCTGATTACCTCTTGCAGTAATTCATTGCAAGACGCTGCAGTAAATCATTTAAATTAAGGATTTATAGCAGATGGTGGCATATCAAGTCACCCTTCTAAATCACCATTTTCAGCCTGCAACTCAAGATCTTCTACTGGCTCCCTATGTGCACATCAAGTGTATCCTCTTCTGCTTGTCATTCAAGGCCCTCTCTGTTCCTACTTTATCTTTCAAGGTCTGTTCTCTACTATTCTTCAAGCTTTCTAATACTGGGAAGATCTTTCATCGATTTATTCCACAGATAAATATTCAAGGCCTACTATATGTCAGTTACTGGGCTAGGCAGTTAGAAGCCATGCAGAAAGAACATGAAAGCCTCCTTGGAGTTATTTTTCTAGTTAGGGAGCTAGAAAATAAGCAGTGAATAAATAACATGATTCACAGATTATGAGCAATGCCATAAAAGAAATCAACAGGGTGAGGTGATAGGGAATAGCTGGGGGAGGGGCAGAGAGTGTCTCGTTCAGATAAGGTGATCAGAAAAGACCTCTCTGAAGACAAGATATTTTAACTAAAATGCAAAGGATAAGAAGGAGCCAGCTGGGCTTCCCTGGTGGCACAGTGGTTGAGAATCTGCCTGCCAATGCAGGGGACACGGGTTCGGGCCCTGGTCTGGGAGGATCCCACATGCCGCGGAGCAACTGGGCCCATAAGCCACAACTACTGAGCCTGCGCGTCTGGAGCTTGTGCTCCGCAACAGGAGAAGCTGCAATAGTGAGAGGCCCGCGCACCGCGATGAAGAGTGGCCCCCGCTTGCCACAACTGGAGAAAACCTCACACAGAAACGAAGACCCAACACAGCCATAAATAAATAAATAAATAATTAAAAAAAAAAAAAAAGGAGCCAGCTATTGACATTGTTGAATGAACACTTGGGTTAAAAGGAGCAGCAGTTGCTAAAGTCCTGTGGCAAAAGAGGGCTTGGCTTACTCCAGAAACAGGAAGAGACCAATGTGGTTGAGGAGGCATAAGCAAGAAGATAAGTAGCTGAGATAAGGTTGGAAAGGAAGACAGGAGTCAAATCATATTTTATGCACTGCAAATACAAAAATGAGATTCTGCCCTTGGAGGGTTCCATATATACTGGGACCCCAGCTTTTACATGTGCTGTTGTATCCTAGTCTCCCCTGCCTTCTGTCTCCTCCTGGCATAGGATCAGCATAGAAGAGGCCCTTGGTATTTGTGGAATGGATAGCCACATGATATTTGGTGCTGAATGGATAGAGGTTTTCATGAATGATTGGAAGGTTGGATGATGTCTTAGTCCATTCATACTGCTAGAACAAAATGCCACAGACTGAGTGTCTTATAAACAACAGAAATTTATTTCTTACAGCTCTGGAGCCTGAAAATACAAGATCAGGGTGCCAGCACAGTCAGGTGAGGGCCCTCTTCCAGGCTGCAGAATTCTTATTGTATGTTCATTGGCAGAAGGAGGCAAGGGCGCTCTCTTGGACCTCTTTTTTTTTTTTTGCGGTACGCAGGCCTCTCACTGTTGTGGTCTCTCCCGTTGCGGAGCACAGGCTCCGGATGCACAGGCTCAGCGGCCATGACTCACGGCCCCAGCCGGTCCGCGGCATGTGGGATCTGCCCGGACTGGGGCACAAACCTGTGTCCCCTGCATCGGCAGGCGGACTCTCAACCACTGCGCCACCAGGGAAGCCCATCTTGGGCCTCTTTTGTAAGTGCATTCGTCTCTTTCATAAAGGCCCTGTCCTCATGACCTAATCACCTCCCAAAAGCCCCACCTCCTAATAAGCACCTGGATGGTTAAGAGTTCAGCAAATGAATTTTGGAGGGACACAAACATTCAGACTGTAACAGATGAACAGCTGGTTGATTGGACAAATCGTTGAATAGATGGATGGATGGGTGGATGGAGGGGTGGATAGATGAATGGCAGGGATAAGGAATCCAGCTGACTACCCAAGTGCATCCTCACTCTCACAAGCCGACTTTGATCTCTGAGCTCTGTGCATACTACAGGTTGGTGGCTAAAAACTCAGAAAGTAGAACGAATGAACCTGTATATGACTCCTCAGTTGGGCTCTGACTAGCGTATGATCTGGGCATAATCTTAGGCAAGTTGCTTAACTTCATTTATAAAATGTCTTAATAATAACTACCTTCCAGGACTTCCCTGGTGGCACAGTGGTTAAGAATCCGCCTGCCAATGCAGGCCCACACAGGTTCAAGCCCTGGTCCGGGAAGATCCCACATGCCACAGAGCAAGTAAGCCTGTGTGCAACAACTAGTAAGCCTGCGCTCTAGAGCCCGTGAGCCACAACTATTGAGCCCGCGTGCCACAGCTACTGAAGCCCGCACACCTAGAGCCTGTGCTCCGCAACAAGAGAAGCCACTGCAATGAGAAGCCCGCGCACCACAACGAAGAGTAGCCCCCGCTCACTGCAACTAGAGAAAGCCTGTGCGCAGCAACAAGGACCCAATGCACCAAAAATAAATAAATAAATTTTAAAATAATAATAATAACTACCTTCCTCTAGGACTTGTTTTTTAAATTATGTAACATATATGAAGTGTTTAACATAGAACCAAAATCATAGTGAGCATAGCTCAATAATTGTTAGCACCTACATCCAGAAATGCAGAATTAGGACTTCCCTGGTGGTCCAGTGGTTAAGACTCGGTGCTTCCACTGTGGGGCACGGGGGTTCAATCCCTGGTCTGGAAACTAAGATCCCACATGCTGTGTAGCACAGCCAAAAAAAAAAAAAGAAATGCAGAATTATCATTGCATCTGGGGCTGATCGTACTCCAGGGGCTCTGACTCCCAATAACCAAACTTGTGAGAGACTAAGTAAAAACCCAGACACTGGGGTGACATGAAGAGGGATAAATGGCTACTTATGGCTTAGTAGGTTTTGTTTTTGTTTTCTGGGCCTGGACTCTCAGGAAATCAAATTATCGACAGACAAAGCATGGGTAGTGGAGACTCAGGACAAAAGGAACTAACTGACAGCACGTGGCTGAGAAGCCACAGTGCCGAGTAAATTGCTCCTCCTGTTCTAGGCCTATTTTTGTCCAAGTAACCAATATTTCTCTTCTAAAATCAGATCGCCCACTTCCAGACCAAGATCGTGATAGAGAACTACTAACAGACATGTCAATCACTGGCTCTCTCTCCATGTGTCTCAGCAGTTCTCAACGTATTGAGGGATCTCTCTGAGAATCCGCTAAAAAGCTATGTTTTACATACTGTGTGATCACATTTATATAAAATATGAAAACAAGCAAAACAAATTTATGCTGTTAGAAGTCAAGATAGAGGTTATTCTAGGCAGGGGGAGGGGGGCAGTACAGGGAGTGACTAAAAGGGAATACGAGTGGAGTTTTCTGGGATTCTGATAATTTTCTGTTTTTCATCTACTCACTAGTTATACAGGAAGGTTCAGCGTATAAAAATTCATCAATCTGTGCACATATGTGCTTTTCTGTGTACAGTTTTGTATTAGTTATCTTTTACTGCTAAGTGTCTTAAACAACATATATTTATTCTATAGTGTCTCGGGGCAGAAATCCAGGCATGGCTTAGGTGGGTCCTCTATTTTGGGTCTCTCTCCAGGCTATAATCAAGATGCCAGCAGGGGCTGCAGTCTCTTCTGAAAGTTTGACTAGGGAAGGGCCCACTTTTAAGCTCATTCATATGATCTTTGCAGGATTCAGTTCCTCAGTAGCTGTGCTCAGCTTGCCAAGTGGCCCTCTCCATAGAACAGTTTGTGATTTAGAGCTCGCTTCATCAGAGCAAGCATATGAGAAGAGCCAGAGAGAAATGATGCAAGGAAGAGAGAAGTCACAGTCTTTTATAGCCTAATCTCAGAAGAGGCAGCCTGTCACTTGTGCTGTATTCGGTTCAGAAGGAAGTCACTAGATCCAGCCCAAACACAAGGGGAGAAGATCATACAGGGGCATGAATACCAAGAGGCAGGGATCCTTGGGAGCTGAGGGTCACATCATTTCAAGTTTTTTTTTTTTTTTTTTTTTTTTGCGGTATGCGGGCCTCTCACTGTTGTGGCCTCTCCCGTTGCGGAGCACAGGCTCCGGACACACAGGCTCAGTGTCCATGGCTCACGGGCCCAGCCGCTCCGCGGCATGTGGGATCTTCCTGGACCGGGGCACGAACCCGTGTCCCCTGCATCGGCAGGCGGACTCTCAACCACTGCGCCACCAGGGAAGCCCAAGGAGACTTTTTGTGTGTGTGTGTGTGTGTGTGGTACGCGGGCCCCTCACTGCTGTGGCCTCTCCCATTGCGGAGCACAGGCTCCAGATGTGCAGGCTCAGTGGCCATGGCTCACGGGCCCAGCCGCTCCGCGGCATGTGGGATCTTCCCGGACTGGGGCACGAACCTGTGTCCCCTGCATTGGCAGGCGGACTCTCAACCACTGTGCCACCAGGGAAGCCCCATTTCAAGTTTTTAAAACATGAAAAGGAAAAGTATTCCAGATGTTTCCCCAAACCTCCCCCCACCCCAACATACTCATCCACAGACGCTGCTAAAGCCTCTTGTTCGATGTGGATGCTTTCCACCCCACGCTACCTGCTCCCTCGTAACAGATCCTCACTTCAAACTGGCAGGTGGAAGAGGCCATCATATTACAGAAGTAAATCCCAGTATTGAGGACAATCCCTATAAGGAGAGTCATCATTGACCCAACCATTATTGAGCACCTACTATGTGTCAGGCTAAGACAGCAGCCAGATGAGCCTGGGGGGGGGGATCAAGCACATCAAAGGTGGGCACTGTCCTGAGACATCTTCCTCCAAGGTCTCGAGTGTCCTTTCACATGCTCCCCTCCCCTCTCTGTATATTCTCAACAGCTGCCATGTCAACGTAGTTCCTTAAAAATGGACCCCAAGGGAGGGAGTAGTTCTAGGCTGATCATCTCAGTTTGTCTGTGACTGAAGGGTTTCCTGGGACACAGGATGTTCAGTGTTAAAAGTGGGACAGTCCTAGGCAAACCCTAATGGTTGGTCAGGGTTCATGCTTCATGTCCTGCAGAAATGAACCCTGATCTTTGCAACAACCCAGCAAGAAAGGGAGCCTCGGAGAGATTAAAGAAAGCTTCCAAAGCTAAAGACTGGGCCCCTCAGTCTCCAAAGAATGTGCTCTCAGCAACTTAGATCTTTTGGCTGTTTCTTGTATTTCCTTAGACATCCCCTGGGACAGGATCCTTGGGTAAATGGCATATCAGTGTGCATTTTTGTGTCTAGCCTTCTAGTTCCAAGCCCACAGGTTAAATCTGACCTTAAAAATAAAAGTAGAAAATGTGAAAAAACAAAAACAAAACCTGACCTTAGATTCTAAACACCCCTGATTGTACCCACCCCATCAAAAAATTCTAAGAACTTGTATTTACTTGACATTCCTCTAGGTTGGGTTCTGCCATCATTTCAAATGTGATAGCTATTATTAGATTTTTAGACCCTTGTAAAGTAAGGACTTTATTTTATAGCTTCCTTAGCACAGTGCTGGGACAAGTAATATCTAATATTTATCAAGTGCTTACTTCACATCAGGCCTTAAATCAATTAAGCCTTTTATATCCCTATGAGGTACATCGCATAATTATCACCATTACAGATTAGGAAACTGAGGCACAGAGAGGTTAAGTAAGTTGCCCAAGGTCACACAGCTAGTAAGTATAGGGACCAAAGAGTAATATCTATTTGCTCATTGATTATAAAGAGTTCCCCGTGTTTTTTTCTGGAAAGACTATCATCTGTTCTGACAGACTTAAGTGAAGCTTTCTGAAAAATGGGTGGAAACCTCAGCTAAAGAGGTACATGTGATATGCCATCCATTCTTGAAAAACCATGAAAGCATGATCATTTTGATAGAATTGCTTCTGTGTCATCACAGTTTCTCTCTGTCTTGGTTTCGTCATCTCTACATCAAATGATAATAATCATCTCTACCTCAAAAAAACTGGACCAGGTCTAAGAAGCAGCAACTATTCTTATGATCCCTCCCAAAGGTCTGGAGGCCTGGGCGGGAGCATGGAGGTCATTTGGTTAGTCCAGTATAAATTCTGAACCAGAAGCTGCAGGCCAGGCCCTGGTCTTAGCATTTGGTTCATGGCTATTCACTTCCACACAGCTATTTCAGTGTTTACCCCCAGTAATTTCTCTCACTACACACTTGCTATATATGCAAATGAAAAATGAACTGAATATTCAGTTCTAAGTAGCTTTTGTTCATTTTTATACCAAATTCCTACTCTCTGTTTTATTTGTATTTGTTTGTTTTTAAAACAGCAGAGAGTTTTTAGGAAGGAATGTATGTATAGCTAGACATAGAAAAAAAACCCCGTGATGTCTGTCTTGTGCACCATTTGCACCTCTCCTACAGAGCACAGTGCCTGGAGTACAGTAGGCCTTCAAAAATATTTGTAGAATTCAAAACAAATGACTAAATGAATGGTTATTTCTAGGAAGTAGGATCACTGTGAGTTTTTTTTTCTTTTTGCCCATCTACATGTCCCAGTTATCCTAATTTTCTCATTTTTCTACAATGAACATGTATTTCTTACGGAAAATGTTTAAAATCTTACTTCAGCAAATAAATACATAAGTAAGTGAATAAAATGGAGCCTGGGTAGCCTTGTAATAGGAAGGTTTCAAACATGGGCTGCCTGGACAGGGTGTGCATGACTCCGTTGCCTGGGATCTGATGGGAGAAGGAACAGGAGTCCCCATCCTAGAAGCCAGAGGCTCCACCAGCCTGCCCTTTCCGTTTTCCTTTGGCCCACAAGACATCGTTTCTTTGCTCTCGTGTGTTTACTGGGTGAAAGCAAGAAGCAAGTCCCAAAAGTGTTTTTCAAGGATTGTAAATGATTCATAGGGAGCTCATAGACCTTGGCTGTCTTCACGTTGCTGCATTGGAGGTGGTGCCGCTCCCACGCCCTCCCCGCCCCCCAACAGTTCCTGAACCCTCAGAGGCGACCCTCTTCTGTAAGTGTTGGCCCCCGTATCCAAATCCGAATTCCTTCCAGACTCAGCCCACTCCACCCAGGTCTGTGGATGCTGACGAAGAAGGGAACAGACAAGCCAATTTAGTTGTCATCCTCTCTTTGTTCCCTTGACCTTGAGGCACTTAACTCAGCAGAGCTAGCCGTGGGGGGAGCCCGGCAGAGTCCGAGAACGAAAGACTAGAAACCTTGAAGGGCTCTTGGAGCCCGCGCTCCTTCTCTCTGCTTTGGTCACCATAGTGACTTCTCTCTGAAACCTCAACCCTATGGTTTCTGCTGGATATTCATTCATAATAAGGCCACCTCTGCGTTTTCCGCCCACTGCGGAACAGGCACCAAGTGCACGTGGCTGACGCACTGGGCCTTTAAACTGCGGGACGGGGGGCGGGGGGGGGGGAGTCAGGGCGTGGCGGGGGGGAGGAGAGTAGGGGGGTGGCGCATGGCGGGGAGGCGGTCCTCTGCCGTGCACAAGGAAGGTTCAGAACTGGAGAGGGGTTCAGACCCCTTGTGGTTCTGTCCCCTCGGTTTACAGAGGAGAAAGGACTTGCCCAAGGTTTCTCAGCCCTTCGAGAGACAGCCCCGACTGGAATATGACAGCCCTGACTCCTGGCCAACTGCTCACTGCACTCCATCATCGGGGTGCACGTACGGCCCATGTTCTCACCCCAGATTTTCTAACTTCTTGGCCTTTTGTGCCAAGCACTGGGCATACTTTCTGGGTCTGTTACTAAACGTTATGGAATTTATGGTAATCAGATCGTGATGAGCCCCTAGTGAAAGTCTAGAACTAGAGTTCCTGTAGTGAGACAAAACACTTCCATTTCCAGTACAGATTTGCAAGTAAATTAGCTCATTTAATCCCTAAAATTACCCTGCAAAGTGACTGTTATTATTCCCTTTTAAATTGAGAAACCTGCGTCTTCAGAGAGTGTTTGAATGGGTAAACTTGGAGTCAGGTGAATTTGAATGCTAACTCTGCAATTTACTAATGATAAAGGATGGCACAATAGCTCATTAGTACAGGCAATGACTTCAGATTCACTGAGCTCAAGTCCTGCCATTTCCCTGCTGTGTGACTTTGGGCAGGTTACTTAACTTCTCTGAGCCTCTATTTCTCCATCTGTAAAAACATAATAGAACCTACTTCATAAGTCATTGTGAGGATTAATAAAGTAATGCATGTAAATCACTTAGCACTGCGCCTGAGGGTTAATAAGTGGTTTCTGTTATTCCAAAATTAGAAAGTACTCTCTCCTGCTAGAACTTCTGGTCACACACAAAAAGAGAAAATCTACACCCCTCTTCCAGGTTCACCCAGAGCCCAAAGCCTTTCCTTTGTGTCAGCCAAGGAACAGAGCACTTGAAAAAAATGACATTCCAAAGAGAGGAAGGTGAATTTGAAAGATGCTTTTCATAGCTTGATTTCACATTTTTAAAAGATTCAGACAAGGGAAGATTGGAAATCTGTATCTTTCTATAGCCTTGCTGCTAATACCTCCAGAGTTATGCTGCCCAACACGGTGGCCGCCAGCCTCGTGTGGTTACTGGAAACATGAAATGTACCTGGTCCAAATTGAGATGTGATGTAAATATAAAACACACACTGCATCTTAAAGACTTGATACGAGAAAAATATTATAAAATATCCCATTGGAAACAACAAGGTCCTATTGTATAGCACAGAGAACTATACTCAACATCCTATGATAAATCATAATAGAAAAGAATATATAAAAACAGAATGTATATAGGGCTTCCCTGGTGGCACAGTGGTTGAGAGTCTGCCTGCCGATGCGGGGGACGCAGGTTCGTGCCCCGGTCCGGGAAGACCCCATATGCCGCGGAGCGGCTAGGCCCGTGAGCCATGGCCGCTGAGCCTGCGCGTCCGCAGCCTGTGCTCCGCAACGGGAGAGGCCACAACAGTGAGAGGCCCGCGTACCGCTAAAAAAAAAAAAAAAAAAAAGAATGTATATATATGTATAACTGAATCATTTTGCTGTACAGCAGTAATTAACACAACACTGTAAATCAACTATACTTCAATAAAAATAAACAATTAAATTTAAAAAATAAATATCACATTGATAAGTTTTATACTGATTTCCCATTGGAATGATTTTTTTTTGGCTGCACCGTGTGGCATATGGGATCTTAGTTCCCTGACCAGGGATCAAACCCATGCCCCCTGCAGTGGAAGCAGGGAGTCTTAACCACTAGACTGCCAGAGAAGTCCCTGGAATGATATTTTAAATAAAATACATTGGGACTTCTCTAGTGGCTCAGTGGTTAAGAATCTGCCTGCAAATTCAGGGGACACGGGTTCGAGGCCTGGTCCAGGAAGATCCCACATGCCACGGAGCAAGTAAGCCCCTACGCCACAACTACTGAGCCTGTGCTCTAGAGCCCGCGAGCCACAACTACTGAGCCCGCGTGCCATGACTACGGAAGCCCACGCGCCTAGAGCCCGTGCTCCGGGACAAGAGAAGCCACCGCAGTGAGAAGCCCGCGCACCGCAATGAAGAGTAGTAGCCCCTGCTCGCCGCAACTAGAGAAAGCCCGTGCACAGCAACAAAGACCCAACGCAGCCAAAAATAAATAAATAAATTTAAAAATAATAATAACTACCTTCCTCTAGGACTTGTTTTTTAAATTATATACCATATATGAAGTGCTTAACACAGAACCAAAAGCATAGTAAGCATAGCTCAGTAACTGTTAGCACCTAGATCTAGGAATGCAGAATTAGGACTTCCCTGGTGGTCCAGTGGTTAAGACCTGGTGCTTCCACTGTGGGGCACGGAGCAGCAATCAAAACCCAATGCAGCCAAAAATAAATAAATAAATAAATTTTAAAAATAAAATATATTATTAGAGTTAATCTTACCCATTTCTTTTTTTTTTAAAGATTTTTGATGTGGACCATTTTTAAAGTCTTTATTGAATTAGTTACAATATTCCTTCTGTTTTATGTTTTGGTATTTTTGGCCCCGAGGCATGTGGGATCTTAGCTCCATGACCAGGGATTGAACCCGCATCCCATGCATTGGAAGGTGAAGTCTTAACCACTGGACTGCCAGGGAAGTCCCCTACCCATTTCTTTCGATGTTTTTAATACAGCTACCAGAAAATTTTCAGTTATATATGTGGCTCACATTGTAATTCTCTAAGGCTGAGCTAGTATAGAAAACTTTAATTCCAGCTCAGCTGACCTTCGTAGGACACCTCCTCACATTTCTCTCGCTTAATTATCACAACAACATTATCTGGAAAGTATCGTTATCTACATTTTACTGGTGGAGGACAAGCTTAGGGATGCCAACCCTTCATTTTGCCAGGTAAGGTCACCAAATCACTATTATTATGTACTATCATCATTTCATAAAGAAAAGACGTCTTTAATAAGAATAAAATTGAAAGTTTCAACTATGTAAAACAGTACATTGACGCCCACAACTGTCTCCCCTAAAAAAAAAAAAAGCAGTGGCATTCTTTAAAAGTTTATTATTTTGCAGGCACTGGGATAATACATGCTTCATCTTATTCAGTTCTGTAAAATCTATGAGGTCAGTACTATTATCACCCTTTAACAGATGAGGAGACTGAGGCTCTGGCTGTAGGATTTTAAGAAGATAGGTTACAGGGTCCCTGGAGAAAGAGAACCGGGAATGGCTTTCTTGACGTAAGAGAAGCCATTTTGGCCTAAGCCATTTTGTAATCTAAGCCTGGCCACAATGCTTGCCCTTGAACAGGTCTCAGTAATCAATGATCTTCAAGAACAAAGGAATGCAGGAGCAGAGAAAAGGCAGTCAAACAACACTGCAGTGATAAAGCAAAGTCCTAGTTCCTCCTCAAGGGATATACATAACAATATATCTTTGAGTTCTTCAAGAACTAAGGCCTCCACCCAGGTGGGGAATGTAATGATGATGTTGACCCTCCTGACTTCAATCAACTAAAGCTTAGACTCTGTGACCTTGGCCCCAATTCCACAGTGAATCCTCCTTTGCTCAAGCCCCTTCATGAATATGCATGTACACTTAGCTCGAAAATTCCCCAATTTTGCTGTTGGGGAGACACTGCTTTGGGAAAGATCCCCAGTGATCTCCTTACTTCCTGAAAGTAATAATAAATCCGTCCTTCTCCCCATCTGTGGCTTGGTGTGTCTTTGGTTCAACACCCACCAAGAAGCAAACCCATTTTTCAGGTAACAGGATTTGAACTGTCAAATGACAAAAATAATACAATTTTGTAATGAGTATCATGTCCTTTACTTAAGGGAAAACAACCCATGGATTGGGGGAGCACAGTGCCTCACAAGCAGTGCAGCACTCCTTCTGAGGGATTCTGGGCAAAAGCGAGTTTTACAGAGCATTAGATGAGGCAATGCAGAAACAGGGCATGATTGGCTAGGAGGTCAGGGATTCCTTATAAGGCCAGCAGGTCCTGTTTTCTAGGATAAGGTGAACTAGATTTAGCTGTTATTGGTGTAGTTAGGTTTCCTAGACAGTGAGGTGTTTCCAGTCCATGTGGGCTGACTCAGGTTTAGATTTGTAACTTGGGCCAGGCCACTGGGCAGCCTCCATTTTGTGGGTACCGATATAGGAATGTCCTTTATCAATTCCCCACTTTTGATCAATACTCTCAGTTGTACTAGAGTATTGATCAAAATTTAAGGTGTTAACTCAGCTCTGAGCTACTGCTTTTTGTGAATGCTGGTGTCAGGTTGGATCTCTGACTGGAATTCATGGCATTTTTGGCGTTCTAGGCAAAGGGAGATCATTTGTCTGGTCCCCAGCGGCTGCATGCATTCATTTATAGCCTTTGAGAGAACATAGCACACAAGGGAGACTATTAGAATGATTATAAGCAGGATGGTACCCAACATTTGGAGGGCACTCTGACTCTGAGGCCAAGGTGCCATGACCCAAACCAACTCAGATCAGAAAGATCAAAGAAAGACCCTGTTGAAGGAGTCACCTTCTTAAACCAAATGGCTTGCTCAGTGATATGTAGCTGAGTCTCAGCTTCCTCAGACTATTAATCCAAGTGCAGAAAGTGGTGTTGGGCACAGCACAGATACCTCCTTGCTCATCCAAAAGATAATCAAGGGCTATCCTATTAACAACAATTTTGGCCAGGGAGTCCAGGGATTTTTGTTGGACAGCTATTCCTTTAGCAGCAGATTCTGTGATGTCTTCGGGAGTTAAGGAAAGATTCCTGATCATAACTTCCTTTGCACTTACTTCAAGCCAGAGGAGGAGGGATCTGCTAAAGGAAGGGAATTCTGAATCATGAATGCCTCCTGGTAATTCCTGTTTGGTTCGATAATACAAATTGAGGGGAGTTACAAATGTTCAAATGGTACTTTTGGGGGTGGAGTTATTCCCCCGAAACTTGGATGGTTTTACTAGGATTATAAATTTGACAGGTTAAGCACCGATTAAAAACTATAGTTGCAGGGCTGCCCTGGTGGCACAGTGGTTGAGAGTCCGCCTGCCAATGCAGGGGACACGGGTTTGTGTCCCGGTCTGGGAAGATCCCACATGCCGCGGAGCGGCGGGGCCCGTGAGCCATGGCCACTGAGCCACAGCCGCTGAGCCTGTGCATCCAGAGCCTATGCTCCACAACAAGGGAGGCCACAACAGTGAGAGGCCCGCATACCACACACACACAAAAAAACTATAGTTACAGCCTTACGACATAATTTGGACCTTTTTTCCCCCCAGTAAATTAGTTCTTTATTCTAATCAGAAAGGTCTGAATTTTATTTACCTGTTGCGTTATTAAAAGAAAACTTTTTAACGGTCAAAAAATAAATATCATAAGTTCAATTTTAACTTTATAGGCACTTTCAAGTTCATCATTCCATTTACAGTATCATATCAAAGCTACATTTAAAAACTTTAAAGGGACTTCCCTGGTGGTCCACTGGTTAAGACTCTGCGCTCCCAGTACACGGGGCCTGGGTTCAATCCCTGGTCAGGGAACTAGATACTACCTGCTGCAACTAAACGATCCTGCATGCTGCAACTAAGACCCAGTGCAGACAAATAAATAAATATTAAAAATAAATAAATAAATAACTTTAGAAAAGTTTTCCTTGTAGAAAAAGAAATAGGTAAATTCTTTAAAAAAAAACTTACTCTTTCTCTTAAAAGAAGTGGACATGCCAAGTGAGAAACGTGCTGATACCTTGTAAAAGCTTTTTTCTGTTCCCATGGTGTGTCATGGAACATAAGGTATGGAGAAGTGGTACCCTGAGAGATTATGGGATAACCAAGTGGCCATGCTGACTCTCCCAGAGTTTGGAGGTCTTACTTATATAAGACCCTTTGATTTCCAGTATCGGTGTTCCCCAGGAGACGAAGAAGTGTGTTGTAAAATGATGACCTATGATGTTAGAGGCTGAGTTAGAATATTAATGGACATTTGAACCACGCAGTAAATTTCATCCATCTCTGTGGACGCAGTGGCTTTGGCATGAAAATCTGCCTATGCCTTTCTCTGGTATTCGGGCTCAGTTCTTTTAGTGTGAGCCTTGATCTTCATGAGAGCGAGTTTAGAAGGGAGGAGAATGGCAGAGAGAAGTGCTTCTACTTATACCCTCTTCTGAATAGGAGTGCCGCTTGAAGTTGGAAAACCTCTTTGTTTCCATAACATTCCAAAGCCATGTTCCACACCAAAGGCACAGCAGCTATCAGTGTAAATGTTAACTAATTTTTCTCAAGAGATCACGCAGGCTCTTCTGGTCAAGGCAAATAATTCTGCCTGTTGTGCTGAATTACCTTGTGGGAAAGGTCTGTGTTCAGTGAACTCATATTGAGTAGGGACTGCACCACCAGCTTGATATTTTCCCTGTTTATTTTCGGTAAAAGACCCATCCACACAGAGAATTAAACTTAGGTTATGTAGGCCTATGTCCTTTAGATCTGGACGTGGGGTAACTAATTGGAAAGTGACGGTCTCACAGACATGTTTTTCTTCCGCATCTGATAAGGGAAGTAAGGCAGGAGGATTAAGAACGTTGCACCAAAAATAAAAATTAAACAAAAATTAAAATTAAAAAAGGGGGGCTTCCCTGGTGGCAGAGTGGTTGAGAGACCGCCTGCCGATGTGGGGGATGCGGGTTCGTGCCCCGGTCTGGGAAGATCCCACATGCCGCGGAGCGGCTGGGCCCGTGAGCCATGGCCTCTGAGCCTGCGCGTCCAGGGCCTGTGCTCCGCAACAGGAGAGGCCACAGCAGTGAGAGGCCCGCGTACCGCCAAAAAAAAAAAAAAAAAAAAATTTTAAAAACGGAATTCCCTTTGGGAGATTGGGATTGACATATATACACTAATATGTATAAAATAGATAACTAATAAGAACCTGCTGTATAAAAAAATAAATAAAATTCAAAAAAGATAAAAAGGAATTCCCTAGCGGTCCTGTGGTTAGGACTCCGTGCTTCCACTGCAGGGGGGAACAGGTTTGATCCCTGGTCGGGGAACTAAGATCCCTCATGCCTCACGGTAAGGCCAAAAATTTTTTAAAAACCTTTTTTTAAAATTAATTAATTAAAAAAACCTCAAACATCGCAGAGTTTAAGATGTATGTTAGATGGACATAAAAGCAGGAGTCCAGGACTTCCCTGGTGGTGCAGTGGTTAAGAATCCACCTGCCGGGCTTCCCTGGTGGTGCAGTGGTTGAGAGTCCACCTGCCGATGCAGGGGCATAAGTTCGTGCCCCGGTCCAGGAAGATCCCACATGCCACGGAGCAGCTGGTCCCGTGAGCCATGGCCGCTGAGCCTGAGCATCCGGAGTCTGTGCTCCGCAATGGGAGAGGCCACAACAGTGAGAGGCCCGCGTACCGCAAAAAAAAACAAAAAAAACAAAACAGCATCCACCTGCCAATGAAGGGGACACGGGGTCGAGCCCTGGTCCAGGAAGATCCCACATACCGTGAAGCAACGAAGCCCGTGCGCCACCACTACTGAGCCTGTGCTCTAGAGCCCGTGAGCCACAACTACTGAGCCTGTGCACCTAGAGCCCGTGCTCCGCAACAAGAGAAGCCACTGCAATGAGAAGCCCGCGCACCGCAACAAAAAGTAGCACCCACTCACTGCAACTAGAGAAAGCCCGCACACAGCGACGAAGACCCAACACAGCCAAAAATAAATACATACATACATACATATTACGAACTAAGCAGTTTAAAATATTAAAAAAAAAAAAAGTAGGAGTCCAGGGACTTCCCCGGTGGTCCAGTGGTTAGGACTTCACCGTTCAGTGGAGGGGGTGCGGGTTCGATCCCTGGTCGGGGAGCTAATATAAGCGAGCAGGACCCTATGGGGCCTTCCCGGGACAGTGCTTCCCCACATCCTCTGCTTCAGCCCTGTTCTGAAGTACCTAGGTAATAGTATTTGATGCACATTTCCTGAGTTGTTTTGCAGATGTGAACCACTCCCCGCCACCAAATGGAAGAACTACTTGATGACCATGAGCACATAGCTCCAGGCCTCCTGGAGCCTAAGGCCTGATCATGTTAACCCCTGTGACACCACCCTGCTGCCTCACCACCAGCCAATCAGAGAACTGGGTACAAGCTGGTCACATACCCTGCGACCCCCACCCCCCCGTTCCTGGCCTTTAAAAATACTTTGCCAAAACCCTTCGGGGAGCTCGAGGGTTTTCAGGGCGTGAGCCACCTGGTCTCCTTGCATGGCCTTGCAATAAACCTTTCTCTGCTCCAAACTCCCACGTTTCAGTTTGTTTGGCCTCACTAGGAGTCAGGCACACGAACTCGAGAACTTGACTTAACACTGAGATCCCACATGCCTTGCAGCCAAAAAAACCAAAACATAAAACAGAAGCAATATTGTAACAAATTCAATAAAGACCTTAAAAATAAAAACAAAGGAGGAGTCCATAAGTAGTGGGTCTACTTGAGGAAAGATGCTGATCTTAGAACAACAGCAGAAAATGTTGGATGATAAATACATCTCCTAAGGTCAGGTCTGTTGAGGCTTCTATTAACTGAGTTGCAGCTGTGACTGCCTTAAGCTGATTTGGGTCAACTCTGGCTACTGAGTTTGGCGGCCTGCCGTAATATTCGGCAGGTCTCATTCTTCCACTGCAGTCTTGAGTTAACATTCCTAAAGCCTGATTATTCCTTTCTTGGATGATTATGGTCAAAGATTTGTCATAGTTGGGTAGACCCAGTGCCGGAGGATTCTGGAGGGCTGTCTTAAGGTCAGTAGGTGCTTGTTTGTTTTTTGTCTTCCCATGATGGGGGTTCTGGTGTGGTTTTGGTGAGTTCATAAAGCAGGGAAGCTGTTGAGGAAGAATTAGGAACCCAAAGCCTGCAATATCCTGCCAGGCCTAAAACCTCTCTGTTTTTTTGTGGTAGGTTTTAGACAGTTTTGTATTCATTGTATGTACTTTAGAGAAAAGTGAAATCCCCTAGTGCTTTTTTTTTTTGTAATTTATTCATTTATTTATTTTTGGCTGCCTTGGGTCTTCGTTGCTGTGCACGGGCCTTCTGTAGTTGCAGCGAGCGGGGGCTACTCTTCGTCGCGGTGCGCAGGCTTCTTATTGTGGTGGCTTCTCTTGGGCGCTACAGTGCGGGCTTCAATAATTGTGGCACATGGGCTCAGTAGTTGTGGCTTGTGGGCTCAGTAGTTGTGGCTCGTGGGCTCTAGAGCGCAGGCTCAGTAGTTGTGGCATACGGACTTAGTTGCTCCACAGCATGTGGGATCTTCCCGGACTAGGGCTTAGAACCCGTGTACCCTGCATTGGCAGGTAGATTCTTAACCACTGCACCACCAGGGAAGAACCTCCCCTAGAGCTGTAAATCATGTCCTAAATAGCAAATAACCTGATCGCAAACTCAAGTTTTTCCTTTGAGGACTTGTGACTTTTGCTTGCAGACTGTTGGAGTAAATATATTGAGTCTAATTTAGAGGCTTCCTGTGTGGAAGAACACAGCAACAGATCATCCATATACTGTAAAAGTTAGGGAATGTAGGGTGCTCAGATCTTGCTAGAGGGCTTGGGAAAATATGTGTAAGTTCCAGTAAGTCCCTGAGGCATTATGGTCCGAGTATATTGCCGATTGTTCCAGGAAAAGCAAAAAATGTTGGTGATTTGAGTCCAGAGGGATGCTGAAGAAAGATGAGCTGAAGTCTACCACTGTGAAACACTAGCAGTTGGTGGGACCTGTGATAATAACGTCTTTGGATTGGGTACCACTGGAAGATGAGGAATCACAGTTTTATTTATCGCCCCTAGGTCTTGGACAAATCGCCATCCTTGCCCACTTTGCTTTTTTTTTTTTTTAATTTTTATATTTATTTTTGGCTGTGTTGGGTTTTCGTTTCTGTGCAAGGGCTTTCTCTAGTTGCAGCAAGCGGGAGCCACTCTTCGTCGCGGTGCGCGGGTCTCTCACTATCGCGGCCTCTCTTGTTGCGGAGCACAGGCTGCAGACGCGCAGGCTCAGTAGTTGTGGCTCACAGGCCCAGTTGCTCCGCGGCATGTGGGATCTTCCCAGACCAGGGCTCGAACCCGTGCCCCCTGCATTGGCAGGCAGATTCTCAACCACTGCGCCACCAGCGAAGCCCCACCCACTTAGCTTTTTAATTGGGAGGATGGGAGTGTTAAAAGGGCTGGTGCAGCCAGCCCTTGTAAAATTTAACCCTTGTAAAATTAAAGATTCAACAATGGGGATGAGTCCTTGTGTAGCCTCTGATGTTAGTGGATATTGAATCGATTTAGGCAAAGGTTTGGTAGAGTGTATTTTTATGGGTTCAGCACTCTTGATTTTCCAATGTCTGATGATAAACTTGCCCACAGATTCTGGGGAACTCCAGAAAACTCCTAGGGTGAAACATCTTCAATACTATCTATAGCAAATTGTAGAGCACATAATAATTGCGATTCGGGTTGGTCAGGGAATTCAAGGGTTATTTCTCCATCGGGCATGACCTTTATGTGCCTTTGTAATTTTTTTTCTTCTTTTTTTTGGCCGCTCGGCTTGCAGAATCTTAGTTCCACAATCAGGCACTGAACCTGGGGCTATAGCAGTGAAAGCTCCAAGTCCTAACCACTGGACTGCCAAGGAACTCCCCTTGTCCTTGTAATTTACATCAAAGATCTTAGCCCATTAAACTCGAAAGAGGTTGAGTCACAAAGTAGAAAGGTATTCTCATTGAACCTTATTTGAAAACCCCACTATTTTATATTGTTTTTCACTCTGAGGGATAGGTTGTTTTTATTTTTTTAATTAATTAATTAATTTTGGCTGCATTGGGTCTTCGTTGCTGTGCTCGGGCTTTCTCTAGTGGCGGCGAGCGGGGGCTACGCTTCGTTGCGGTGCTCGAGCTTCTCATTGTGGTGGCTTCTCTTGGTGCAGAGCACGGGCTCTAGGCACATGGGCTTCAGTAGTTGTGGCCTGTGGGCTCTAGAGCACAGGCTCAGTAGTTGTGGCTCACGGGCTTAGCTGCTCCGTGGCATGTGGGATCTTCCCGGACCAGGGCTCAAACCTGTGTCCTTTGCATTGGCAGGCGGATTCTTAACCACTGCACACCAGGGAAGCCCGGGATAGGTTGTTTTTAAAAGATGGGGGCTGACTTAGGTTTAGATTTGTGACTTGGGCTGGGCCACTGGGGCAGCCTCCATTTTGTGGGTCCTGATATATGAATTTCCTTTATGAGAACCCACATCTGGTCAACCAAAGCCTGTTCTCTATCAGTTCTACCTCCCCATAACTGTCCTAGGAAGTGATTGCAGTTTGCGTTAGGTTGTAAATTTGATGAGTTTTTGTTGTTTTTTTTTTTGAATTCCATTATAGATTTATATCCTTTCCCTCCCCAGCCCAGTCTGTACTTGAATTTGGAGAAAGGTAGTTACAGTTGAAGTGACACATGTACTTAAAAGGAAATCAACACCTCTGCCTTCATCCTGCATGAATATGAAAGAGGGATTTCTATGTAACTAGCCCTTTGGATTTTCCCTTCTGATGAGGAAGCTCTAGAGAAGTCCAGGCTGTAGTTGGGCTGCCTGCCTCTTTTTCACACACGGCTTCATCTGCATCCTTCCAGGCAGTGCCTGAGGCCCTGGAGACCACGCCACTTCAGCCCTCTTTCCACCTGACAGGGGATTTAGAAACGAGCTTCCCATGCCTGATCAACAATTGATTTCTAACTTGTCCACCTCCTGGCTTTCAGCTCTCAGAGCTCAGCCCTCAGGGAGATCACACTTGACGTTGAAAGTTGAGGGGAAACCTGCTTGGCATTAACCTCCAAATTCAAATCCTGAAGTTGCAGATTTGCAGGGTGGGTGATTAGGGAGGCTGGCATTTTAAAGCCACAAGTATAAGGGTAGGCCCTTATGTCTTTTAGTCATATTGGGCTTGTGATTATAATGACTATTGCTTGGTAGATGCTTTGCAAACATGGAATCATCATGGAATCATGGCAACTCTTACTCATCATACAAATGAGGAAACTGAGGCTAAGGGAAGTGAAGTGATTTGCCCATGTCACACAGCTGGTGATGGCTGAGCCAAGACCCCAAACCTGGTCTATCAGACTCCAAAGCTTAGAACTCGAAACTAGTTTGCCCAACGTCATGTCATGGCTAGTAAGTGATGGGGCCAAAATTCCAATTAAAACAAAAATGAGAGACCATGCCTTCGCCAGCAAACTTGTAGAGATGAAAGAAATGATGATATCAAATGTGAGTGAAGGTGAGTGAGATGAGCTTTCCTTCAGGCACTCAAGCCTCTGCAATTTGATGTTTCCCTTTTGAATAGCAATTTGATAATATATACAAAGTCCTTAATTTTCTTTTCTTTTTTAAAAAAAATTATTTATTTATTTATTTTTGGCTGCATTGGGTCTTCATTGCTGCACGCGAGCTTTCTCTAGTTGTGGTGAGAGGGGACTACTCTTTTTTTTTTTTTTTTTTTTGGCGGTACGCGGGCCTCTCACTGTTGTGGCCTCTCCCGTTGCGGAGCACAGGCTCTGGACGCACAGGCCCAGCAGCCATGGCTCACGGGCCCAGTCGCTCCGCGGCATGTGGGATCCTCCCGGACTGGGGCACGAACCCGTGTCCCCTGCCTCGGCAGGCGGACTCTCAACCACTGCGCCACCAGGGAAGCCCGGGGACTACTCTTTGTTGCGGTGTGTGGGCTTCTCATTGTGGTGACTTCTCTTGTTGTGGAGCACAGGCTCTAGAGCACAGGCTCAGTAGTTGTGGCACACAGGCTTAGTTGTTCCACAGCATGTGGGATCTTCCCAGACTAGGGATTGAACCCGTGTCCCCTGCATTGGCAGGCGGATTCTTAACCACTGTGCCACCAGGGAAGTCCGAGGCAGCTTGTAAAAAAAAAATTCTTTATTTATTTATTTGGCTGCACTGGGTCTTAGTTGCAGCTTGCAGGGTCTTTTAGTTGCAGTATGCGGGGTCTTTTAGTTGCGGCATGTGGGGTATTTTAGTTGCGGTGTGCAGGGTCTAGTTCCCTGACCAGGAATCGAACCCAGGCCCCCTGCATTGGGAGTGTGGAGTCTTAGCCACTGGATCACAAGGGAAATTCCTCACTATGTACTTTATTAAAGGGGAGGGAAATTTCACCAACAAGGTTGGTAAATTTCACCAACAAGGTTTGGTAAATTAATTATAATATGGCCACTCAATGGTATATTATGCAACTTTAAAAGTTGTATTCATAAAGATTTGCATTAACATGAAAAGTGCTTATGACATAAGTCTAAAAGGATAGAAAGTACTACGATAATGTTTAAATGCATAAAAATTCCTGGGAATAAATACTCTAAAATATTAATATTTTACATTTGAATATTTAATATTTGAATGTTAGAAATAGAAGCCATTGTAATTTTTCTTCTTTCTATTTTTCTGCATGATTAAAATTTTTCATAAGGAATAAACCTGACCAAGGAGGTGAAAGACTTATATGCTGAGAGCTATAAAACATGAATAAAGGAAATTAAAGATGATTCAAAGAAATGGAAAGATATCCCATGCTCTTGGATTGGAAGAATTAATATTTTTTAAATGGCCACACTACCCAAAGCAATATACAGGTTTAACATGATCCCTATCAAATTACCCATGACATTTTTCACAGAACTAGAACAAATAATCCTCAAATTTATATGGAACCATAAAAGACCCAGGATTGCCAAAGTAATCCTGAGGAAGAAGAACAAAGCAGGAGATATAGCCCTCCCAGACGTCAGACAATACTACAAAGCTATAGTAATCAAAACAGTGTTGTATTGGCACAAAAACATACATATGGACAAATGGAACAGAATAGAGAGCCCAGAAATAAACCCACACACCTACAGTCAATTAATCTTTGATAAAGGAGGCAAGAATATAAAATGAGAAAAAGACAGTTTCTTCAGCAAGTGTTGCCGGGAAATTTGGACAGCTGCATGTAAATCAATGAAGAACACACCCTCCCTCCATGCACACAAACAAAAAAACTCAAAATGGCTTAATGACTTAAATATAAGACAAGACACCATAAAAATCCTAGAAGAGAACATAGGCAAAACATTCTCTGACATAAATTGTACCAGTGTTTTCTTAGGTCAGTCTCCCAAGGCAACAGAAATAAAAACAAAAATAAACAAATGGTACCTAATCAAACTTACAAGATTTTGCACAGCAAAGGCAACCATAAACAAAACTAAAAGACAACCTACAGAATGTGAGAAAATATTTGCAAATTATGCAACTGACAAGGGCTTAATTTCCAAAATATACAAACAGCTCATACAACTCAACAACAACAAAAAAACAATCCATTCGAAAATGGGTGGAAGACCTAAATAGACATTTCTCCAAAGAAGAAATACAGATGGCCAATAGGCATGTGAAAAGATGCTCAACATTGCTAATTTTTAGAGAAATGCAAATCGAAACTACAAAGAGGTACCATCTCACACCAGTCAGAATGGCCATCATTAAAAAGTCTACAAATAACAAATGCTGGAGAGGGTTTAGAGAAAAGGGAACCCTCCTACACTGCTGGTGGGAATGGAAGTTGGTGCAGCCACTGAGGAAAACAGTATGGAGGTTCCTCAGAAAACTAAAAATAATTGGGATCCACCAATCTCACTCCTGGGAATATATCCAGACAAAACTCTAATTCAGAAAGATACATGCACCCCTATCTTTATAGCAGCAGTATTCACAATAGCCAAGACATGGAAACAACATAAATGTCCATCCACAGATGAATGGATAAAGAAGATGTGGTACATTTATACAATAGAATACTACTCAGCCATAAAAAAGAACAAAATAATGCCATTTGCAGCAACATGGCTGCAACTAGAGATAATCATACTAAATGAAGTAAGTCAGAAAGAGAAAGACAAATACCATATGATATCACTTATATGTGGAATCTAAAATATGACAAATGAACCTATATACAAAGCAGAAACAGCCTCACAGACATAGAGAACAGACTTGTGGTTGCCAAGGGGGAGGGAGGGTGGGGGAGGGATGGACTGGGAGTTTGAGGTTAGTAGATGCAAACTATTACATACAGAATGGATGGACAACAAGGTCCTACTATATAGCACAGGGAACTATATTCAATGTCCTGGAATAAACCATAATGAAAAAGAATATTAAAAAAAGTATATATATATATATGTATATAAACTGAATCACTTTGCTCTACAGCAGAAATTAACACAACATTGTAAATCAACTAAACTTCAATTAAAAAATTTTTTTTCCATAAGGATATTTTTCCCTTAATGGATAAACATTGGCCACTATAAAGAGTATTCAAAAGTATGTGCTGTGGTCTTTGAAAGCTATTCCAAGAGAAGGAAAATCATAATGAATAATATCAATATCTTTGGACTAAGTGTAAAGCAGCACAAAGTGACTAATTTGAAGGAAGCATGATAATTTATTCAGACTCTGCACCTCCCCCTTTCCTTTCTTTACTTACTCCCCTTTACTTGTTTTCTTTTTTTAATATTTATTTAATTTATTTTATTTTTGGCTGCATTGGGTCTTCGCTGCTGCACGCGGGCATTCTCTAGTTGCAGAGAGCAGAGGCTATTCTTCGTTGCGGTGCAGGGGTTTCTCACTGCGGTGGCTTCTCTTGTTGTGGAGCACAGGCTCTAGGCATGTGGGCTTCAGTAGTTGTGGCACGTGGGCTCAGTAGCTGTGGTGCACGGGCTTAGTTGCTCCGTGGCATGTGGGATCTTCCCAGACCAGGGCTCGAACCTGCGTCCCCTGCACTGGCAGGCGGATTCTTAAGCACTGTGCCACCAGGGAAGCCCTGTTTTATTTTCTTTTCATCACTGATCACTGTAGGAAATGATTGTTGTCTCTTCTGTACCCCTCCCCCACTGCCCCCACCCCTGCACCTAGATAAGTCTCTAGCTGTCAGTAGGCCTCAACAAAGATTTGTAGAAGGAATGAATTCACTCTTGCCCTGACGTTCCCCTAAGGCCAGAGTGCTGTTATGTTCACTCAAGTCAGGAGTTCAAAGAAGAGAAACTGAGAAGGAAAGGACAAGAACGTAATATAAAAATATCTCCGATCCATCTGGCCACTGGTATATGAACAACTGACAGCCTGCAATGGATCAGGATTCCCATGCCCATTGCCAACCTTAAAAAGAATAATTCACTGTTGGCCAAAAATGTTAATAAAAATAACACCTGGGCTTCCCTGGTGGCGCAGTGGTTGAGAGTCCTCCTGCTAATGCAGGGGACACGGGTTCGTGCCCCGGTCCGGGAGGATCCCACATGCCGCGGAGCAGCTGGGCCCGTGAGCCATGGCTGCTGAGCCTGAGCGTCCGAAGCCTGTGCTCCGCAACAGGAGAGGCTGCAACAGTGAGAGGCCCGCGTACCGCAAATAAAAATAAAAATAAAAATAACTCCCATATTTGGAATGTTTACCACATGCCAAGGACTGTGTTAATAGAAATGTTTCTGTGTATTAATATTATTTCATCTTTATGATAGCCCTATGGGTAGATATTATTAATCTAATTGAAGAAACTGAGTCTCAAAGAGGTTACAAAACTTGCCCAAGGTCACCCAGATGGCAGGTGACGGAGGTGGCATCCAAAGTGAGAGCATTATGGTTTTCATCCCTTGCTAAGCATGAGAAAATGGAGATTACCAGACCCCACCTGAAGTCACCAACTCAGGATTTCCCAGAGTCTGGCCCTGGGATGGACTGAAAAGTCTCCACAGGTGACCTGAAACCCACCAAAAGTTGAAGACTTAGGCCCAGTTTGGTCTTAATCCAAACTCACCTTTTTAACCACTCACTTGGCTTGGACCCAGTACTAATCATATTTTGTTACTTCCCCAGAAGAATCTGTGGTAGAACCATTGCTGATCTTTGTGAAGGCTTTGGTCCAAATATCAGCCTTCAGGATGTGACTTTGTCTTTGGAGTAATGGAAACCAGTGCACAAGCTCAGAGGATTCTTAACAGAAAGGGTCTCAAAAACCCAGATGATCTAATAATATCTTTCAAGCCCAGGAACATACCTTTCACTCAGCCTGGAACCCTGCACGCTCCTCCTTGCCTCTTTAGCATATACCCTTCCATCTCTCAGATCACAACTTCCCACAGAGCTTTTCCTATTTAGTTGTGGTTTTTATTTTTAAAATTTATTTATTTTTTTATTTTTGGCTGCATTGGGTTTTTGTTGCTGTGTGCGGGCTTTCTCTGGTTGCAGCAAGCGGGGGTACTCTTCGTTGCGGTGTGCAGGCTTCTCATTGTAGTGGCTTCTCTTGTTGCAGAGCACAGGCTCTAGGCACGCAGGCTTCAGTAGTTGTGGCACGTGGGCTCAGTAGTTGTGGCACGTGAGCTCTAGAGCACAGGCTCAGTAGTTGTGGTGCACGGGCTTAGTTGCTCTGTGGCATGTGGGATCTTCCTGGGCCAGGGCTCGAACCCATGTCCCCTGCATTGGCAGGCAGACTCTTAACCATTGTGCCACCAGGGAAGCCCCTTACTTGTGATTATTATTTGTTGTTTCCCCCTGCACTGGACCAAAGAGAGCAAGGACTAGGCCTTGTGTTGCTTATCTCCAAACTCTAGCCCCAGGCCTAGCATGTAGTGGGTGCTCAGTAAATTATAGCTAATCCTTATAGACCTCCTACTATGTGCCAGGTTCTGTGCTGAGCACTTCACAGATATTAACTCACTTAATCCTTACAACGACCTAATTCCCATTTCACAGATGAACAAACTGAGGCATAGAAAGACCAAGTGGTCACTTAAGGGTCGAAAAGGCTCAAACCCACCACACTAGTCAATTGTAAAGCCCAGATTCAAACCCAAGCAGTCAAGCTCCATAGTTGAAACTCTTGACTAATTCCTATTATGGTGGTTGATTGATTGATGGTTTAATTAATGGCCTGTGGAGCAGCCATACCCACAGTTCACCTGCTGGAGACTAGAGCTAATGCCTGCCTGGGCAGGCCTGAACAGCATATCCAGGCAACATGACCAAGCACCAGCCATCAGAGAGAAGCAAGGTACCCCTGAGATTACATCCTGGCTCCATCTCTTATCCTCTTTGGACTCCAGTTCTCCCATCTGCTATGTAGGCTAGTAATTATCACCCTCAAGAATATTATGAAGATTAGATGACCTGATATACATGAAACAATCTCCCGTGATGCATGGGAGATTCATATACATGAAACAATCTCCCATGATGCATCATACCAGGCAGGAGGCATACAACATCATACCAGGCAGGAGGCATACAACACCTTTCTTTAATCAATCTTTCCCTTTCTGCAATTCAGTCTAAAGACTGTTCTAATAAGGCTCTAGCTTTTTCCGATGAACATTCTCCAGAGGACATACAAAAGCAGCTGTGGCCTTTGCTTGCGTCTGCCTGCTCCCTCACTGAACACTTCTGCTATTTCTAGCTCATCTCTCATCACGGTCTTTTTCTTTTTCCAAGGTATCTAGGATACACACTTGCTAGACCTGGCTCTGAATTCCCAGAGGTGGCCAAAGCAGGGCCTTGGACAAGTAGCCACATGGGGAAGCTGAAAAGGACAGAATCAAGACAAAAAATTTTGCCCTGAGAATGGAGGCAAGGCCAGCCAAGACCTCTCTTCTGACAGCAGCTCAGAAGCAGAAACTGGGGGAAAAGTGGAGCGTCTTTACTCATTCTTTCCTTCCTCCCTTCATCTCTCTCCCTCCCCCATCCCTCCCTTCCTTTCTTCTTCCCTCCTTCCCTCCCTCCCTTCCTTCCTTTCTTTCTTTCTAGACAAAGGCCATTTTTTTTTTTAAAGGACTGAATGATTTGGGACTCCAAATGACCTGAGTATTGACTAGGACCCATGACAAGCTAGGAAGGACAGTGCCTTTATTTTTAAACATTTTTTTAAGAAGTTTTATGTATTTATTTATTTTTGGCTGTGTTGGGTCTTTGTCGCTGTGCGCGGACTTGCTCTAGTTTCCTCGAGCGGGGGCTACTCTTCATTGCGGTGCACGGGCTTCTCATTGCGATGGCTTCTCTTGTTGTGGAGCACAGGCTCTAGGTGCGTGGGCTTCAGTAGTTGTGGCATGTGGGCTCAGTAGTTATGGCTTGCAGGCTCTAGAGTGCAGGCTCAGTAGTTGTGGCGCACGGGCTTCCCGGACCAGGGCTCGAACCCACGTCCCCCACATTGGCAGGAGGATTCTTAACCACTGCACCACCAGGGAAGCCCAAGGACAGTATCTTTGTAGAGACAGGCTACTGTGGCATGTTTAAGCATAAGGAAAAATTAGACTCAAAAGCACCTCCCCATGGGTCTTTTGTTGCTTGAGTAAACATCCGGCCTGGCAGTGCAAACAACTGGCAGAACTCTCCTGCAAGGGCGATGGACCACTTGTTCTTGAAATCACTCTCCCGAGCACCAGTGAGAATAGGGGAATGGGTACAGGAGGGAGTCCACACAAAGATCCAGGTCCACATGTCCCTTTTTTAGGTAGGCCTCCTGATTTCCTCTTTTTTTTTTCAGATTAAAACGTTTTTCCAATAAATACATGCACATAGTGAACAGTTCAGACCACTCAGAAGAATAAAGTGAAAAGTTAGCCTTCTTTCTACCCCAGTTCTCAGGTTCTTGGGTACAACTATTATCTTCCCCCGCCCCCCAAGATATTACATAACATCAGATCTCCTAGTCCAAGCATTTTGCTTCCTGTAAATTATTTCAATCACCCAATATGTATGGAGCCCATTCTATATGGCAGGCACTGAGGATACCACGATAAGCATAGAGTCCCAGTCTCTGGCCTCAGGAAGCCTACAGCTTAGTGAGGAAGAGCACTAATTAAGTAACCATGGGAACTTCCTGGCAGTCCAGTGGTTAGGACAAGCTTCCACTGTAGGAGAACCGGGTTTGATCCCTGGATGGCAAACTGAGATCCTGCAAGCCATGTGGCGTGGCCAAAAAATAAAATAAAATAAAATAAACCAGTAACCGTACATGCATAACTGTGAAAAGTGCCATAAAGGAGAAGTACAGGCATAGAACATGCCTGGCCAGGAAATGATATTTAAGCTGGTGTCTGAAGAATTTTAGGAGTTAAAAACAAGAGGGAAAAGGTCTTTCTGCCAGAGGGAACATCATGTGCAAAGGCCCTGCAAAGGGAAGGCATTTGTAGGAGGGACTGGGAGAAGGCAGTGTGGCTGTACAGAGTGAGAGGGAGGTGTGAGGTGAGATTCAAGGGCAGGCAGGGCCGGCTCACACAGCCATCTGGCAACTCTGGCAACCAGCCCAAAGCTTTTTAGAGTTGTGACTGTAACAAGGCCGTGTGCCAAGCACTTTGGAGAAATCAAAGACCTTTCAGAAATTACTGGAAAAAATATGGACAAATGAAGCAAAGGCTCACAGCAGGAATTCGAGCCTGGGGGGCAGAACAGTCCTTGTGTGGGTTTGGAGGCAGGACAGAAGCCTTCACCAGGCTGGGAATGGAGGAGACCCCCAAAAGAATTGAGAGTAGGGGCTTCCCTGGTGGCACAGTGGTTGAGAGTCCGCCTGCCGATGCAGGGGGCGCGGGTTCATGCCCCAGTCCGGGAAGATCCCACATGCCGTGGAGCGGCTGGGCCCGTGAGCCATGGCCGCTGAGCCTGCGCGTCCGGAGCCTGTGCTCCGCAACGGGAGAGGCCACAGCAGTGAGAGGCCCACGTACCGCAAAAAAAAAAAAGAAAAGAATTGAGAGTAGGATCTTGAGGAGATATTTGTACACCCATGTTCACAGCAGCATTATTCACAGTAGCCAAAAGGTGGAAGCAACCCAAATGTCCATCGATGGATGGATGGATAAACAAAATGTGGTCCATATAGACAATGGAATATTATTTAGCCTTAAGAAGGTGGGACATTCTGACACATGTTACAATATGGATAAACCTTGAGGACACTATGCTAAGTGAAATAAGCCAGTCACAAAAAGACAAATACTGTATGATTCCACTTATGATATACCTACAGTAGTCAAATTCAGAAAGATAGAAAGTACTACAGTGGTTGCAACAGGCTGGGGACTTGTCATTTTATCTTCTATATAGTTTCCTATGTCCACACTGCAGACAAGATACAGAATAGCTCCATCACCACAAGGATCCCTTGTGTTGCCCTTCTGTAACCACACCCACCTCCTGCTTCATCCCCAACCCATGTAACTCATCCATCCTCCATTTCTAAAATTTTGTTATTTCAAAAATGTTATGTATGGGACCTCCCTGGCGTTCCAGTGGTTAAGACTCCACACTTCCAATGCAGGAGACACAGGTTTGACCCCTGTCTAAGAACTAAGAACCCATATGCCGTGTTGAGCAGCCAAAAAAAAAAAAAAAAAAAAAGTTATGTAAATAGAATCATACAATATGCAGTACTTTGGAATTGACTTTTTTCCGCTAAATTCCATGGAGACTCATCCAGGTTGTATGGGTGAGTAGTTTATTCCTTTATGTTATTAAGTGGTAAGTACTCCATGATATGTACTTACTTCAGTTTGTTTGACCAGTCACCACTGAAATATATCTGGGTTGATTCCAGTGTTTGACTATTACAAATAATGTTGCTATGAGCATTTGTATACTGGCTTTTTGCGTAAACGTTAAGTTTTTATTTCTCTGGGGAAAATGCCTAGGAGTGCTATTGCTGGGCTGTATGCTAGTTGCATAATTAGTTTTTAAAGAAACTGCTAAACAGTTTTCCACAGCTGTACACTGACACTCTCACCAGTAATATGTGACTGGTTCATATTCTCTGCATCCTCACCAGCATCTGGTGTTGTCACTAGTTTTTTTTGTTTTGTTTTGTTTTTTGATAAATTTACTTATTATTTTATTTATTTATTTTGGCTGAGTTGGGTCTTCGTTGCTGCGCGCGGGCTTTCTCTAGTTGCAGCGAGTGGGGGCCACTTCATTGCGGCGAGCGGGCCTCTCATTGAGGTGGCTTCTCTTATTGTAGAGCACGGGCTCCAGTCATGCGGGCTTCAGTAGCTGTGGCACATGGGCTCAGTAGTTGTGGTGTGGCTTGTGGGCTCCAGAGTGCAGGCTCAGTAGTCATGGCGCATGAGCTTAGTTGCTCCGTGGCATGTGGGATCTTCCAGGACCAGGGCTTCAACCCATGTTCCCTGCATTGGCAGGCGGATTCCCAACCACTGCTCCACCAGGGAAGCCTGTCACTAGTTTTTATTTTAGCCATTCTGATAGATGTGTAGTGATATCTTGTAGTTTTAATTTGTATTTCCTAATAGCTAATGATGTTGAACATGAAAATGTGCTTATTTGTCATCTATTCTTTTTGATGAGCTTTTTCTTCATGTTTTTTACCCATATTCTCATTAGATTGCTTTTTTGTTTTATTACTGAGTTTGAGGGTTCTTGATATATTCTAGATACTAGTCCTTTGTCAAATATGTGGTTTGCAAATATTTTCTTCCATTGGATAGCTTATCTGTTCATTGTCTTCATGTGTGCTTTCACAGATCGAAAATTTTATATTTTGACAAGGTCCAATTAATCAGGTTTTCCTTGTATGAATCATACTTTTTGTGTTAAGTCTAATCACTTTTTACCTAGTTCTAGATACTGATTTTTCACTCTTTTTTTCTAAAAGTTTTGTAGTTTTACAGTCTATGATCCATTTTGATTTAACTTTTGTATAAAATGTGAGGTTTATACTGAGGTTCATTTTTTTTTTTGCCTATGGACATCTAGTTGGATTTGCTTGATTTTTTTTAAAGACAAACTTATCCAGCACCATGATCAGACTATTAGATTTAGCCATCAACAGCACAGATGCAAAAACAAACAAACAAAACAAACAAACCCAAACCTATATTAAAACCCTTTGTTAAAACTCCTAGAAGAGATCATAGGCAAAACATTCTCTGACATAAATTCTACCAATGTTGGGACTTCGCTGTTAGTCGAGTGAGTAAGAACCTGCCTTCCAATGCAGGGGATGCAGGTTCAATCTCCGGTCGGGGAACAAAGATCCCACATGCTGCGGGGCAACTAAGCCCACCCGGAGCAACTACTGAGCTGGCATGCTCTGGAGCCCGGGGGGCTACAACTAGAGAGAAGACTGCTCACCGCAACAAAGATCCTGCGTGCCGCAACTAAGACCCCACGCAGCTAAATAAATAAATAAATATTGTTTTTAAAAAGTCTATAAATAACAAATGCTGGAGAGGGTGTGGAGAAAATGGAACCCTCCTACACTGCTGGTGGGAATGGAAGTTGGTGCAGCCATTATGGAAAACAGTATGGAGGTTCCTCAGAAAACTAAAAGTAATTGGGATCCAGCAATCCCACTCCTGGGCATATATCCAGACAAAACTCTAATTCAGAAAGATACATGCACCCCTATGTTCATAGCAGCACTATTCACAATAGCCAAGACATGGAAACAACATAAATGTCATTGACAGAAGAATGGATAAAGATGTGGTATATATATATACAATGTAATACATAAAAAAGAACAAAATAATGCTATTTGCAGCAACATGGATGCAAATAGAGTATCATACTAAGTGAAGTAAGTCAGAAAGAGAAAGACAAATACCATATGATATCACTGACATGTGGAATCTAAACTATGACACAAATGAATCTATTTATGAAACATAAACAGTCTCACAGACATGGAGAACAGACTTATGGTTGCCAAGGGGGAGGGGACTGGAGGAGGGATGGAGTGGGAGTTGGGGGTTAGTAGATGCAAACTATTACATATAGAATGGATGGACAACAAGGTCCTACTATATAGCACAGGGAACAATATTCAATATCCTATGATAAACCATAATGGAAAAGAATATAAAAAAAGAATGTATATAAACGTATACTAAAATCACTGCTGTACAGCAGAAATTAACACAAAATTGTAAATCAACTATACTTCAATTAAAAAAAAAACAGGGTTTCCCTGATGCCCCAGAGGTTAAGAATCCACCTGCCAATGCAGGGGATACGGGTTCTGGCCCTGGTCCGGGAAGATCCCACATGCCAAAATTAATTAATTAATTAAAATAATGTATTTTAATTATTAGCCAAAAATATAAATAAATAAAAAATAACCTCTTGGGTGATGTTCTTCAGTGTCTTCTTTAATGCTGCCAACAAAACCTTTTCCACTGTTAAGCGGGCATCTGGTCATAGAGAATGTTCTCTGGTTCCATGACCATGCCATGTGCCTCCATCCACGGCCGCGTCTTCCTCCTCCACAGTGGTGTAGGGGACCAACCTAAAGCCCTGGAGCGCGTGGTGTTTGGACCTCTCCCACCTGCAGTCCGCAAGCGAGCGTTCCCCACAGCTCAAGATGGCTCCTTGGCATCCATTGTTTCAAAGCACAAGCCTCTCATGAAGAACCTAACAGCTGTTGGCCCTCTTTGGGAGCCTCGGACTCAATAGGACGGCAGTGGGAGGAGACTGTAGTGATACTTACTCAGCAGTGACCACCAGGAGAAAGTGCGTTGGCTTCTTTTTTTTAAATAAATTTATTTATTTATTTTTGGCTGCCTTGGGTCTTTTGCTGCTGCACGCAGGCTTTCTCTAGTTGCAACGAGCGGGGCTACTCTTCACTGTGGTGCGCGGGCTTCTCATTGCGGTGGCTTCTCTTGCTACGGAGCACGGGCTCTAGGCGTGCGGCCTTCAGTAGTTGTGGCTCGTGGGCTCTAGAGCGCAGGCTCAGTAGCTGTGGCGCACGGGGTTAGTTGCTCCGCGGCCCGTGGGATCTTCCCGGACTAGAGTTTGAACCCTGCATTGGCAGGAGGATTCTTAACCAGTGTGCCACGAGGGAAGTCCCTTCTTGATTTTTAATCATCACCTCTCTCCTTGTTACTCATTCCCAACACACAGAGACAGCCCCACCCGACTCCTTTAGGACATGTGGGGTTAGGTTTTGTTTTGGTCTAAAATAAATTGACATTACCTCTTTTACAGGTATTCACAGGATCTCCCTAGGGTACTAGAAACCTTTCTAGGTGTCCCCAAAACACGTTTGGGCACCATTGCACCAGAAGCTTTTGGGGGTTTGATATATTGTTGCTTTTCTGATTTATTCATTGATTTCACATGACAATCATGCTAGCAGTTACCATGTGTGGTGTCCAGCCATATGCCAATTGCTTTGCACTATTTATCTCTTTTTATCTTCACAATATGCCTGCAAGGTACGTATTTTCATGCCTATTTTATGAATAAGAAATTGAGCATGGGAGAAGTTCAGTAACTTACTGATAGGAGAACTGGAATTTAAACCCAATCTTTCTGATTTTAAAACCTGTGTTGAAAGTGAAAACATAACCCGCAGAATGGGAGAAAATTTTTGCAAATCATATGTCTGATAAGGGAGCTTTATCTAGAACACATAAAGAATTCTTATATCTCAACAATAAAAAGACAACCCAATTTAAAAATGGGCAAAGACACTGAGTAGACCTTACTCCAAAGATATACAAATGAGCAGTAAGCACATGAAAAGCTGCGTAATGTCATTAGCCACCAGGTAAGGTAAATTAAAATTAAGAGATACCAACCACACCCACTAGGATGGCTATAATTTTAAAAAGATGAAGAACAGAAGGCTTTGGTCAGGATATGGAGAGGTTGGGACCCTCACACACTCTTGATGGGAACGTAAAACACGTGTAGCTGCTTTGAAGAGATGCATCTGGATGTTCCTCAAAAGGTTAAAACAGAGTTACCACGTGACCCAGCAATTACAATCCTAGATAAATAGCCAAGTGACATGGAGGCATATGCTCACACAAATACTTGTATGTGAAAGTTCATAGCAGCATTATTAATAATAGCCAAAAAGCAAAAACAACTCAAATGCCCATCAGCTGATGAATGAATGAAGTGTGGAATATCCATACAACAGAAAACGATTTGGCAATAGAAAGAAATGAAGTACTGATACATGCTATAACCTGGATGAACCTGGAGAACATTATGCTAACTGTAAGAAGCCAGACCCAGAAGGACCACATATCATTTGATTTCATTTATATGAAATATCCAGAATAGGCAAAGCCACAGAGACAGAAAGTAGATTAGTGGCTGCCTAGGGCTGAGGGGACTCAAAGGGAAATGGGTAGTGACTACTAAAAGAGGCTTCTTTCTGAGATGATGAAAATATTCTAAAATTGATTTTGGTGATGGTTGCACAGCTCTGTGAATACACTAAAAAGCGCTAAAGGACACACTTTAAATGAATGAGCCATATTTGATTTATATCTCAATAAAGCTGTTAAAAAAATAAGGCCTGGGTTATCACATGCCTTGTCAGGGACTCAGTTTCTCATTCAGTCAGTCATTCAACAAACATCTGTTAAATATCTACCGTGTGTCAGGCACCATTCTGGGCACTGAGGATACAGTGGTTTACAAACCAGACAAGGGGCCCGCATTTACGAGGCTTATATTCTAATGTAGGGAGACAGAATATAGACAAAGAAATTTTAGAGAGATCAGGACTTCACTGGTGGTCCAGTGGTTAAGACTCTGCACTCCCAATGCTGGGGGCACGGGTATGATCCCTGGTCCGGGAACTAAGATCGCGCATGGCACATGGTGCGGCCAAAAAAAAAAAAAAAAAAACAGAAATTTTAGAGAGATCATTTCAGATATTGATGCATGCTATACAGAAATGAAATGGGTGGTGATCATTTTGTAATGTATAGAAATACTGAATCACTAGGTTGTGTACCTGGAACTAACATGGTATTGTAGGTCAATTATATTTCAATAAATAAATAAATTAACTAGCTAGTTAACTGATTAATTAGAAAGAAACTAAATGGGGGTTTTAAGATAGGAAGTGACTGGTTGAAAGGGAAGTGAGCTACTTTAAATAGGGTTGCTAAGAAAGGCTTCTTTGATAAGGTGGCCTTTAACTGAATTATTCCTTCCTCCCTTCCTTCCTTCCTTCCTCCCTCTCTCCCTCCCTTCCTTCCTTCCTTCCTTCTTTTCTCCCTCCCTCCCTTCCTTCCTGCCTTCCGCAAACATCCCCTGAGCTCCTGTAGGCCCTGTGATAGGAACTCATTCCATGGCCAAATCTCAGCTTCCACCAATGCCTTTTCTGATTGACTAATCTGTTTCCTTGTTCAATTTGGTGCCCATCTGATTTGTGAAATGTTTACATAGCATCTTTCCCTTTCTCTGTCTGGTGGGAGAGAGGGAGATAGCAAAAATTGCTTCCCCTTGGGACAGTGAAATAGAAATCATTCAGCAATTGCAGAGAAAACCGGAAAATAAGGCAAACATTTTCTCAAAATCAGTGCCATGGACTAAACACATTGGTTTTGTTGAAGTCCCTGGGAATTTCCCCAGCTCTTACATAAACCTGGTTGACAAATGAGAGAGTCCTAGAGGATGAAACTGCCAGTTGGTCAGGCTGCGGCCTCTGCTCAACAATTCCAAGCCCTGCGGTCCAGACTCTGGCGCAGAACAGTTCTTTGAGTTTCTAAGTGAGTTCATGGCTTTCCCTGTCAGGACCCTCATCCCAGTCCAGTGATACAGGCAGCGCTGGGTGGCTCTGAGACCCCTGACCCCCGAGGGCTCACCACCCATTTGAATGCCACCGGAAGTGGTATCTCTGACCCTAAGTACAGCGAGCTACCCCTTCACCGGGATCTGCGGCAGAAGGCACAAAAGGCAGACTGACCCGTGGAGACAATGGGAAGAATTGGTGGCCCAAATTCTGGTCCTGGTTCTGCCACCGACTAAACCTGTACCTTACTTAAATCTTATCACTTTTTTGGGCCCTTGTTTCTCCTTTTGTAAACTGAGAGGGTTGGACCACTTCTGGGATGAATAAGACCAGATCTGAATTATGCTACACATACCCCTGCCACGCAGATGTCACTAATGGATCACACCACTGATGTGACATCACACACTAATGTCACTCTTGAGATTCAGCTACAGAATCCTTCTCAATATAGCGTTCTAATCAGCTACCATACCACCAACGGATCAGAGTTAGCACACAGCTTAGCACCTACTAGCCATGTGCCTGAACTGGGTTGTTTCTAATATCCTGCTGAATCTGAGCCTCTAAGTTTGCAATCACAACAGAGGTTGGGCCTGAGAGTGGTAGGAAAGGAACATGGGCATCAGAATCAGAAAGTCCTGGGTTTGAATCTCAATGGTGCCATTTACTAGTTTTGCAATCTTGGGTGAGTCCGTTCTCTTTGAACCTCAGTTTAGTCTTCTCTGTAAAACAGGATCAGTGTCCCTAACACACACAGGGTTGTACGAATTAAATTAGATAATGCTTGTGATATACCTTTTGCTTGCACACGGAACACAGACACATCCAGCAAATGTGTACACCAAGAGATTTGTCTTCTATCCTGCTATGCTCCCCTCTCCACCCCACACAGCAGAGAAGCCCTGAAAGGGGCTGCTGACCTGTGCTGCCTGAAGTCCCCTCCTCCCAGGGCTGTCTCTTCTGTCAATGTCAGATAGATCTCTGCCCTTCTAACACTCCCTGGGGCCTGCCAGCATGTCAGGGAGCTCAAAGCAGCCTCACAGTCTTCCGGCCAAGGCAGAAGCTGGAAAGAACCATCAGAGATCAGTGAACGATGGGCTTTCCCTCTGGTTTTCACACTTGGCTTCTGCTTAACAATAGCAGCACCAGATGCTGGATGCAGGTGGGAATATAGTTTCTTAGAAGCAGGGCTGTAGCTGGGCTATTGTTTTTGTCATTTAATATAGGTACCCGGGGCCATTGTGGGAAAACTTGGTTTATAATTTCTGCAGGCCCTAGATGGCAAGTTCATGGCCCAAGTACCACCAATCTCTTTACCTTAGCCCACCCCCCATCACTGTGCTAAGAGCTGGGTTCTCTGGGAAGCAGACTGTGAGACAGAAATTTACACGTGAAAAATTTACTGAAGATGCTTTCAGAATCAACAGCTGTGGGGAGGGGAGGAAGCAGGATGGAGCACCGGAGAAGATGAATTATGATGTACATGCAACAAAGGCCCCAGTGCATTCTACCGGGCGCTCAGGAGCTGGAGTGACCTGGGCAGCGTTGCCTCCTATTGTTGACCCACGTTGATCAGTGGGGCGGCGCGCTTCAGCCAAGGGCAAGTCCTGGAGAGGGGTCCCAACAACACTCCCCCATGACGGGCGAATAAATGACTCAGTCCTGGAGCCACAAACCTGTCTCAGGATCCATCACATGCACTCATGCAGACATCGCATTTCATTTCACTTATTTATTTATTTGGCTGCATCGGGTCTTAGTTGCGGCACGTGGGATCTTCGTTGCGGCATGTGGGATCTTTCGTTGCGGCACGCAGCCTTCTCTCTAGCTGTGGTGCAGGCTCCAGCACGCTCGGGCTCAGTAGTTGCTGCGCATGGGCTTAGTTGCCCTGTGGCAGGTGGGATCCCAGTCCCCCGACCAGGGATGGAACCTGCGTCCCCTGCACTGGAAGGCAGATTCTTAACCACTGGACCACCAGGGAAATCTAAGACATTGCATTTCTTCTCCAAGGCAATGTGGGGCTTCAGAATTCTCCTCCAGACTGTGCTCCAGGTAGCCGTCAGCAATCCATGAGGGCTGGCATGCTAGAGGAAACATGTCATCCCTACCCTAATTTTTTTTTGCCCTTGGCACGCCGTGAGGCATGCAGGATCTTAGTTCCCCGACCAGGGATGGAAACCACGCGCCCCGCAGCGGCAGCGCCAAGTCTTAACCACGGGACCGCCAGGGAAGTCCCCTAATCTTAACCCTTCATTTTATAGAGTCGGAAACTGACGCTCAGAGAAAGAAAGCCACTTGCTCAAGGCCACACAGATGAGTTAAAATCAGAGGCAGGACTAGAGTCCAAGCCCCTTGACTCTGAAATTGATGCTCTAGACCTGTTCAGATTTAGGTTTAAATAAATCGAAGTTAAATAAGGTCCTCATTTGCACTTGCCACATTTCAAGTACTCAATAGCCACATGTGGCTGGTGGCTACTGTATTTGATGAGCGTACGTTATTAGAACAGTTCCATCATGGAGAAAAGTTCTCCTGGGCAGCACTGCTCTGGACCCAGTACCCATGCTGCCCCTTTGTCCTCAAATTCAAAAGTTAGAGGACATCCCCCAAACACCTTTGTTTCCATTAGCAACCCTTCTGTCAGTGGTTGGTGATGGTGAGTTATGATAAGGGGTATGTAAATGTGGATGTTAACAGAAATATCTACCTAAGTGCAAGCCCTCCTGGGGCTACTAGGGAACCAGAGATGGGCTGTTTTCTGCAAAAGGAAGTCATTATTTGTCAGGAGAGATGTACAGTTCCTACTTCATTTACTTATTCATTCATCCAACAAATGTTTATCAGTTTCAGTCTAGAGCCAGGCACTAAGCTGGGTGCTGGGGGTACCAAGATGAATTAGACTCGGATCTTGTCCTGGAGATGTTCACGGTCTAGTGGGGGAAACACAAGGTACATCTCCATGGAAGTAACCTGGTGGGACACCTGTAGAATGCGTATGAGTTTGCCAGGTGGGTAAACGCTTCTGCAACCACAAAGGACGGAGAAGTAAGCAGCTAGAGAGCAACTGTCCCCCAGGGAACCTTTGGCAATGTCTGGAGACATTTTTGGTTGTCTCAGCTGGGGAAAGGGATGCTACTGGCATCCCAGTGGGTAGAGACCAGGGACGCTGCTCAGCACCCTACAAAGCACAGGACAGCCCCCACGACAAAGAACGATCCCCCCGCATATGTCGCTAGCATCAGGGTGGAGAAACCCTGGTCAGGGTCTGCACTAGAGATCTGCAGGTGACAGTCTTCAGTCCCATTGTCACGGAGAAGGGTAGGTGAACGGGAGCATGCAGGAATTGAGAAGCTGCTTTAGAAGGCCGCAGGAAGCCACTGAAGAACCTTAACAGATTCAGTGGCAGGATTAGATTTGTACTTTAGAAAGGCCCCTGGTGGGGCCCAGGGTAGCCCACCCCAAAAGGTGCCTCAATGGCATATTGATTATTTTGAATTAAAGTTTCTTAAGAAATGGCCAATGCAAGAGGGACACTCTGGCCCTCCTTTCTGTCCTCCTGAAAGCAGGAAATCTCTCTCTTCTGTGAAAGGTGCTCTCCTTGCATCTGGGGAGAGACGGACACATGTATCACCAAAGATAAGGAATTTGGGCTGAGAATCCTATGTAAACAAACCTTATTAACGTCTTTAATTTACTATTTCAAGCCCAAACTCTGTTTAGATTCCTCATTAATTGAGCACCCAAAGCCTAAGTTTCTTCGTCCTGTCAATTCCTCACAAATGTATTGTTTCTCTGTCTAAAAAGTATAAAAGCTGCCTGCTTTAGCCACTTCATTTCCATGGAACCTCCCCATACACAAATAAAATGTGTTTCTTTTTCTCCTGTTAATCTGTCTTGTGCCAATTTTATTATTAGTCCAGCCATAGAACTCAACAAGGGTAGAGGGGAAATTTTCCCCCTCCCTGACACCCCCCTAATTACTTGGTGAGAAACGGACTGGAGGGCATGGAAGCTGGGACACCTCTGGGGAGGCTGTTGATGATGGTGGCCATGGAGACACAGAAAAGAAGGTGGACCGTGGAGCTTGGTGATGGGCTGTGGTAGAACAGGAGAAGACCTAGCACTTGTTACAACTGTGATTGAATAACTTTCCGTGTAATTGAAACTGAGCAGGACCCTGCAGGGCCCTCCTGGGTACAAAAGGCCCTCTGTGCCCTGTTCTTGTTTGTAGAAAACGGCTTTAGTCTCCTAGATCTTCCCTGAGTTCCAAAGAGCAGATTCAAGCTTTTACTAATCAGGGAAGTGAGGGAATGCAGAAACAAAGGAAAAGCAGTTAAGAAACAATAGTTCAGCAGAAGAGTCCTAGCTCACCCTCAAGGGATATACACAACAATCTGACACCTATCTTTGAGTTGTTCTGATGGAACTTAAGATCCCCCACTCAAGTGGAGGAAGGTGACTTCATGCTGAGCGTAAGCACACAGACCCCAGACTGGATGGAACCTGGAGGAAGGTGATTAAGACTTCCAAAACACCATCCTGTTACCTCACCACCAACCAATCAGGAGAAAATCATGCCGTCTGCCACCCTCACCGCAAATGTTACCTTTAAAAACTCTTCTCTGGGCCTCCCTGGTGGCGCAGTGGTTGAGAGTCTGCCTGCCGATACGGGGGGCGCAGGTTCGTGCCCCGGTCCGGGAAGATCCCACATGCCGCGGAGCGGCTGGGCCCGTGGGCCATGGCCGCTGGGCCTGCGCGTCCGGAGCCTGCGCGTCCGCAGCCTGTGCTCCGCGGCGGGAGAGGCCGCGGCAGTGAGAGGCCCGCGTACCGCAAAAACAAAAAACAAAAAACTCTTCTCTAAAAGCCATCGAAGAATTCAGGCCTTTTGAGTACAAGCCACTGTACTCCTTGCTTGGCACGCTGCAAATATAGGCTGTACTTTCCCTTACCACAAGCTGGTGTCATTATATTGGCTTTGCTGCATAGCAGGCGAGTGGACCCAAATTCAGTTCAGTAACATAATTAACTGCTTAATGTCTTTCTTCTCCCCCCTAGACTGAAGCTCCAAGAAGGCAGGGATGGCATATCTTTTAATTCACTTCCCAGACTTGGGCAAATTAATTCTTTTGAGCTTTGGTTTTCTCATCTGTAAAATGCAGGTGATACTGGTAACCCTCCTTCTTAACTAAGGATTAGGATTAAATGAACAATCCAGCAATTCCACTTGTGGATTGTAAAGAAGAAATGTTGCCTGCCATTCCAGTTTTACAAGAGTCAAGCCATTGGCCACTGCAGGCACCAACCTGAGGGGAATTCAGGATGGAGAAAACAACAGGAAACATTCTGCGCTTTGGATATACTGGCTCCTAGATAGTTAAGGTGCATATCTAAGGAAAAAGTTCAAATTACCCCATACATAGAAAAGCACTAAAATCATTAACTTGAGGTGTCTGTTCTTTGTTCTTTGTGATTAGCAGTAATTTTTTCATGCTTGACTACATATTTTCCTGGCAAAAGTTCACAGATATTCTGGCTCCTCCCTTACCTTTTCAGAGCAGTTCCTCACAGCTATCTGAGAGGCTGTATCCCAGGCTACAGTCCTCAGTAAGGTCCCCAAATAAAACTTAACTCATAGGCTTCCCTGGTGGTGCAGTGGTTAAGAATCCGCCTGCCAATGCAGGGGACACGGGTTCGAGGCCTGGTCCAGGAAGATCCCACGGGCTGCGGAGCAACTAAGCCCGTACACCACAACTACTGAGCCTGTGCTCTAGAGTCCACAAGCCACAACTACTGAGCCCACGTGCCACAGCTACTGAAGTTCGCGCACCTACAGGCCGTGCCCCGCAACAAGAAAAGCCACTGAAATGAGAAGCCTGTGCACCACAACAAAGAGTAGCCCCTGCTCACCGCAACTAGAGAAAGCCCGCACGCAGCAACGAAGACCCAATGCTGCCAGAAATTAATTATTTAATTTTTTAAAAATTTAAAAACTTAACTCACAACTTTTACATTATGCATTTTTCCTTCAGTCGATAGGGTATATACCCAAAAGAATTGAAAGCAGGAACCTAAACAGGTACTTGTACACCCATGTTCATAGTAGCACTATTCACAATAGCAAAAAGGTAGAAGCAACCCAAATGTCCATCAATGGATGAATGGATAAACAAAATGTGGTCCATACATACAACAGAATATTATTCATACATGACTAAATGAAATTTTCATACACGCTACAACATGAACCTTGAAGATGCCATGCCAAGTGAAATAAGCCAGACATAAAAGGACAAATATTTTGTGATTCTACTTTTATGAGATGCTTAGAATAGGCAAATTCATAGAGACAGAAAGTAGAACAGTGGTTACCATGCACAACAATGTAAGAGTACTTAATGCCACTGAGTTGCATGCTTAAAAATGGTTAAGATGGTCAATTTTATGCTACATATATTTTACCACCACCACGACAAAAAGATTAAATGAGATCATTTTATAAGGCCTCTTAGCATAGGGACAAATATTCATTATTATCACTTTTTTCCTAGAAGTGTTCTCATAAAGAGAGGAACCAAGAGCTAGGGGAGCAGAAGCAAGCAAGCTGGCTAACTGTGTGTGGTCTGCCTCGGGGACCGTTCACAGCTGAGATGATATTGGAGTGAGACTTTGCTGCAGAGTTGGAGGGGGAGGCTCTGAGAGGCCAAAGCTGCAGCTCCTATGAGCCTGAAACCACCACGACCATCAAGCTCTAGAAGGGGGGCTCCGCACAGAGCTGGGGGGCGGGGGTGAGGGGTGCGGTGGTCTGCCTGGGTGAGCCCTTCCCCATAAGGGCCTGAGGGCCCATGCTTTGTCTTCACCAGGCAGGAATTTCTGGGCCTGGGGACATCTGCGTTTGGTATCTTGATTGCTGACCTGTCCCAGCAGCTGCTAAACCACGATACGCTTTCTCTGAAACCCAGTGGGCAGACAGAAAACAAGTGAGCCTGGCCTTCCCGGCTTTTGTGTCATAGTTAGTATTCTATTCCTCGTGTAGAGAGAAAATAGCCAGAGCACCTGCTCTGAGAGGCGTCCGTCGGCGCCAGATCTCCCCGGGGCATTCTTTACATGTATACCATTTCAGGGGAAAGACCTTCAGGAGCCTTAGTCTAACCCACTCATTTCACAGCGAAGCCAGCACAACGCCAAGGAAGTCGACAGACTTGGAGAGCAAGGGCTATGGTTCAAATCCCAGCTGGCCACTTCCAAACTGTGCAACTTCGAGCAAGTTCTTTAACTTCTGGAAGCCTCATTCCTCCTCAGTAAACTAAAGATAGTAATACCTGTCTCTTGGAGATCTTCTGAGGAATGAAGGTCAAGGAGAAGTTTAAACTCCCGGCAGCTGGCTGGAGGGAGGTTTGGCCGCACCTCCTCCGAGAATGCTCTCTGGACCAGCCACATCTTTTCACGCTCCATCTCTTGCCTGCTTATTGTGTTATTGTCTCCCTGACATCTATCCTCACCTGACATTGTTTATGTGTATACTCATTGGTTTTATTCTTCCCCTTTCCTCCACCAGAAAGTAACTCTGACCCATTCTGGCTCAGCAGCTAGGGCTGGATCTAGCATATTAATGGCATTTAGTAAATGTTTGTGGAGTAAATGGCCCTCAAGAGTTACTCTGGGGTTAGATCAAGCCTCGTTTCTTCAAAGTGCCATACAACACATGGGCACTTTAGGTAAATTATTTCAGTAACTGTTGAGAAGTCATCAGCCTGAGAGAGAGACATTTAGCTGTGTGGACCAGAAGTAGTTCATATCTCCAAGGCCTAGACAAGGACAGTAAATAAAATGAAGGCCTCTGGTACCAGTCCCTCCTTTGCTGGAACCCAGTGTCCAGGTAACGTGGGCAAAGCACTGGGGTTCTGAGGGTAGAGGTGGGAAGAAGATGGAAGTGAGAAGGGTAAGGCTGAGTCAGGGAAATAAGATAACCCAGAATGGGGATTGGCTTTTCTAGGATTCTGACTCTTGGCTGTGCAGTACATTGCAGAGTTGGGTTCTTAGAAATCACTGTATTGAACCAGGCCATCATAGTAGCGAAATACGTAGGCTCTGGGTCCAAATCTAGGTTCATCCCTTACCTCCTGTGTGATCTTGTCACCGCAGAACCAGTCCCACAGTGGCCCTATTCTGGTTCTAACAAGACACTGAGCTGTTTTTCAGGGACGACAGAACAAAACCGCAAGTCATGCAGCCAAAGCATGTGCAGAGGAAAAAATTTTGACCTCAAACAAATTCGTCCCCTTCCCCCATCCCCCCACCCCCTCAAGAAACCAAAGGACCTGGGACATGACCGGAAGTTGAATGACGGAACCCAGAAGGGAAGGATCCATTATCCAGGAAGATCTGGTGGTGAAGCCCCTTTCCCACACCTTTTACCGTAAATGGCCAAGTTCCAGAGCCCTCCAATCAGAACCTGCCTGGCCAGACCTTCAACATACCAACCGTCCTCCCCTAATTCATAAAAGTTTGACAGAACCCCAGATGGGGAGACAGATTTGAGCTGTGCCTCTTGTTCCCTTGCCGGCCAACCTCGCAATAAAGTTCTTTCTTTTCTCAAATGCCGGTGCCATAGTATTGGCTTCTATGCACGTAGGGCAGTGAGCCCTTTGCTCAGTAACAATCTGGAGTCAGGTTTGTTTCCTCTCTGGGTTTCAGCTTCCTCATCTGTGAAATGGGATGATAACAATACAAGGTACTTTGAAAAGTTATCCCCTGGTTAAATGAGGTCACCCAACAGTTAGCATAGTGTGCTACTGAAATACATTTCGAGTCCCAAGATGGAGTCACTCCCACCTGGGGTGCCAAGTCAGCAAACCTAAACTTAGATAACGTTCATGTCCCAGCAAATGCTCCACCTGACCAGGAACACAGTATACCCAGGCAGCCAATCCCCAAAAGCCGAGCTAACTCTGGGCTCTATACTTATTTCCTTGTTCCTTATTCTTTATCCTATAAAAGCTTCCTGCCTTCTGTCCCATTTCGCAATTCTTTGGAACCTTGGGAACCGAGACTGCCTGCTTCATGAAGTGTTAAATAAAGTGTTTGCATCACCTGAATTGTCCTCTTTTTTTTTTTTTAACATTTATTTATTTATTTATTTGGCTGCACCAAGTCTTTGGTGCAGCATGCGGGATCTTCATTGTCACGTGCGGGATCTTTAGCTGCGGCATTCAAACTCTTAGTCGCGGCATGCGGGGTCTAGTTCCTTGACCAGGGATTGAACCCGGGCCCCCTTGCATTGGGAGCGCAGAGTCTTAGCCCCTGAACCACCAGGGAAGTCCCTATATTGCCTTCTTTACTCATTTGTAACAGCACTCAGCACAGAGGAGCAGCAGAATCCTTCTTAGCTATATTTTCATTCAGATGAAATGTTGAGATCTAGCGTAGAGACATGACTCCAGTTGGTGGCAGAGCTTAGAACTCACTGCTCTCAGTTCATGCTCTGTCCTCTATCTGTGGTGGCTGCCATCTCTTGTCCCCAGGGCCTTGGGTCTAAGAGGGGAGCCTGAATATGTAAACAATAAATCTCAGGAAACTACAAGGATGACAAACGAGGCTCAGTATGTGTAGTCAAGTAGACCCATGCCTTGTGATATTAGGATCTTCAGAAAGAATCCCCTATCCAGAATGATGGTAACGAATACAGTTTGTTGAGTGCTTTCTCATATGTACAAGACATAGTTTGAGTGCCTAAAACGATTATGTTATTTATTCTCCACAGCAACCCTAGGAAGTAGGAGCTGTCATGACTCCCATTTTATGGATGTGGAAATTAAGACCATAAGGAGTTTAACTGGTTCAAGGCCATAGTAAGAAAGTTCTAGGGAATTCCCTGGTGGTCCAGTAGTTAGGATTCCACGCTTTCACTGCCGAGGGCCCTGGTTCAATCCCTGGTGAGGGAACTAAGATCCCACAAGCCACACGGCGTGACCAAAAAAAAATAAAGATAAATAAAAATTTTTTTAAATTAAAAATAAGAAAGTTCTAAGTGGAACTATGTGGCATTCCCTCCTTGCCCCACCACAGATTGACATTCCAGTATTAAAGAGTCCTGCCTAAGAATCACAGCATCTTTTTTTTTTCTTATTTTTTGGCCATGCCATGCAACATGTGGGATTTTAGTTCCCCGACCAGGGATCGAACCCGGGCCCTCAGTATTGAAAGCATGGAGTCTTAACCACTGTACCGCCAGGGATCGTAGCATCTTATACGCTATACTTGGTATAGTATATAAGACTATACTAAGTCCTGGCAGTTATGTACATATTCAAAATGTATGAATCTGTTCACAGTAGAATCTCAGAGGTGACAGGAGTATTAGCAATAATAACAGCTAATACTATGTCAACTATTGTTGTAAGTTCATGTAAACTTTAAAAGCAAGACTACAAAGTAGGAACCATTATTACTCTTGTCTAACAGAGGCACAGAGAGGTTAAGAAAGTGGCCACTGGAATGGCGTGGCTGATGGTCAATAAGTGGAGCAGGGAGCTGAACCCAAGGAAAAGCCACAGGCAATCTTGTGTCTGCACTTTGCCCTGTTCTGCCTCTTGGTAAATGACCTGCCCAGCTCCTTGATAACCTGTTGGTAGGCTGTTTGTAGGCTCAGGTGACCCTTTGTGAATCTGAAAAACAAAGCCATAAATACTCTCTTCAGACACATAACTCTCTGTGATTTTAGGGGCTTCCCAAAGCCTCTGTCAGAAAACCTCCAAAAAGTAACCTCATTTCAATCCAGACCCTCTACCTCTAATCTCCCCATAACACCCTCCATCATTGCCCTTTAGCCTGGCTCTACCATCTCCAAGAGTGGGAACGTCCTACCTCCCAGGCAGCGCATTCTTCAATCAGCAAGATTCAATAGAAACTTCTCCCCTCTGATGAGATGATGTTGCCTCCCAGAGCCTGCTGCACAGAGCCTGGAGCCTTGGAGAGCAAGTCAGCTTCCAGCTCCCAGACAGCTCTTCAAAGGACAGCCCTGGGTCCATCCCATCCCACCCCTGCTTCCTGCAAAGCTTCTGATAGGCAGGGAGTCCTGGCCTCTCATCTAGTTGTTTGTCTCCCTCTTGAAGCAAGAGAAGTAGAGATGAGGGTGATGCTGCTTCACAAAGGATGTTCTTGTCCCTGCTGAGAGCAGGTATGGATGGAAGGAGCCTAAAGAGCCCTCCTGGGGCTTCCCTGGTGGCACAGTGGTTGAGAGTCCGCCTGCCGATGCAGGGGACACAGGTTCGTGCCCCGGTCTGGGAAGATCCCACATGCTGCGGAGCGGCTGGGCCCGTGAGCCATGGCTGCTGAGCCTGCGCATCCGGTGCCTGTGCTCCGCAACGGGAGAGGCCACAACAGTGAGAGGCATGCGTACCGCAAAAACAAACAAACAAACAAACAAAAACCAAGAGCCCTCCTGATCCAAGAACTGCAGGTGCGGATACCCTTCTGCTGGCTTGCTATGCACGCTTGGTCAGAGGCTGGACTGCATGTTTCTGGGCCCAGGTTAGTCTTTCTGCAAAACTAGGGGGGTTGATTAGATTGAGGTTGCAAACCCAAAAGCTCATTGAGGCCAAGCTAATGATAGAAATATCTAGGAATATTCATTTCCTCTACAAAGAAGAAGGTTCTCTTCTGAACCTTCTTCAAAGAAGAAGGCCACTCTCTTTTTCTATTTCTGATGGAGCCCTGGAGGCAAACTATCTAAAGTAATAAAGACAAAACTGCCAGCGGTGAAGAAAATGGCAATGAGCACTTGGTCTCAGTGGAGGGGACCAAAGGGGACTGTCGCCCACTTCCCGTCTGCAGGGGCAGCTGTGGGATGCCGACTCTGTCTATAGGAGTGTCTGACACTCAGCATCACCAATGTGGACACAGAGACCTGATGATAGTAGATCTTACCCACTTTCTTTTTTCTTTTTTTTTACAAATTTTATTATTATTATTATTATTTTTTGGCTGTGTTGAGTCTTCGTTGTTGTGCGTGTGAGCTTTCTCTAGTTGCGGCGAGCAGGGGCTACTCTTCATTGTGGTGCGTGCACTTCTCATTGTGGTGGCTTCTCTTGTTGCAGAGCATGGGCTCTAGGTGCGCACGCTTCGGTAGTTGTGGCTCATGGGCTCAGCAGCTGTGGCTCATGGGCTCTAGAGCGCAGGCTCAGTAGTTTTGGCTCACGGGCTTCGTTGCTCCATGGCACGTGGGATCTTCCTGGACCAGGGCTCGAACCCGTGTCCCCTGTATTGGCAGGTGGATTCTTAACCACTGCGCCACCAGGGAAGTCCCTTACCCACTTTCTAAAGAAGCCAGACACATGAATTTTTATGTGAAACTCCCAATTTTTAGAATGTTGGCTCAAATTTTTCTTAAACAGTGGGAGGGCCAAATACATGTTCTGAACTGTGATCCACCGGTTTGCAATCTCTGGAGCCGGTGGTTTTAAAGCTCCCTTTCTGCTGGAACATTCTGTGGAGGGAGAAGTGAAGAGAGCAGGAGGGCAGGAAAGAAGGAAAGATGGCAGGAGCCGCAGGGGAATCTCTCTGAGACCTGGTTTGGCCTCTGCTGAGCCTCTGAACCTCTGCTAGTTCAGCAGAGGGGAGGGGGAGGGGGGAAAGGAGAGGAAGGCCTGGCCTTTCTAGGCTTGGGAGGCTGTGTTCAGTAAACCATCCTTTCCATTGCTTTCAGTTCTCACTTGGGAGAAACATAATGGCCCCAGGCCTCAGGAGTGTCTGAGCAGGTCTGAACGGGAGGCCCAGGTCTGTGGCTGGAGAGGCGGTGCCCTGGCTCCCAGGGCTGATGGAGAGGGGGAGGGGAGGGGGCACTCAGCATCCTAGGCCAGAGGCGGGCCCTGGGCCTCAGCCTCAGGCTGGACTGCTGCCTGCTCCCTGGCTTGCTTCTAGCTCCCAAGGAGCCCTGGATATCTTTCCAACTGGGCCTCTGTGTCAAGAAGGGAGTTTATAGCCCATGGTTAGCATGGCTGACCGCCAGCCTGGCAGATGGCCAGAGCCCAGAGCACATTGGGAAGGAGCATAAACAAGGCCCCTGGTGGGCAGCTGTGACCCAGAATCTTCCAGCAGAACAGAAGTAAGCAGGGAGGAAGAACACCAGGGGGACCCTTCCCCTGACCTCTCAGGCTCCCTGGGCTCCGGCATCAGCCAGGGACAGGATGGTGCTCCATGAGGCCCCAGGCAAGCAGCCGTCACAAAAGGGCTGCAGGAGTTCACTTTTAAGGGGCCTTTCAACCTTCTGAGACTGTGAGTCCATGACTATGATCCAGCTTTTCTCACACTGTCCTCTGTACAGAGGACATCTGTGGTTTCCCCTCGCCTGGAATCCACTTCGCTCCTTTTGTTAGAGGCACCCTAGTTATCCTTCCAGAAACAATTCCTCCTCCACTCTCAGTCCACGTGGATCAGGTGAGGCCAACCTGGCCTTTCTACCTGCCTGGCTCCAGGGTGGAGGAGGGATTGTTTATATGTGCCAGGCCTGGCCTGGCCTGGCTGATCAGCCGATTTCTACCTCTGCTGGGTCCAATGAGACCACCCGAAGGAATTTTGCTGGAACTCTTGGGAAAAGAGACATTGTCAGCAGTCAGCTTCCTGCACATCTGGAGGTGCTGGAGACCATCTGGCCATGACACCGGAGGAGTTTCCTTGAGGACAACACCATCACAGAAGGAGACCCCATGGAAAGAGAGGGAGAGAAAGAGACGGAGAGAGAGGGGACCAGATTGATGGATGCACTGATGTGTATAAGAGAGAGATAGAGACCTGAGACTTGATGAAACGGTTTAAGCCCCTGGATCCAGCTTTAACTGATGAAGTGTTGGATCCCCGGACTTTTCAGTGAAACAGTGAAGAATATGCCACTGTGGCATAAAAATTACTTTGAGCAGAAGGCATTTGAGTTCCTGATATTTTTTATCTGCTTGAAAGCATAGCTTCTCAAAAGAACTCAATTGTCCTAAATCCCTCCCTGGGGAGCAACAAGGGAAGATTGGCTAGAGACTAGAATTACCCACCTAAACAGGCACTGTCATAAAGTGATCATATCTCCCATCTAGTCTCCTAAGGGCCCATTTCTCTTTCCTCATAGTAATTTGTTTTCCTGTAACTGCCCTCCTCCCTCCTCCCCTTCCTCTAATAAGATGGTATATAGGGACTTCCCTGGTGGTCCAGTGGGTAAGACTCCACACTCCCAATGCAGGGGCTCTGGGTTAGATCCCTGGTTGGGGAACTAGATCCCACATGTATGTCGCAACTAAGAGTCCACATGCTGCAACTAAGAGTCTGCATGCCACAACTAAGAGTCCGCATGCTGCAACTAAGACCCAGCGCAGCCAAAATAAATAAATAAATTAAATAAATTAAAAAAAAAAAAAAAGATGGTATATAAACCCCAAATTCTTTTTTTTTTTTGGCTGCACCGGGTCTTTGTTGCTACGTACGGGCTTTCTCTAGTTGTGGCGAGCGGGGGCTACTCTTCGTTGCGGTGCGTGGGCTTCTCATTGTGGTGGCTTCTCTTGTTGCGGAGCACAGGCTCTAGGTGCGTGGGCTTCAGTAGATGCGGTGTGCGGGCTCAGTAGTTGTGATGCATGGGCTTAGCTGCTCCGTGGCATGTGGGATCTTCCCAGACCAGGGCTCAAACTGTGTCCCTGCACTGGTAGGCGGATTCTTAACCACTGTGCCACCAGGCAAGTCCCTAAACCCCAAATTCTAACCACCTCCTTGAGTCACATTTTTCTTCTGTATATTATGTGATTAAACCTATCTTTTTTTCTTACTAATCTGTCTGTTGTTGGTTTAATCCACAGGCCCCCATTTACATAACCTAAGAGGGCAGAAGAAACGTTTTTCCTCTCTTACATCAGTTATATAAGCAAAAAAAAAAAAAAAATCTACCTCTGACATCAGCTTCCAGGACTCCAACATTCCACACGAGATTATATAATTATATTATGTAATTATACAGTAAATCTGTGATTTACTCTATAATTTGCTTAAGGAGTAAATTCTACTTTACCTAATTTTTTTTAGGACATAGAGAAGCCAGCAATAACCCAGGCCTCTGAAATCCTGCCCTGGTTGACTGAAACTAGGGGAATTTGCCCAAGAAGCCTCAAGGATCCTGGCTGCATTCCTGCCCTGCCTGCACGTCCAGCATACACCCTAGACAGCCCTGGTCAGTACCGAGACCTGCAAAAGAGAATGCCACAGGTCCCAGTGGTGCCCTTTATTCATTCATTTGCCAATTGAACACATATTTATGGAGCACCAACTGTGTTCAGAAATGATGTTCTTATCCTCAGAGATCTTAGAATTTGGTGAGGAAAACAGACCAGTAAGAAGAATTTCATCAGAATGTGATGACTGCTATGCTAGAAATAAACACAGAGAAGGGACCTCTAGACTGGGGAGAGTGGCAGGCATGTCATAGAAACTTCCTGAAGGAAGTGACCCTTGAGATGAGTTCCACAGGATGAGAAGGAGTCAGCTGGATAGGGGGTAGAGGAAATGCTTTCCAGGCAGGCAGAAGGAACAGCATGAGGTACAAACTCCAGGGGATGGGAAAGGCTGTGGCCTGTCAGTGGGAGTGACTGGGGTAGAGACGGAGTGGGGGGAAGTGCAGGGGATTCCCATCAGGGAGCAGAGCCTGTCTGACAAGCTGGCTTTGATGAGGACTGCTTCCCTGCGCATACATCGCACAGATGGCTCAGACCCGAATCTGAGGCCAGGGCAAAGCCTGACTCATGCCGCAGGGGAAAAAACAAACTGGAGGAGCCCCAGGCAGGGCCCCAGGTCAAGGGTGTGCAACAGAGCCCTGGCCACAGAGAAAGCCTGGACCTCCCTATTGGAAATGATTGAAGGCAGGGCCTGTAACCTCATCTTCCATCTCCGGATTCCTCCCTTTCCCACACGTGTCCTTGAGCTCTGCAGGGTCTATAAGGATGGGAGAAATCATGGGTAAAAGTAAGGACTTTTGAAGTCAGGCAATCCTGGCCCCCAGTCCTAGCTGTGTCACGAAGCATGGCCTTCTTCCTCAACCTCTGTGTGTCTGTCTCCTTGTCTGCAAAATAAAGCTAGTAATAGTACAGATTCAATAAAGTAATGCGTATCTGGTGACACAGTCATGCATTAATTCATTTACTCTTTCTTTTTATGTTGTCTCTTAGCATCCCTTTCTTCAGGGATCCACACCACTCTCTGTGTTTTGTTAACACTTTCAGGGGACTTCCCTGGTTGTCCAGTGGCTAAGACTCCACACTTCTGATGCAGGGGGCACGGGTTCGATCCCTGGTCGGGCAACTAGATCCCACATGCCGCAACTAAGCGTTCTCATGCCGCAACGATAAATAAGTAAATAAATAAACATTAAAAAAGAAAAAAAAAGACTGTAGGTTACAGAGCCTTGGCCTCTTCCGGGCCACAGGGATGGGGCACAGACTATGTCCATCCAGTCATGCTATCCCCTTCTTGGCAACAGTGATTGGTCCCTAGGGTGGACCTGAGATTCAAGCGGGCCAACCAGAGACTGGATTTCTCTTCCCCGCTGTTACTGAGCTGGAAGAATATGAGTTTGGAGAGAGAGCGCATCTACCTGTGGGTGACGTCACTTCTTACAAGGAAATAGAGCCAAGATCACGATGATGATAATGATGAGGATGATGATGATGATGACATCACCAAGCTTTGCTTGAAGCCAAATCTGTTCCGGAACTTCCCAGTTTGAAGAACATATTCATTCACATTTTCCTTAAGCCAATCTAGTTTGGTTTCCTTTATATGCAGCTCCAAGACCCTTAAGCCATTTGGCATGTGAAACACTGACCACAATATCTGTCCCCATAGGAAGAGCTCAGTGAACTGTCACTACAATGAAGAGGGTGAAAATATCTTAAGCTCCTTGACCATCACCCCTTTCCCTCCCAGAACACAGTCTCAGCCCTCACCTTCTGGCCTGGGGAACATGCTACTAGCTGTGTTGGCTTCCCATTTGCAAGAATGGCCTGGGGCTGAGGGATATGGTGACAGGCAGGCCAAACACCCAGTGCCTACCAGTTAGCATGGGAGCTGCAGCAGCCCCGCCGAGGTCCCCAGCTGCCCACTGAATGTGATTTGGATCGACTGCCTGGTAGCGTGGCCATCAGCTGGAGTCCCACTGGCCTGGTCTGCATCCCGTCACTACAGAAGTGTGTCTCAGTCACTTTATCTTTCTGGGCTTCTGTTTTCTTTTCTATAAAACTGGCACAATAAAAGCCCCTGTCGCTCAGAGAAGTTGTGAGGACTAAATGAGAAAAAATTAATAACAAGCCTAGTATTGACAGTATGCTCAATATATTCCAGGCATTGTTCTAACCACTTTACAAACTGTTAGTCCAATTGACCTCCACAGTAAGCCAAGGGGATAGGTACTATTATTATTCCCGTTTTACAGATGAAGAAACTGAGGCTCGGAGAGGTTAATAACATGCCCAGCGTCTCAAAACTAGGAAGGGGTAGAGCTGGGATTTGAATCCAGGCATTCTGACCTGAGTCCACATCAGTAGAGGTCTAGGCAGGATCAAAACCCACGGCAGAGGGTTGAAGCAAAGGAATTTAATAGGGGCAACTAGTTAGAGAGGGGCTAAAAGAGACGAAAACCAAGGAAAGATGGGGCAACCTAGAGGTTAACAACTGCAGGAAATCACTATTTCCCCAGGGCTGATGGGACAAAGGGAGGAGTCAGTGACACTGCAGCCCAAGGAGAGCCCTGGCTGCCTGGCAGGAGCTAGGACATTGGAGGAAGGGGCCATCCTCTGGAGTCACTGCCCGAGGTTGCACGAGTGGTGGTGTCAGGGGTAGGGGATGGGGTGGATACATCTCAACTTCTCCCCACCCCCTGCTCTCTAAGCTGCTGGCACCTTCCATTAGCCAAACTGAAAAGGAAGCCAGTGGGCAGGGGAGCCTGGGAAACATAGTTCAGCCCCCTAGATGTGAGCCCAGCAGAGGAAGGGCAGGGTATGGGTCTGAGAGCAAACAGTAAATGACCTGCATACCCACCATGCCATACAGCCTTTTCATCAGAATGCAGGGCACATAAGGGCAAGTGCACTCATAAATGGGAATTGTGAGGACAAGAATTTAGGTCTCTGACTCCTGGTTCAATGTTGTGTCTGGTACAGGAGCAGAACCCAACAGTTACCGGCATCCTGTGACACTGAAAAGCAGCGGAAGGGGCAACTGGGGCTCCGGATGGTGCCTCCTGTTCTTGGCCTTTGCACATCTGGAAGCTTCTACAGACGGCTCTACGCAGCAGAGTGCAGATCCGCAGCAAGAAGCAAGCACTGTTTTTCTCTTTCAGGGGTATGAGAGCAGCCTGAATATCCCCAGCAACTGCTTTGGGATCTGAGAGAAACAGATGCAGCTGCTGCTGAAAAACAGGAGGCAAATACGTGGGGTGAGGCGCCTCTCAGCTCCCCATGCCCTCCTTTCGCAAAGGCCGTCACCTCTGTCCCTGTGGAGTTCCCTCATTCCCCTCACCCCTGCAGGCCCCATATAACCTCGGTGAGTAGCTGGGAAGCAGCTGCCACCTGCTGCCCTGGAAGCCGGCAGGATCCCACAGGTGACAGCACGAGCAAGGGCAGAAGGTCCAAGCCAGAGCGCAAGAGATGTGGAGTTGAGCAGGTCCTGCCAGGATGGAGTAGAGATGGTCATGGGAACCCTTCCCTTTGACCAGAATTCTGCCTCTAGGGATTTATCACACAGGTAATCTTACACAAGCGCATAAAGACTTCTGGACAGGGCTATTCACTGCAGTGTGGGTTATGATTCACAGAAGACTAGGACAAAAAAGCCAATCGGAGGTGATGTGATTAAGCAAATAATGGTGTACTTCAACAATGAAACGCTCTGTGCACCTACGAGGAATGAAACATCTACATATGCTGAAACAGGCTCATCTTCCAGACAGGCTGTTAAGTGAAAAAGGCAAAGGCCAGAACAGTGTGTCTAATATGCTGGGGCGGAGCCAGGGGTCGGGGAAGAAATGTTCTTATGTGTATTCATGCAAGCACCTCTTGCTATCCAAATCTGTTTGGTTTCTGAATTCAGATAGCAGGGGTTCCAAGCAAGGGATGCTACATTATTGGAATCTTTGACTCCTGTCTTTCATTTCCGATAGCAAATAGCAAGAGTTCATTAGTAACCAGTTCATCCAAGAGGCTATCTGAATCTACTTTGTTCCTGAGTTGGAATAGTGTTTGGATAACCAGAGTAGACAGTAGGGATATCTGTATATGTAAGGCTCTCACCCTGTGTACGTGTGTATTTTCTCTCTGGGAAGATACACAGGGAATTGGTTAGCAGTGGTTGCTGCTAGGGAGGGTAATTCAGCCCTGGGGGAATGGGGTAGAAGTGAGACTTATTTTTCAGTTCACACATATGTGTGGTGGTTTTAACACATGGCCCCGCAATTTTTTCAGAGGTGGGATCTATGTCCTGTCCTGTTCCATCTGAGGGGCTTTGCATCTGCTTAGTCCGATGAAGAATGGTAGAAGTGATACTACATGACTTTGAAGGTTAGGTCATAAAAGGTCATGCAGCTAGATCTGGGACACTTTCTCTCAGACCCCAGCCACCATGCTGGGAGAAGTCTAAGGCACGTGGAGAGGCCCTGTGCAGGCACTGTGGTCCCCAGTGCCACCTGGGCTCCAGCTCCAGCTAATATCATATGCAGCCGTGTGAGTGAGCCATCTTGAAGTTCAGCCCCCGTCAAGCATTCAAATGACTGCACCCTCAGCTGCCATGTGACCACATCAATGCCAGAGACCCCAAGTGAGAGCCACCCATATGAACCAACACAGCAACAGAACTGCAAGAGACAATAGTACATTGTTGTTTCAAGCCACTGAGTTTTGGTGTAGTTCTTTGTATGTGAATATTAACTGGACCATATAGATCATCACACATATTACCTATTCAAAATTAAGAATATCAGGCTTCCCTGGTGGCGCAGTGGCTAAGAATCCACCTGCCAATGCAGGGGACACGGGTTCGAGCCCTGGTCCTGAAAGATCCCACATGCCGCGGAGCAACTAAGCCCGTGCACCACAACTACTGAGCCTGTGCTCTAGAGCCTGCCAGCCACAACTACTGAGCCCACATGCCACAACTACTGAAGCCTGCATGCCTAGAGCCTGCACACCGCAACAAAGAGTAGCCCCTGCTTGCCGCAACTAGAGAAAGCCTGCACGCAGCAACGGAGACCCAACGCAGCCAAAACTAATAAATAAAATAAATAAATTTTTTTAAAAACTAAGAGTATCTTCCTTGTAAACATACAGGGATGGTGCTAAATGTTAAATGTACAGTATCTCGGGCTTCCCTGGTGGCGCAGTGGTTGAGGGTCTGCCTGCCGATGCAAGGGACACGGGTTTGTGCCCCGGTCCGGGAAGATCCCACGTGCTGCGGAGCGACTGGGCCCGTGAGCCATGGCCACTGAGCCTGCGCATCCAGAGCCTGTGCTCCACAACGGGAGAGGCCACAACAGTGAGAGGCCCGTGTACTGCAAATAAATAAATAAATGTACAATATCTCATTTATTCCTCACAAGTTCACTGTAGTTATCTCCATTTCACCAATGAGAAAACTGAAGCTCTGAGGGGTTCTCTGGTTACCTGCCCAAGATCACACCTCACAAAAAGCAGCCCTAGGATAAGAAACCAGGAGGCCTCTCAGTCCCAGGGTAACTGTCCCTCCCGGGACCCTGCTCTCACTCCTTCCCACTGCGGGCCTCACCTTCTCCAGTGACGGGTTGGGAAGAGGTGAAGGGTGGAAACTCACAGCCCACAGGGGCCTGGTCAGTAACACAGAGGGGTGAACTGGGCGTGGTGGGCTCAGCTCTGGGAAAACCAGCTCAGAGTTGCCAGATCGTTGGATTTTTTGAATAGAATCCAGAAATCGGATTTTTTTTTTTTTTTTTTTTTTTTTTTTTTTTTGCGGTACGCAGGCCTCTCACTGTTGTGGCCTCTCCCGTTGTGGAGCACAGGCTCCAGACGTGCAGGTGCAGCGGACATGGCTCACGGGCCCCGCCGCTCCGTGGCATGTGGGATCCTCCCGGACCAGGGCACGAACCCGTGTCCCCTGAATCGGTAGGCGGACTCTCAACCACTGCGCCACCAGGGAAGCCCCCTAGAAATCAGATTTTTATGGGCACTTTATTTCTGTTTTAATGCTGGCAACTAGTTATGTGTGTGGGTATTGTTATTTTTGTTTTTTTCATCGTGTAGACTGACAGGCAAAACAAAAACAAAAGCCTGCGGATTTGCCTCTTTGGACTAGAAGATCCCCAAGGAGTCTTTGGCGCAGACGTTCTGACTTTCGGCAGAGCCTCTCCGGAGAGACAGTGCAATTCCAATCCCAGGAGGCTCAGATCTGAGAAAGGAGAGGGGTGGTGAAGACGGAGACGTCCCAGCCTCTCCAGCAGTGGGGAGGGGAGGCAGGGGGTGCCGGGAAGCCAGGCCACAGGGACCCACAGCAGTGCTGGAGGGCAGCTGAGCCTGTGGCCAAGCAGCCGCCATAAGCTGCCCGCCTTCCCAGAGCTGTCGGTCTGCTCCCCGGGGGCCCGTGGAAGGCAGCCAGGGCACCGGGGGGAGACTGAATTTCCATTGCAATGGGAAAGCACCTCCGCCCGCCCACACCAGCCATTTTCTCCACTTCTTCTGCTCACCCCACTGCTTTTCCAACAGGAACGCTGCCCCCACCTCTTCCCCATCGACCCTTCTTAGCGGAGGGGGGGATCGATCCGACCTCGGCTGTCTCCCTGGGCCTCTCCCTCCCCACTCCCCACTCCCCAGTGTCTTCGATTCCCTCCTGAGCTTGCGGCCCATTCCATTTTCAGCTGACTTGTCTTCCTCTGAGATCCAGCCTGGCAGAGCGCTGTGGAGTGATTGATGAGCTAGGGAGCTCTGGCTGGCAGGCGGGTGGGCAGCCAGCCAGAGACGCAGCTCTCACAAGACAGCCCGGCCGCCCAGGGAGAGCCCCCAGCTACTGGGGTTCTCCCTGAGGTCCCCCTGCCGCCACCCAGGTTGACATGGCAGCCGCTCTGGACAAAGCAGATAGCCACGAGGGCCACCGCGTACAGTACCTGGCACACAGCAGTCCCTCAGGCAATGAGAGCGCTCTATTCTCCACTCCAAAAACAGACCCAAGAAAATGAAGACCGTGAGCTCCTTAAAGCTGGGAATGTTCTCATTCAGCCATGCCTCTCAGTCCAGGTGTTTATAATGTGTACATTCATTAATGCAGCATGAGCCTTTGCTATGAGGATCAGCTCTTCATTACAATTGCTAGCGAGGTCTTGGAGGACAGGGTGCTTTGAATCCAGGCTCCATCGCCTCCTAGCTCCGTAAACTTGGGCTCGTCACTTCAGCTCTCTAAGCTGCAGCTTCTCTCCCAGGGTTGCCGCCATGAGATTGTTAGATAATATGGAAAAAGTGCTTAGGACAGACCCTGGCATATAAAGGAGATCAAGAAATGTTTTCAGCTGGGGCTTCCCTGGTGGCGCAATGCTTAAGAATCTGACTGCCAATGCAGGGGACGTGGGTTCGAGCCCTGGTCGGGGAAGATCCCACATGCTGCAGAGCAACTAACCCCGTGCACCACAACTACTGAGCCTGTGCTCTAGAGCTCGCCAGCCACAACTACTGAGCCCATGTGCCACAACAAGCCCGTGCTCCACAACGAGAGAAGCTACCACAATGAGAAGCCCACGCACCGCAACCAAGAGGAGCCCCCGATCGCCACAACTAGAGAAAGCCCTCCTGCAGCAATGAAGACCCGATGCAGCCAAAAATAAATAAATTAATTAAAACAAAAAAAAAGAAATGTTGTCAATAAACAGCAAATAAATGAGGGCCTATGACGTGCCGGGTTCTGGGGCTACAGCTCTGAGCGAGGCAGATAAGATCCCTGCTCTCATGCAGTTCACCTTGGAGAGAGTTTGGAAGACTAACAACAAAAAAATAACTGAATGGAGAAACAGGAAATAGCAGGTAGAGCTAAAAGGGCATAGGATGGAGAATGGCAAGGAACGATGGTGATGGGAGCGATGGCCTGAAGGCCCCTCCAAGGAGGTGACACTGGAGTTGAGTTGGGACGAGGAGGACAGGTAAAAATCTGAGGAGACAGCATTTTAGGCAGAGGGAACAGCACATGTAAAGCTCCTGAGGCAGGAGCAAAGCTTGGAGTATGTAAGAATCAGAAAAAGAAGAGAGAGGGGCCCACGTGGCCAGAAGAGCAAAAAAGAGAATGTAGGAGATGAGCTTGGAGACCTAGAACAGGCCAGAGCAGCAAGGACATGTAGGTCAGGATGATGGTTTTATTTTAAGCACAGTGAAGTGACTATGCTTTTGTTTCTGTTTTGCTTTTCAGTCTTCACAATTTAAAAAAAGAAAATGCCACAACTAAGTAGCCTGTGTGCCGCAACGAAGATCCCACGTGCTGCATCTAAGGCCCGGCACAGCCAAAGTAAATAAAAATACACAAATAAATAAATATTAAAAAAAATAATAAAATAAAAATTAAACAAACAAAAAGGATTAGTTGCCAACATTTTAAGCAGGGGAGTGGTGTGATGAGGGAATAGAAGAGGGAGCAGCTGAGAGGTTCTCATGGTGACTTGGACCAGGGAGGTGGCCATGGCAGGTGCAGGATGGTCTGAGAAGTAGCAGGGACAGGTCTTTTCCTAGATTCCCAGGAGAGAAATTGGACCAGGTGTCCATGATGATTCCTGGGGTTTTCATTTGAGCTGCTGGATCAATGGTGGTGCTGTTTACTGAGATGGGGCAGCTCCATAAAGTGTATGTTGCTTTATGCCATCAGTCAAGAACAGGAGGCACAGTACTTAACCAGAGGTGATCTCTGTCCTTAGGAACTCGTGGTCTGGATGGGGAATCAAAGAAATGAGTAAGCGATGACGATTTAGCGTGACAGGTACTATGACAGGGAAGGAGAGGAGGAGAACCCACCCAGACATGGGGGAGGGGCCCAGCTCCCTGAGGAAGGACCTCCGGGCCAATGTGCTCCAGCCCTTCCCTCCAGCCTCCCTCTGCCCTCCTCCCTCACTATACTCCAGCCACACTGATCTTTCTACTCTTCTAAAAAGCCACTTCGGGGGCTTCCCTGGTGGCGCAGTGGTTAAGAATCCGCCTGCCAATGCAGGGGACACGGGTTCAATCCTTGGTCTGGGAAGATCCCACATGCCGCAGAGCAACTAAGCCCGTGCGCCACAACTACTGAGCCTGTGCTCTAGAGCCTGCGAGCCGCAACTACTGAGCCCCCAGGCCTGGAGCCTGTGCTCTGCAACAGGAGAAGCCACCCCAATGAGAAGCCTGCGCACCGCAATGAAGAGTAGCCCCCGCTCACCGCAACTAGAGAAAGTCCGCACACAGCAACAAAGACCCAACACAGCCAAAAATCAAAATAAAAATACATAAATTTAAAAAAAAGGGCTTTTTCTTTCCTGCCTCTGAGCTGTGCACATGTGCTTGCATCTTTTAGGAGTGCCCACTTCTATCTCAGCCTGTTTCTATCCCCCTCTATGTTCATCTCAACTTAATTTTTTTTCCTGCTGAAATTGTTGAATTGACCATCTCCTCCTATAAGAATCTGTAAGGGAATAGGAACAGATCTGTGTCTTATTCACTCCTGGATCCTAGCCCTGCTGGGATCATGTGCACAGCCCTGCACACGATAAGTACTCTATAAGTATGGGGGGACTTTCTTGGCAGTCCAATGGTTAAGACTCCACACTTCCAATGCCAGGGGCATGGGTTTGATCCCTGGTCGGGGAACTAAGATACTGCATGCTGCATGGCGTGGCCAAAAAAAAAGCACTCTATAAGTATGGGTTGAATGAATAAGTGAACAGATGAATGAAGGTAAGGCCTGAAAAATGAATTGAGTTAGACAGGAGGTAAGACTAGTCCAGGCAGAGGGGATGGCTTGTGGAAAGGCCAGGAGGCAAGACAACACAGTATAATCAGAAAACCAAAAGTACTGACAGATCGGCAGCTACCTGTATTTTCTCCATGCCCTCGGCCTGGCCAGCACACAGGGGGTCCTCAGTAAGCATGGAGGCCTCCCTGCTCTCTCCCGTGTGGTGAACAGAGAAACTGCAGCAGGATGGCCAGAGCCCAGGAGCTCCCGGGGTAGGGACTGTGCCTCACTCTGAGCCAGGCCCAGACCAGCACATCATAGGTTTTGGACGTTGACTGATGCTGAGAGGACATTCACACCTCAGCTGCAAAAGTGACGGGACTTGATAATTCCAGAATGTTAGCTCCAACAAAGTCTTTAGAGCCCAACCTACCCCTTGTTACCAATGAGGAAACTGAGGCCCAGAAAAGGGAATGGATTTGTGCAAGGTCACACAGCAAGTCAGTGAGGTGGGAGCCCAGATGTCCTGACTGCTGGTGCAGAGCCTCTCCCACCCTGTCCCCACTTCTACCAGTCCCCCTCCTTCCCTCTCCATCCTTCTGCCTTTCAAAATGTCAGAAACCAGCAGATTGGAGCCAACAGAAAATCCCTGAGTGCCTTTTACCAGGGTGAAGGCATTGTGTTACAGGGAGGGCAGATGGGGCGACCCATTAGCAAGCAAACACTGAGTTCCTGTGGGTTCCATTAGTGCTTCTAATTAACCCATTAGCACCCACTGGAAACGGGAAGCACAGAGATCCCCAGAGGGGATGAGTAATGGAGTAAGACAGCTTTGATAAGGCCAAGGGAGCAGAGTTGGAGAGACAGAGAAGGGGTCTTTCCTCTTTCCTTAGAAAGGGTGCCAGGTACTGTCAGGGATGAAGAAGACCAGGCAGGACTCAGAAGCCTGGTATTTCAGAGCTGCAGGGAACCAGCTGAGCTGACCCTTTGTACAGATATGAAAACTGAACAACAGAGAGGAAGAATTTGTCCCTGAGTCACTCATGGAGAACCCAGGATTCCTGGCCATCACACTACATTACAGGACTCAAGTGTGTACCAGGAATTATGGCTAAAAATACAGCAAACCATTATTGGAGCACCAAGCTAACTGCTTTACATATTTCTCTTATTCTCAGCAATCCTGGGAGGCAGGTACTATTACCTCAAAACTGAGGCTCAGAGTGGTTGAGTAACTGCCCCAAATCACACAGTTAATATGTGGAAGAGCCAATATTCAGACCCAGGCAGACTGATCACCAAATTCTCATCTTCATCGTCATGCCATCTTGGGGAGCAGCAGAAAGAGACAGAACCACCATTTGATACATTGTCTGCACAGCCCTTCACTGGGTCATGCTTTTTATTTTAAGCACTTAAAGATGATACTATTGTCCTATTTTACAAGTGGAAAACCCAAGGCACAGTGAGGCCAAGGAGCCCACCTAATGTCACACACACAGATACTGTCAGAGTCAGGATGCAAACCGGCTGATCTCACTTCATCGCCAAGGCTCTGGGCCACTCCACTGCATGCGTGTGAGGACCCCTACTCTAGGACAACTGTGTAAATGTGCCTACCTCTCTGCTTGGCATCCAGACTGAGCCTTCTGCTTACTCGGGGAACCACTGAATGAAACCGCCTGCCCTGGCCAGGCACCATAGCAAGCACTTGTATGAGTTATGTTAAACAGGCGGTCCTGGTACGGAATGTGGAACTAACAAGCTACCACCAACCAGAAGAATTTGGGAAAGGTCAAAAGGAGAGAGGAGACTCCAGTCCACATGCCCTACCAACCACCCAGAATCCTTCTCGCTGGAATCCATCTTGGCTGAGCGATGTGCGCACCACCAGGAAGGACCCCGAGTCAGAGTGACTGGCCAGAGACAAGCCGGAAACTAACCCATGACCATAAAAGCTGAGACTGCAAGCCACGTGGCAGAGCAGTCCTCCTGCGTTTCCTTACCCTGCTGCTCTCCACCCGGGCCCCCTTCCCAATAAAGCGTCTTGCTTCGTCAGCACGTGTATCTCCTCGGACAATTCATTTCCAAGTGTTAGGCCCACTCTCAGGCCCTGGAAGGGGTCCCCCTTCCTGCAACACACTTGTTCCTCTATTCATTCACTCAGACAACAAATGTAATATTGCGTGCCTGCTGTGTCTGCCAGGCCCTTGCTGACGAGACCAGTGGGATTCCAGCACTTGTGCAGCTACCATTCTACTTGGGGGCAGGAGAGACAGATAGCGATTCCAACAGGGTAGGGATGAGCATTGGGTGTCATGGCATCACCTAGTCCTAGGGGACAGAGAAGGCCGAGCTGAGTCTTGTAGGCCAATTAAGCATTGTCCAAGCGGAGAGGAGCTAGAAGCAGCCCACACAGAGGCCCAGAGGTATAAGAGAGCCCCAATTCCAGTAAAAGCTGGGTGGGAGCTTTCACTGGAGGAGGCAGGTGGAACTGGAGAATCAAGAAGTGGCTGGAGTGTGGACTTTACCCCCAAGACAATGGGGAACCACTGCAGGATATTACATGTATCATGAAGATTTGCATTCAGAAAGCTTGACTCTGGAAGAAGGGTGTGATGGGCTGGGGGTAGATGCCTGGAGGTGGGTTTGGTGGTGGAGTTTCCAAAGATAAGGAGGACTAGGGTGATTGATTTGATCCAGGAGTGAGAGGCAGGGACGTGGCTTGTTACTGACTAGGATGACAGGAGAATCAGGGTGGGGGTTGGGAGGATGAGAGACAAGTTCCTTAGACCTGCTGAGTATGAGATGCCTAAGGGCGTCCAAGAGACTCTGTCTAGAGCGTGCCTGCACTTACTGGCCTGGATTTCAGGCCTACTGGTCTTAAGATTTTGCAGAGAACTGACTCCAGACCTTCTTACCCTGTGCCTCAACTTCTTCATCTGAGGACTTCCCTGGTGGTCCAGTGGGGAAGACTCACGCTCCCAATGCAGGGGGCCTGGGTTCAATCCCTGGTCAGGGAACAAGATCCCACATGCATGCTGCAACTAAGAGTCCACAAGCTGCAACTAAGAAGTCCACATGCTGCAATTAAGAAGTCCGTGTGCCACAACGAAAGATCCCACGTGCCATAACTAAGACCGGGCACAGCCAAAATAAATAAATTAATTAATTTTAAAAAATTAAAAAAATTTTTCCTCATCAGTACAATGGGTAATAACATGATCTCATAGAGTTGTGAAGATTAAAAGGATATAAAATATATAATTAATGTATAAAGCATTTGACACAGTCCCTGGTACATGGGGATGCTTCATAAAGGTTAGTTGAATAAATATATGAATGGATGATTCTTTGGGCTGTGGCTGCTAGAAGTTATTTGGGAAGAAAGAGTTGATTTAAAAATTCATGGACCTTATTCATACACCATGATCAGGTGGGATTTATCCCAGGGATGCAAGGATTTTTCAATATCTGCAAATCAATTAGTGTGATACAACACATTAAGAAATTAAAGAATAAACACCATATGATCATCTCAACAGATGCAGAAAAAGCTTTGACAAAATTCAATACCCATTTATGATAAAAACTCTCTAGAAAGTGGGCATAGAGGGAACCTACCTCAACATAATAAAGGCCATATATGACAAACACACAGCTAACATCATTCTCAGTGGTGAAAAGCTGAAAGCATTTCCTTTAAGACCAGGAACAAGAAAATGATGTTCACTCTCACCACCTTTATTCAACATAGTTTTGGAAGTCCTAGCTATGATAATCAGAGAAGAAAAAGAAATAAAAGGAATCCAAACTGGAAAAGAAAAAGTAAAACTGTCACTGTTTGCAGATGACATGATACTATACACAGAAGATCCTAAAGATACTACCAGACAACTACTAGAGCTCATCAGTGAATCTGGTAAAGTTGCAGAATATAAAGTTAATGCACAGAAATCTCTTGCATTACTATACACTAACAATGAAAGACCAGAAAGAGAAGTTAAGGAACCAATCCCATTCACCACTGCAACAAAAAGAATAAAATACCTAGGAATAAACCTACCTAAGGAGGCAAAAGACCTGTACTCAGAAAACTATAAGACACTGATGAAAGAAATCAAAGATGGCACAAACAGATGGAGAGATATACCATGTTCTTGAATTGGAAGAATCAATACTGTGAAAATGACTATACTACCCAAGGCAATCTAAAGATTCAATGCAATCCCTATCAAATTACCAATGGCATTTTTCACAGAACTAAAACAAAAAATTTTTAAAATTTGTATGGAAACACAAAAGACCTCAAATAGCCAAAGCAATCCTGAGAAAGAAAAATGGTGCTGGAGGAGCAGGCTTCCTGACTTCAGACTATACTACAAAACTACAGTCATCAAAACAGTATGGTGTTGGCACAAAAACAGAAATATAGATCAATGGAACAGGATAGAAACCCCAGAAATAAACCCACGCACCTATGGCCAATTAATCTATGACAAAGGAGGCAAGAATATACAATGAAGAAATGACAGTCTCTTCAATAAATGGTGCTAGGAAAACTGGACAGCTGCATGTAAAAGAATGAAGTTAGAACATTCTCTAACACCATATGCAAAAATAAACTCAAAATGGATTAAGGATCTAAATGTAAGACTAGATACTATAAAACTCAGAGGAAAACATAGGCAGAATACTCTTTGACATATCTTTATGGATCCACCTCCTAGAGTAATGAAAATAACAAAAATAAACAAATGGGACCTAATGAAACTTAAAAGCTTTTGCACAGCAAAGGAAACCATAAACAAAATGAAAAGACAACCACAGATTGGGAGAAAATTTTTGCAAATGATGTTACTGACAAGGGATTAGTCTCCAAAATTTACAAACAGCTCATGCGGCTTAATATCATTAAAACCAATCATCAAACAACCCAACCCCAAAACGGGCAGAAGACCTAAATAGACATTTCTCCAAAAAAGACATACACGTGGCCAAGAGGCACATGAAAAGATGTTCAACATCACTAATTATTAGAGAAATGCAAATCAAAACTACAATGAGATACCACCTCACTCCAGTCAAAATGGCTTATCATCAAAAAATCCACAAACGGGACTTCCCTGGTGGCACAGTGGTTAAGAATCTGCCTGCCAATGCAGGGGACATGGGTTCGAGCCCTGGTCTGGGGAGATCCCAGATGCCACGCAGCAACTAAGCCCGTATGCCACAACTACTGAGCCTGCACTCCAGAGCCTATGAGCCACAACTACTGAGCCCACGAGCCACAACTACTGAGCCCATGAGCCACAACTACTGAAGTCCACACACCTAGAGTCCATGCTCCACAAGAGAAGCCACCACAATGAGAAGCCCATGCACCACAACAAAGAGCAGCCCCCGCTCGCTGCAACTAGAGAAAGTCCATGCACAGCAACAAAGACCCAATGCAGACAAAAATAAACAAATTAATTAATTAAGGGAAAAAAAGATGTGGTACATATATACAATGGAATATTACTCAGCCATTAAAAAGAATGAAATAATGCCATTTGCAGCAACATGGATGGACATAGAGATTGTCATACTGAGTGAAATAAGTCAAACAGAGAAAGAGAAATATTGTATGATATCGCTTATACGCAGAATCTAAAAAGAAATGATACAAATGAACTTATTAACAAAACAGAAACAGACTCACAGACTTCGAAAACAAACTTATGGTTACCAAAGGGAAAAGGTGGTGGAGGAAGGATAAATTAGGGGTTTGGGATTAACATATACACACTATTATATATAAAACAAATAATCAACAAGGACCTACTGTATAGCACAGGGAACTCTACTCAATATTCTGTAATAACCTGTATGGGAAAAGAATCTGAAAAAAGAATGGATATATATGTGTGTGTGTGTGTGTGTGTGTATGTATATATATGTGTGTGTGTGTATATATATATATATATATATATATATATATATATATAAAATATATATATATATATAACTGAATCACTTTGCTGTACACCTGAAACTAACACAATATTGTAAATCAACTATACTCAATATAAAATAGAAATTAAAGTTTTAAGAAAGAGAAAAAATTAAAATTCATGGACATTTTTCCTCCTTCTTCAGTATTCAGGGCTGGGTTGGAGGGTAGGGGAGAAGGGTAGTAATGCCAGTGTTAACCTGGAAACGACTGGGTAAGGGAGGGGATGGTTCCATCTTCCATCCTCACCCCTACCCTGGAGAGACACACACACACCTCTAGGTATTGAATAATTATAAACCTATAAAACTGGGGGGAATGGTGCGGGGGTGGTTGGTTGGAGGACATTAGAGCCCTTATAAAGGAGGCTCCAGAGAGATCCTTGTCTGCCATGGTGGCACCCTGATCTCTGACTTCCAGCCTCCAGAACAGGGTGTAAGGCTTTGGGACATTTGTTTTGGGAGGAAAGGAATGGCCAGGCCTTTTCTGTGCTCTCTCTCAATGGAGCTGGGGATCTTTCTGCAGGAAAGCACTTTTTAAGCTAGGGAGTAGAAAAAAGAGCTCAAGGTAGAGCTCAAGATTGAGCGCATTCATTCATTCATTCACTCATTCATCCATTCATTCAACTAATTAAGTGGTTCTCAACCAGGGGTGATTTTGCCCCTTGGTGAACATTTGTCAATACCTGGAGACATTTTTGGGTGTCATAACTGGTGGGGAGGGGGAGGTGTGCTATTGGTATTGAGTGGGTAGAGGCCAGGGATGCTGCCAAATACCCCAAATGCACAAGATAATCCCCACAACAAAGAATTTTCCAACCCAAAATGTCAATAGTGTGGCATTGGAGAAATTCTGATCTAGTTAGTACTTACTGAGAGCCTATTGTATGCCTACTAGGAGATACTAGGAAGAGGAGACAGTCAACTTTACTACCAGGTAGGGGAGACACACACTAAATTTATCAGGTGATGATAAGAGTTATCAGGAAGACGTGAGAGATGCTGGGGGCTGCAGCACAGGGAAGGGACCTTGACTTTTCTTTTTCTTCAATTTATTCATTTTTTTGGCTGCATTGGATCTTCGTTGCTGCACGCAGGCTTTCTCTAGTTGAGGCGAGCAGGGGCTACTCTTCGTTGTGGTGCACAGGCTTCTCATTGCGGTGGCTTCTCTTGTTGTGGAGCATAGGCTCTAGGCCCATGGGCTTCAGCAGTTGCAGCATGTGGGCTCAGTAGTTGTGGCTCGCAGGCTCTAGAGCACAGGCTCAATAATTGTGATGCAGGGGCTTTGTTGTTCCATGGCATGTGGGATCTTCCTGGACCAGGGCTCGAACCCATGTCCCCTGCATTGGCAGGCAGATTCTTAACCACTGCACCACCAGGGAAGTCCCACTTTGACTTTTCAACTGCAAAGAGCTGGAGGAATGGAACTGCTAGGGCAAAGCCCCTAAAGGCTGTGGAGAATCTGGTTTCATTTATTCTGAAACTACTACTGAAGTGCTTCCTGTGTGTTAGGCACTGTCCCAGGTGCAGAGTATAGATCACAGGGCAATACAGATACAAATTCCTTCCCTCTTCAACAGCACAGCCTCCGGCCCCTAAGGAGACTAAAATAATGAGGAAAAGTGCCTCCTGTGGGCACTGAGAAGGTGACTGAAACAAATATGGGAGGTGAGGGAGTGAGCTTCCCAGGAAGCAAGGACCACCAGTGCAATGGTCCTGTGGTGGGAGCGCAAGCACGTGGAGGAAATGGGGAAGGCCAGTGTGGCTGACTGGAGTAGTAGGAAATGAGTCAGAAAAGGTCTATGGTCTGAACGTTTGTGTTCTCCCCAAATTTATATGTTAAAATCACCCAAGGTGAAGGTATTAGTGAAACAGGAGGGAAGGGGGCAGGGCACAACCTTTAAAAGAATGACATAGCCATAGGACATGACAAAAACTGGTTAGAGCGAACTAGGTCCAAGATGGCGGATGAGTCAACTTCTAGTAGACCTTGAGCCTTATTACAGGCTCACTGTAACACATCAGTACTCTAAATGACACACCCACAGGCACCATGACAGTCCCAAGGCCGACCAAAGATGGTAAAAAATTGGGTGGTGGCCCCAATTCCTGGAAATCCCCATCCCTTCCCCAAAATATTGATAGTTGGAATAATCTTCCCACTCATTAGCCTATGAAATTACTCACCCCTACAAAAACTGACAACCCCATACCCTGAGGCCTCTCTTGTCTTCTGAGATGGCCCACACTCTGTCTGTGGAGTGTGTTTCTCCCTAAATAAATCCACTTCTTATCTATCACCCTTTCCCTCACTGAATTCTTTCTGTGATGAGGTATCAAGAACCTGAGCTTCATTAAGTCCTGAGGCCAGGTGTGTGATCTCAATTAATAGACTGTGGGATTAAAAGACCACGGGTTTGGGCTTCCCTGGTGGTGCAGTGGTTGAGAGTCCACCTGCTGATGCGGGGGACACAGGTTCGTGCCCTGGTCCGGGAATATCCCACATGCCGCGGAGCGGCTAGGCCCGTGAGCCATGACCGCTGAGCCTGTGCGTTCGGAGTCTGTGCTCCGCAATGGGAGAGGCCACAACAGTGAGAGGCCCGCGTACCACAAAAAAAAAAAAAAAAAAGACCGTGGGTTCAAGTCCCAATCTGAGTTCCATAGTTTCATTAGGAGGTGGGGCCTTTGAGAGGTGATAAGGTCAGAAGGGCTCTCATGGGATTAGTGCCCTTATAAGGGAGGCTCCAGAGAGTTCCTTGTCCCCCACGGTGGCACCCTGACCTCTGACTTTCAGCCTCCAGAACTATAAGAAATAAATTTCTGTTGTTTATAAGCCAGTAGTCAGTCTGTAGTATTTGGTTACAGCAGCCCTAACAGACTAAGACAAGAGGTCATGGGGCCCAGATCATTGGGCCTTGTAGGTCACCATAGCGATGTAAGCAGATAGGGTAGGGGGAACCCGGAGAAAGAGAACCAGGCATGGTTTTCTTGACATAAAAGAAGCCATTTTTGGCCTAAGCCATTTTGTAATCTATGCCTGGCCCCAAAGCTTGCCCTTGAACAGGTCTCAGTAATCAGTGATCTTAAGGGAAGCGAGGGAATGCAGGAACAAAGGAAAAGCAAAGAAGAAACAATAGTTCAGTGAAAAAACAGTGTCCTAGTTCCTCCTCAAGGGATATACATAACAATTTAATACAGTCCTTGAGTTCTGCAGGAACTGAGGCCCGCACCCAGGTGAAGGACGGAATGATGATGTTGACCCACAGGACTTCAATCAACTAACACCTGGACTCTTATCCATCATGGCCCCAATTCTATGCTGAATTCTCCTCTGCTCAGGCCCCTTCACGAATATGCATGTACCCTTAGCTTAAAACTTCCCCAAGTTTGCTGTTTGGGGGAGACACTATTTTAGGGAAGATCCCCAAGTGTTATTACTTGCTGTGAGTAATAAACCTTTCCTTTTCTCGATCTTTGGCTTGGTTGTATCTTTTTCTGACCCCCACCAAAAGGCGAACCCAGTTTTCGGGTGACAACAGGATTAAAGGAGAAGATGTCTGACCAGTAAGAGCTGACTGTGAGAAGCTTGTAGAAAAGAGTAACAGGAGGGGTTATGGGCTGTCTAGACTGGCAGTAATAAGTCCACAGGAAGCAATGTGGAAGGAGAGGGGAGGAGAAATGGGTTGCAAAGCTCCACAAGGAGAAAGCAACGGAGTGACCTTACCCCCTAGACCCTGATCTACCGGGAGTACCTGGGAAAATTAACAGCTTCCCTTGAGGGGACAGTAAGGGAACAGGGTCCTGGGGTGGTGGGCAGGGGAGGGCAGGTTTCAGGCCAGGAAGGGGAAGAGAACGTGCAGAGAAGAGGCTGAGAATCAGCAGTTTTCTGATGAGGACTGTGGGCTCCTGACAGCACCATGGCAGGGTGGTCGCAGAACTGGAGTCAGATTAGCTGTGCCCGGGCTTGTGGGAATCAGAGTCTCGGTGATGGAGGATCGGGCTCCTGGTGGGGAAGGATGTAACAGTTCCACAAATGGTTACTCTCACAGCTCCTATTCTGAGCCACACCTTTAATAAATGTTTGCTATTACTTCTATTATTTCTCCAGGAAGCCAGAGGAAGGAGCTTCTGAATTCCTCCGGGGCGGCCCTCCCAGTTCACCCCGGAGGAAAACAGGCTGGGGCGGGTCTCGGATTCCAGCCGGGCGACTGGAGCCACCGCGCACCCCACGGCTGCCCTCCGGCGGCTCCTCCCGATTCCTTATCAGCCAGGAGATCCCCAACCAGGCGCGGACCAGATGCTGCTTTCAGAGCCCTAGGCAGCTGGGTGTGTCTTCCCTGCTTTGCAAAATCGGGGAGCAAAAAAAAAAGAAAAGCCTGGACGAATATCCTGGCTCAGGTGTGGGACTCGCCTTAGAACTGGGCGGCAGCGGAGTCGGGTCAGAAGCCGCGTGCGGCACCACGCGGAGAGCGGAGCGCGGGGGGCGGAGGCCGAGACGCAGGCACCTCCCCTTCCCCGCCAGCTAAGGGCCTCTGCCAACCCCCGCTGCAGCCCCGGTCCTGGCCCAACTGAACCTTACAGGCCCCAGGGGCCGAGGCGCCCGCATCCCGGCCCGCTGGCCCACTCCTCCCCGAGGGAGGCAGCCCCCAACCTGGCTGTTGGCCACATGCTGAGTGGCCTTGGGCAGATTGCCTCCAGTCTCTGGGCCTAAGCTTTTCTCATGTTAAAAGAGGACGCTGGGACTTCCCTGGTGGCGCCGTGGTTAAAAATCCGCCTGCCAATGCAGGGGCACACGGGGTCGAGCCCTGGTCCCAGGTCCCACGTGCCGCGGAGCAACTAAGCCCGTGAGCCACAACTGCTGAGCCCCTGTGCCACAACTACTGAAGCCCGCGCACCTAGAGCCCGTGCTCCATAACAAGAGAAGCCACCACAATGAGAAGCTCGCGCACCGCAACGAAGAGTAGGCCCTGCTCACTGCAACTAGAGAAAGCCAGCGCGCAGCAACAAACACCCAACTCAGCCAAAAATAAATAAATAAAATAAATTTATAAAAAATACATAAAGAGGACGCTGGACTCAATTTCTCCAAGGTCCCTCCAGGTTGGGGCAGTCCCTGCAATGACCTACCTTCTCCGGATTTGAAACTCTTCCCTCCTGGCAGCCTTCAGGTGGACCCTGGGTTATCTCGGATGGTATTTATCGTTTCTGCATCCTTGGGGGCAGAACAGTTGCAGTGCAGCTGTGCTTCCCAGCAGAGGTCAGCATACTTTTTCTAAGAAGGGCCAGATGATAAATATTTTAGGCTTTCTAGACCAGGCGTTCTCTGTCACAACTATTCTACTCTGCCCTTGTAGCAAAAGCAACCATGGAGGATGGTAAACTAATGAGCGGGGCTGTGTTCCCATAAGCCTTTGTTTATGGCAGCTGATTTGAATTTCTTGTAATTCTCAGGTGTCAAGAAAATTTTCTTTTTATATATTTTTTTCTTTCACTTAAAAACACAGAAAGTGTTCCTAACCTAGCAGGCTGCACTAAATCAGTTTGTAACCCCAGGCTTTGAAATGTGGGCTTTGGGGCTGATTCCTTCACTTTTCTGGAGCTGTTTCTCATCTGCAAAACACTGACAAACTTCAGCATGGTTGTGGGGGATGATGTCAGACCACAGATGAAACTACTACATAATTGATGTCATTCTCCATGTTGTAGCTGGTACGTGTCCCCAGCAGAAGATGGGGGCTTAGAGGTCAGGATGGTGTCTTGTTGCGTCCCACACTCCCCTCATTTCCTGAGTGCAATTATGTGACAGGCACTGTGTTAGCTGCTCGACATGCAAATCTCATTCAATCAGCTCAGGCTCAGGAGATAGAAATTGTAGGCAGATAGGGTAAGGGGTCCCGGATAGGGAGAACCGGGCATGGCTTTCTTAACATAAAAGAAGCCATTTTTGGCCTAAATCATTTTGTGATCTAAGCCTGGGGCACAAAGCTTGCCCTTGAACAGGTCTCAGTAATCAGTGACCTTAAGGGAGGTGATGGAATGCAGAACAAAGGAAAAGCAGCCATGAAACAATATAGCTCAGTGATAAAACAGTCCCAGTTCCTCCTCAAGGGGATACGTAACAATCTGATTATGTTTTTGCATTCTGCAGGAACTAAGGCCCCCACCCAGGTGGAAGAGGGAATGGTGATGTTGACCCTCCTGACTTCAATCAACTAAAGTTTGGACTGCCCAGGCCCCTTCATAAATATGCATGTACCTTTAGCTTAAAACTTCCCCAATTTTGCTGTTGGGGAGACACTGCTTTGGGGAAAATCCCCAGTGTTCTCCTTACTTGTTGTAAGTGATAAATCCTTCCTTCTTCCTTTCTTTGGCTTGTTTGTTTCTTTTGGCTCAACACCCAACGAGAGGCGAACCCAGTTTTGGGGTAGCAAGATGACATATTTCTACTTTACCGGTAAGAAGGTGAGGCTCAGAGCCCAGATTTGAACTGGGTGTTAGGTCAGCCTCCAGAACCCCTTTCTTTGTTTTCTTGTTTTTCTGTCTGATAAAACTTAGAGTTGCTTAGTCTAGCAATGTGACCTCAAACAGAATACTATTTTTCTAGATATCTGTAAACTCTTTGGTCAAAGGACAAGCTATAATTAATACCCGTTATGTGCACCTGTCATTTGCTCCCATTTTTCAGAACAGAAAACTGAGGCTTGAAGAGGTTGAGGATTGAAATCTGGGCCTGTCTGACCCCTAAACTGAGCCCTTTCAACTGAGAACAGTTTCCATGTAACTGGTTGCATAGGCTCCAAACCTAGGAGCCCTCTAGGTCTCCTCCCGTCCCTTCCCCCATGCCCAATACGTTGGCAAGTTGTTTTGATTCATCCTCGAAAATATATCCTGAATCTATCATTTGGGGTAGGGAGAAGAGCTGCTTTGGGGCTACTGTGATCTTTTGAAAATGCATATTAGAACCTTGGAAGCCTTCCTAGTTGACTTGGAATAAAATCCCAAACCTTACCTAGAGGGCCCTGGGCCATCTAGCCCATCTCTCTCCCCTGTCCCTCACTCATGGCCACATTCCCTTAGTTCCAGCCTCAGTGGCTTCCTACCTTCCAGTGTAGCGAGAGGCTGCAAGAGATAACGCAGGCGCCGTGTGGTCACAGAGAGATCGCCTGGTAAATGGCAGTGTGACGGGAGTGTGACTGCGATCAAGAGGACAGTCTCTTCCGGGCTCTCAACCTCAGCACTGTTGACATTTGGGGCCAGATCATTTTTTTGTTGTGGGTGGGCCATCCTGTGCCTCGAAGGATTTAGCAGCATCCCTGGCCTCCACCCACTAGAGGCCGACCCTCTTCAATTATGATAACCAAAAATGTTTCCAGATATTGCCAAATGACCCAAGGAGACAAAACTGCCTCCAGCTGAGAATCCTGGGTCTTGGGGGAAATGCTGCAGGAGCCGAGAGGGTGGCGTGGAGGCAGCAAGAGCAGGAGGTGGAATGTGAAAGGCAGCAGAGGCTGCCTCCCCTCCTTGCACAACTCCACAGTCAGCTCCTCTGGCTCTGTCCCTGGAGACCCTTTGTCTCTGCTGGAGGCTTCCTTCCCATAAGGCTGCAGTAAACTGCGTGTGTGTGTGTGTGTGTGTGTGTGTGTGTGTGTGTGTGTGTGTGCGCGCAAGAGCTAGAGAGGGAAGGGAGACAGGGAGAAAGAGAGAGGGAGAGAGAGATTGGGAGGAGAAAGAGAGAGACTGCAGATGGAGGGGAAGAGATAAAAGCTCTTTGAGGCTGGAAGCCCCTCTGGCCCCAGGTCCCAAGCCTCTGAACACACCAAGCTACAGCCCTGGGGGCCTCTGGCAATGGAGTCTAGGGTCCTTTGCCCCTCCACTAAGTGACCTGAGGGAGATGACTCAGTGGCCCCATCCCCAGGCTGGAAGGGGTGGGGGTGGGGGGATGGGGAGGCACCATCCTGGTCTCCACCATCCCCTCCCCACCAGACAGCCCACCAGCCGGTCCTGTCCAGCCGGCCTCTCAGGTTCATCAGAACCTGACCCCTCCCCGCCCTGGTTCGGCAACCATCCCTCTGTATCCGGAGGCCTGGAGTCTCCCTGTGGCTGCCTCCCTGCTTCCACCCTCACCCTTCCTATCGTTTGTGCTCCGAGAAGCAGATGGAATGACCTACTAAGACTGCAAGTCAAATCACACCATCCTGGCTCAAAGCACTCCAGTAACTTCCTCGGCCCCCAGAATCAAATCCAAACCCCTGGCACACCTTCAAGCGTATGTGGTCCCCAGCCCCCACCTTTTACCTGAAGTTTCCCCTGCCTGCTCTCCCCAGTTCTGTGTCCTCAGCATTAAGGTGTCCCTTACCTGACAGGCCTTCCTGCCCACCCCGTCTGAAAACAGTCTCCTCGAACTCCGGCACCTCCGCCTGTTGTGTAGTCTTCAAGGCACTTTTGACCACACGTCTTACCTTGTTTCTTTCTTGCCTGCCTCACCTAGAATCTCAATTCCTTGCCTGTCATTAATTTCTGCATCCCCAGGGCCCATGTGGCCAGCACATAGCAGAGCTCCATAAATATTTATCGAATAGACAAACGAATGAACAATTCGACAGCCTCAAGAGCCCCTGTCCTTGCTATGGCTCTGCATCTCATCACAGGCTTCGTGGCCTTGTGCTCAGTGAGGCTCATAGGCAGGGACGGCTCAGCCCATGGTGGTGGGGCAGCAGGCGCAAACAGGACAGCCCTGAAAAGGTGCAAAGATGTCAACAGAGGCAAATGCAAGGATGTCCCTGGTCACAGTGGGGAGGACACTTGGGGGACTTGGACATCTTTCCATGACTCTAATGATGACTCCATGGCTTCAAGAATCCTTTCCCTCCTTTTATCAGTCTCTTTGTGACCCTTTTTGAGGGTGACTCATTGTTACTATTATTAAGCTGGCTTCCCTCCACGGAAGTACCCACCCCCGGGAGAAGCCGCGGGCCCGCTTGGGCCCACAGACGGTCGTGGTGGAAAGTAGGTGGCCCCTCCTCCCCTGGGCCCAGCCTTCCCAGGCCAGGCTGCGGAGCGTGCCACCAGAGGGCGTTCCAGGCCACCGCATCCCTGTGCACTGGCGGCCAGAGGCAGGCAGGGCGGTGCTGGGCTCTGGGCTCTGCTCTCTCCCTCTCCCTCTCTCTCTCCCATTCAGGTCTTCCTGCAAGAAGTGGGGCTGGACCTGGCCGTCTCTGTGAAGGGGGCTCCATATCTCCACCCCCACCTGCAGTTAGCTCCTCTTTGAACCCCTCCCTGTGTAGTCACAGGCCACATGACTTTCTGAGCTGGAAGAGGCTTAGTCAGGGTCTCGCTGCCTTACCTCGCTGAAGGTTAATCCAAGGCCATGAAACACAGTGTTGAGTCTGGCTTTATATCCGCACTCTGTCATTTAAGAGCTGGACCACCTTGAGTGGGTTCCCTAACCTCTCTGAGCTCAGGTTGCAGACGTTCCAGCCTTTTCAGGCTGCGGGAGGTGACACATGCAAAGTGCTTAGCACTGTGCCTGGAGAGAGCCATTATCATTATGAAAGTGGCCTGCTGAAGGCCACCTGTCAAGCTGAGGTGGCAGACTTGGGCCCAGAATCCTCAAACTCTCAGGCCCCAGCTCTTCCTGTTGTGGTGGGCAGAGGCCACCTCTGCTTGCACCCTTACTTGGGGGAGAGGTCTGTGTTACCAGCCGAGGTCGCAGGACAGTCCCCACGTGCCTCATCTGTGTTTTCCTGCCGTGGGCTTCCCTTGGGAATGGCTCCACCCTTCCTCCTGGCCTGGCTACACCTGAGCTCCCTTCAAACCAGCCCAGGGGTGGGGAGAGGGGGAGGCAGTCTCCAGCGTGTTGGGAGGCGGCTCTGCCAGGATCTAGCACGTACTCTGTCCCAGCCGTTCTACTTCAGGAGACTTAATCCTACAGACAACAGTAAAATAATGCACAACGTTTCCCACTGCAGCTTTGTTTGTGATTACAATAGTTGGAAGTAACATAAACGCCCCTTCAGTAGGTGACTGGTCAAATACGGTGGAGTCATAGAATGAAACACTAGGCAGCTGTAAGAAAGAATGAGGACGTCTTTGGTACCAACATGGAACACTCTTTAAGCTGTATTAAATAAAAAATCAAAGCATGACAAAGGGGGGAATATATATACACATAAAAATGTATACATATTTGTGTACATATGCATCAGATCGCTCTGAAGGACACATACAAAACTGATCATTTTGTTTACCCGGGGTGGGGGGGATCAGGGTGGCAGGAGACCTGGGTGTGAGGGGAGATTTTCTTTTTTCTTTTGGCTTTGCTGCGTGGCTTGTGGGGTCTTAGTTCCCCAACCAGGGATTGAATCTGGGTCCTCGGCAGTGAAAGCGCAGAGTCCTAACCACTGGACCACCAGGGAATTCCCTAGGGAGATTTTCTTTGCAGCCCCTTTTGTTACTCTTGAATATTGAAACGTGCATGTGTTACCTGTCTTGAAAATTAATTTTAAAACTCTCTTTAGGGACTTCCCTGGTGGCACAGTGGTTGGGAGTCCACCTGCCAATGCAGGGCACATGGGTTTGAGGCCTGGTCCGGGAAGATCCCACATGCCACACAGCAACTAAGCGTGCGCCGTAACTACTGAGCCTGTGCTCTAGAGCCTGCGTGCCGCAACTACTGAAGCCCGTGCACCTACAGCCCGTGCTCTGCAACAACAGAAGCCATCGCGATGAGAAGCCCGCGCACCACAACGAAGAGTAGCTCCCGCTCGCCGTAACTAGAGAAAGCCTGCGTGCAGCAACGAAGACCCAACGCAGCCATAAAAAATAAGAAAAAAAACCCCTCTCTTTAATGAAAGGAAATGGTGACCAAAGAAAAAATTATGTAATACAACATAATAGGATATGATATAATGTAATATATTTGGGTTGGAGAGAATCCAGCTGGGATGCTTCTCCCCTCTCTGTCCCCCTCCTTTCCCCTCTTCCCTCTCTTTAGGAAGCTGCCTCTTCTAGACCAGCTCACATGGTGAACTGTCTCTGAACTCATTCATTCATTCACTTGTCATTGATTTATTCACCAAATGAGCTCTGGGACAGAAGCAGGATTTAGGCAGACATAACTACTTTCTGCTGTGTGTGGGGCAGAGAGGTACTGTGAACACGCAACTAGCCAACAATGTCATTACACTCAGCATAAGTGCAGTGAAGGAGAGGTCACATGGCAGCACAGAAAAGGGGACCTGACCTAGCCTCTGGGTTGGAAAGGCTTTTCTGAGGAAGTGACTTGTTTTTCCCATTTATTCTTGGACAAGCTCTTATAATCTCTTATGAAAGAATTCAAACACATACAGAAATAGAGAATATATTATCATGAACCCCATATGCACCCATCACCCAGCTCCCACAATGAACAACATGGCTAATCTTGTTTTGCCTCTGCACCACACCCACTCCCTCACTTCACCTCCACCCAGTTATTTTGAAAGAAAATCCCAGGCCTCTTATTATTTCATCTGTAAATATGTATCTCTAAAAGATAAGGACTCTTTAAAAAGAAAAATTTAATCACAACACCATCATCACGCCTAAACAAAATGAACCTTTCCTTAGGAGAGGAAGTGACATTTAAGCTGAGAGCAGGCCAAGCAGGTGCAAAGGCCTGAGGCAGAGACGGGCATATATATGGGGCTTCCCTGGCGGTCCAGTGGTTAAGACTCCATGCTTCCAAAGCAGGGGGCACAGGTTCGATCCCTGGTTGGGGAACTAAGATCCCACATGCTGTGTGGCATGGCCAAAAAATTAAAAAGAGAGGGGCATATATATATATATAAGTAGATTTAAGGAATAAAGACAAGGCCCGGTGGCCGAAGCAAAGAAGACAAGGGTGGTGGGCAGCGGCCAGACCATCTGGGGCTTTGTAAGCTGCAATAAGGAGACTGGCTTTAAACGTTATCCTCATAGCAATGGGTAACCCCTGAATGGCTTTAATCAATGTTGAGAGATGATCTTTGGGCAGTAAAAAAAACAATTCTAGCCGAATACCTGGCTCCTCATTGAGCCTGAACTGTGCTTTCATGTTTTGCAGGTTGAGGAGGTACTTCTCTCCTTCAAGATGTTTGGACATCTGTGTTCCTGTTTGACAGAGTGTGAACTCTGGAATCAGGCCGAATGGAGTTCAAATCCCACCTCTGCTCTTTATAAGGGGTGTGACTGTGGGGAAGTCTCTCTCCCTTTCCAAGCATTCTTTCCCTCATCTATAAAAAGACCCACAAAGTCCTTGCTTCAGAGCTCACTGTGGAGATAGAATGAAATTCCATAGGGGAGTCGCAGTGTCAGGCCTTTCCCTCCCTGCTTCCTGCCCCCGCCATACTGTCTTTACTGGGAAACGTGCTGTAGAGAGTGAAAGAGAAGCCAAGGGCTCAGGGCCTACCTGGGGTAGGAGGCCTCACCCTGCCAGCAGCCTTGAGCTCCGCTTCCTGGTCTCTGTGAAGTCCGGTCCTGAGGTTTACAGCCCCACGGGTGGGGCTGGGGTGGGGATCACGGAGGGAGGCAGTACGGCAGCTAAGCTTTCCTATTGGCTGTTGGAGACCAGTGGTGTCCCAAGTAGAAAATGGCAGGCTCTGGGGGATCAAAAAATGTGGCAGGTCTCCTCCTCCACTGCCAGCAGTGTGGTTTTAGTTTATGATAAGGCCTGAGTCTTCTGCCTGGCTCAGAACCCAAGGCCTTCCAGTCAAGGACAAGTTCCCAGTAAAGATTAGACTGTTACCCTTGGCCAGGATTTGCAGTCTCAGGAAGGCCACACCCCGGCAGGTCCACCCCATCAACTTTCCCTCTATGTATGCACACATACGCAGGCCCCTGGCTCAGGCGGACGCTTATACCTGCACACATGTGCACACTGCCTTGTGTGTATATGCACTTTTCTCCACGCATACTTACCCACCTGCCTGTGCATATATGCACATAAACAGGCATGCATGTGTAAACTGACACTTATATACACACCTGCACACTTACATACACACTGCCACCTACACATAACCCACAATCCTTAAAACGCACACACACAAACTGCACACACTCAGATACACTCACCCTCATATTCAAGACATACTCCTGCTGTGGTAGATCATTTCTAAAGATGGCTGCCATTAATTCTTTTCTTCTCTGCACGTGCATGCTCCCTTACCTATCAGCAGGTAAATTCTATTCCCTTCCTCTTGAATGTTTGTGGAAGAAGCAACATTCTGAGATTTCTGAATCCAGGCTTTAAGAGCACTGGCAGCTTTTACTTCCTCCTTGTTGGAAGTCAGCTGCCACGAAAGAATTGCAACCATTCTGAGACTACCATGCTGTGAGGAAGCCCAAGCTATTCATATACAGAGAGAGAGGAGCCATGCTGATGTGCACTAACATGTCAGAAACAGGAGGGAAGCCTTCTTAGACCTTCTAGCTCAGCCTAGCTACTAGTGGAATGTAGCTTTGTGAGTGACCGCCGATGATGCCATTTGGTGCAAATGACCACCCAGCCACACCCTGCCCAAATTTCTGACCCACAGAATGATGGGAAATAATAAATAAAACTTTAAATAGTTGTCTTAAGGCAGTATGTTTTGCAATAGTTTGTTATGCAACAATAGGTCACTGAAACACCCATACATATTTCATACTCACTTATGTTCATGTATACAAACCCATGTACACAAATATCTGTGACACGTGTGCATAAATGCACATACCTTTGTACTAGGCGCTTCCTTTTTTTTGGTCATGCCACACAGCTTGTAGGATTCCCCGACCAGGGATAGAACCCAGACCCTCAGCAGTGAAAGCCCAGAGTCCTAACCACAGGAATACCAGGCGATTCCCTGTACTAGACTACCCTTCCTCCAAGCAGCCTCTTGCTTTGAAAGGCTGATACCATCCTCAGTTCCAGGACAGGGATCCTGATGAGTCTAAACCAAACTTGGTGGTCTCATCCCCTCCAAGATGGGTTTAGCTTTGGCAACATTTAGTTCTAGCCAATGAGACACGGGGGGAGGTAGGATTGGGCTTCTGGGAAAACTTCCTCATTCTTAGGAAAGTCACCCTAGAAGCAAATATGCGTTTATCAGTCGCTGGATTCTTCATGTCTGAGTGTGGGATATGGAAACGCTACAGTCGTTCTGTGACCATGAGGATGCAGAATTAAGCAAAGTGGAGACGTGGACAGGCCCTTAAAGACATTATTGATCGAGGCAATCAGTCAACTTGAGAGTCCTCCCTCCCCACCTCTGGAATTCCAGTCATGAGAGATAAAACTTATTTATTGTTTGGGGAGGGTTGTTTGTTTGTTTTTGCTTGAAGTCTAAGGCATCCAACTAATATCTACCCTCCCTTCAGTAAATAAACACTCTCACATACCTGTGAACAACAGACCCAAAGCTGAGCACATGTGCACTCTTCTTTGCATGTATATACAAACATATAATAATACTCCACACGTATACACAGTGATACACACCCATACACAAAGGAAGCATGTATCCTTCTACATACAGATACAGGGGGACCTACACATACTTTGTTACACATGCATGCAATTCCTGTGTACAGTACCACAGACATAAACGCGCCTGGGCCATGTGCATTTTTATACAGAGAAGCACAAACACTGGTCACGTTAATGTCAATGTGAATTTACCTATTCCTGCCCACGTCTGAATAGCTGTAACAAACATACAGCTCTGAGGGGCTCCTTGGCTGCAGTGAGAAGCCACTGGCAGAGGACAACAGCACCTCACCTGGGACTGACAGAAAGTTCTGGATAGAGATAGGAAAGAGGGACTTGCAGACCAAAACATGGCCCAGGAGGCAGGAGGACAATTCCAGTGTGACCTGGATGTGCAGCTCCATAGTCATGGTGGCTGAACTCAACACAGCACCAAGGAAGGCTGTGAGAAGTTCGCTTCCACCCTCAAAGGGGAAAGAAAACCTCCCCGCACCTGCCCAGCATCTCCTTCTACACCGACACAAAACCTATGCTGTGAGGAAGCCTAAGCTAGCTTGCCCTCCAAGGGCCTCTTCTGGCTTTCCTCATAGGCAAACACTTGACCTGGACATTGCATGAAAGTGAATTTTCACCATTTATGGCAGTGGGCACTCCAGGTAGACAGACAAGTGTATGCAAAGGCACGGAGGTGCAAAACAGCATAGTGAGTGTAGGAGATTCCAGTGACCATGAGTCTGCAGCAGAGTCAGCGTGCGACAGAAAATGAGGCCGGGGAGGTGGGCAAGGGCCATGTCGGGCCCCTGGGTTCACCTCTGCACTCCACAGCCCTGTCCACTCACCCTGACCCCCAGTGCCAAGTGACTCTGCACTTAGGCCTTCATCTTCCATCCACTGGTTTTCTCATGCCAAACTCCTGCATCAGACTGAGAAACAAGATGTTTGGTTTCTTTTTTTTGGGGCTGCGCTATGGCTTGTGGGATCTTAGTTCCCCGATCAGGGATCGAACCCGGGCCCCTCAGCAGTGAAAGTGCGGAGTCCTAACCACTGGACCACCAGGGAAGTCCCTGAATGACGTTTTGGAAGATAAGGTAGCAATAAGCAAATTTCCTTTCTGTCTTGCATATGAGGTTATTTGGACTTTATTCTCTCAATCCCCCTTCTTGTATCTTCCCATAACCCAGAGGAGTTACCAAGGAATTTTTTTTTTTTTTTTTTTTGGCCACACCTCACGGCACGTGGAACTTCCCTGACCAGGGACTGAACCCTCAGCCCCTGCAGTGGAAGTGCAGCGTCTTAACCACTGGACCACCAGGGAAGTCCTACCAAGGATATTTTTGTTACATTAGTTTTTATTTATCATCTGATAATGTAAATTCATCTTCCAGAAATTTCCTATTTCTTTTTTTTTTGAATTTTATTTATTTTTTATACGGCAGGTTCTTATTAGTTATCTATTTTATACATTAGTGTATATATGTCAATCCCAATCTCCCAATTCATCCTACCACCACCACCACCCCAGCTTTCCCCCCATAAGTTTGTTCTCTACATCTGTGTCTCTACAGAAATTTCCTATTTCTAAGTTTAAGGAAATGCAAGTTCTAAAATAGCACATATGATACAATCTCATTCTGGGTAAAAGGTTGGCATTGTATATTTACGTGTGCCAATAAGGTCTGGAAGGATACATACACCAACCTGTAAACAATAGTTATATCTGAGTGATGGGATTACAGATGATCCTTATAGGTTTTTAGGCTTTTCTTCATTTTTTAGAATTTTATGCAAAAAGCATATGTTACTTTTATCAGCAGGAGAAAATGATTTCAAACCTAAAAAAGACTTTAATCTACATTTTAGCCAAAAGTATGAAGCTGGTTGTAAGAAAGTGAGAATAAAGAGAAAATTTCAGGGAGAAGTGGGGAAAGGAGACATGAAATCAACTTGTGCAGGATGGAATCTTCCAGGTGTCTTCAGGAGCCCTGACCTACCCTTAGCAAGGGAGTCTTGCAGCCCATCCTCTGAACCAAGGCCAGTCAAATAGGTGAAGGGGATCACAGAAACAGCTCCCACCTCAAGGAAGGTCTGATCTAGGTGGCAGTATGAGTCATGTGCAGGAAAAGCATGCCAGGCAGTAAATGAGAGGTGAGCTGAAGAGCTAACTCACCTGGGGGTGGGAGACATGGGTTCTGTTCCCAGCTCTGGCACCCAGCGACCTTGGGCAAGTCGTGTCACCTGTGTGAACCTCAGTCTCTTATTTGTCAAGGAGGTATAATGACAATAATTGGAATGCTGTGATGATCAGATGAGATAACTTACCTGTGACTGCCTTGTGAACTCTGAGGTGTGCCATAGGTCATCTTTCAACCTGCAGCAGGGCCTCTGATGCAAAGGAATCCATCCCTATGATGGAATTTCAGACCCAAGCAGTAGGCAAGTGGAATAGACCATGTGGGGGGCAAGGCCACCTTTGGATGGTCCTTAAAATCCCACCATGCCGCCTGCAGCCTGCACAGCTCTGACATTTCAGAATATAAAGTCAGGAAGGGCACTCACGTCTTAGCTCAAGGACCCATACAGCCCATTCCTCTCTGTAGAGCAGTACACCCCAAGGAGAAAAAAAATAGGAGTGGCCACTTCCTGGCCTCCTCTGAATGTCCAATCCTTTTCATAATTTAACTGCCTACTCCGGATAATTACTTTTCTCCTGCTTATGAGCTTAGAGCAATAGTAGTTCCCAATAACTTAATAAGGCTAAATTATAATGAGTGTCCTGCGGAATTACACACTGCATTAACACCAAATGAATTCATCAGAAATTCATTAGGAGTGATTCCTAGGGCTGCCACAGGAATTAATCACGGTTAGCCTGCGGCAGGAGAAGCGGCAATGAATAATTGCACAGGAACTGGATGAAGACCTTTCGGCATCTGACTTTGGCCTGAAGCAATATTTTTAAGAGTCATGCGGTGCTCTGGTTGTAAGTTTGGAGGTGAGGTTGTTTGGATGTTGTTGGATCTACCTCCCTTGCTTCCTCCTCCTTGCTGGCTATGGCCCCACCAAGGATCAGACCAGGAGATATGGGGGTGGGCATGCCCAGTTCTGGGGTGTTGAGAAGTTATAGAGAGGACTTAGAGTTCTCGCCTGCCCGGCATGCATTTCCCCTCCCTCTGTATGAGCCTCTCCATGTTCCTTCCACGTTCCTTGAAGAGCTACCCCTCCCCCTCGGCACGTGGGTCTTCACGGGACTGTCAATCAAGAGGCTCCGCCCACCCCCAGGAGTTGCATACAACCTAGCTAGGCCAATTGAACTTTGTCTCTTGGTACTTTTTTTTTTATTAGCTAGCATCTATGAAGTATTTGCTAGGTGCCAGGCCCCTTCCTAAGTACCTTCATGTACTGAGTTATCCAGTCCCCCCATGTCTCTAGGAGGCAGGTTTAATTGTTAGCCCCATTCTGCCAACCGGGAATCTCAAACAGGTTAAGTAACGTGTCCAAGTGATACAGCCAGTAATTGGTTGAGCTGGAAATTGGAGTCTCAGGTGCAGGGCTATAAGGATGGAGGGTGGTTGAAGATGATTCACTGGATGGCAGTGCCCCATGGGTCTGTCTCTTCCTTCCTTCTTGCTCTCTAGTGCTATGGGCTGTCGGGAGGTCTGGTGGTTTAGCTTTTCCATCCCTTCTATGAGCTACCCTATACCTTCCAAGAAATCCACTCCCACTTTTTTGCTAGTCACCAAGAATCAGCGTCTGTACTTATATCTGAAAGAGCCCCAAGTCACCCAACAAGTACCTGTAAAGCCCCTTAAGACAGGCCTCGGGACTTACCTGGTGGTGCAGTGGACTCCACAGTCCCAATACAGGGGGCCAGGGTTTGATCCCTGGTCAGGGAACTAGATCTCACATGCATGCTGCAACTAAGAGTTCGCATGCCACAACTAAGGAGCCCACAAGCTGCAACTAAGGAGCCCATCTGCCCCAACTAAGACCTGGTGCAACCAAATAAATAATTAAAAAAAAAAAAAAAAAAAAAAGACAGGCCTGCCCTGGCTCAGCTGACATACAGGTCACACAGAAACATAAGGCCAGTTTCCTGCCCTCCAGCTGCTTACATCTCAGATAGAAAAACAATGGTAATGATTGAATCCCACACCCTCCTATGCAGATTCTAAGCAAAAGAGAGCCAGACCTGGGTGGGCTAGATGCGTGGAGAAAAAGGCTTCATGGAGGGCACAGCACGTGATCTTTGGGGATAGTCACTGTCGTGGACACCTTTCCATCATCTGCCATGCCACAATCCCTTCTTCAAACACTGTCCCTCTCTACACAGAACAGCTGGTCCTGATTGCTGAGGTGGTACCTCAGGACCCCATTGGTGGGGCAGAGCATCTGCACCCTGTCTCTGTTCAGAGAACTCCTCACTGCATGGACCCCACCTTCCAGTATGAGGCTGAGAAAGCCAAATACTCATCTTCTCATCACCCCATTACGTGGCAACGAAGTGCCTGCCTGTGACTTGGGCGCCACCAATCAGACATTCTCACAAAGACATTTTCTCTGCAGCTTGCAATGCGAAGAAGCAGGGGCAAGGGAATCCATTCTGGTGGTGGTGGGGGCCATGTCCAGTGCCCAGGGGAATGGTGGCTGCAGTGCCAGTATGCAGTGCCGCTGTTGGTAAGGGCTACAAACTGCCCAGTCCAGCTTTTGGTGGTACTGGCAGCGGGATCCTCACAAAACCATTTCTGTGATGTGATTGTGGCTATGGTTCTAGCTGTTTGTCCACTCTCGTCCCTACTTGTTTTCCAAGCCTGAAAATTCTGTGATCTAATTGATATCCTCACAATAAATTTATTTTCTGCTCAAATCAGTTTCCATTGCTTGCAATGAAGAGCTCGGCCTCCCTGCCCACAGCTGATTGGACCAGAGGCGGACACTTGACTCGTGACAGACCAATCAGATTATCTCTCTCCTGACTCAGCTTCTGTTGCGTGTTTTGAAGGCCCTGTTGTCTGCGAGCACATGGACAGCAGAGAAAGGGCGTCTGTGCAGAATCAAGTTGAAAAAGAGAGAAGATGAAGATGAAGAGAGGGGGAGGGGGAGAGAGAGAGAGAGAGATTCCTCTAGTTCCTCATGAAGCCCTCTATTTCCCCTTGGGTTCTCCGAGTTGCCCCTGCATCCTTAAAATATTAGGTTGAATTATATGAAATTGTTGTTTTTATAGGTCAAAAAGGTCAGATAGCAGCAATTATGTGTGCTGTAACCTAGTAAGCTCCCCTTTTGGCCTACGCTGGATCAAGTGGGTTTCTTTACTTGCAACCCAAAGGGCTTTGTCTACAACAGTCAGACATTCCATTAGCTCAAAAATAGGGAGTGGAGGGCTTCCCTGGTGGCGCAGTGGTTGAGAGTCCGCCTGCCGATGCAGGGGACACGGGTTCGTGCCCCGGTCCGGGAGGATCCCACATGCCGCGGAGCGGCTGGGCCCGTGAGCCATGGCCGCTGAGCCTGCGCGTCTGGAGCCTGTGCTCCGCAACGGGAGAGGCCACAACAGTGAGAGGCCCACGTACCGGGGGGAAAAAAAAAAAAAAAAAGGGAGTGGAGCGGGCAGAGACAGAGCAGAAGCAGGAAATAAGGGTTTTCCATGTGTGGCAAAGACTGTCCCCAGTGAGAAGGCTGCCTTGCAGACCAGTGGCTACAGGACTTCCCATCTCCTCTCTGGGCACTGACTCTGAGGTCACTGTCCTCCACTGGTTTGTAATCCATGAACTTCCAGAAGATCTTCAGCCCCACCCTACTCACCTCAAGTAATACCACAGTTGACCCTTGAACAACAGGGGATTGAACTACCTGCCTCCAATTATATGCAGATTTTTAAAAACAGTAAATACTATGGTACTACACAATCTGCAGTTAGTTAATCTGCAAATGCAGAGGAACCACAGATACAGGGGGGAACTAAAAGTTTTTCATGGATTTTCAACTATACAGAGGGTCTGTGCCCCTAATCCCTTGCATTGTCAACTGCATTCATGTTAATATATGATCTTGAATAATGTTTTTGTTTTTGTTTTCTCCACATGGTGGTGTTTCCTAGTCACGTGTGCACTTTTCCCTACCTAACCTGACTATCCAATAACAGGGGACTGGTTGAAGAAGTTGTGATATATCCATACAGTGCATTGCTATATGGCCATTAAAGCGATGGCTGGGGCTGCGGTGAGCAGGCGGGCAGTGGGAGTGATGTAGAAGACTTGATAAGGGTAGTTGGCATGGAAAGTGAGGTTGAGAACCACCCACTGATGAAGGGGAGTACCACTGAGCTGTTCAAAACTTGGCTGAGGGCGGACCATGAATCTGTGGTGATGTGCACCCCCCGATCCCATGCCTTTTCTTCTGGTTGTAGCCAGCAGTCCTGGAGATGGGAGGTAGAAAGACACTTTTTTTTTGGTCCAAAGATGGGACCTGGGAAGTCAAGGTGGCCAAAGGACATTGAAGATCCTAGTGAAAGAAGTGAAGCAGCCATGGGCTGGATAGGAAAGGAAGTGAGGCTTAGAGTAGGGGATGAACTGGGGGAAAGGGGATGAGCTGTGAGGCTAGGAGATTCATTCAATGGGGGTGGGGACTATCTTCTATTCTGCTGCATATCTTCCTTCCCTAACACAGCCAGGTGCTCAGTAAATGTATTTTGAATGAACGAATATGTGGGTTATAACTCTGACATTAGAGCCAGAGACTGGCATTCTGCTTTTCGTCAGAGAACCAGCGGTACCCATAGTGGTGGCAAGTAGCACTTCAGGTCAGAGAAAACTGGGTTCACATCCAAGCTGCATCAACAAGCTGTGTGACCTTGAACAAGTCACCTAACCTTTCTGAGCCTAGGCTTTCTTTTCAGTAAATAGGGATAATGACAGCTTTCTTGGAAATTTGTTGCAGGGATTAAATGAGATGCCATGTGTCGAGCACTTAGCACAGTGTCTGGCACTTTGGGATCACTTGCTAAGTACTGCAGGAGGAATAATGGTCTCCAAGAGCCTGGCTGGTTCTGGAGGCTGCATCCTAATCCAATTGCTGCATTTAGTTAGAGTTCATGAGCGCAAGACCTGAAGCTAAACCGCTTCCTCAGTCAACTAACTGTGACATTTCTGAGCCTGTTTACTCATTTATACAGTGGGAATACTATCAGGACCTATCCAATAGACTGGTGGGGAAAATTGGGTGATAATTTATGTAAAGCATTTAGCATACTGCAGGTGCACAGCAGAGGCTGGCTGCTGGGATCCCTCATTATCTGAGATGCAGAAGGCCATGAGAGGAGCTGACTTTGTTGAGGGCGGAAGAACAGTTTTGGACCTGTCAAACTTTGAGATGGCATAAGACATGAAGTGCAGCTGTTAGGTGGGCAGTTGGATGTAAGTCCAGAGGGGAGGTCTGAGATGGGGAAAATATCTGGGAGTCATCAGCATACAGATGAGATTTAAAGCCATGGACTGGATGACATCACCACGGAAGTGAGGGCTTACAGAAAAGACAAGACTGAGGACTGAACTCGGGGTCATCTGATGCTTTGCAATGATGGGGATGATTGCTACTGCAAAGCTGGTGACCAGACACAGTGGGGCTGAAGCTGCACAGCCAGCCTGCCCCAGCAACATTTACTTAACATGCTCTTATATACTCGGCCAGGCTCTGAAAAAAGCGCTTTACAAAAGTTAACTCATTTAATGCTCGTAACAACCCTTTAAGTTAGAGGCAATTACTATCTCCATTTTGCAGATGAGAAAACTGAGACACAGGAAGATAGTTAACTTGCCCTTGCATACACAGCCAGCAAGTAGCAGAGCTAGGATTCAAACCCAGGCAGGCTGACCTCTGAGTCTCTATCTCTTCCAATTTTAAAATTCTAATTCTAATTTCTAATTGTGGATAAATAAAGTGCCAACTGGACTTTCCAAGGGAATGCTGAATTTCTTAGTCTCTGACCCTTGAGAGCACAGCTAGGCGAATCATCCTGGAATAAACTACCATCAGAGGTCCCATTGATCCTCCAGGATCAGCCCCAATTAGCATTTCAGATCCTTGGCTGAGAAAAGAAGAGGAAGGGGGGTTTGTTCAAGGAATCTAGAGGATTGGCCAAAAAGTTTGTTTGGGTTTTTCTGTAAGGTGTTATGGAAAAACCCCAACGAACTTTTTGGCCAACCCAGTATAACACTGATGGATCAATTACTACACCCACGGCTCTGGAAAGTCCTGGGGTGGGGAGGTCAGGGAGAGGTCAAGGGTTCCTCTTCCAACCACAGACTCCAGCACCTGCATTTCCTACTTTCTTCACTAGTTACTCTTAGAATAATGGTGGCTGATTTGAGGCAGGAGCCAGAGTCCAGGTGGGAAGTTGGGATGGCCCCAGGAGATTAGCCTTGGGGCCATTCTTTATCTCCATGGGGTATAGCTGCTCTATTGGTTCAACTGCCCCATAAAACCTCACTGTGATAGGGAGGCAGTTTGAGTTCATTTACTCCTCTTGGAAGGTTCTCAATAATGAGTGTCTGAGCAAATAGGTGAACCCCAGTTGAAGAGGGAGAGAGAGAGGGTGTGGACGGGAGGAGGGTTGGAGGGTAAAATTCACACATAAACTCCAGTGAAAGGGAGCACAGCTGAGTCAGGTGTCTCAGTGCCAAGGCTGTCCTTTCCCACACCCTTGCCACTCCCATCCTGCCCTTGACGCTGGCTTTGGATGAGCTACTAAGGAGAAGAAGGTTCTGACCATGCACAAGGAAGTCGATGGGAAAGGGACTTAATTGGGGTTCTGGAGAGCCCATCTGCCAGCTCCTGCCCATGTCCGCTGGCCTGGAGCTTCTCAGGGTAACTGCAGCACAACCAGCAGGGAACTTGTCAGATGCAGATTCCAGGGCCCCACCAGGCCTACCAAATCAGAACTCCTGTGGGTCAGGGCCCAGAGGTTTCCGTTTTTCACAAGCCCTCCCCTCCTGCATGTATGATAAAGATCATGTATGATAAAGTGTATGATAAAGATCACATTTGAAAAACTGTCTCACAGCCTATTCCAGACTGATCTGAACAAATAAAATCAGAGGGATCCCAGTGCCTACTAGCTGCACAGCCGTAAGGAAGTATGAAATGCAGCCTCTTTCCTTAAAGGGGTTATAATCTAATTGGGAGGGACTTCCCTGGCGGTCCAGTGGTTAAGACTCTGCATTTCCATTGCAGGGGGCATGGGTTCAATCGCTGGTTGGGCAACTAAGATGCACATGTCGCGTGGTCAAAAAAAAAAAATCTAATTGGGGGATAAAAGACATACTTTGTGAAGAGTTAAGTTAATGCTACAATGAATAATTCAAAACAGTAGGCAGATAGGCTGGACAAACTGCCAATGAGTGGGAATAACAGTATCATTCAATAAGCAGCTACAAAATACTAGATCCTATGCTAAGCTCTTTATTTATATACTGATTATCACACTAAAATCCTGGAAAACAGGTATTTTTATCCCCATTTAATAATGAGTAAATTAAGGATTTGGCTTATTTGCCAATCTCTCTCACATCCGCCTTCCCTGACCCTTAAGAGGTGATCAGGGTGATGCCTCTGTTTTCCCACAATACCCCAATGTTACAGACTTTATCTCAGTTATCACACCGTGTTACAATTGCCTGTGTACTAGGCTGGTTCTCTCACAAGATTTGAGGACAGATACTTGGTAGTTCCAGAATCTAGTGAACAGTAGGTACTCAGTATTTTTTGAATGACTAAAGATTGTGTGTCTGAAGTCTCAGGGCTAATACTGTGACTCACAAGCCCAGGTTTCCCCCTGAGCTATTACAAGCAGCTGGTATACACCTGGGGGGTTCCTGTAAAGGACAATCTACAGGTTGGAGTAATCAGAGAAGACTCCCGGGAGGAGGTGGAGTTGGAAAGACAATTCAAATTTGGAAAGATGGCTGAAAAGTGAGCAGTCATTCTATGCAGGCCAAGGCATAAAGGTGAGATTCTGCAAAGGGCACACCTCCTTCGAGCCTAGAGACCCCAGGGGATTTCGGGAGACTACACCCCTTTCCCTAAGCCTCCCTAGCCTCCTTAACCATCTTAAATCGAACCTACATCCCATACTTCTGTGAAATTACAGGGAGATGGCAAATGCTCTATTGTTTCCCCATGCCCAGACCGGTATGACATGTTTTTTATTAGTGGATTTCTCCATTTGGAAAGTCCCTTTTAAGAATTAATGGGAGGGCTTCCCTGGTGGCGCAGTGGTTGAGAGTCCACCTGCTGATGCAGGGGACGTGGGTTCGTGCCCTGGTCCGGGAAGATCCCACATGCCGCGGAGCGGCTGGGCCTGTGAACCATGGCCGCTGAGCCTGCGCGTCTGGAGCCTGTGCTCCGCAATGGGAGAGGCCACAACAGTGAGAGACCTGCGTACCGCAAAAAAAAAAAAAAAAAAAAAAAAAAAAAAGAATTAATGGGATAGTTTTCAGTTTCCATGAAGAAATAAGACTTTACCCAGCTTTGAGCTTTTGTCTTCTTAAACACTGAGTATGTATTAATTTTACAACTGAAAAACAAGACCCCATCGTGGGATTATACGTAGGTTTTAGTTTATTTGTGCTTTGTTCTTCCCAAAGTATCTACTATGAACAACTATTGCTTTTATGAACAGAAAATTAAAAACCCTTTCCTCCATAAAGATTGTTTAAAGAGGAAAGAAAGAGAATCTCAAAGTGGCACAATTCATGATGTTGGGAAGCAGGATGTTTGGGGGAAAAGAACTAAAGATGTTCTAAATTCTGAGTTCCAAGAACTTCAGCACCCAGGCAATCTGGGGCTAAACCAATTCAGTCTCAACATGGCAAAACATATTAAGAGCTGTAAGAATGTTCCAGAGCCCATAACTTTGTAATCCCATCCTGGGGCTTTAGCTCAAGGAAATACTTTAAAAAAATTATCTACATATAAAGAAGCTCACTGTGGCCTCTCATTTAATGGGGTAACCTGGGCTCCCCCTAAAAGTCCAACAGCAAACATTATGCAGCCATTTCTAACAATAAACATGGCAGCTTAATAGAAACATGGCACTGTGTTTACAAACTAATACCGAGCAAAGAAAAAAAGAATGGAATATTGCATTATATAGTGACGATGGCTATTATACACCTGCTATAATTAGAGTGGTGGGAAAGAAAGCAGGGATGACAGAGGAGAGAGATGAATGAAAGAGGCAGGAAGACAATTAAAAAAGTAAAAATAGTTATAGTGTTAGGGTAATGGGATTATGGAGGACTTTTGGAAATCTGTTTAAATGATGATGAAAGTTGCCTTGGTAGTAAATATGAACTATACATAGGGGCACTGTGACTTTGAGCAAGTTACTTAACTTCGCTGAACCTCAAGTTTCTTCCCTGGCAAAATGGGGACAATAATGGCACCTACTTCATAGAGTTGTTTGGAAGATTAAATGATATAATTCATATAGAGCACTCGGCATCATGCCCAATGCATGATAAATATTCAATAAGTGTTAGCTATTATTGTCAGTGTTATTTCATCATTATTATCAATGAGGGGAAATTCTCATATGCTCCAGGTGGGAGTGTAAACTGTTCTAGCCTCTGAGAAAGGCATTAGGGTATAGATATAAGTTTATATATAACTTTAGATACAAAACCCCTTTGGTTCCAGGAATTGCATGTCTAGGAATTTATCCTTAGCAAATAATCTCAGTAAATAATCTGACATGTACACCAAGGGGTGTGAATGAGAATGTTTATCTCAGAGTTATTTATAATAGAAAAAGACTGGGAACAACCTAAAGACCTGGCAATAGTTACATAAATTATGTTTTGTTTTTTTCTTTTTTTTTTTTTTGCGGTACACGGACCTCTCACTGTTGTAGCCTCTCCCGTTGCGGAGCACAGGCTCCGGACGCGCAGGCTCAGCGGCCATGGCTCACGGGCCCAGCCGCTCCGCGGCATGTGGGATCTTCCCTGACCGGGGCACGAACCCGTGTCCCCTGCGTCGGCAGGCGGACTCTCAACCACTGTGCCACCAGGGAAGCCCCTCAGAGTTATTAATAGAAAAAGACTGGGAACAACCTAAAGACCTGGCAATAGTTACATAAATTATGAAACATACATACCACAGAATATGTACGATATACCTTTATGTAATGATATACACGTGTACTTACATCATTACATGAAAAAGAAATGACAGAACAATATAATCTTATTTATAGAAGAAAGTATAGGTGTGCATTTAAAAGTCTAGAAGGATAGCTACCGACCGTTATCAAGGGCCATCTCTGTCACTTGCTCTGAATTATGAAATTTTAATATATACAATTCAGCATCAGAAAATCCACGATGAGGTGTGGGTGAGGGGAGTGTGGGTGTGTGGTTTTGTGCTTTTTTAAAGTGAGACACCTGGCTGGAGTGAGGAATTCTAAGATTGGAGATTGCAGACTGGCAAAATGTGGCAAAGCTGGTTTCATCAGTTCAGAAACCACTCAGTCCCAGGTCTGGGGGGTTAGCAACTGTGGTGAATTCTGCTTTGGATAGAAATGATGGGGATTCTTGGAGAGCCCACTCTGGAAGAGGAGACAGATGCAAAACTTTCCTTATTTATAACAATAAGAGTGACGGCCTTTGTAAGTGCTTCATACTTTCATGGCCAATCGGTTTGATCCAGAGAGCAGTCCCACGAGACAGGCAGGGCAGGAGTTATCACCGAGGAGATGGGAGTCCTTAAAGTGAAGTGGTGCCAGAATCAGAACAGGGACAGGAAGTGGGGGCTGAATTACTAGCCCTCCCAGTGGTGAAGCTGGAATAGAGTGAAATTCACCACGCTCCCAGCCCATGCCTGGCACATAGTAGGTCTTCAGCGCACCTGGCACTGCCTCCTCTGATCGGCTCCCTGGGCCCTTGGGCAGCTGCTTCCCTTTGCTCGCACCATCTACACCCATCTTGTGCCTATTCTCCTTCAAGTGCTCTTTGCTGCAGACAACTCATTGTTTCCTTTCATTGTGGCCCTTCCCACCTTCATCACATTGTTCCCTCAACTTAGAATGTTACCTGCCTCCATTCTCAGCGTCTTCCAACCTTACCACTTCTGTAAACATCCAAATTCCTTCAAGACCTGTATTAAATGCCATCTCCTATGCAAAGCTACACCAGCCAGCTGGACACCATCACTCCTTCCCTAGGCCCCAGGCCCCAGATCTGCACGTCTCTCGGGACACATCCCATCCTGCTTGCACAGGGGTTCTCTGCAGGTGTGTTTTGTCCCTGGACCAGACTGGAGGCTGTTTTGGGAAGGGGGTATGTCTCACTGCTTCCTCAGTGCTGGCCCCAAAATGAGGTGCCCGAGGCACTTTGGTCGATGAATGCAGGGGTGACTGAGTAAATGAGGGAAGATGGGAGCGTGGATAGAGGGAGGGCTGGGTAGAGGTGGATGACACCTCAAACCCTGTGGCAGAGCTGGCCCTGGCCTTGCCAGTGGCAATGGGATTCCAGCCAACGAGTCCCCAGGGTGAATAACCTCAGGTTTCTGCTGCCTGCCTACATCATAAAGTTGCCAGTGCTTCCTCTTCAGGGGTGGGAAGGAGAAGTGGGGTGACTTTGGGGCTGAGCCTCAGCATCTGGGAGGGTTTATAAGCTGAGGCACCAGACCCCTCAGCACTGCAGCCCTGCTTCCTTATCCTTCTTCTCCTGAGCCTCCAGCTCTCCGGCAGCATGTCCTTCACCGGCAAGTATGAGATGGAGAGCGAGAACAACTATGACGAGTTCATGAAGCGCCTGGGTGAGTGAGCTCCTGAAAGCACCTTCCTGGGGCTGGGCTGTCACGGCCAGCTCTGCACAGGGAACCCACAGTCTGCGAGGCTCAGAGAAGTTGAGTGACTCGTGCAAGGTCACACAGCCAGTAATGGGTGAGGTGGAGAGTTGATTGGTTTATTCATTCAAACATTTACTGAATGCTTGCTACACGCAGACCAACCCAATGTTACTGATGGGGTGCCTCAGCAAGCCTTGCCCGAGGTCACACTGTGCATCAGTGGCAGATGTCATTAGACCCCCTGGACCCGAGGATGAGATGATGAGTGGTGTCACCACATCCTGCCTGGGGAGAGGTGACCAAGGGGTGGGAGCACAGAGATCAGGTTTGACAAGCCACTCGTTCACTAAGTCACTGAGCAAACGGGGGCCTCTTACAGTGCTAGGCACTCTGGGTGGAGATCAAAGACCCCACTCTTCTGTTTGATTTGCAGCACTGGTTGTGAAGAACCAAAGAGACAGTGGACTTGACAATCCTGCAGAAATCTTGGTGTGCTAGCTAAGTGTGAGGCAGTGCAGTTTTCTAGATTGAGGACAGCCCCAGGGGACCAGGGCCTACGACCTCCTGGTAGGAAATGGGCCCCAAGAGCAGGATCCATGTGCCCTGGGGCCTTGGGAAGGCAAGAGCCCTTCTGAGTCAATCACTGGGACTGGCCCTGAAGGAACAGGGTGACTTGGTTTCACCTACAACAGTCTAGATGTAGCAATCTTTATCTGTAAAGCAAGAGCATTTCAAGACAGTCTTGAAGGTCTCATTCATTTTAGAAATTTGTGAGGTTGGCAAATTTCTGTTCTACTACTATCAGAAGAGCAGCTATTATTTATTCTTAACTATATGCCAGCAGTTTTACCAGACACAAACACTGTAATTTAATCCTTGCAACAGCCCTGTGAAATGGGCCTTATTATCCCCATTTTTTGGATGAAAACACTGAGGCTGGGAGAGACAGTGACTTGCCCAAGCCACATGGCTCACGACATGGGGCTTGTGCTCGACTGTCAGGCTAGCCTGCCGTAGGGGAGGCAAGCTCGTGCCCAAAGCCACAAGTCGTAGGCAGCTCTTACATGGCCACTCTGCTTGTCCCCTGGCCCAGGGCTCCCCAGCGACAGGACTGAAAAGGGTCGCGACCTCAAGACTATCTCAGAGGTGCAGCAGGACGGGCAGAACTTCACCTGGTCCCAGAACTACCCCGGGGGCCCCTCCATTACCAACAATTTCACCATCGGCAAAGAGTGCGACATGGAGACCGTGATGGGCAAGAAGTTCAAGGTGAGAGGCAGCTGGCCACCCCTCCCTCCTTCGCCAGGACTCTGGCTGACTTCTTGGTCCCCACCATGTCCCTGGGGGCTGCTCCCCGAGCTGAGGCTTCTTCTCGAGTCTAGCCTCCAGCTTTAACAGCCTGAGTTACTTGGCAGTTTAGCCTCTCCTAGTTATTAATGCTACCGTCAATAACGGACACTATAATGATAGTAAAAATTGTTAACATTTGCTGAATCCTTCACACATATATCCCAGACACTTGCTGGATCTGTCACACATCTTAATGCAGGTAAGCCCATGAGGTCGCTACAATTACTGCCCTGTTTTACAGATGGGGGAGCTGGGCTGAGTCATAGGATGAAATAGCTGCCTGGATCCCACAGCAGGGGTGGGCCTGTATAACCAGGCAGTCTGGTTCCGTAGAGCACAACCACATTTTTTTTTTAATTAATTTATTTTATTTATTTATTTTTGGCTGCACTGGGTCTTCATTGCTGCACGCGGGCTTTCTCTAGTTGCAGCGAGCAGGGGCCACTCTTCATTGCAGTGCACAGGCTTCTCATTGTGGTGGCTTCTCTTGTTGCGGAGCACGGGCTCTAGGCGTGCGGGCTTTGGTAGTTGTGGCCCATGGGCTTCAGCAGTTGTGGCTCGCGGGCTCTAGAGCGCAGGCTCAGTAGTTGTGGTGCACAGGCTTAGTTGCTCCGCGCCACATGGGATCTTCCCAAACCAGGGCTTGAACCCATGTCCCCTGCGTTGGCAGGTGGATTCTTAACCACTGCACCACCAGGGAAGCCTCCATAACCACATTTTAATGCTTCCTCCAGCGTGGCCTAGAGATTAATTGCCCAGGCCCTAGAACCAGACTCATCTGGGTTTGAAACTGCAGTCTTGGGTAGCAAAGAATTGAAAGGTGGTTGTTTGTCCCTTCCTACCCAGACTGGTCCCCCAGGTCTTCCACCCATTCCCCTCTGTAGCCTCCAACCCTGGCCAAGAGAGTACTTTGCTCCTTCAGGCTTCTAGGCTGCCAAGGTGGAGGATACGTAGTCATAATATTCATATTCTGCCACTTGGGTATTTTAAAAATTTAACAATTTCTCACAGATGTCTTTCTGTGTCAGCACATATTGACTTGCCTCTTCTTTTTTAATGGTGGTACAGTATCCTATAGTATGGAAATGCTATCATTTATTTACCACTCCCTCATTAATAGATTTTTAGGTTATTTACCAGTGGATAATACAGCATTGTATTACAAACAATGCTGCAATCAACACCCTTGGATGACGTTAGCATCCTTCTAAAAATGATGATCATAACTGACTCCATAGTTAACAAGGGGTGCTCAACACCAAGCCAGGCACTGCTCTAAGCACTTTATATGTATCATAGTAAATCATTTAATCCTCCCCATAACTCCAGGAAGTAGGTACAGTTACTACCCCTATTTTAGAGATGAGAAAACCGAGGCACAGGGACTTCCCTGGTGGCGCAGTGGTTAAGAATCCGCCTGCCAATGCAGGGGACACGGGTTCGAGCCCTGGTCCGGGACGGTCCCACGTGCCGCGGAGCAACCAAGCCCGTGCGCAACAACTACTGAAGCCCGCACGCCTAGAGCCCGTGCTCCGCAACAAGAGAAGCGACCGCAATGAGAGCCCGCGCACCACAACCAGGAGTAGCACCCACTCACTGCAACTAGAAAAAGTCCATGTGCAGCAAAGAAGACCCAACGCAGCCAAAACTAACTAACTAAATAAAGATAAATAAACAAACAAAACCGAGGCACAGAAAGGTTCAGTGACTTGCACAGGTTATCTGTATCTTTGGATATATGTAATCAGATGTCTATAGGGTAAATTAATTCCCAAAGGGTGATTGCTGAGGCTGCAAGCAGGCCCTTCATCCCTCAGGGGCTGGCCTGTGTTTGGGGGGTGCTCTGCAACTCTGTGTTCTGCTTCTCTTCCAGGCCACTGTGCAGATGGAGGGTGGGAAGGTGGTGGTGAACTTCCCCCACTACAACTACACTGCGGAGATTGTGGATGGCAAGCTGGTGGAGGTGAGTGTCCCACTGGTTCCTGGCAAAATCGATGAGAATGTTTTTCTGCCCCCAGCCACGGCCCCCAAGAGGTGGTCCTCTGGGCAGCTGGCTTTATGGGCAACCCCCCCTACCCGCCCAACCATGGGCCAGGCTCTGTGCTGAGCACTGGGTGCACATGACCTCATTTGACCTTCACAATCACCCTGTTAGGTAAGGATTTTTATCCCCATTTTGCAGGTGAGGAAACTGAGACACGGGATGGCTAAGTGCTTGGCCGGAGGGCACAGAGCTTTTTTGACAAAGCAGGGATTTGGCTCTGGGCAGTCTGACTCCAGTGCCCACGCTCGGCCACCGCAGGGACGCACGTCTGGACCCCTCCCAGAGTGTGAATGAAGTGGGGAGTCTGGGCGGGCCCTGCAAGGGTAGCCATCGCCATTCTACTTCCACAAGGGACTTTAGGCCCTTGCTGCTAGATGTTCTGGTGTTTCAAGAGAAGCTGGAAATTGGCACTTCCAAGTGAAATTTCCAGTCTAGCAAAAGTTGCCAACTAATTAAACATATATTGAAACGCTGACAGGGACAACTCACACACCTGTGGACTGACCCCTCCCACACGCCATTCTCTGTAAACACAGGTTGGAGGTGCTGCCCTGCAGGGCCCTCATCTCACATCCCTCTCTTCTCCCTGGGGCTCCAAAGTTTTCCCCAGGTGAAAGAAACGGTGTGAGGTTAAGAGGAAAAGGAAGGCGTTTCTACGTGTCATTCCCCCTTCGTGAGCCTGTGTCCTGGGCTAGAGTCCCCCTGGGGGAGGTCTGGTCTGTCCTCCCCAAGCCTCTCCAGAAGGGAAGTGATGAGGAAAGCAGGGTTTGCCTCCCCCTGTCCTCTCTCTCTGTCTCTCAATCTCTCCCTTGTTTCCTTGTTTTCCTCATCTCAAGCCCAGTCTAGAGAAAAGGAGCACGTGGCCCAAGAGGCTCAGTGCCCTCGCATTACTCCCATTTTACAGAGAAGCCATAGAGTCTCAGAGACACGAGTAACTTGCCCAAGGTCACACAGCTACTTTGTGGTGGAGGCAGATCGCATCAGCTGACTTCTAAATTCTCTGCCTGCTCTTCCCAGGCCAACGGGTCTTCTTTCTCCCCTTCATTTTAGTTTAAAAAAAAAAAAAATCTAAAAATAAATAGATGTACAGTGTTTTAAAAATATATCTATGTGTATGTGTATATGTATGTATGTATATATGTGTGTGTGTGTGTGTGACATAAGTGACTATACCTTTTCTTCTGGATGGAAATCAACCTCTTGGAGAACCTGATGAAAGCTAGAGGCAAAGCTCCCCAGCCTGTAAGGAGTGCAGGGAGAACACAGGGCAGGAGAATGGAGCACATTTGTGCCCAACTGAACTGATCTTCCCAAATGGAACAAACCCATTTCCTAATTCCTAGAGGCGCCTGACCGTGGAGCCTATATGGTGTGAGCAGAGCCCAGAGTTCAGGGCCATTATACACACGCACGCGCACGCACACACGCAAATGCACACGCACACAGACTAGGCACCAGAGACAAGCCATCTTGGTTGCAGATCTCCCAACTCTGGAGGCCCAGAATCGTTCTGGATACCTCCCTTCTTCTCTACCAACATGGGTGCATTTTGCAAGCACCCCTCCTCCCATCTCCACCCACCACCAGCACCCCTTCTCTCATCACCTCTCCTCTAGACCGTGCCCCAGCCTCCTCCCCAGCCTCCCCCTCCACTTCATCTTCCATCCATCCCATATGCAAATCACACATCACTTCACACTGCTGCCCTTTGACAAAACTGCTTCCACCAAACTCCACTTGCCACCCACCCCTCCTCACAAGAAAGCTGCTTTCCTCTGCTGGGGATCTGGACCAACTGATGCTACGCACACATCCCAAGACAGCGTGTCTTGGCCTTGAGCCCAGGGCACCACACACAGTGGGCCTTGGCCGAACAGTATCCTCTTGCAGCCTCTTCCATGAATGCTTACACTTCCTGAGGACAGAGAATGTTTCTTCCCATCACCGAGCACAGGGACCCCATAAATGCTAAATGGTGCAGAGGGTGAGCATGGCCCCTCGGACTTAGAGGGGTGACTGATTTCTCTAACCTTCAGTTTTCTCATCTGTACAATGGGGACAATCTTGGTGTCGTGCAGATGGGCCTGGCATGGGTGAACTGATATGGACAGATGGGTGGAAGATTATCCCACGAAAAGCCACATCACGCCAACATCTGTTAGCACTTTGGCCATGTAGAGTCCACACAATGAGTCCTGTAACAAATTGGGAAACTGAGGCCCGGAGAAGCAGTGCAGCAGGCTCACTCCCACTCAGGGCTGGGACTGGAAGCTGTTCTACCTTCTCTGGGCCCCATGGTCACCTTGGGGCCCCTGCACTGACACCCCCTGTTCCTGCTGCTTCTTCCAGATCTCCACCGTTGCAGGTGTGTCCTACGAGCGCGTGAGCAAGAGGCTGGCCTGAGCTAGTAGGCAGGGCTCCGCGGGGGCCACAAAGCCACCAATAAAGCTGATGTAACAACAGACATTCTGCTCCTTCCAGAGCCTCTGCCTTTGTTCTCTGCTGTCTTGGGGCAGTTCTGGCTGGTGGGGGTGGGAAACCCCTGACGATGGCTACACAGGCCACACCTTGGCCCTGAGATCTCTGCGGGACCTGTGTCATGGCAGAGGGAGACGGGTATGGACGGAAGACCCCTGGCCCCGGGGAGAGGGCAAAGGCGGTGCTCAGGATGCACGGCGGGCACACTTCTGTGGACCCCTCGCCCCAGCCTGCCATCCACATTCTGCGTGGAGACCATCCTTTCAAGAGACAAATATCACCTCGGAGGTGGCACACTGACTCTCAGATGGGCCACAGGAAGGCGGGGAAGGGCTCCCCGCTGCTGGGTCCCGAGGCTGCACGGACACTGGGATGCACCCACCAGGGCTTAGCCAGGGAAGGTGTTTCAGCATGGCTGTGGCTCTCTGCTAATCTGCTGTGGAGTCGTTCCTTTGGGTTTCAGTTTACCTGCTGGTACGAGAGGGGGCCAGGAGGACCAATGAGGGACTGAGGAGAAATGGGAGTCTATGAGATGGCAAAGGGGTTATGGGAATGCCAGGCAGGAAGCGAGCTGTCAGAGTAGGGCTTAGACAGGGGGGCCTGGGAGAAACTTGGAGACGCTGCAGTGGGCTGGGAAAGGTGGTCAGAAGGGTCACTCTGATCCCCTGGTAGGTGCCTGGAGCCCTGCATCAGGAAGGATTCTGAGGCAGCATTTGGACTGAGCAGGCATCCCTGCCTGATTACAGCGTCTGTCCGGGGCATGGAAGAAGAGGAGGGAGCTCTGCCTGTCCCGTGGCTAGATAATCGCTAATCCTGATGCGCTTTTTTTCATTCTCCTCTTTCATACTCCTTGGGAGTATTCCCCATCCGGGTACCACCCTAACTTCTATTTTATTACTTTTTTTTGGCCGCGCCATGCAGCAAGCAGAATCTTTAGTTCTGGACCAGGGATCAAACCTGTGCCCCCTGCAGTGGAAGCATGGAGTCTTAACCCCTGGACAGCCAGGGAAGTCCCCACCCTGACTTTTTTTTTTTTTTGTGGTACGCGGGCCTCTCACTGTTGTGGCCTCTCCCATTGCGGAGCACAGGCTCCGGATGCGCAGGCTCAGCAGCCCTGGACTTATGGGCCCAGCCGCTCCGCGGCATGTGGGATCCTCCCGGACTGGGGCACGAACCCGCGTCCCCTGCATCGGCAGGCAGACTCTCAACCACTGCGCCACCAGGGAAGCCCCACCCTGACTTCTTCTTACCCCATATTTTTCTCTATGGCAACTCACTTATTTTTACTACAATGGAAACTTTATATCACTTATATACATGGAAAGCCAACATCATTTCATAAATAGACTAGGACTACTTAAAAAAGTCAAAGCTGAACAATGTTGACTTCTAGCTGGATTCTGCTGCCACAGCCATGACTTTGAGGCCTCCCTTAGTGAAAAGCGTAAGAACCTTACAAGAGCCAGTAGCATCAAATGGGAAACTCTCTCCTTCCCTAATCAAAAATCCTGCAGGACTCCTTGAAAAGAGAAGAATGCACTCACTGTAAGAGTTGAATTATCTAAGTGTCCATCAGTGGATGAATGGATGAAGATGTCTCTCTCTCTCGCTCTTTCTCTGTCACACACACACACACACACACACACACACACACACGCACACAAACACACACAGGAATACTATTCAGCCATAAAAAAAGAATGAAATCCTGCCATTTGTGACAACACAGATGGACCTTGAAGGTATTATGTTATGTGAAATAAGTCAGATGGAGAAAGACAAATATCGTATGATTTCAAAATAAAACAAAAACTCATAGATGCAGAGAACAGATTAGTGGTTACCGGAAGGGAAGAAGGTTAGGCGGGTGGGTGAAATGGTTAAGGGGGTCAACTGTATGGTGGTAATGGATGCTACCTAAACTTGTGCTGGTGATCTCTCTTTAGTATATACAAATATACTGCAAAGTATATACAAATATACAAAGTATACAAATATACTGCAGAGTTGAATTATAATACTGTATACCCGAAACATATACTACAAAGAGAGTTGAATGATCTAAATTATCTTGAATATACAAGTCCCACATATGGGTTATTAGAAATAAGGTTTGCCCGACACCTTGCGAAGGGTCTGGCACACAGCAGGTGCTTAGTAAGTGCTACCTGACCTCAGGTCCTTGCAGCCTGTGTAATCTATGGCCTTTCACTCTCAGGGGCCAGCCTCAACTTGGACGGACAGCACAGCCCAACTCACTGGCAGCTCAGTCCTCGCCTCCCCCCCCACATTGTGCCCTGAAACTTGTTGCTTTCCAAGGACAGCACTCAGCCTCCCGCACCCACCCACCAAGCCAGGACCCTGTGAATGCCATCATTTTGCCAAGACTTATTGCTAATTAAGTTAACTAGGTAAGCATTAAATTAAACTAGCAGTGTTGCTGTTTCCCCTCCAGACTGAATAGTTACTCATAATGAGCTTGGATAAGAAGTCTGTAAATAACAGAGAGGTAACCATAATTAGGCTGAAAATTGAGAGAGAGAGAAGGAAAGGAGAAGAGTAGAAAAGAAAGAAAGACCTGAGGGGGAAGAAAGATTGTTTATACTTTGGTAACCGATTCAAGGACAAATTCAAACACTGCAGCCAGTGTTACAGAGTCACAGATTCATGGAATAGAAGGATCTCAGAGCTCAACTAGTTTAAACTCTGTATTACACAGATATAGAAACCAAGGCTCAGAGAGGGGAAGAAATTCACTAAGGTCACACAGCAGATTAATGAAGGGCTGGGCATCACTGGCTGATGGAGGCTACAGTTTCTTATTCCAGCTTATGGGGGTAAGTGGAGTAAGGTGAGATGCGGTGAAGTGTCCATGTTGCTGGCATCTTGGAAAAGAGGTTTCCTCAGCCAGTAGAAGGGACAGTGGTTAAGAGCTTCGACTCTGGAGTCACATTGCCAGGGTTCAAATCCCTCTTCTACCACCTAGAAGCTGTGTCACCTTGGGGTAAGTTCATCCATTTCTCTGAGCCTCAGTTTCCTACCTTGTCAGCAGGGAAAACAACTGCGCTTACCTAATAGAGTCGTCATGCTACAAATTAAATACTAGCCACTGCGACCGCGACCACCATCATTCCATTCTCAGCACTGTCATTCCCAAGCCAGTGCGATCAAAGTGTTAGGAGTGCCCCCTCCACTCACTTTAAGGCGCACGGGCACGCTGTAGTATTTCTTGGCATCTTGTCTTGTCCATGTGTAAAATAGGCTAATAAGACCTTCCCTTCCCAGGTGACAGAGGAGTTGCAAGAGTTAAAGGTAAAAATCCTCGCTAGTGGCCTCCATAAAGTTAGAGGCGCTTCACTATTTTGCTGTGCTGTTCAAGGTGCGGTAGTGACTCCCTGCTCAGTTCAGGTGCCCTTCACCCTGACCCTTGGAAGTCATCTCTAGCAACCATTTCCCTCCTGCCAAGCTCATCTGGTGAAACGGGGGCTTCTCAAAGCATCTTTAAAGACTACCACTAGGTGGCGTTCCACCACACACCTGTGGCCCCCCAAGGATACCAAGAGGTGTTTGTATGCTGGGGGTGGGGCAGGGGGGTGAGCAGTGAAATCCCAAGTGATTGGTCCATAGTGTGGGTGTGTGTTTCCTCTGGGGGGGGGGGGGGCAATGCAGAGGCCACAAGTCTCCTCAGTCCGGCATATCTAAGTGCAAAACTGAGTCCACACCACTTGCCCATGGTGAGACCTTGGGCCTCTCTGAACCTCAGTATTCTCATCTGGAAAATGGTGATAATGATGTTGTCGTGAGGACAAAAGAAGAGCAGGGGGGATAAGAGACCATGAGGAAAGTGTCAAGTACAGGGCATGGAACACAGTAAGTGCTCACTAAACAGGGCCCTTCTTGGAGGTTCTACTGGTGTGACTGGGAACACACTAGGTCAGAGCTTCTAGAGCAGAGAGATATGGCCAGACCTGGCTGTGCATGTGCATCTCCTGGGGATCCTATTAAAAGGATAGCCCAGGCCCCACTGCAGACCTGCAGAACAGGACACTTTGGGTATGACGACCAGGGAGATGTCACTGTTCTGAAGTGCTCCCCAGCCAGGTGTGACCTTGGAGACCATTCCAGTCCCAACCCTCCCATTTTGCAGATGAAAAAACTGAGATCTAGAACAGGGGACTGACTGGCCCTCGTCCACACAGCTAGGGAGTAGCAGAAGGCCTGACTCCAGTATATACTGCCTGCTGTGGCTCTGGTAAGGGCAGGGCCTGAAACAATTGTCCGAGCTGGGCCAGCAGATGGCTGACCACTTGAGTTCTTCCTCCTTTAAAGCTAGAGCTGGGACGGGGGGCGGTGAAGCTCTGGGGCTCATCTGGGCCCCTCCTCAAAAGGGAGAGGCCCACTCACCTACAATATTTGTCACAGAACTCACTGCTGAATAATGATGCCACATATTCCATGTCTTCTTATCATAAACCTGAAGTGCAGCCCAGGCTGACAGCTTTCTCACCTTACAAATGAGAAGACGAGTTCAGAGTGGAGAAGCAGCTTTCCTCAAGGTCATCTAGCTAAGAGCAGACAGACCCGCACCTTCCACCTCTCGGGCTAACGTTCTTGTCCGTACACTAGAAGTTGCAAGCTTCCAGCCTAAGAACCACCTTAACCTGCAGTGTGTTTTATTGGTCTTCTATTGCGTTGCAATTTAAAAAAAAAAAATTTTAATCACGAAAGATTAGATTTCCTAGCAAGTGCAGATATCCAGTTTCTCTGAAAATCTGAAGTTGTGGCAACATAAGGCTTATATCCCTGAAAGGTTGTAATTAGCCAGAGCTGAACAGAAGCCACACCCCCTACAGGGGACACACTGGCTTCATCAGTCCCCATCACCTCGCGCTGTCTCAGTCATCCAGCGGATTCACTCACTATGTTACCTGCCTGGTCCTGGTGGGCCTTTGGATTTGAGACGCCTGCCAAACGCTATGGCCTTTCTGCTGAAATTCGTCCCAAATGGCTTCCCTGAGGAACAGAGAATGAGGTTAATGAGATTGGTAAGATTCTTTCCCAGGAACTTGGTGCCAGGGATTACCAGAGGCAGCCCAGAGGTGGGGTCCCTCCCAGGGGATGCTCTGGGGAAGTCCCAAGCCTGGTCCCAGATCTTCACCTTCACAGATGGGGCTGGGGGAACCCCTCCCACATCAGAGCCTGTTGGGGGCAGGCAGATGCAGCCGTAAATCACGTTAGCCTGTGGCAGCTGTGCAAAAGCTATGTTTCTGTACGTTTACTGCTGAGCACACTCTGAGAATCCCCTTGACCCCGTCAGTCAGCAGCACGCATGCCTGGCCACTCTTTTGCGAACCCATATCCATTACTCTGTCGTGTCTTCTTCACCAGGCGAGCAGGACGGCCAGCTGGAGCCTTGCACTTATTCAAAACTCGACTGAGGCATCTCAGGGCGGCGGGGCAGCTCCAGGCTGCCTGGGTTTGAATTGTGCCTCCTTCCTTCACCACACTTTTAGGCAAAGAACTTCTCTGTGGCCCTGTTTTCTGCTCTGTAAGGTACAGCTGCCTTGTAGGGTTACTAGGATGATTATAGTAAATAGTATGAGCGAATTCCTTAGCAGAGTGCTTTATAAACAGCAAACGCTTAATAAACGTCAGCTGGGTGATTAGTGTCACGATCACCAGGTATCCATATATTCTGTTGGCTGCAGGTGGTTTAGGGCACAGCCATCAAACCCAGTAAACAAACTAACAAGATCGTTCCAGATGATTTAACAGCTATGATGAAAACAAAGGGGTAAGGAAAGGGACCTGGGGGATGACAGAGACCTCTTTGGAAGGTGACCTTGTGGGCTGAGGTTTTTCAACCATGGCACGGCGGTCATCTGGGGCCAGTCCATTCTTTAGTGTGGGGGCTGTCCTGTGCGTTGTAGGATGTTGAGCAGCATCCCTGGCTTCTGCCCACTGAATGCCAACCACGTCCCTCTCCCAACTGTGACGACCAAAAATATGTCCAGACATTGCCAAAAAGTCCCCTGGAGGGCACAAATGAGCCCCGCTGAGAATCACTGATATAAGGGATTGAGAGAGGGGAGCATTCAGATGACAGAATAGATGGCTTTGGAGAGATGGACTTTGAACCCAGAGGGTATGAGGAAGTGGAACCTTAACCCTGACCTTAATCCAGGCATTTGTGACGTTTAGCCGATTTCCTTAAACTGAATCACTCTCACTACCTCCACAATGGGTTCTGTTTTTCTGGAGAACCCCACCCGATTCAGAGCTGAGATGTCAAGCCTCACTCACTCCCACTGCCCAGCCTGTGTCCCAGGGAGGCCCAGCTCCAGCTCCGAGGGCAGGAGCCCGTCTTGCTGTCACCCAAGCCCACAACCTCTTGGCACCAGTGTGGGTGCCCATCCCCGGAGGCTGACGTGGGAGAGGGAGGGAGGGCTGGCTGAGAGAAGGCCAGGAAGAGAACCCAGAGAGGCCACGAGCAGGTGATGTGTTTATTGCGGGACCACTTTTTTTAGGGGCTGGGCTGGCTGTGAGGTTCTACTGGGGGGGTGACGACGACACGGATGGACGGACCCTCCCAAGCGCCCAGCCCCAGAAAAGACAAACACAATAACTTGGAATCCAAACCAGTTGCACATAAATAGAAGGAGGTTGGCAAAAGAAAAAGAGAAAACAACAAATGAATGTGCACTTTCCTATGCTAGTGTGACAAAGCGGCCCCGCACCGCCCACGTCCAGGCTCTTCTTTACTCAGCTTCCATGCTGAGGCTCCCATCTGCTCTGAAAACCACCTTCAGATCCGACTCCTGGCAGCCCCCCTGCCAGTCTCCTGGACTGGCAACCAAGTCAAGAAAACCAAGATGGGTTCTTCTCCAAAAAAAAAAAAAAACCAACCAAAAACCGCCTTCGTGGTTCTCTGCACCTCCCAGTCCTAGGGGGTGAATAATGGGACCTCTGACCCTAAGCCAACCAAAAAATAAAACACGCTGAGCACAAGCCGTGAGTCAGAATAAAAACATATTGCACATGCTTCCAAGAGTCTTCCTGAGAGCCCTCTCACTGCAGAGACCCAAATACTGGCTTCTGATCCATCCTGTCACTGGCTGTCAGTCGTGTAACAGACCCTGCACACCCCCAAATCCCCAAAGCCAGTTGGCATCAGGCATACAATCCCACATTATGAGCCTCTGCTCTGAGCCAAACTTGAGGTTGAGGCTGGGTTTAGCCTCAAGCAGGAGACGCATGCGGTGGAAGGACGTGAGTATTGCTGGGTTTAAATCTTTGTCTACTTTTCAACAAGCTTCCTCCTCTGGGTGGTTATCGAAGTTCTACAGGTGAACAGAGCATCCAAGACGTGGAATCTTCCAGAACCGAGAGCCTGGAAAGTGGTTCTCCCCAACTATATGCTTTTGCAAAGGGCGCTCTGTGGTTGACCACAGGGCTGCCCCAAGCCGGGTTAAAAACCTACAGCCCTTGCGTGGGACAGGCAGTGCGGCAATCACCATCATCTTTCTCCTAAGGACTTTTCAAGTATCACAAAATCCCTGATACAGCATGTAAACAAGACATCTTACTGAACAGAAAGCTAGGTCACTTCGGGAAGCAGCAGCATGTGAAATATCTAAAAGGCTGAAGAGGGTTTTAGGTTCCATAACAAAGCAACAAGACAGCTGCCCACTGTGCCTCGGAAGGCAGACAGACGCTCGGGCACGAACACACACACAGGCCCCTGTGGATGGAGCCAGGGAAAGAAAAGCACCCCAGATAGCATCTACCGGGGGTCTGGAGACACATCAGGCTGCCCCCTTTTCAGTGGTGTAGCTGCCATCGGCAAAGAATAAAGGAGTCTTTGATGCTAAAACCTGGACGTGCTCATGAACTGCTGGTCTGCATCCAGTCCCCAGTCTCCTGGCCTCTTCCCAGGTCTTTCTCGACCCGCTGGGCCCCTCTCCAGAGGCTGGCCACCGAGCCATCCCCTTGCATCCCAGCCACACGTGGAAGATGTTTTCCAGAGCAATGCTCTTGGGTGAGGTATGTCACTGCCTGTTTTGCCCCAGGTCAGTTTTATTTAAAACGAGCATGCACCCTCTCCGTTCAAGGGTCCTGAGGCTCTGCGGGGACAGCCTCCCAGGCGCCTCACTGGGCTGAGCTCCCTTCGTCAGCATCCTCTTCCTCTGCCCAGATCTCCAAGGCCTCCCTGCGTGGCTAAAGGTGCCCTATCTGTCGAAACAGCCCGCAGGGAACGCGTGGCTCCCGCTGAAGTAGCTGCTCCCGTAGGTGGCGGCGAGGCAGTGTCTGGGCTCAGCTGCAATAGCCATGTGCATGCTGAGGGACGTGGGCAGCGGCACGGGACACACGTCCAGGGGCTGGAGGGTGGGGTACAGGGCATGGAGGGATGAGCCGCTGCCCCCTGAGAGCAGGGTCCCCGAGTGGTGGGCCTGCAGCGAGTCCCGATAGGCCACGCACAGGTCCTGCACAGGGGTCTGGAACTGGGCCAGGGCCATCGCTGTCGGCTGGCCGAGGCCGGGGTAGGCGGGTGGCTGGAACAGCACCTGGGTGGGAGCTGGGGGTGTGCCGGGCACCATCGCCAGGGCCTGGCTCTTGACCGCGACGGCATCCTTGAGGATGTTGTCATAAGCTCTGAAAGGAAAGGACTTGGGTGAGACTTGGGAGGTCAGAGGCTCCAGCACCAGACACCTGCCTTGCTGAGGGGGATGCCAGGAGACCCATGTGCTGTGACTGCTGGGCCTCTCCCAGCCTGGGCTCACTGCCTGAAGCACCGCCTCAGCTGTTCTCTGACTAAACTCAGGCCTCAGATCTCAGCTTGGATCTGCTTCCTACAAAAACCCTCTTCTGACCCCTCAAGACTAGCCTAGCTGTCCCTGCAGCCCCTCTGCACTGCCCCACCTTGGCGGTCAACACCGCAGATGATAACTTCCGGTCACTACCTGGTCCCTCGTGCAGAGTTCGAGCTTCGACCCACCTGCTTTTGCTCATCGCTGCATCCCCACACTGGGCACAGCGCCTGCCCTGAGAGGGCAGAGCTCCCGGTGCTTAGGTGAGCACAACCTCCGCCTTCAAGGCACTTCCAGCCAGCTCCATCCCCGGCTAAGCTAGCAGATTTCAAGCAGGTTGCCCCCAGGGACCTAAGTGTCTCCATCTGAAAAGGGGGATGGAACAGGTCTTTTGCCATCTCAAAAAAAAAAAAAAAAAAGCTTCCCGTAGTAAATCTTTTTGGGAAAACAAATCAATTCGAGGCTTCGGTAAGAAAGGAACAAGTGGAAGCTGCAGCAGGTCTGAGCAGGGGGCTACCCCAGAGGGACAGCCTCGGGGAAGAGGCAGGGCTGGTGGCTCAGTATCCAGGGGCACCCATCCTCACTCAGGCTAGACCGTGTTCTCCAGCTTTGGGCACCCTCTAGAAGGCAAAGACTCTAAAATAAGGGCTAGGGAGCAGGACTGATTCCAGAGGAATGGGACAAAGGCAGTTGCACCAGGAGGCTGAGAGGTGGCTCTTCAGGGGCTGGCCCCGTGGTCAGCGGGGCCAGCATCCAGGAGATGCCACCAGCCGTTGGGTGGAAGAGAGACCAGGTGCAGCCAGGCGAGGGCTTTCTGTCCTCTCTCCCCTCCTGCCTCCTCCCTACTGAGCTCTTTTGCTTCCGATATCAGTTTCAGGGTGTTCTGTCTATGATGCCTTTAAGCATCCTCTCTGAAACACTGAACACTTCCTCCCCAAGATCCCCAAGGACCCTTGCAAGGAGGCTGTGGCCTCTTACGTGAAGCCACTCTGGGCTTAGCTGGCTAAGAGTCAGCTTTGTGGCCATGTCTGAGAAAAGCAGCTCATGATGAGAGTGTCTCAATATAATCACCCAGAAGACTGATACACTGGGTCAAAGAGCCCAAGACACTCAGAAAGATGTGCACAGAGCCCTTCTGCTGCTGCACTCTTGACCTACAAATTGCAAACCCAAAGCTACTCAAAATAGGAAGGACCAACTCCCCGAATCCCAATTCTTTCACGAGTCACCACGGCCCACTTTCCGTGAACAATCAGCCCACCATAAGCCTCCAGGAAATTGCCTGAAGTGGGTCTTATGAGCAACTGGAACTTCGGTATTTCCGAAACACAAAGGATCAGGAGGGGAACTTACACCAGCAGGATTTCGATGCATGTGCTGAGATGTTCCAGGGAGTAGTTTGAGATCCTCTGCAGGTCTCTGGTCCAGTAGGGAGAGAGCTGAAGGCAAATCCTAGAGGCCCCGACGCAGGCTGCGGCCACCACAGAAGGCTGGAATTTGTAGAAAATATGATCTGAAAGAGAATCACATAGAAAGAGTCAGCATCAGAAAGCCTGGTCCTGGAGTCCTGCCTTGTGCTCCCTGGCAGACAAATGATTAGGTCCAAGGTTGTTCACTGCTCCCGCAAACACACACACACACACACAAACACACACACAATGAAAAATTAAAACAGCATGAATTTCCATTCTTGAATCTTAAAACACCTTGGCTCTCTCGGTCTGGGATTTCTTATGTCAGCCTAGAGCAGCAGTTTTCAAAATACCATCCCTGGCTTCTAGGGGCTGCAGTGGGCTTGCTGATGGGCTACAAGCAGAACTGCCAAACACCTGTTCCTTCCTTTGGCTGTTAGGGGTGACCGACACACTGTTTCAAAGGCTTCTTTTTGAGGTTATGACTGAAGGCTACTTAGTAACAAAGCCTGGCCCTCAGTAGGCACTCACTAACAATCTGTTGAAAGAACTAAAGAATGAATGAATGCCTGTAAGTGTTTGATATTCTTAACTAAAATTGGAACTTGACTTATGGTTACTGGGGAATCCTCCCCCCCACCACCCCAGCTTTACTGATGTATAATTGACAAATAAAACCTGTACATATTTACAGTGTACAGCGTGATGTTTTGGTACATGTACACACTGGAAAATGATCTGAGAAATCTTAATGTCCTACTTTGATATCTGGCAACATGGCAAAGCTGGGACTACTTATGTGCAAAGGCAAACCATTGAAATTCCCACAATTCTCATGAAGAACAGTCAGTTATCAGCGCATTATTATGCTGTCTTAAACTGTTTATGACTTTCAATGATTTCAACATTTGCCTGTTAAAGTATGAATTAGGCAGGGTGGTATGGTTACAGACACAGAGTCAGACTCCCCAGGTTCAAATTCCAGCAACGGCCTTGGGTAAGTTACTTCACGTCTTGAGTAACAACTAAGGAAACTGATTCGTAAAATGAGAATAGCACAAATGAGTTTCATGTGAAGTCGTTGTGAGGTTCAAATGAGACAATGCATGCAGAGAACTAAAATAAGGTGCCTGGTACATAGTAAGTGCTCATTTAATGCTTGATATCACAATTGTTGATGTTGTTACTGATATTATTGATATTTGGTTTGCAGTGGGTTATCAGGTGGTTGTATCAACAGTATTTCTGACCTAGTGTTGTACTTAATACCTAGATCTTTAGATACTTCAAATAAAAGTCCCCAAACAGGGCAAAAGTTTATTGCTAAAGCAGATGTAAACATAATCCTCTCTCCCACCCTACCTGTATAATGATAGCTCTTCCAGAGTGACCTACTTGTGGATTTGCATTGTGTTCCAGATTAGTGTATAAAAAACTACCAGGGCTTCCCTGGTGGCGCAGTGGTTGAGAGTCCGCCTGCCAATGCAGGGGACACGGGTTCGTGCCCCGGTCCGGGAAGATCCCACATGCCGCGGAGCGACTGGGCCTGTGAGCCATGGTCGCTGAGCCTGCGCGTCCGGAGCCTGTGCTCCGCAACGGGAGAGGCCACAACAGTGAGAGGCCCGCATACCGCTAAAAAAAAAACAAAACAAAAACTACCAGGTGATCAGTAAATAGGCTACCAGCTGCCTGCATACAAGCTGCTACTTCTCTTTTACACGTTACTGCTAACACATGGTTGAATCGTCGCTCCTTCCCTGCTGATCCCTGCCAAGTGGAGTGATCTGGTGATTTGGGTGGATGGTCCCCCTTCAGCAAGGACTCCCTGGGGCAGGTCTCTCAGGGCCCCTGACCCCGGCCCCCATGTGTGTGGGGGGGAAGGGCGGACAGGCCCTGACATCAGCCCCACCTTGCAGGGTGACCTCTAGGAAGTAGTGGGCATACTCCTTGAGGCACTCTTTGGTCTTGCGGGGGCAGGTGGTGGGCCAGCTGTGGCAGTGGTGGTCCTTCTGGCTGACGGAGGCCAGGAGGTAGTAGTCGAGGAAGTGGGCGGGCGTGGGCAGGCAGAGGTTCCAGCCGAAGGCCTCCAGCAGCAGCAGCTCTGTGCTCAACAGCTCCTTCTTGGTAAGGGAGAAGTTCTGGCTGCTCAGGATCCTCGTGCTGTTTATCTGTTCCAGCTTGGGGACGTGGTCTTCCCTATCCTCGAACTTACCTGAGGGAGAAGCAGAGGTTACTGGGACTTTTACAACACTTGCTGTAAAAGCCCACCTTAAAGTACCTGGACGGTGCTGGCAGGGAGAAGAGCAAGCCCAAAGGCACACATTCCAGATCTGTCACACCTGGGCTCGAATCCCCAGGCCATCACTTCCAGCTGTGCTGTGTGGTCATGGAAAGGTGTCTCACCCTCTCTGTGCCTCAGTTCTCTCACATGTAAAATGGAACTTATACATCCTAAAGATTTTGTCAGATTCAATGGGAAACCTCACACCAAATGTTCAGACCAGCAATGAGGATCCCAGAAGGTGATCGACAGCAGTTAGCAACAGCAGCAAGGGCCTGGGGAGTAAGGTGGCCCTCCCATCTGGTCCTCACTAATTCAGCCTCAGGACTGGTCAGGGGGCCATTGTCACGGTGACCTTGCAAATCTGGTCCTGTCCCTCCAGACGTGGAAAAGCCCTTCAGTGGCTCCCCAGTATCTTCAATACTGAGTTTAAACTCTGTCAATGGGTTCTTTAGTTTGGATTCCCCCAGACACAGTTTGCTTGGGATGTGAGCCTAGGAAAGATCTGTAAGTAGGAAAAGACAGGAAAGGGACAAAAGCCAAAAGGGCACTTGATCTTGAAGAGGTTTCTGCACCCCTATGCTCACTGCAGCATTATTCACAACAGCCAAGACAACCTAAGTGTCCCCTTTCAGATGAATGGATAAAGAAAATATGGTATTTATATACAATGGGATATTATTCAGCCATAAAAAGAAGGAAATCCTGCCATTTGGGACAACATGGATGGACCTTGAGGGCATTATGTTAAGTGAATAATGAGAGAGTCAAAGAAAGACAAATACTGTTATGATATCTCTTACATGTGGAATCTTAAAAAAACAAACTCAGATACAGAGAGCAGACTGGTGGTTGCCGGAGGGGGTGGGGGATGTGAAGATAGTCAGAAAGGACAAATGTCCAGTTATAAATTAGTCCTGGGGATGCAACGTCGGGCATACTGACTACACTTAACCGTATTGCATATTTGAAAGTTCCTAAAAGAGTAGATCTGAAAAGTTCTCATTGCAAGAAAAAAAAGTCTAACTATGTGAGATTATGGATGTTAACTTACGGTGGTGATCATTTCACAATATATGCATATATCAAACCACTGTACACCTTAAACTAATGCAGTCTGCCAACTGTATCTCAATAAAACTGGAAAACAAAAAAAGTGGCGTCATGTAACTTCCAAAGCGAGGCTTTAAGAGGTCTTGCATCTTCTGCCTTTGCCCCGCCTGGAGTGCCATTCCCAGACCTCTGTGCAAGGAATCAAGTCTAGCCTGTTGGAGGTGAAGAGGCCACAAGGAGGAGAACCAAGATGCCCAGGCAACAGCCCAGCCAGCACCGACTCTCACACACGTGAATGAGGCCACCCTGGACCTTCCAGGCCAGCGGATCCTCCAGCAACTGTATGAAGGAGTCCAGGTAATACCAGCACAGGAACCACCAAGCGACCCACATCGTTGTTGTTTTAAATCACTTAGTTTTGGGGTGACTTGCTTTGCAGGAACAGACAACTGGAATACATTCATATCAATGCACAGTGGCAAAAAGATGCGAAACCCCGCAGACAGACATGTCACACAGCTCGGGAAGTACTGAAGGAACAATGACCTCATACTGGAAGGTCCTGGAAATAATCTGCAGGAAATAAATCCGCGTGACGCTAGATACAAACAAACAGAAATAAAACACAAGCCTGGGGTTATCCCACTCAAGGGTCAAGGAACCGAGGACTTCCACAGCAACGTCCCCCTGGCAGTCAGCAGTTGTGGAAGGCCCTAGTGGCAGCCTCTGCTGTGGAGGGCTCTGCAGGCAGGGGGCGTGCAGCCACCACACCCTCACTCGGGGGAACCACGCACACCTGGCTGTAGCCTCGGCCACGGAAGTTCTCTGCAGGCACGGCGCCCTCCTTGCCTACGAGCCTTTGTCCGCACAGCCCCTCTGCGCAGAGCACCCTTCCCCATCCCCTCTTCACTCCGCCAAGCTCACCCCGTCCTTCACCTCAAAGCCACTGCCCCCTGGAAACCTTCCCTGACCATGGTCCCCACGTGCTGCCCGATGCCCACATCGGATGGTGGTGGCCTCGGTCTAGTCACCTTGGCCTCCAAGCCTAACCTCACTGGCTGCAGAACAGCTGCGGGAGCAGGTGTCGGAAGAGGCAGTGGGCGACCAAGTTACGCTCCGAGCACACATCTGTGCCGATGAAGGGAACAGCCAACAAATCATCCACACACCTGTGCTCAACTGCCAGCGCCCCCTGACCCAGTTCTCAGCAGACGCTCAGGCTCGCTGAGAGATAAGGAAGTAACCACTTCAGGCAGGCGGCCCTACAGCAGATACAACACATTCCTCACGAAGGCCTCAAAAGACATCACTGAGAAATGAAACACTGACTCTGGGAAGCCTGCATCCTTCTTCTCAGGGAGCCAGGCAACAGCCCACTGGGTGGGCAGAGATGGTGACGTGAAGCTCTAGTGCTTGCCACGGAGGAGCAGAGACGATGCTGACCGGTCCCGAAGCGGCTTACAGCAAAGCAACCCAGACTCATCTTCCAGAGCTCCATCCACGGCCCCGCCGGCGGAGCACACACCTTATTCCCTTGCCTTGTACCAGGGCAACTCAGGCAGGAAAAGGTGAGGACAGTGCTGCCCCTTGCCCAAGGGGAAGAGGCTCTTGAACGCTGAAATCCTGGGTAGGGGGGACCCTGCTGACCAGGCCTTGCTGCCTTCCACAGCCTCAGGGCCCCTCGCCCTCCCCAAGCACTGGATCCAGCCACACTTGGAATCTGGCCCCTCCTCCAGCGGGCATGCTCATCCCCTCACCCCCTTATCATGTGTCCTCCAGAGCTCAGTTCAGAGGCCGCCCGGTGTCATCAACGCACTTCTCACACTCGGATTGTTTCATCTCAAATAGTAGTAGCAGTGGCCAGCACCTGACCATTAATAGGTCATTAACAAGCGTGAGCCCCAGAAGGATAGGAACCATGTCCCACGTATTCGAAGGTGTGCCCCGAGGTGCCAGCACAGTCCCCGGCACACAGTAGATGCCCAATGCCTATTTGTTGAGAGAATGAATGGTTCTCTCTGGATAGCTGAATTGTAGGCCGTTTGAATTGTTCTCCGATGCTCTCTGATTATCTGTATCTGCTATTTTTTTCTCCAACAATTCACTTATTCTTTATGCAAATTAAAGAGAAAGAAAATAATATTTTTCTTGCAAAATTGTCAAGGTTTCCCTGAACCTTGGGCTGACCTGAGCCAAGGCTGTTCGCAGGCACTCGATAGCTAGAGCTCTTTTCTTCCCAGAGCAGAGGGTGGCACGGTGAAGGTCACCGCTCTGGCAGAAACCTTTGCATCTGGTACCTTTAAAATGGAGAGATCTGGTGTCAGCACCTTAACCAAGCGAGCAAATGCAGCATCTCTATTGCATCGTGCCAGCGGTGGCACCAAGACCCTTCCACGGTCTTGCCGGCAGCCAGCAATCTATTCCGATGGCAGATGTGCTCAATCAGATTAATTTCTCCCTGCCCTCAGTGCTTTTCAAACCTTTCAGAGTTCTGCCTTTTCCGCAGCCACCAGGCCCAAAAGGGATCACCCTCAAATGGAAGGGGCCGTGGATTACTGAGGAATCTGATTCATGTGCTCTCTCTGCTCCCCACACTAGGGAGGCTACATGGCGACCCACCGCACTGCAGAGCAGGGCGGAGCTGGATCTGAATCCTCGACAAGTTGACCCTGGACCTAAAAGCACTAAACTCCACAGGCTGTTCATTTCTTCTCTAGGAATCCGCCCCAACAGAGAAAGCATACCTATGCAGGATGCAAAGTGCTGTAAGAAGTACCCAGCACACAGAAATGGACAGAGCTCCCATGCTGGGGCTGGGCACCAGGCTTTGTGCTGGACACACAACAGATCCTCCCAGGTAGGTTCTGTTCGGAGCCCCAGAGGCTCAGAGAAAAAGCTCACGCAAGCACTCAGCTCCACACCTAGGAGTGACCTTACAGCCCCTGCTCTTAGCGAACAACACATTTCACAGCCAGCAAAGATTTTATGAGTTTCCTGGTGTTGCACGTGCCCGGCAGACGTTTCCTCCCCTCCTCCCATGACCGTGAGCCGGGCAGCCCTTTGTCCCCAGCCCGCCACCACCGAGCACCGCCACTCAGCTGCTTGCTCCCTATTGACAAATGGCACAGACAGCAGATGCCTGGGAGTCTTTAGGCAGGTCCCCCAGGAGGGGTGGGGTACATTAGTCCGAGTCTTTGCAAGTCAGACAAGAGCCACAGACTGTCTTCAACTTGTTTGATGTACTTTTTATTTGGAAAAGTTTCAAATCCACAGGAAAGAAGAAAGAACTGAACAATGAACCCCGATGACCCTTCCCCAGATTCACCAACAGCTGACACGGAGCCACACAATTGCCGTGTGTGTGTGTGTGTGTGTGTGTGTGTGTGTGTGTGTGTGGTATATAAATATCGGTTTTACTGGACCATTTTTTAATTAAGTTGCAGGCATGACATGCCACCCCTGGATATTTCAGCATCCATCCCTGAGGTCATTTTCCTACCTAATCATAATGTTACTAGCAATTGCAAGAACATCTGCATTAATGTAGTTAACATTTTCTAACATTCAATCCATATTTGACTTTCCCCAAGGGTCCCAAAAATGCCTTTATAACCTTTGTTTTTTTGATCCAGATCCAAAAGGCTACACATGGTGTCTGTTACATCCCGTTGGTCCCATTCTTTGTTTGTTTTTCATGACATGGACTCTTTGGATGAATCCAGGCCAGTTGTACAATGTCCCATATTCTGGATTCCCTGATTGTTTCCTCATGATCAAACGGTTTGAGCAAGAAAACTACAGAGGTGACGTTTTGTCCCTCTTAACAGATCACATCAGGAATTATACAACATCAGTTTGTCCCAGCAACAGCGATGCTACATTTGATCGCTTGGTTAAGGTGCTGACATCAGATCTCTCCATTTTAAAGGTACCATTCTCCTGTGAAATTAATAAGTCATCTGTGAGGTGACACTTCAAGAATAAGTGAATATCCTGTTTCCCAACAGCTTTTAACTCAATGGTTTCGCATCCATGGAGGAGCCTTTCCTGAATAAATTATTACATTGGGGTTGAAAAAAAGAATTTTTAACAATTCTACCATTTCATCTACATTTTTCTTTTTGGATATTCACACTGTCCCAAATTTGAACAGTGGGAGCACTGTCAACATACTAAGGTTAAGAAAAAAAATCCTAAGCCTGTCAGAGCACTCACCCTGAATCTGGGAGGCCAGCCACACGCACATGAGCCCCTAGTGTTGGTGGCAGTGGTGAAACATACAAACAACACCTCTGAGGATGCCCTGCACACCAGCTGACGGATTGCTCCCACACTCCCAGGGGCTGGTGCAAAGACAGCCTGAGCCACACTTGGCAGGTCACAGAGTTAGTTAGTGGACTGATGACCGTGAGGCCACCAAGTGACCTAAACTCTTAACCACAGACTAGGCCACAGTGGCCAGACACTGTAAGCCAGCAAGCCTCAGGAGTGACACTCACACACTGGCTTTTTTTTCTCTCTCTCTTTTTTTAAATGGCATTTAAAGAAATTATAGTAAAAGGCACATAACAGAAAATGTACCATTTTAACCGTTTTTAACTGTACTGTTCAGTAGCATCAAGTACCTTCACACTGCTGTGTAACCCATCTCCAGAACTCTTTTCATCTTGCAAAACTGAAACTCTATACCCATTAAACAACTCCCTGTTTCCCTCCACCAACCCGATAACCACCTTTCTACTTTCTGTCTCTATGAATTGACTAAAGACTGGCTCTTTCTTCTTCTACCTACTGTCCTGACAATCAAGCCTTAAAACAGACCAAACAGATTCCTGACTTTTCTGAAGTAGGGTCAGGAGAAGCAGTATTTTCAATTGCTTAAAAAACAAAACAAAAACCAAACTCTTTATTTTGGAAAAATTTTTAAATACCAAAAAAGTAGAGAAAATGTTACAGTGAAGCCCCATGAATGCGTTATGCAACTCTAACACTCATCCACATTTACACTGACTTTAGAAAAATTCTTAAATAAAAACAAAAACAGCACAGAATGGGAGTCTACAAAAAGCCAGTGTTGCCCGTTTCTCAAGCCCAGGCCCAGCACTGCCCACTCTCTAGACAGGTCCCAGTTAATCCCCCCAACAGTCCTTCATGCCTGGCAAGATGCCCATTTATAGACTCATTCAGGATTACCTGCTGCCCATTCAGGAGGTAAACCTAGGCTCAGACATGAGGCCAAAGTTCCCCGGCTAAAGAGAACCAGGTTTTAATGCAATAGCTATTAAAACTATTCTTCTTTGCTAAAGAAGTACAATGCCTTTAAAAAGAGTCAAAGCTGCTCTTTCTGAAGAAAGCCCTCTCTCCTATTTGAAGCCCTCCCCCCGCCCTTCATCTGAGAAAGAGAAACAAAATTTGATGAGGAATTGAGACCCCATGGCTACCCTCCCCCTTCCTGCAACTCCCTGCCCTACTCTGTATGCTGCTGATGATAAAGGGAAGGGAGGGAGGCAGGTCAGAGGGTAAAGAGCCACCCCAGTGGCTGCCTGGCCCTCCAGGTGGACCTGACATCTTCTGAGCTGACTGTAGAAAAGAGATGGGCGGTAGAGGAGCTGAGGACACAAGAGGAAAGAGAAAGCCCTGGTGGAAAGGGCTTTTCACCAGTACTTGGGAGAGAAAGCACTGGGCCCTTTAGTCCCCAGGCTGGGCCAGGCTGAGTGGAGACCTTTCTGATACTAATTCTTCCTTCTTCAGATCCTTCCTTCATGGAAGGGGAGAGCAGTGGCCATTAGGTGGGGCAGAACCGGCCAGCTTTATTTACAGCTGGAGCCCGTGCTCCATAACAAGAGAAGCCACCGCAATGAGAAGCCCGCGCACTGCAACAAAGAGTAGCACCCGCTCACTGCAACTAGAGAAAAGCCCGCGCACAGCAATGAAGACCCAATGCAGCCAAAATTAAATAAATTTATAAAAATAAATAAATAAACAAAAGAAAGTGATCTGCTGTGGGACAAATGCTGCTGTTGTGTAGCAGCTGAGAGCAAGGACTCGGGAGGCAGGGTTGGGGGGCGGTGATGGCCACCTGGGTCCCCATCCTAGCTGTGTGCTCATGGGAAAGTTACCCGACTACTGGGCCTCAGTTGCATCCTCTGTCAACTGAGGAAAATAACAGTGCCTACTTCACAGGATTGTTCTGAGGATTAAATGAGCAAACCCACACAAAGAATTCAAAACACTGCCTGGCATAGAAACAATAAATATTAACCGTTCCATGATCACTGAGGCCAGGATCTGCCCTCCACCCGCAAATTCTGATTATAGAAAAAAATGCAGTGAGTTTGCAAGTAGTTTTTTATTTTATTCTTTATATTTTTTTCTATTTTCTAATTTTCTACAAGGAACAAACACCACTCTCCTGCTGAGGAAAAGCAGTTTCAACTTCTCAGAAGACGGGCCCCTAGAAGCCAGAACCAGCAAAGTAACTGCCAGAGAAGGTTCCTGAATGTGGATCTGCCCTAGTCCAGGACTAGGACACAGGGAAAGGCAAGGCATGCTCCTTGAAGACCAATTGAAAATCCACTCCTAACATGAAAATAATCTCATCTCACCACCCAGAGAGGGGACAGGCTGGCATATTTCCTTTGGGCCTGGAAGGGGCTTTTGTTTTTGTTTAGAGGACAGTGATCTTTATTTTAATTTTTAAAAAATAAATTTATTTTATTTATTTATTTTACTTATTTATTTTTGGCTGTGTTGGGTCTCCGTTGCTGCACACAGGTTTTCTCTAGCTGCGGCAAGCGGGGGCTACTCGTTGCGGTGCACAGGCTTCTCATTGCGGTGGCTTCTCTTGTTGCGGAGCATGGGCTCTAGGCGCGTGGGCTTCAGTAGTTGTGGCTCGCGGGCTCTAGAGCGCAGGCTCAGTAGTTGTGGCTCATGGGCTTAGTTGCTCCACGGCATGTGGGGGTCTTCCCAGACCAGGGCTCGAACCCGTGTCCCCTACATTAGCAGGCAGACTCTTAACCACTGCACCACCATATAGTTGATTTACAATGTTGTATTAGTTTCAGGTGTACAGCAAAGTGAATCAGTTATACATATACACATATCCACTCTTCTTTTTTTTTAAGATTCTTTTCCTATATAGGCCATTACAGAGTATTGAGTGGAGTTCCCTGTGCTCTACAGCAGGTTCTTATTAGTCATCTATTTGGAAGGGGTTTTAAAACCAACTGAAAGGTGCCTTGCTGGTACGATCGAGACCAATGCTGACCAGGCGGTGGGTGTCCCGTGGAGGGCAGGGTGCTGTGACCAGGGGAGTGAACACCCACCATGTGGAGCCCGAGTCTCCTAGGCAAGGCAAGGAGGGGCTCTAATCTGGAAGACAGTCTCTGGGTGTGGGGAACGGATGCCTAATGAAGGACTCTGAGCTCTGCCCTCTCAGACTTCAGCACCAGCAGGAGAATGCGTATAATGCAATTCTGGCCATAAGAGCGGAGAAGGTACTACAAGACACAAGTATTCACTACAGAGAGGGTTCAAGGCTACTGCAAATAAAAAGAAAATAAAGATGAATGCCTAGTTCCCAGCAGCCAAACTGCAGACAGCGTGAGGAGTGGACAGGCTGCCCAACGTCAATGTCCGGGTCTTTGTGTGAGCCGGGCTGTTCTCCTAACAGTAAGGACACTTGGATTTTCTCAAAAGGGCAACTGGCTTGTTCCAGGCAGGTGCCCAGAGACCTGCTGGTCATGCTTGGCTTGAAGTCTGCTTCTTTAGGACGGGGACTTGATCTACTTTGTACATTACAGTCTCCCAGGCTCAGCGCATAGTAAGTACATGTGTGTGGAATGAACCATCGTCAACGAAAGGGCCTGTAGGCACCCCTACTGTTTACCCCCATCTCCCCGGGGCTGAACACAGAGTCTGCCATATCGCAGAGGTGGAATAAATGTTTTTTGACTGGTTTACCCATGCAGGGGTCAAGGGCTCCTGAACACTGCATGATTAATGAACCCATGCAGCTCAAGATTCCCCCTCCTCTCAAAAAACCCCAGGCCTTGGCCAAACAGGTCTGGGCACTAGAATTGCTAAGGCAAATGGTGTGATTTCTGAATTTCCAGCCCAGCCAGCTATCCAACCGGCACGTCACACAAAATCCCTCCCCCCAAATAGTTCTAAGCCTGCCAGTCTGCAGAGATGGGAACAGGAAATGGAAAATCACCGTGTCCTCGCTCACTGTGCCGTTACACTGGAGCCCCGAGCCCGGATCTGCTCAGCGTGGCCCTCACGTGACAGACCACTGTTTTCAGTCCGCCCATGCTGTGTGGCCACTGCCAAAATGTCACCGATTAGAAGATGTACCACTGATGTTGCAGCAGCTTTTTGGAGGAAATAATAAACTATGGTCATATGAAGCGCACACATCAAAGGTAAGACCTATTCTGGTTTCTGAAATGTGAAACCATGGCAGGGAGGAAACTGAGTGCTGGCCACTCTTGCATGAGAGGCAGGGAGTGTTAAATTATTTTCTGCACGGGGGCTGCCACATTTCCTCACAGATTTGGGTTTAATCCTATAAATAAATCTTAGGCTTTGTCTGAAGTACACCCCTGAACAAGGCCACCTGGAAAAATTGCTCCCTTTGCATCTGCTGCCTACAGTTAGTGCCCCAGAGGGGTCCCAAGCATTCCTAGCTTTGGGGGGAGCTGGGGTGCCTTCCTTCATCCTTGTGCAGAAGGGAAATCCAGGAGGGATTAGGACTGCTTCCCCCCACTTTGCTGTCAAAGAAGCTGCTTCTCAGTCATCAAAGCAGGGGGAGGGGAGGGGAGCGGAGGGGAGGGATGCAGGGATGAGAGAGGGGGAGTGAGGCACTTTCCTAGGAGAAAGACAGGCCTCTCCTAGAATCTCCCGAGACCCAGAGGCAGTGCCTTTTTTGGTACCTGCCCTAAGAAATGAGGCTACTGATTTCTGGCTTAAGAAGCCTTAAAAGCAGTTGGTCTGGGAACTCATTTCTCACCTGGACACCCTGGACAGGACAAGGCAGAAAGGCAGGATGCAAATGTACTCTCTGCTGGGAGCATAGACAGAAGCTCAAAGTGGATGAGGGGCCAGGATGAGGGAGAGACAACGCTCCTCTTCTGATGGTGTGTTGCTCTCGTGGAGAAGCACGTGCTTCCAAAGGCTCCCACACATTAAGTTCAATTTAAGAAAAAAGGGATCTGCTCAGCTGTTGGTCAAAACCTCTGCAAGGCAATTCAGTGCTACCCACCAAAACCTTAAATGCACACACCTCTGACCAAAGCAATCCCACAGACATACCTCAGTGTGCAAAGATGCAGAGGAAAGGACAGCTGTTGTCATATTGTTTAAAGCGGTAAAAAAAAAAAAAAAGAAAGAAAAAGATGGCAATGCAAATATCCATCGACAGGGAATCATTCTATAAATGTCAGTGTTTATAATATGGAGAACTCTGCAGTCAGTAAAAAGAGTAAGGTAAATCCATACAGATGGGAAAGATGTTCCCTAAGGTACCATGAAGAAAACACCTTTGGTATTAATCCACTTGTGCAAATGTAATGGATTCTGATTATTCACTGTGCACACTGATCTGGTGAATACAGAACCACACTCCTAGAGGAAGATACAGGGTTAGGTTCCTTTAAGCCTCTGATCACACCCGATCAACACATAACCTTTTTTGTGTATTTCTGTTTACTGTACTGTTGACTCATGATCACTGAACTCACAGCCAACAGCACTTACACCTTATACCTGAGCAAAGCTTACCTAACACACACATTTTCTCCTAAGGTACACACACCACAGCCTTCCCAAATGTAGGAACACGACACCGCAATTCAGCACGATGGTTAGGGCCCGTGTTACACAGCAAAAACACCAACAAGCAGAAAAATGAGAAAACATGGCACTAAACAGCAAAAAAAGGACACCTGTTATTAGTATGAGAGCTGAGAAGGCACAGCGCTGCCTTGTTCAACCTCAGCTGGGAACACGCACGCCAGGCGATTCACATCTTCTGCTGCTCAGCACGTGTCCACGAATGACCCGAAAAGTTCCGGGAGTATTGATTTTGGGGTTACAAATAAATTTTAGTGAGTAGGCAAATTCACAAGTATGGAATCTTGGACTCATGAGGGCTAACTGTATGTTTGTACATGCACAGAACATTTCTAGAAAATACACTCGATCCATTTTGGAAAAAGATGTAAGGAACTGTTGCCAGAAGTTATCTCTGGAGAATGAGATGGGTAACAGATTTTTTATTTTATTCTTTGAATCTCATTTACAAGTGAGCACACCATTTCTAATTTTAAAACTCTACAGGAGGGAGATGGGCCTTTCTGCAGGTAAGCACAGCAGAGCATGACAGACTCACGCCAGGCTACGGGACCCTGCCCTGCAGGAGGACCTATGTGTAGAGAGGGGTCCTTCCCTTGCAGAGGCCTTGGGACCACCCTCCTGCTTGATGTTTCCCACTCCTGGGGAGGAGGATGAGGGCTGAGATGAAGGCCAGCATTGGACTCAGGCTCACCTACAAAAATATGGAAGTCAGAACTTTATCCCAAGAAACAGATGGACTTGTCCCCCATGAGCTTTCACAGCTTTTCACAAGCCAGAAGCCAGGAGCAGGACAGGGCTCACCAACAACTCAGCACTAAGAAACCTTGTTTAGGGGCTTCCCTGGTGGCGCAGTGGTTGAGAGTCCGCCTGCCGATGCAGGGGACACAGGTTCGTGCTCCGGTCCAGGAAGATCCCACATCCCACATGCCGCAGAGCGGCTGGGGCCGTGAGCCATGCCGCTGAGCCTGCGCATACGGAGCCTGTGCTCCGCAACAGGAGAGGCCACAACAGTGAGAGGCCTGTGTACCGGGGGAAAAAAAAGGAAAGAAAAAGAAACCTTGTTTTCCCAGGGAGTGGGGTGGGGGTCTGGAAGTCACAATGAAAGAAAACAGAAGTCTGTAAAGAGAAAGTATGACGGAACTGGGATTAGAAAGGAAAAAAAAAGAATAGAAAAAGGAGGAAGGTAGGGAATCTGGCAATTTTGTTTAAGGGCAGTTTTGGGGGGTTTTTTTGGCCACACCACGTGGCATGTGGGATCTTAGTTCCCCGACCAGGGATCGAACCCGTGCCCCCTGCAATGGAAGCGAGGAGTCTTAACCACCAGACCACCAGGTTAGTCCCTTTACGGGCGGTTTATACGGCTGTTAATCTATGATTCATTCCCTCCTCTCACCCCCGGAAATGAAAATAGGTTTGTTTTCCCAATTCTGAAAATACATAAGTACATCTAGAACTGGAAGGATACACCCCAAATTTTGGGAATGGGACTATGGATTTGGGGGGAAACAATTTTTTTACACTAAGTCCTTCTGTATCTTTTCTATGTTTCTAACAACAAAAATGTATCTCATACTTTTTGTATCATCACATTTAAGGCCGTGCTACCGTAGCAATACCACCAAGCATGCCTCTTGTCTTTCTGGTTTTCTTTCCCTCCCTCTCTCCTTCCTCAGGCTGGTCCATGCCCTGAAGCTAAGAACTCAGCACCCAGTCATCTCTGAGCAGTGACAACCAGGCAAAAGTAAAACTCCAAGTTTCCTTAAAAAGTTCAACATAGAATGACCGTATGTGACCAGCAATTCCACTCCTGGGTTGCTGCGCAAAAGAATTGAAAATAGATGTTCAAACAAACTGGTGCCCGAGTATTCACAGCAGCACGAATGCTAACAGCCAAAACGTGAAAACCACCCAAATGTCCATCCACAGATGAATGGATAAAAACAAATGTGGTCTATCCATACAACAGAGATTATCTAGCCATAACAAGGAATGAAATACTGTACATGCTACAACACGGATGAACCCTAAAAACAGAAAGTGAAAGAAACCAGACATAAAAGGTCACATGTTGTATGACGCCTTTTCATATGAAATACCCATAATAGTCAACTCTATACAGACACAGAACAGACTGGTGGTTGCCAGGGGCCAGGGGTGGGAAGGAATGGGGAGTTACTGCCTAATGGATACATGGGCTCCTTTTGGGGTGATGAACATGTTCTGGATCTAGAGAGAGGTGATGTCTGCACAACAGCGTTAATGTACTGTCACGGAACTATATACTTGACAGTGGTTAAAATGCTAGAGTCTATGTTGTGATATGACTTCTACCTCAATTAAAAAAAAATAAAGCAAAGTTCCAAACTGTGTGACCTTGGGCCTCTCTGAGCCTACAGAATGATCAGATGACAGCACAATCACACAGGCTGGTTGTGAGGCTTCCAAGCGATGTGTGTGTAAAGTGCTTGGCACGGTGCTGGGCGCGTAGAAGGGGACCAGTGAGCAATGAAGCTGCCCCCGCCGGGACGACGATTATTACGTGGCACTGTGAAAGCCAACTCACCTGCAAGTGGTGGGGTTTCTGTGTTGTCAAATTGTCCTTTTAGTTAAACACCAACAAGCAGAAGACAGTTGGGGAGGGGTGCTGTGTGAGATGAAAGACTAAAGAAGAGAGTGGCTCTTCTCTATTTATGGTATATTTATATCTAGATTATATTTATACTAGAATTCTCTCCTGTGTCAAGGTAGGAAATGCAGTTAACTTGGTCCTAGAAAGGCAAAGGGTGGCTTTGTCAGTGGTCCCCCAAGGAACAACCCACAAGCTGTTGCTTTTCTGCCCCCTTCCACAGGCTTGGAGACATGCGTCCTTGACTGCCTCCTGTTTTATGGGGGCAGAAGGGGCTATGTGTAGGTGAGAGGGCTCCACCTATGCAAAGGCCCTTACCTGGAAGCAGCTTTAAAAATCTAAGAATGGACAGATGGGGGCAAGAAGGACTATCCCCCTTCTTATCTGGGAATTAATTATTTGCAACAAAATTAGCAGAACTCAGAACTTCCTGAGGCAAGGTGAACCCCCTTGTGGCTGACAGTCGGCCTGGGAAGAGGGGAGGGAGGAATGAATAGGATTTCAGGCTGTCATGGAAACTTTTCTTTCCTGGGGCCTCTGAGCATATGGCAGGTGTCCTGAAAAATCCGTTCCTGCTGCCCAAGGCTGGCTGCTGTCCTCAGACATGTGGGTGAGGGCCTCTGCCTCTCCCTCTGAAAGGCCCCCTCCCTCTGCCACGGCAGCAGGCACAAAGGAGTCCCCAGTGCGCACCTCTCATCCCAGCTCCCCAGACAGATGCTGGGAGCCTCGGTGAACCCATGGAAATCCGAGTACCCTGCCCCCAGGGCCCTCGAGGCAACCCGCAGATCTCAGACGGCAGCAGGCCAGAGGCCACGGTGCAGACTCCTCGAGGGCCGCTGCAGCGGGGACAAACCCCCCAGCTCCTCCCAAGACGAAACAGAGCTGCGTGCTGATTTGAGACTTTGAAGTAGTGAGCAGGCTGGACTCCCAGCAAGACAGGCCACCCTGTATAACATGGGAAATCCAGTTGGCTCAAGGTAGAGAAAATCACAAGTCAGGAGGCTGTAAACCCAGAGCAGCCAAAGGGATTAAGATAACAGCAGGTGGCAGATGCCAGGGTGGAAAACAAGGCAGAATTCTGAAAACTCTAAAGCCATGTGTCTGGACCTGGGTGATTGTGCTGGAGGGTCTGTAGCAGCATGCCAGGGACAGACAAAGCCACAGGAGAAAATGGGCATCAGAGGGAATCAAGCACTGGGGAATGGGGAAGGGACCCATAAAATAAAATAGGACAATAACATATTGTAGCGGAGAATGTAAGATGTGATTGAATTTTAAGGAGAAAAGACTAGATGTCAAGGAAATGTGACTGCAGCTGGCCACTTTGGGGTGTCCCACTCGTCTGCATGAAGGGCAACTTGGCCCAGCTCTAAGGGAAACTCTGGCTCCATTCATTTCCTTTAGCCCACAAATATTGTTTTCATTTTATTTCATTTTATTTTCTTTGGCCACACCACATGGCATGTGGGATCCTAGTTCCCCAACCAGGGATAGAACTCCCGCCCCCAGCTCTGGAAGCACGAGAGTCCACAAATCTTATTTTTTGAGGCCTTACTATGTGTTCCTTTCCCTCCCTGAAACTCACTGCTTAGCGGGGGGAGGTGAGTGTCAATCAAAAGTCCATGAGGCCATGCGGCTGTACCTCAGGGATGCCTTATGTACACCCCACTCCCAAGGCGGCAGGGGAGGCTTTCTCAGGGATGTGAGTACAGGGCCCAAGCGCCATTTAACCAGGACCAGATGGGCAGGGGGAAGGAATGGGAAGTGCTGTGGGCAGAGGGAACAGCATGTGCAAAGATCTGTGACAGGAGGGGCTTGGCTGGAACCTAGGGATGGAAGAGGAGAAAGGCCTGAGGTCAGAGAGGCAGGACCCTGACGGACGGTCCTTCTAAGACTGTCGGAAAATCAGGGGGCAATTTTTAGTTGCAGCGTGGCATGGCAGACTGTGCTTTAAGCAGATGACCAGAGTAGTAGCATATTTATTTCCTACCTAGGCAGACAGATGGTCAAAGCCATGCCGTGTTTTGTTTTGTTTTTTTAAGATTTTTTTTTTTTTTGGATGTGGACCATTTTTAAAGTCTTTGTTGAATTTGTTACAATATTGCTTCTGTTTTATGTTTTGGTTTTTCGGCCGTGAGGCATGTGGGATCTTAGCTCCCCGACCAGGGATCGAACCCGCACCCCCTGCATTGGAAGGCGAAGTTTTAACCACTGGACCGCCAGGGAAGTCCCCATGCTGTGTGTTTAGTGAGGCCTCACTGGAAGATGCAAACTCCAAGAGGCCTGTGCCCAGGCCTGGAGACTACACAATGGGTCCTGCTTGGGGCCCACACAGTCACATTTCTAAACACCTCTAAGAACAGTGGTTGCTAGGGCTCCCCCCCTCCACCCCGGCCAGCAATTTCAGAAGCCCTATGTCAGAAAGCAGGTAACATGGGGTTAAGACACAGGTTCTGGCACCATGCAGTTCTGGGCTCAAATCCTGTCTGCTATAGATGAGCTGGGTGACCCAAGGCAAGTTTCTTAACCTCTCTGTGCCTCGGTGAAATGGGGGTACTAAAAGTATCTGTCTTCTAGTGTCACTGTGTGGATTCATTAAGATCAAGCTGCTAAAATCCTCATCCCTTGGCCTGGTACATTATAGATGCTAAAGAAAATGTTGGTAATTATCACTATGGTTCGCATTCAGCTAAGGATGAACACGGAAGACGTGCAAAGACCATGGAAATGTAGAACGATTCGGGAGCGCCCGGGCTCACCGGGTGAGGAAACAGCACAGGGAAAGAAGTGGGTTCCACGTACTTGCGAGCAGAAGGCAGGAGACTGCCACAGCGTAGAGCTGCTTGGAGGTGGTGATGTTATAGCGATCCAGGAAGTGGTCCAGCAGGTAGACGGCCAGGTGCCGGGCAGCGGGGCAGAGCTGGCAGTGGCTGCTCAGCAGGGTTAAGATGTCAACAAAGAACCGGCGGCTCTTCAGGAGCGGGGAGTGGGCTCGGAAGGTGGGCAGCTTCAGCTCCTGGAACAGGCAGGGCAGAAGAGGGGTCAGGGCTGTCTCCCGAGAGCCTCAGAGGCCCACCTGCTGGCTGGTGAGGAAGCATTGATTCCCTCTACACCCTCTTCATTTTCCTTCAAGTCCCAGGATGGCAGTTCCTCTATTCTAGAAACTCCTGGACCGTCTCCCACCTGCCCTCACTGAGCATAGGCTCGTAACGTGTCAAGAACATGAAGACAGAGGCAGGTGAAGGAGCGGGTCATTCCCAGCAAAAGCTCGACTATCTGAGATGCACGAGGCCATAAAACATGTAGGAGGCCTTGAGTTGGAGACCCACATCCAAATCTTGGTTCCTCTACTCAACCAGTTTGACGGACCTTGGTCAGCCTGCCTTCACCTTCATTTCTTCCTCAACAGCAGAGGATTAAATGAAAAATGGATGTGAAGCACCTATTTTGAAAAAATTCACCATAAAAATGTTATTAAAATAACAGTACAAAGAACTCCCAAATAGCCTTCACCCAGATTCATTAGTTGTTGACATATTACGTTTTCTCTCTCTGCAGACATACGTGCTTTTTTCTAAAAGTAAGTTCTAGACATTATATATCCCCCAGGAGGTGACTTTTCCTTTGTAATTCATACACTGCCGTGTCACCTGAATTTATTTAGTCTAACGCAATAAAAACCAACAAGAGAAATGTCACCCAATCAAGATTTTTATGACGGAAAAATTTTTCTTGTATATCTACCATATTTATAATTTAACCAAAGTAGACAAGACACAATTTATTTAGGAAATGTCTTAGCAACATTTTGTCAAACAGGGAAACAAAATTGAGGAAAAACAGGAAAAGAAATGCTGGCAGAAAGGGAATTGTGAGAGCTCACTAAGGGCAGCGTCCCTGGGGGAGGAGATTAAAACAAATTGGTGCCCATCCTCCGTCTAATGCCCTCTCTTAACCCTGGGGCTTTACTTAAATAGCAACAGCTCTGGGATGAGAAGATATCTGTTCACTCACTCATTCAAGAGATATCAGTTCATTCATTTCACTCAGTATCAAGTACCTCCTATACATCAGGCATTATTCTAGGCACAGGAGGTACAATCTGGAATGAGGTAGAAACAGACCTAAATATAAGATTAAAACTATAAAACTCTGGAAAAAACACAGGAGCAAATCTTCATGACTTTAGATTAGGCAATGGCTTCTCTGATCTGGCATCCAAGACAGAAGGAACAAAAAAAGAAAAAAATGCATAAGTTCGACTTCAAAATTTAGAACTTTCAAAAGCTTCCCTGGTGGCGCAGTAGTTGAGAATCCGCCTGCCGATGCAGGGGACATGGGTTCGTGCCCCAGTCTGGGAGGATCCCACATGCCGCGGAGCGGCTAGGCCCGTGAGCCATCATGGCGCTGAGCCTGCGCGTCCGGAGCCTGTGCTCCGCAACAGGAGAGGTCACAACAGTGAGAGGCCCACGTACCGCAAAACAAACAAACAAACAAAAAAACAACAAAAAAAGAAAAGATAACATCAAGAAAGTGAAAAGACAAACCACAGAATGGGAGAAAATGTTTGGAAATCATATATCAACAAGAGACTCTAATTCAGAATATATAAAGAACTCTTACAACTCAGCAATAAAAAGACAAACAACCCAATTTAAAAATGGGCAAAAGGGCTTCCCTGGTGGCGCAGTGGTTGAGAGTCCACCTGCCAATACACGGGACACGGGTTCGAGCCCCGGTCCGGGAAGATCCCACACGCTGCGGAGCGGCTGGGCCCGTGAGCCACGGCCGCTGAGCCTGCGCGTCCGGAGCCTATGCTCCACAACGGGAGAGGCCACAACAGTGAGAGGCCCGCGTACCGCAAAAAAAAAAAAAAAAAAGGGCAAAGGACTGAATAGATATTTCTTCACAGAAGATATAGAAATTGCCAATAAGCACATGAAAAGATTCTCACATTACTAATCATTAGGAAAATGCAAATCAAAAGCACAATCAGATACCACCTCACATCCATTAGAATGGCTATTATAAAAACCAAAACCAAAAGAGAAAATAAACAAGTGTTAGCGAGAATGTGGACAAAATGGAACAAACTGGAAGCCTCAATACACTGCTGGTGGAAAAGCAAAATAGTGCAGCCAGTGTGGAAAACGATCTGGCAGCTGCTCAAAATGTGAAACACAGAGTTACCACATGACCCAGCAGTTCCAATCCTTGGTGTATTCCCAAGAGATGGAAACACAGGACCACATAAAACCTTGTACTGGAATGTTGATAGTGGCATTATTCATAATAGTCCCCAAATGGAAACAACCCAACTGTCCATCAACTGATGAATGGAAAAATATGGTCTGTCCATCCCATGGAATATTATTAGGCCACAAAAACAAATGAAATACTGATATGTGTTACGACATGGATGAACCTTGAAAACATTATGTTAAGTAAAAAAAATCCAATCATAAAAGGCCACATATCCTGTGATTCCCTTTATATGAAATGTCCAGTATAGGAAAATCTGTTGACCAAAACTGCCTGCCTCAGCCAGGCACAATAATAACCACTTGCACGAGTTGTGCCACAACAGGAGGTCCCGATAGGGCACACTGCCGCTGAAAACTAACCAGAATTCGGGAGGGGCCAAAAGGAGGGAGGAGACGTTGGCCCATAATATGTCCTGCCAACCTCCCAGAAACCCTCACGCTGGAATCCATCTTGGCTGAGAGATGCACACACCATCAGGAAGGACCTTAGTCAGACCAAACAGGGGCACAAGCAAGATGACTGGCCAGAGACAACCTGGAAAGCTAACCCCATCACCATAAAACCTGAGACTGTGAGTCACGCGGCACAGCAGTTCTCCTGGGCTCCCTTATTCCACTGTTCTCTGCCCGGGCGCCCCTTCCCAATAAAGTCTTTTGCCCTGTAAGGATAACGTGTCTCCTCGGACAATACATTTCCAAGCGTTAGACAAGAGTCCACTCTTGGGCCCTGGAAGCGGCCCCCCTTTCGGTAACAAATCCATACAAACAGAAAGCAGATTAGCAACTGCTGGGAGCTGGGGGCAGTTGGGGAGGTTAGTGGCAGGGGGACCTGCCAATGGATATGGGGTTTCTTTTAGGGATGATGGAAATGTTCTGAAATTAGATAGTGTGGATGGTTGCACAACTCTGTGAATACCCTAAAAGCAATTGAATGTATACTTCAAAAGGGTGAATTTTATGGTGTGTGACTTGTATCTCAATAAAGCTGTTATAAAAAAATAAGATGGACACATCACCCACTCTCATGGAGTTTATGGCCCAGTTAGAAAGAGATGGCCATCAAAGAATAAGGCAACTGCAGAGTTCCAAACCATGATCAACACTACGGAGGAAAGCTGTGGACTCTGGGAAAGCTCCTCTGAAAGCGAAGCCTGGTGGAGATTTCATGCTGGGATCTCTTTTCTTCTGGCTTATTCCCCCAGAGCCCTGAGTCCACAACACAGCTCTCTCAGTAGCCCTAGAGCTGTGCTCAAGGAAGATGCCCAAAGCCTGAATCAATTATTTCCTGTTCCTAACATTATACATGAAGAACTGAGTTTGACAAAGTCCTACAAAACCCCAGGGCTTAACTAACTAGCAATATTAGATCTGAGACTAGAAGAATTTTAACGTATCCTTTTTCTCAACCTTTTAATTTTTTAATCATGGAGAAAATCTTTTTTTAATAAACAATTTTTTAATTGAAGTATACTTGAGTCACAATATTTTGTTAGTTTCAGGTGTACAGCAAAGTGATTCGGTTAACATATATATATATTTTTTTCAGATTCTTTTCCACTATAGGTTATTACAAGATATTGAATATAGTTTCCTGTACTATACAGTAAACAATCCTTATTGTTTATCTATTTTATATATAGTAGTACATATCTATTAATTCCATACTCCTAATTTATCCACCGCCCCCTCTTCCCCTTTGGTAACCATAAATTTGTTTTCTATGTCGGTGAATCTGTTTCTGTTTTATAAATAAATTCATTTGCATTGTTCTTTAGATTCCACATATAAGTGATATCACATATTTGTCTTTCTCTGCCTGACTCACTTCACTTAATATGATAATCTCTAGGTCAGTCCAACCATGTTGCTGCAAATGGCATTATTTCATACTTTTTATGGCTGAGTAATATTCCATTGTATATATGTGCCACATCTTCTTTACCCAGTCATCTGTCAGTGGACACTTAGGTTGCTTCCATGTCTTGGCTATTGTAAATAGTGCTGCTATGAACATTGGGGAGCATATATATTTTTGAGTTAGAGCCTTTGTCTTTTCTGGATATATGCTCAGGAGTGGGATTGCTGGATCATATGGCAATTATATTTTTAGTTTTTTAAGGAACCTCCATACTGTTTTCCATAGTGGCTGCACCAATTCACATACCCACCAAGTATAGGAGGGTTCCCTTTTCTCCCCATCCTCTCCAGCATTTATGATTTGTAGACTTTTTCAATCATGGAGAAAATCTTAACTTCTTTATGGAAAAGATCTGACTTCTCTGTGTATTATTCATCTGTGTTGTTTGATGGATTCATGCTGCTCCTTGAATGTGGGGGTCTGGGTCTGCTCTTGCTTATGTTTGTTTTGCCACCACCCTGGTGTGATGAGAACATGGTCAGGTGCCCGAAACTAAATAGTGAAGGAGTGAAGGAAGGGAGGGGAACAGGAAGGGAGGGACTGCAGTGATGAGTATCAACCACCCAGGGCCCAGAGGAAGGTGTGGCTATCTGTGTAGAGTAGCAGGTCCGTGGGGACTTCAAGGAGAAGAGACCTGTCTAGCCAAATTCTGGAAGGATGTCTAGGAATTAACCTGTTGAAGAAGCAGGAAGGAAAGGAAGCTCAGCAGGAAAAACAGCACCTGCAAGGCGACACTGGTGTCCTGTCTGGGGAATCTGGAGCCCTTGGAACAGCCGGAGAGGGAGGGTATGCTTGAACAAAGCAGGCTGCGAGGGTGGGCAGGGTCCCAGCCTGTATGTCCTGCTAAGATATCCGGCCTGCCCTGAGGGCAATGGGGAGCCAGCGAAGGGTTGAGAGCAGGGCACTGACGTGGGTGCAGCAGCCACGTGGGAAGACCGCTCAGCCAGGCTCGTCCTGGGCTACAGCCAGACAGCTGGAATCAGCAGCCAGCGTGTGGCTGCAGCCCCTCAACGACAGGGCCCTCTCCCCACCCTCCAGCAGCCTCCACAAGCTTGCAGCCTACTTGGGCATTTCCTCTAAGCAGAGGGCTCTACGGCTCCTGACGAGAAGCAAGCAGTCACAGATCCTTGGTGTTCCACAGGCAGCAGCTGGGGGAAATTAGCCAAGCGACCTTTGGCCCAGGCCGCGCTGCCCTCATCAAGGCGGTTCAAAGGCCCCAAACACAGTAAGTCAGATATGCAATGTCCTGACTTCCCTCCCGGCTCAGCTCAGCCCAGCCAAGCTTCACTCCCTCCCTCTGGATTTTCCCTTGTGTCAAGAGAAACTCAAAGCAATACGTTGTAGGTCTTTCCTCTGAACACTCCCCCGGGAAAAGGGCCCACTGGCTTGAGCAGATTCTCACAGGAGGCCATCGGTGCATAAAAGAAAAAGCTATGGACCTTCAGAACAGGCAACAATAGCTCCGGAAGGAGTTAGCAGGGAGGGCTTCCTGGAGAAGGCTGGTCTCAAGGGTGGGCAGGCTTCTGAACACTAGCACAGATGCCTGCGATGCTTCCCAGCCCCATTTCTTCTCCTCCCTCAGACACGGGTTTAAAGGTCACTTCCTGAGAGAGGCTTTCTCTGACCTGTCATCATTCCAGATCAGGTGCCCCTTGTTTTCTCTCTTAGCACGCTGTTCTTCGCAGCCAGGTATTTACTTATTTATGTGTCTTTTCCTGCTAAACACTAGCTTCAGAGAACAGGAGCCATGTCCATCTTGCCGATACCATCTGCCCAGCGCCCAGAGCCTGGCCCAGGGGCAGGTGCTCAAAAAAATATCTGCACGAGCAAAAAGGAATGAACAGCCATCAAAAGTCATGGAGGAAACTTACATGCATATGACTAAGTGAAAGAAGTCAATCTGAAAAGGCTGCATACTATGACTCCAACTATATGACATTCTAGAAAAGGAAAAACTATGGAGAGAATGAGAAAAGATCAGTGGTAGCCAGGGGTTTGGTGGGGAGGAGATGAATAGGGGGAGCACAGAGGATTTTTAGGGCAGTGAAACTACTCTGTATGATACTATAATGATGGATACGTGTCCAAACTCACAGAATGTGCAACACCAAGAATGAACCCCAATGTAAACTGTGGACTTTGGGTGACAATAACTTGTCCATGTAGGTTCATTGGCTGTACCAATGGACCCCTCTGGGGGGGGCTGTTGATAGTGAAGGAGGCTGTGTGTGTGTCAGGGGGCGGCAGGGGTACATGGGGAATCTCTGTACCCTCCGTTCAGTACTGCTGTGAACCGAAAACTGCCCTAAAAAACAAAGTCAATTTAAAAAAAAAAAAAAATGAATGAACACAAGGACATCCCTCCCTGTTCCAAATACACCCATCCCTGCCATATATGGGGGAGCAACTTGGCACAGATTGTAAAGTCAGGCAGTTCTGGGGTGGAGTCTCACTTCCACTATTTACTAACCTTGGGCATGTGAATTCTGAACCCGTGTCCTCATGCAAAAAACGGGGGTCATAGTGCCACAACGTAAAGCATCTGGCACTTAACAGCACTCAAGCAAGCGTCAGTGGCCTTTCCCTCAAACTGGGCAATCAAATCTCAGGTAAGTTGAGCTTATCTGCCTCTGTCGGGCTCTCATAGGAAGCTGCTTTGTACGCTGGAACGAGACATTCTACCTGAGGGGTTATAGCTGGGCCTGGGGGTCTGTGCAGAAAAGGAAGCCTGACCACTCCACGTGCTCTGCGGAGCCCCGGAACCAAAGGGAATTAGGAGCTCTGAGCCTCTGCTTTTCTCCTGCACCTCAGAGCAGGGCGATTCTTTGGCAAATGAACAACAATGCGGGATGCCAGCATGCCTACCCTGCTTAGTTGAGAGTCCAGCCGATTACTCCCCTAACCCAATTAGCGGGGAAAGGCATTCATTACAAGGGCTTTGCTCTAAGGATCGCATTCCTCCCCAAGCACTCTTGACCTAAGTCAGCTCCGGGTGCATGAAGCCAGACCCTCCGCTGAGTGCTGAGTGGCCTGGATTCCAAAAACCAAAGAGCAGCCTGCTGAGAGGCGGCTCAGGAAGCTCTCCTGGATTAGGCAGGCACTTGGCAGGCACGCAGCAGCTGGCGCGGGCGGAAAGGGGGCAGGAACCAGTCAGGCAGGGTGACTTTGCTAGAGCTGGGGCCAGGGGCAGCATCGGCGTGGCCGGCACAAAAGCTGCGGGGAGGGCACTGAGAGGAGGGGCGGAGGGGCGGGCAGAAGCTTCCTGAAACTCTCCCTCCCCAGTTCTGGCTCTTTATCACCTGAGCCAGACGGGAGAGCACCTGTGCCTCAGGTACATCTAGAGGCGGGAGCACAGGGACAGATGGCCATGATAGGGTGAGGGCAGGGGGATCCACCTTAAAAAAAACCCTGCTCTTGTTATCTCAGTAGTTTACCATATTTTTTAAAATAATAACAATGGACTAGGAAAAAAACTATTACATGTATACCAAAGTGGTTACAGTGGTTATCTCAGAGGGCTGGGATCCCACATGATTTTTACTTTCACGCTTTTCAACACCGCCCAGATTTTTAAAAAACATTCACTGTAAAAAAAAAAAAAAAATCCGCTTTATTATTTCAATTACTGTGTTTCCAGTTTGAAAAAAATGGAGAGAGGGACTAGATACCCACTATATTAAGGCCCAGCTCAAACCTTATCCCCAAGGATTCCCTGGCAACCCTGAATCATCACTTTGACAAAATCAGCTCTTTAATAATAGCATCCCCCTTGCCAGTGCTGGGCTAAATATCCCGCTTCATCCTCACAAGATGCAAAGACCCCACCAAGGCACTACCCAGAAGTAGTGTTTTTCCTTGTTTCTTCTTTTTACTAATTATAAATTATGTGCTCACTGATACCTTTTCTAAAGTAAAAAAGAATAACAAATATCACTGATAATCCCTGGTGCAGCGAGAAGTACTGTTAAGTTTCACACGGATTCTTCGGATGTTTCTCTGTGCAAACTTTCACAGAACAGGAGCCTCATCTACAAGCATGTCCCTTTCACAGGAATCTGTGGTTTCAATGGCTGCCTGGAGTTTCATTGTGAGGTTGTGCTGTGACTTAACCAGACCCCCGATTCTGGACATTTGGGCTGTATCTCCTATCTTCCTTCGGGTGTCGTCTGAGAGGCCTTCCCTGACCCCCCTCTGCTGCAGCAGCCCTACAATCAGCAGTTACTGCTGACTCAAGTGTTCCATCTGTCGCCCCCGCCCTGCCTCTACCACCCACAATGTGATCTCCGGGAGGGAGGGAGCCACCTTTTTCCAGGTCTTGGTTGTACCCCTGGTACCCGGCACACAGTGAGGGCGAATGAGTATCTGTTGAATGAGGGCATGAATGTATGAATGAATGAATGGAGTGTTCTGTGATGAACACAGGTGCGACCCAAGCAAACACCAACTGGGGGAACTTCCCTCCACCTGGGGCCTTCTCTAACCTCCTCCCCTGAGTCTCCCTTACCTGGTCCTGCACCCTTCCCTGGGGTAACCAACGGGGTGGGGGAACAGCCCCCGAGTGGGAAACCCCAGGGATACCAGAGGTGCCATTTAGGGGGAGAGGAAGGCTGTAGGTGTCAAGACAGGCTTGAGTCCTTTAGAAACACTCTCTTTGCTGCCTAAGGGCTCTGCCTGAGGCTTTCAAAGCAGAAAGAGGACTTCCTGAGAGGTGCAGGGCTCCAAGAGAGGCCAGGGACAAGCGAATCATGACCCACATGAAGCCCCAAACCGAGCTACACACAGAGGCAGCAGGACCACCTGTAGAGGCTTTGGAGGTTTCCATGCTTCCCCCTCCCCTCCCCCCAGCACCGAGGTGCTGACCTTGGCAGAGGTTGGCAAACCCTCTGCACCTATGCTGGGCTCAGATGTGCATGGGAACATGGGCAAGGCCAGCCCCAAGTGCACTTCAACAGACCCTGAGCCCGTAGCCAGGACCCCAGCCCATCACTGTTGCAGGAGAGACGGGGAAGAAAATTCAGTGTGTGCCCCTCACAAACAGCCTCTGCCGGCATTTGAAGGCTTACCTCAGAGGGCTCTGAAGGTCACGCGTACTGTGAAAGTTCAGCCAGTCACCCCTGGTTTCTCATATTAGGGGAGAAAGGGAAGTCTTCATTTGACCCCTTGGTGTCCTGCACTGTGTTACTTTCTAATTGACTATTAACCCACTCTTTCTTCCGATCTCTGCTTAAAAGTCACTTCTGAAAAGTGTTCCCTGGTCATGCCCCTGTCAGTCCCCGAGCATCCAGGACTTTCCAGCCATCCATCCATCCATCCCTCCATCCACCCCTGCCTCCCTCCCCCCATACAAGCACCACCTTCTTCACCCCTGACTGGGCATCAGGAGGGCAGGGACTGGGTTCATCTTGTTGGGCTCTGTGACCCCAGCGCCTGACACAAAAGAGATACTCAATACTTACCCAAATCTCCAAATTTGGGGAACCGCAAATACTTGAAATGAAAAGGTAAGAAAAAATGAGTTGCTCCTGATCTCAGGTTGAATAAAATTATTCATCTAGTTGAGCAATTCCAACTACCCACAAAGCCCGGCAGTGTGAGGATGGGGGGTGGGGTGGGGGAAATGCTGAATTCCAGGGGAAGAGAAAGCTGTCCTTGCCTTAGGGTGGTGTGTGCCTCAGTCTACTCAACAGCAACACAGGGTGACCGAGGAAGAAGAAGGTCAGTGTTTACAGAGGGCTGGGAGCTTTAAGAATCATAATTTATGCCCTCCACACTTGATCATGCCAAAGGTAATGCTTCCCAACATGTGTTCCATGACACCCCAGCCCCTGAAAAAAGAGTTCTCTGGGCCATTAGTTTGGGAAACACTACATACACATTAGCCCATTAGAGGCCCTGAAACATTTGTTCAGGAAAAAACTTACATAGTCTTGAGAAACGCTAGGTTAAATTTATTTATCCACAGACCACTACCACCCGCTGTCCTTTTTCAGGGGCAGACTAACAACATCCCAGAGAGCTTGTTCTGTGAAATGGTGCTTTAGGGTGCCGGCAGCTGGGCCCCGGTGCGCTGGGGAAAATGAAACCCCGGCGCATCTGCAAGGCAAGACTCTGGTGAAAATCCTTGGCTTACTGCCTAATAATGTGATGATTCGAAATCAAGAGATTAACTGAAAAGCTTGCTGAGATTAAAAACCCCAGCTTCCACCTGAAGAATGGCCCCTGGTAAGAATTTCCACATGGCTGTGGTATTAGGAGCCTAGGAGGGGCACAAGAGGCCACAGACGCCAGCCACAGAAGCCCCGGGCAGCCAAGTGCTGGCTGCCCTGCCTTGAGGGGTCCAGGGACTGGGCCCAAGATTAAATCTCCTGCCCCGTCCCATCTCTTTTATATATATATATATATATATATATATTTATAACTTTGGCAGCTCCCAATTCTCCGTAAACCACAGACCTGGTTCCTCCTTGGTTACCCTCTGTTGCTACTGGATAGACTGAGGCACATGTCAGCCCAAGGCAAGGACAGAGCTTTCTCTTTCCCCTGGAATTCAGCTCCCTGAGCTTTATACCTCCCCTCTGGTCTTCACGAGTATCTGGACTTGCTCATTATGATGAATGTACCATATTTATAATTTGAAAACATGTATGTATCATATTTATAATTTGAAAGCTTATATGTATGTATCATATTATACATACCATTTTATATATACGTATCATATTTATAATTGGAAAGCTTCTATGTCATTTGCCAGACACTGCATCCCATGCATTTTGTCCTCTCATCCTCCAACAGGCCCAGGAGATGGGGATCGTCAGCATGCCAGTATTCCAGACAAGGATGGCTCAGAGAGGCTAAGTAACCTGCCGAAGGGCTCCTAGTTAATAAAGGACAGATGTGGGCTTCCCTGGTGGCGCAGTGGTTGAGAGTCCGCCTGCCGATGCAGGGGACGCGGGTTCGTGCCCCGGTCCGGGAGGATCCCACACGCTGTAGAGCGGCTGGGCCCGTGAGCCATGGCCGCTGAGCCTGCGCGTCTGGAGCCTGTGCTCCGCAACAATAACACAACAGTGAGAGGCCCGCGTACCGCAAAAATAAATAAATAAATAAAATAAAATAAATGACGGATGTGAATCTGGGCTTTCTGACTCCGTGATCTTAACACTATGTTTTGGGGTCCCCATGGGATATCTTAACACTATGTTTTGGGGTCCCCATGGGATTTGTGTTTTCCTTCCAAAATAATGCTATAGTTAACTGATTATAAAATATCTCATCACTACAGAAATCGGAGAAAATACGATGAATACAAAGAAAATTTAAATCACCAGCAATCTCTCCACCAGGAGATAACTGTGAGTATGTATGAGTGTCGATATATGCCCTTCTGACACTGTTTCTCTGCACACAGACACCCCCGACAATTTAACCCAATTTAGGCTCTCCATCCCAACACCCACCCTCTTGACATGGGCCCGGGCAGAGGTACTGCCACTAACAATAGTACCCAGGAGACTGAGGCACAGAAGTTCAGTGGCCAAGGCCACATTCCGGGTTAGTGGCAAATCCTGGCTTGGACATCAGAGGAGCTGGCCGGGCCCGGGGTGTGACATTGCTTTGAGCGTGACAATTGCTTCATACAGCCCAAGGTGCGGAGCACGGCTGAGCTGCTCTCCCACACCAGCCACTGAAAGAAAACCACTCTGGGTCTCCTCCCGTGCTTCCCACCATGCTCATCCTCCCCGCTGCCAACGGCTACCTCCCGAGGGAGGCTGGGCCTCCAGGCTCTGGGCCAGCTGCTTGGGAAACAGCTCCAGGGGTTGAGTCGGCCTGAGAACAAAGAGCTGCAAGACGTGAAGAAACGCCATGGGTAACCAAGGTGACCAACAGGAAGTGGAGACATGCAAATTGAAAGGGAAAAAGAAAGGGGACGAGGTGGGTTGGTTCTTCAGAGGCCTCAGGAGGACACACCACAGACCTGGGAGGCCCTGCAAAGCCGGAGGATCACTCACCCTCCCTTCCTCTCTTGCCCGATTGCTTCATAAACCCCGAGGAGACATTTTCCGTAAAGAATCAACTTCTCTGCGGGAACAGTATTTCAACATTCTCGAGAGGGTGGCTTGCAGTACATGAAGCCAACAATGCTGGTGACATCCTCTCCTGCTGATATCTGGCCTGCAGCTTCCTTCCAGCAGAGAGAAAGGTCACCCCCAGCCACCCCATCTCTCCCGGGCCCCCTGAACTCTGCAAATGGCAGGAAGGCCAGCTCCAAACACACCTCCTCATTCCCAGAACCGAAAACACCCACAACCTTTGTATTAAACGCCCCCAGAGTTCTTCCATTCAGCAGCTTCCTGATATGACCATGCCCCACACCTTCTCGACTGGGGGTGCCCCTCATTCTCCCACACCCTCCATCACCTGGGGGAGGGGTCATGATGTGCCCCCTTCTACGGTGGTTCTCTGCAACAGGTCCAACCCTGGACTCTCTCTTCCTGTTCCCCTGGGTCACCATTCCTACGCTGTGGCCTCAAAAGCTCTTCACTCCACACTTCCAGCTCCCCTCCCCAGTTTCCAGATTCCTTCTGATGGATTCTCCTGGGCACCCAGACCCTACCGTGCAGCCCAAAACGAGTCAGTTAGGGTAACCACCACCACTAACCCCCGGTCACTCCAGCTGGGACTCCAGTCCCTTGCTGACCTGGGTTTCTGCAACCGTGGTCAGTTGATCACAGGCACTGGAATCTCCTGGGGATCTACTGAAACATGGAGGCTGCCCCCAGGTCCTGAGTTGGATAGCGTTTCACCCAGATTCATGTCCACCCAAAACCTCAGAATGTGACCTTATTTGGAAACAGTCTTTACAGATGCAATCAAGTTAAAATGAGGTCACATTGGATTAGTGTGGAGCCTAATCCAATGACTGGTGTCCTTATAGGAAGAGAAAACAGAGACGCACAGACATACAAAGGGAAGATCAGGCAAAGACAAACACATGCAGAGGGCCAGGTGAGGATGGAAGCAGAGAACGGAGGGATGCAGCTACACGCCAAGGAACGCGCAGGGTGGCCGGCAACCACCAGATGTTGGAAGAAACAAGGAAAGATCTTCCCTGCGAGCCTTTGGAGGGATCACGGCCCTGCAGACACCTCGATTTCAAACTTCGGGCCTCTACAACTGTGAGGGAATAAACTTCTGTTGTTTTAAGTCACCCAGTTTGAGGCAGCCCTAGGAATCTATTACACTCCCCATTTCCTGACTTACTGAATCAGACGTCCTGGGATGGAGTTGGGCACCTAAATATGCTTTACAAGCACTTCATGTGAGCCTGATGCTTGACTATAAGCTCCGTGAAGACAATTTTGTTTTGTTCATCGCTTATATCCCCAGTAGCTAGCAGTGTGTGGCATGTGGTCGGCTGCTAAAAAACATGTGTTGAATGCAAGAATGAACCTGCGCCGACGTGCAAGAACTACTAGTGCCTTGCTTGATCAGGACATTAAGGCAACTTTCATTATCAAATAAGATAATACGCAACAAACATTCAACAACGTCTGGCATACTGTGTCCAACAAACACCTACTCCCTTAATTTAGAGGGCAGTGGGAGTCTTGAAAGATTACACAGAAACTAGCAATTAATTGCTGGAAGGAGCTTTCTAAGAACACTGCTCATCATGAAAAAGGCCAATCCCTCAGCAATGGAAAATCTCTCTGTTCCAACAAGTAAGAAACATGAAATCTTTCACTGTTTGTTAACTAGTCCTTTTGACCCTATTTCCTAAAACTCTCAAGTCTCCCCACTTCCTGCCCTGGTTCAGAAGCCATCTCCTTGGATCATTACTAACACCCAGGTCTCCAAGGCCAAGGTCATTTTCCAGTGATTCAGCCCTCGCTCCTCACAGCTCTCCATGTGTTTCAGGATAAGTGTAAACACCTACGGAGACCTGCATCCCAGAGCCAATGCTCCCGGTCCATCTCCCCCTCCTTCCCTACTCACCAGACCGCCCCGGCAGGTCACTGATGTGTGACTATCACACGGGGCCCTGAGCCCTGGTAGATGAACTTCCTCCACATCTCACCTTCTCTTGGAAGCTCTTCACACTTCCCTAGGCAATGGGGTGTCACCGCTGGTACAGTGGTTAAGAGTGTGTGCTTTGGGGCTTCCCTGGTGGCGCAGTGGTTGAGAGTCCGCCTGCCGATGCAGGGGACATCGGTTCGTGCCCCGGTCCGGGAGGATCCCACGTGCCGCGGAGCGGCTGGGCCCGTGAGCCATGGCCGCTGAGCCCGCGCGTCCGGAGCCTGTGCTCCGCAACGGGAGGGGCCGCGACAGTGAGAGGCCCACGTACCACACGCACAAAAATAGAGTGTGTGCTTTGGAGCCAGGTTGCCTGGGTTCAAGTCTTGGCTCTGCCATCTACCTGCTGTATGACGTTGGGGAAGTTATTTAACTCTCTGCACTTTAGCAGGCTCATCTGGAAAGTGGGGATAAAATGAGGAAAATTTAGTACTTACTAGAGGGGGTTGCCGGAGGATTTAGATAACAGGAGGGAACATACTGTCGAGCACACAACAAGCACCCATTAACTGGGAATAGCATTGCTACATTTCACTGGCTGTTACGACCATTAACAAATAGAATGGCCAGAAGTGGTCTGAGATGATTAGCCTCAGCTGTGCTAAGAACACCCCCCTCTCCCAACCCCCAGGACCGGAGTGGGGCTTGGGGCTGTGGTATCTCCTGGGAGAGCCTCTCAGGGTCTGCAGGTCATACACGGAGTTCAGCAAATGACTGCCTAATGAAGAAGCCGTCTGCCAGTAAGCCACGGGGATGGTCCAAGGAAATGAGCCAGAACTCTGCCTTCCCAGATTCACGGCCAGGCCACCTGTGGCCACCCGGCTTCCTCCCTCCTGATCCAAATGCTGAATCCCCTTCACCTGAACCAGTCTTCCAGGGAGGATTCCTACCTGGGAAGGTGTCGCTAGGGGTTTGACTGAAGTTCCCCCAGAAAGTGCTTTATGGCCCATCTTAAAAGTAGCCATGCAAGATAAACCCTGAAATATTAAGGGATAATGGAGTATTATGTCTGCATCTTGGTCCAGGAGGGGAAAGAAACCGCCTGACAGAAAAAGGGGATGATAAGGCAAATGTGTTAAAGTGTTTACAACTGTGTACTGTGCTGGCAACTCTGCTAAGTTTGATAATATTTCAAAACAGAAAGTTAACACTAAAAGAAGAGACCAACAAGAGATTTCCACTCAGAGCCAACAGCTCTGTACCACTCGCCCCGGGGTGGAACCGCCGCTGAGGGGAAGTCCCTGTTACACATCGCTGCCTTCAAGGCTGCGTGCGACTCCTCTGCTTTTTCAAAGTCAGACTCCGGACAGCAGACCGCGAGGTTTTAAGGTCCCAGCTCCCCCACTTAATGGGGGCCTTGGCCAAGTGCTGAAGCCCTTGGAGGCTGTTTCTCTCCCAATAGATGGAGTTACTGGCAGCCGTGCTACCTACCCCAGACCAGGCATCCGTGATGAGCACACACCAAGGGGCTTGTGGCTACTCTGCTCAGAACTGGGGAAACATGGCCCCAGCCTGCTCTCACGCACCTGCCGTCCAGAGAGGGAGCCAAATCCAAATGGAACAATCCCACTAAGAAGTGTACAATTACAAGTCATGCTGGGTGCTGAAGGCATAATCGAGGGTAGTCTGAGAACGTCACAGGGGTGCAGACTGACCTTGTGTGCGAGTGGGAGAAGGTTCCTCTGAGGAAGTGATGTTTGACGGCCAACTAGAGAACAAGGAGATTGCAGCATATTCTAGTCCCACAGAGTAGGGAAGTATACAAGCCAAACTGTTAACAGTGAACGCAAGTTAAGGATACCATGAGGAAGTAATAGGCCAAATTAAGAACAGGGGGTGTCCCTCAGGACAAATGACCTGGTTTCTCCAAAACCCAATGGCATGAAAAAAACAATTTTAAGGAGCTGGGAGACAGGGAAACCATTACAGAATAAAAGACTTAAGAGTAATTTTTTAAAACCTACTGAATAGAAGATATTTGCAAATGATATGACTGATGAGGGGTTAATATCCAACATATATAAACAGCTCATACAACTCAACATCAAAGAAACAAACAATCCAATTAAAAAATGGGCAGAACTGAACAGACATTTTTCCAAAGAGGAAATGAAGATGTCCAACAGGCACATGAAAAGACACTCAACATCACTAATCATCAGGGAAATGTAAATGAAAACCACAACGAAATAGATTACCACCTCACACCTGTAGAATGGCCATCATCAAAAGAGCACAAATAACAAATGTTGGCAAGAATGTGGAGAAAAGAGAACCCACCTACACTGTTTGTGGAAATGCAAATCGGTGCAGCCACTGTGGAGAACAGTATGAGATTTCCCAAAAAACTAAAACCAGAACTACCATATGACCCAGCAATTCCACTCCTGGGTATATATGTGGAAAAACAAAACCCAAAAAACAGAAACACTAATTCAAAAAGATACAGGTACCTCCATGTTCATAGCAGTGTTATTTACAATTGCCAAGGTATGGGAGCAACCTAAGTGTCCTTCAACAGATGAATGGATAAATAAGATGTGGTACATATATACAACGGAATACTACTCAGCCATAAAAAGAATGAAATTTTGCCATTTGCAGCAACATGGATGGACTTGGAGGGCATTATGGTAAGTGAAATAAGTCAGACAGAGAAAGACAAATACTGTATGATATCATACGTGGAACCTAAAAAATACAACAGACTAGTGAATATAACAAAAAAGCAGACTTACCGATATAGAGAACAAACTAGTGGTTACCAGTGGGGAGAGGGAAAGGGGGTGGGACAATATAGAAGCAGGGGATTTAAAAAAAGGGTTATTACAGGATTATATGAAATCATGTATGTGACACTTTTGAAAATTATAAAGCACTATAGAATTTAAAGAAACTTACATTCAATTAAAAAAATATGCATGGATCTTATCTGGATTGTGATTTTGAACAATGCAACTATAAATGCCATTTCTGAGACAGCTGTGAGAACTGAATTATGGACTGAGCAATAGATTATTAATGAATGACGGTGAGTTTTGTAATAATGGCATAGTTGTTATGTCAAAAAAAGAGGTTTTTATTGCTTAGTAGATATTTATGGGTGAAATGACATGCTGTCTGGGGAAAATGAAACAGGTACTGAAGCTGGGTAGAGGGTACATGGGGATTCATTCCACTTTTCTTTCTACTTTTGTGTATCTTTTAAAATTTCTATGATAAAAAGGAAAACACAGTGGTGCACTCCAAAGAGTCAGCAGTACTGAGTTACTTGCATTTTTTTTTACAAGGATCAGGAAATTAATTGTTATTAAGCAGAAAGTTATCTACCTCATCATATTTGATAACTCCACCTAGTTTAGTGTATGCATGAACCACAGTGAAACCAATTCCCCTCTGATGGGCATTTAGGTTTTCTCCAAGTTTTCCTTACAATAACTGAATCCATCCAATTCCTGATGCTTTTCTCTGTTCTTCCGATCTACCTCACTCCTTGTCATCCCAACCCACCCACGCAAGTCAATGGATGACTGTTTTTGGACTAAGTAAGTAGCTGGTGCTACCAGGGGAGATGTCCCTAGCACAAAGAAGGCCCAGGCCCTGGTACCATCTGTTCCAGTGACCTTGCAAGGGAGCCAGTGCCGCAGGACAATTCAAATTCCACCTCAAGATTCAAGTTTCCAAGTAACTGCCACTTGGGGGTAGAGGGAAGCACACACTGCAACAATGGGGCTCAGAGGGAGCCTGGGGAGTTTTCTGGCCAGGGCCAAAGGTCAGCAGCCCTCACCCAGCCTGACACAGGTCTCAGGCTGGTTCCCCGCTGCATATGGGCCTCCCCAGATCCTGGAAAGTATTCAGAGTTCTCTACCCCTTCCTTTCCATCCGTTAGCACTTTTCCCATTCTGGGTTCCTGATTCTTTTAAACATAGCCAAGGGACACCATTTTGACCTACTGAAATGGCATGGAATTTTTTTTTTTAATAAGTTTATTTATTTTATTTATTTTTGGCTGCGTTGGGTCTTTATTGCTGCGTGTCAGCTTTCTCTAGTTGCAGTGAGCGGGGGCTGCTCTCCATTGCGGTGTGTGGGCTTCTCACTGAGGTGGCTTCTATTATTGCAGAGCATGGGCTCTAGGCGCACGGGCTTCAGTAGTTGTGGCTCGCGGGCTCTAGAGCGCAGGCTCAGTAGTTGCGGTGCACGAGCTTAGTTGCTCTGCAGCATGTGGGATCTTCCTGGACCAGGGCTTGAACCCGTGTCCCCTGCACTGGCAGGTGGATTCTTAACCTCTGAGCCACGAGGGAAGCCCAGCATGGACTTTTCTTTTTTTTTAAAGGCTAATATCCAGGGTTAGCAAAGTCACTGGGAAGCTGACACCCTCCCACACCACTGGTGCAAGTGCAGGCTGGTGCAAGTTTTGATAATTTATTAACTGGTGAAACTCAAAGTTCTTAAAATCACACCCCAAGACCAGCAATTCCATTTTAGGCATTTATTCTCATGAGCACACTCGCAGACAGAAGAATAGGATCACCACTGCAGTGCTGTGTAAAATCAAATGGTACAGGAGAAATGACCCAAAAGACCATCAAGAGGGAGATGAATGAACAAATTATGTAATACACATACTGTGGAATATTACTCAGCAATAAAAAAGAAATAAACTCCTAATAGATACAACATAGGTGAATCTCAAAAATGTTCTCAAAAGTGAATCTCAGGGGCTTCCCTGGTGGCGCAGTGGTTGAGAGTCCGCCTGCCAATGCAGGGGACACGGGTTCGTGTCCCAGTCCGGGAAGATCCCACATGCCGCAGAGGGGCTGGGCCCGTGAGCCATGGCTGCTGAGCCTGCGCGTCCGGAGCCTGTGCTCCGCAACGGGAGAGGCCACAACAGTGAGAGGCCCGCGTACCGCAAAAAAAAAAAAGTGAATCTCAAAAGTGAATCTCTAAGTTAAAAAAGGCAGACAGAAAAGAGCACATACATATAACTCCATTTATATGACACTCTGGAAAACACAAACTAATCCACACAGACAAAAAAGCAGATCAGTGATTGCCTGGGGCTGGGAGCATGATGGGGTGAGTGACTGAGAAAAGGTACCTGGGAACTTTCTAGGTTGATGGCAATGTTCTGTATCTTGACTATGCTGGTAGTTACATGAGTATATACATTTGTCAAAACTCACTGTATACTCAAAACTGCATATGCACTTAAGATCTGTACATTGTATTATATATAAATTAACTTCAATTTAAAAAAATGAAAACGCAGCTCCATCTAAGTATCTAACAAAGAAATGAGTTAAATCATGGTATATCCATACAATAAAACATTATGCATGATACCGGAGAAGAATAGTTAATGACATACAAAGTTACTTAGTATATGCAGTTAAGAAAAAAATTGTTATGAAACTATAATATACTATGATAACATTTATATAAAATAAAATGTATATATTTGGATAAAAAATTACCAAAAAGAAATATTTTGTTCATTCATTCAACACAAATATATTGAGTATCTACACTATACCTTTATTGTTACAATGAGCAGAAAAGACCAAAAAAAAAAAAATCCCTTCTCGTCATGGAGCTTCTGTTTGGTTGTTTCATAAAAAATATTTAAATTATTAAACTGTACACATTTAAAAACATCAAATGGTACAGGGAAGTGTGTAAATGCTACTACCACTTGTGTTAGAACACACACACTTGGTTTGTTCATGCGGAGAACAACTCTGGAAGGATTCATGAGAAACTGGGATCAGCGGTACCTTTCAGGGAGGAAAACTAGAGCCTCTTCACCATCCACCCTTTCATATAACCTGGGTGTTTTTCCTTTTTGCCATGTTCTTTTATTGTCTATTCTAAATAAACACAATCGTTTCTAATTTTTTGCTAAAGTCCAATAATCAGGAGTTGGGTGGAGAAGAATGATATGGAAATGTGAGCATGACATACTACAAAATCAACAAAGTGTTCTGAGAAAAGATATTTTCCATTTTTACTAAAAAAAACCTCCAAAATAAAAATGTATTGTGATGACAGGCACACAAAGAAACAGAAGAACCTACACCAAAATGTCAACAAATTACTTCCAAGGGGTGGGATTGTGGGGGGGAATTTTACTGTCTTCAAAAAGACAAATACCACCTCCTAGGACATGCCCAAGACCCAACGGAGGGTTCCTGGGAAGCATTCCTGCACCACCGTTCACCAGGCCCCCGCAAGTCCACCTAAGCCTCGTCCTTCCATTCTGTGCTCCCCCAGTGGCTGTGTCTGCAGCAGGTGAAGGGATGGACACCCCTTGCCCTCCCTCCACACCTCATCACACTGGTCTGGGAATCCCGAGATATCACACACACCTCATGCCTGCGAGGGGCTCACAATCTAGTGAGTAGGACAAGTTACTACACAGGTGACAAGGACAATGAAAGAAGCATGAGGTTGGGGCCAGGACACATGGGGGAAGGGAGAGAGGCCTGAAGGACCAGGAAGTTGGCCCTCAAGCTGACAGCCATCCCATGACCTAATTTCATCATGTGTACCCAGAACCTGCTAATTTTAAACTTGGGTGGATGCATCTTTTGGCAAAAAAAAAAAAAAAAAAAGTGGCTGTCAGTCTAATCTGAACACTCCTTGGGGCATACAGCTGGTTACTAGGAAAACACCAACAGCCTCATTGTCACCATCAGCATGGTGGGGATGATCTGCTCCTCCCCCCATGTTCAGTGAAGAAGTTCAAGGGCACAGGTGTGATAAGGAAGAATCCTGACTCCCCTGTACTGACTGGCACCCCCAGCCCCAGCAGAAAAGTAGTCAAAGGAGGAGGGCTCTAGCTCTGCTCCAGCAGAAGCAGTAAGGCCAGGTAGGATGATCAAAGGAGTAATTTAATATTTGAAAACAAATTAAGACCTACAAGGTCTTAATTTCCAAAATATACAAACAGTTCATACAACTCAATAACAAAAAAACAAACAACCCAATCAAAAATTGGCCAGAAGACCTAAACAGACATTTCTCCAAAGAAGCCATACAGATGGCCAACAGGCACATGAAAAGATGCTCAACATTGCTAATTATTAGAGAAATGCAAATCAAAACTACAATGAGGTATTACCTCATACTGGTCAGAATGGCCGCCATTAAAAAGTCTACAAATAATAAATACTGGAGAGAGTATGGATAAAAGGGAATCCTCCTACACTGTTGGTGGGAATGTAAGTTGGTGCAGCCACTACGGAAAACAGTATGCAGTATGGAGGTTCCTTAAAAAATGAAAAAATAGAGTCACCATATGATCCAGCAATCCCACTCCTGGGCATATATCTGGAGAAAAACATGGTCCAAAAGGGTATATGTACCCCAAAGGTCACAGCAGCTCTATTTACAATAGCCAAGACATGGAAGCAACCTAAATGTCCATCAACAGAGGAATGGATAAAGAAGATGTGGTACATATATATACAATGGAATATTACTCAGCCATTAAAAAGAATGAAATAATGCCATTTGCAGCAACATGAATGGACCTAGAGATTATCATCCTAAGTAAAGTAAGACAGAAAGACAGACAAATACCATATGATATCACTTATATACGGAATCTAAAATATGATACAAGTTAATTTATTTAGGAAGCAGAAACAGACTCATAGATGTAGAAAACAAACTTATGGTTACCAAAGGGAAAAGGTGGGTGGGAAGGGATAAATTAGGAGTTTGGGATTAACATATACACACTACTACATATAAAATAGATAAACAAGGACCTACTGTAGAGCACAGGGAATTATATTCAGTATCTTTTTTTTTTTTTTTTTTTTGACTGCACCACGTGGCATGCCGGATGTTAGTTCCCTGACCAGGGACTGAACCCACACCCCCTGCAGTGGAAGCGTGGAGTCTTAACCACTGGACCGCCAGGGAAGTCCCTCAATATCTTGTAATAAACCATAGTGGAAAAGAATATGAAAAAGTATATATATATATTATATGATATATATATATCATATATATGATATATATGATATATATACATCATATATATATCTCATATATATCATATATATGATATATATATATATATTATATATGAAGACCCTGTCACACTCGCGAACCCCTCAGAGAGGGTGGTCACAAACTCCAAGCCTTACCCTAACCACTCATGTCACAAAAGGGGCTGTCGGCCTCCCCCGGAGTGGTCGTTAAGTGGAAAAGCATAGAAAAGCACAGCACCTGTCAAGTAGCCGCCACGTGCCTCACACGGCTCTCAGGTTCTCTCACTGAATCCTAACATTCCTAGAAAACATTTCCCCCAGTTTACAGAAGAGGAAATTAAAGAAAATTCACTCATCTCATCCTTCTGCAGAGGGGGGCTCTGTTCTGGACACTGCTGCCCCGCACTGAACGCGACAAACACAGGCTTGTTCTTGTGGAATGTACATTCTCGTGTGGGGGAAAAGATAATAAGCAAACAGAAAATAATCCCAGATACTCGTTAAACGCTATATAGAAAACAAAACAGGATGATTCGATTGAGGGACACAGAGGAACAGTTATAGAGAAAAGGAGACTCCAGATAGAGGGAACAACAGCCTGTGCAAAGGCCCTGAGGCATGAAGGAGCTTGACTTATTCAAGGAAGAGAAAGGAGGTCAGAATGGTATGGGGTAGGAGACAAGGCAGGAGAGCAGGCCAGGGCTGGACTGTGTCAGGTAACAGAGGTGGTTATAAGGACTGGAAATTATAACTGCAATGGGATGACGGTAGAGGTCTTTAAGCAGAGAAGTGACACAATCTAGGTTCTGCCTGTTGTGGGAAGAATGAACACTGGGGCCAGGTTTAAAGAGGTTTAGAGAGGCTAAATAAGCACCTCAAGGTTTCACTGCCATTAGTAGCTTGCATTCAACACCAAGGTTTGTTTCCCCAGTGTCACATTTTATATACTGTAGTATAACACTATACTGGAATCTCATATCTGACAAAGCCGGGGGGGGGGCTCCCACTATCTCTGTCATCCCAGGCTTGCTTCCTACACCAGTCAAGTGAGGATAACTGCTCCTGGTTCTATGATGACAATTCAACAGCCTAGATGGAAACACACTTTGTATTCATCTGGCAGCATTCAACAAACAAAGAGTATGACATTATAAGCAAGGAAAGCCAGCGTAGAGAAAAGGGAACCCTCCTACATTGTTGGTGGGAATGTAAATTGGTACAGCCACTATGGAAAACAGTATGGAGGTTCCTCAAAAAACTTAAACTAGAGTTGCCACATGATCGAGCAATCCCACTCCTGGGCATATATCCAGAGAAAATTCTAATTTGAAAAGATACATGCAGTACTTCCCTGGTGGCTCAGTCGTTAAGAATCTGCCTGCCAATGCAAGGGACACGGGTTTGATCCCAGGTCCGGGAAGATTCCAGATGCCGCGGAGCAACTAAGCCCATGCGCCACAACTACTGAGCCTGCGCTCTAGAGCCCGTGCTCCTCAACAAGAGAAGCCACCACAACGAGAAGCCTATGCACAGCAACGAAGAGTAGCCCCGCTTGCAGCAACCAGAGAAAGCCCGTGCGCAGCCACGAAGATCCAACGCAGCCAAAAATAAAATATTAATTAATTTAAAAAAAAGAAATGAACAGAAAAGACACAGGCACCCCTATGTTCACAGCAGCACTGTTTACAATAGCCAAGACAAGGAAGCAACCTAAATGTCCATCAACAGATGAATGGATGAAGAAGATGTGATATATATATACAATGGAATACTACTTGGCCATAAAAAAGAATGAAATAATGTCATTTACAGCAACATGGATGAACATAGAGATTATAATACTAAAAGAAGTAAGTCAGAAAGAGAAAGGCAAATACCATATATTACTTATATGTGGAATCTAAAATATGATACAAATGAACTTATTTACAAAACAGAAACAGACTCACAGAAACAGAGAACAAACTTATGGTTACCAAAGGGGGAAGAGGGTGAGGAAAGGATAAATTAGGAGTTTGGAATTAGCAGATGCAAACTATTACCTATAGCGTAGATAAACAACAAGGTCCTACAGTATAGCACAGGCAACTATATTCAGTATCTTGTAACAAACCATAACAGAAAAGAATATGAAAAAGAATATGTATATGTATGTATAATTGAATCACTTTCCTGTACACCAGAAACTAACACAACATTGTAAATCAACTATACTTCAATTAAAAAAAGAAACCCAGGATTTACCCTAATAAGACCAGCTTCAAGTCACAGGTGACCCCGAGTATCAACCCAGTGAGTTTTCTGTCTCTAACCTGAAAAACCTGGACAAACCCGTCCTCCTTCAAGGTAGGCAGCCTAACAGTGAACCAATATGGCATTATGGCATGGGTGAGGCACAATTATTGGGGAACTGCCTGCCCTGCTCCTCTGAGTGGCTGGAAGAGAGATTAGAACAATCTTGCTTAAATACAAAAGGTTGAGGATTCTCAGGTAGTTGAGCTGGTTGAGTTTATACTGCTCTCAGAAATCCTTCCTGCTAGAAAGGACCAATGAGGTCAAAGCCATTCCTCCTAAGCTATGAGCAGAACTAACAACCACTTGAGCCTACAATGAACAAGGAAGCCCAATTTCCACGGCAGCCCTCACTAATTTATTTAGCCACCACCTCCAGAAAAGGACCAAGACCTTACTGCCTGGTCCACCATCCCACTGCCCCAGCTTTTTAATTGAAACACCAAGACCTGGATTTCTTCTCCAGAAGCCTAAAATATGCTTGCACCTTGGGCCATTCTGTTCTGGGAAGAAGACCAAGGGGAGCAGAGGAAAGCCACAGCCCGGACAAGCAATGCAAGATGGAGATAGACTAGGTACAGGAAAAAAGAAAAAATAATTTTACTAGAAGACAGCTACCCCCTGATGAGGAAAAAACCCTGAAAAGCTGGTGACTTTTTAAGCAGAACTCCATAGACATCGGGTGCAAATGCACTGGATGAGACCTGTTTGTGTAGGGAGCCAGCTAATCCACTAAGAAGACCTCTCCCTCCCTGTACTGGGTTGAATGGTGTCCCCCCCAGAATTCATGTCTACCCAGAACCTAAAAATGTGGTCTTATTTGGAAATAGGGTCTTGTCAGATGTAATTAGTTAAATTAAGATGAGGTCACACTGGATTAAAGTAGCCCCTATTCCAATGACAGGTGTCCTTATAAGGAGAGAAAATACAGATAGAACACCATGTGACAATAGAGACAGAGATGGGAGTGATGCCTCACGAGCCAAGGAATGCCAAGGAGTAGCATGGCCTTGCCAACACCTTGATTTTGGACTTCTAGCCTCCAGAACTGTGAGAGAGCATATTTTTATTGTGTAAATCCCCAGGTTTATGGTACTTTGTCCCAGCAGCCCTAGGAAACCAAGACACACCTTTATTTCACACCTGTTCCCCAAACCACCCAGGGGCAGGAGACAAGACACACAGGCCACATCTCTAACCCACCTGGACTCTTCCACCTTCCGGGAGCCCATCAGCACTTCTCCCTTTGAGGTGAGGGGAAAGCAGAGATCACATTTCAGGTGCCTCCACCTTCTGCCACCAGCGGCAAACTGGCAGGGGAGTGTTTGTTGTCTCCCCACATTCTCTTAGTTTTGTAGCCTCTCCTTTATTTATTTATTATTATTATTTTTTAACATCTTTATCGGAGTATAATTGCTTTACAACGGTGTGTTAGTTTCTGCTTTATAACAAAGTGAATCAGCTGTACATATACATATATCCCCATATCCCCTCCCTCTCGCGTCTCCCTCCCACCCTCCCTATCCCACCCCTCTAGGTGGTCACAAAGCACCGAGCTGATCTCCCTGTGCTATGTGGCTGCTTCCCACTAGCTATATATTTTACATCTGGTATATATGTATATATACCAGTGTATATATGTCGATGCTACTATCACTTCGCCCCAGCTTCCCCCTCCCCACCATGTCCTCAAGCCCATTCTCTATGTCTGCGTCTTTATTCCTGTCCTGCCCCTAGGTTCATCAGAACCATTTTTTCTTTTTTTTTTTAGATTCCATATATACGTGTTAGCATACGGTATTTGTTTTTCTCTTTCTGACTTACTTCACTCTGTATGACAGACTCTAGGTCCATCCACCTCGCTACAAATTTCGTTTCTTTTTATGGCTGAGTAATATTCCATTGTATATATGTGCCACGTCTTCTTTATCCATTCATCTGTCGATTAGGTTGCTTCCATGTCCTGACTATTGTAAATAGTGCTGTGTAGCCTCTACTTCAATGTTTCTTAAATCTTATTCAGTCCCATCCTAGATATATTTGGGGTGGGGCATTAACTACGTATGCCTTATACTATCATTTACCTAATTATTCTTTATGTAAAGTCACTACTTTTACTTAAATTTATTTTAAAAGGAACTACATCGTTACAATATATGGAAAATCATCATCAGTTAGCCTATGCAGAACTTGCTCGATATATATGTTTTTAAATTGCACATTAAAGTAAATACACGATGATTATTTTTTTTAAGTTCATTCACGTACCCTTTAAAATAATCTCGGGTGACAGTACTATGGGAAATACCACCTTAAGGGGTACAGTTTAGTCGTCTGAGAACTCTGGGCTCTTAAGCAGAAAAACCAATTTAAGCTCTCCAGTCTCGTTTCTCACCTCACGACTGTCCCAGGAGGAGGCTAAGAGCAGGAGGAAAGAAAAGCACCGAGAGTTCCTAGTTCCCACGCAGGGCGACCTGAGGATACGGAGTCGAGAGCGAAAGGGACTTTAAATACCCAGACCTGCGAGTGACAAGGGCGGGGACGGACTGACCTTCTCGCGCAGGGTGCAGTGGACGTCCGAGGCGACACGCCCTTCCCACCACGGCTCATCCATCATCGAGTCTACAGCGCCGCGACGCGAGGCTACCGGGCTCTCAGGGCGCACCCTGTGTGGACACGGGCAACTTCAGCGGCCGTAGCGCGCCCCCCGGCATCCCATCCTCTCTCGTCCTCGGCCGGGGTCTCTGCCGGGCGCCCCCTCCTGTCCCGCTCAGCGGAGCTGGCGGTCGCCTCCCATCCCGGGAAGGTTGCAGTGCCCCCTCCCCTCTATTCGCGGGACCTGAGGCGACCTGGAGCTGTGCAACAACTTGCAGAATTTTTATCTTCCCTTTTGCAAAAGTTACAGAGAAAGTTGCCGACTTCGCTAGCTCTCCAGAGGCCAGGGCTCAGGCAGCGGCCACCGGCTCGCCGTCCCCAACTCCTCCCCCGCCGCCCAGCCTTTGTCCTGCTCCCACATCCTGCCCTCCAGCCGGGGCGAAACTCACGCATCCCTCTCCGGGCGTGGAGGGCTGCGGGCGCCAGGCCCCCCCGGCCCAGGGCCGAGCTGGCTGTGCCCTGGGGTGCCTGCACGCGGATGGGCCCTAGCGCTGGGCGCTCCACGCTCTTGACTGCCGCCTCCGTAGCCCGGCTAGCCCCCGCCACCGCCGCGCCCCTGCGTGCGCTCGGGTCCCGCCGCGGCTCGCAGCCTCGGGGCCGCCGGGGGCCTTCCTCCCTCGCCGGGGGAATTGGGGGCCGGGCCTCGCGCATGCGCCGCCGGCCCCCGCACCCCGCGGGGCGGGGGGCTGGGAACTGGAGTCTTTCTTTCGCCGGCGCTGGCTGCGTTTCCTGTCAGCCCTCCTCCCCCGCCTCAGTGGAAAGCTTCCTCTCACCTTCGCGTGGGCGCCGGGTGGCCTCCTGGGCACCCCGCGGACTCACGCGGGCAGCGCTGGGACCGCGGCGCCGGCACCGCGGCGCCACCTGCGCGCGCCACTCGTGAAGGGCGCGGGCAGAATGCCCCCAGAAAGTTCTCTCTCCCGCGTGCGCTGTTCTAGCCAACCTCCCGTCGGTTCCACCTGGTTGTTTTTTTATTTCTTTTTTTTTTTTTAACCGGCCCTGCAATGGGGAGGTGGATTTCCAAACGGACAGTTCCCACGAAATCGCCAGAAATTCCGCTCTTGATTATTCACGAGTCCCTGATTCTAAAGGAGGCTCAGTAAATCAACGGATATTTTTTTATGCTCCTGCAAGGTATAAATTGTACGCCTTACATTGGGAGAAAACCAGTCTTTTTGGAGGGCCCGCTGGATGGAAGGCATTGTCTTTTTAATTGAGTTGATTGTTTTCGGAAAGGCACGCCCTTTAATTAGCTCCTCTGATGGCACAGAAGATTGATTGGTTTTTGTGATTCTTCTGGACGTTCACAGATCTGTTTCAAATCCAGCTAGCAACTGGGTGACTTTTGCCATGTTCCTCAGACTCTGTAAGCTTGGAACCCTCATGTGTAAATTGGGAATAAAAATTGCACCAACCTGCTGGAGATACTGAATCATTAAATAAGATACTTCATATAAAGGGATAATCGCCATGCCAAGTATAAAACAAACAACAAATAGCTGCCACTAAAGAGCCTTTGGTTTCTGACTGGTACCCAAGTACCCACCTGGAAAAAAAATTTTTAAATCAGCTTTAATAAGCTTCAATAGGTGCTTAAAGAGAAGTTTTAATATAAAAAATAAATTTAAAAAACTACTGTGAGGGGCTTCCCTGGTGGCGCAGTGGTTGAGAATCTGCCTGCTGATGCAGGGGGCACGGGTTCGAGCCTTGATCTGGGAGGATCCCACATGCCGCGGAGCAACTAGGCCCGTGAGCCACAACTGCTGAGCCTGCGCGTCTGGAGCCTGTGCTCCGCAACAAGAGAGGCCGCGATAGTGAGAGGCCCGCGCACCGCGATGAAGAGTGGCCCCCCGCTTGCCGCAACTAGAGAAAGCTCTCGCACAGAAACAAAGACCCAACACAGCCAAAAATAAATAAATAAATATTAAAGGCAAAAGAAGAAAGGGGAAATTGTAGATAGAGTAAGGATCTAGTTTAAAAAAAAAAACTACTGTGAAAGTGAAAACTAAGAATAAACAATAAGTGCAGGCTCTTAATAAAGAAATTATAAAGGTTAAACATAATAAGAAAGGCTTGAAGAAATAGAAATAGGTGAAAATATCAACTTTACTCAAATTAACTCAATAAAATTCTAACGATTGTGGGTAGATGGGGGTGGGGGAGGGATGACACTTTTTGTAACACTCAAATGGAGGAATATCTATGGCAAACGCTAAGATTTTTATATTTTAAAAATGGGGTATAGATCTATATATTGCCAAATCTTAAAACATATTGCAAAGCTATAATTCAAACAGTGGTGTTGACACAAGAATGGATGGATTAAAAAAAAAAAGAATGGATGGATAAGTATCAGTGGAATAATTGAAAGTTTAGAAACATCCTACATACTTAAAAATTAACTGTGTGAGAAATGTGGCCTTTCACTTTTGAGGGGAAAAGGATAAATTCTTCAATAAATTGGGCAGGGGAAATTAGCTACCTTGGGGGAAAAAAGTAAAACTAGGGATTTATTTAAAGCATCATCAAAATAAATATAAGAACTTGTCAAATGACAAAACTAAGACAATTTAGTAATGAGTTTGATGTTCTTTATTTAAGGGAAAACAATTCATGAATTGGGAGAGTGTAGTGCCTCACAAGCGGTGAACATTCTTCCCAAGGGATTTGGGGCAAAAGCGAGTTTTATAGAGCATTAGAAGAGGCAACGAGGAAACAGGGCATGATTGGCTAGGAGGTCCTGTTTTCTAGGGTAAGGTGAGCCAGCTTTAACTGAGCTGGAGGACTGTGATTGGTGTAGTTAGGTTTCCTAGACAGCGAGGTGTTTCCCATAAGTGCAGGCTGATTTAGGTTTAGATTTGTGATGTAGGCCAGGCCACTGGGGCAGCCTCCATTTGGTGGGTCCCAACATACAATTTAACTTTTTCAAACCCAAAGAACTACAAAGAAATATCAACACCCCCCCCAAAAAAAAATCACAAGAGAACTAAAAGAAAACGCAGGTTATTTCAGAGGAGAAGGCCTAGAGCTTAAGGCATAGGAAGAAACAAAAGGCCAGGATGAGTATATATATTTTAATAAATGTGCGAGACTTAGACATCAAATATCACCAAAAGGGAAAATGACAAATTGGAGAAAATGTTTTTAACAAACATGGTAAAGGTTGATCTTACTATATAGACCTATTGTAAATCAATACATGTTATAAAACGCTAATACCTGAAATGCAGAAAAGGATGAACAGGCATGCATGATAGAAGAAATTCAGGGACTTCCCTGGTGGTCCAGTGGTAAGGAATCCACCTTCTAATGCAGGGGACGCAGGTTCGATCCCTGGTCGGGGAACTAAGATCTCACGTGCCACAGGGCAATTAAGCCTGTGTGCCGCAACTACTGAGCCCAAGCACCTCAACTAGAGAGCCGGTGTGTCGCAAACTACAGAGCCCACGTGCTCTGCAGCCCCTGCACCACAACTAGAGAGAAGCCCACATGCCACAACGAAGATCCCATGTGCCTCAACTAAGACCCAATGCAGCCAAAAATAATAAATAAATATTTTTAAAAAGAAAGAAGAAATTCAAATGGACAATTATCATTTTTTAAATGCTCATACTAGTAAAGACATTAAACATGTTTTAGAAACAAGGTATATCTTTGTCAAGAATTTTTAAGAACACAATACACAGGATTGACAAATATATAGTGTTGGTGGGAATATAAATTAATACCATCTTCTGAAAGACAATATCACTCAAAAACCTTAAAAATGTATCATTGTGGGCTCCCCTGGGGCGCAGGGGTTGCGAGTCCGCCTGCCGATGCAGGAGACACGGGTTCGTGCCCCGGTCCGGGAGGATCCCACATGCCGCGGAGCGGCTGGGCCCGTGAGCCATGGCCGCTGAGCCTGCGCGTCCGGAGCCTGTGCTCCGCAAGGGGAGAGGACACAACAGTGAGAGGCTCGCGTACCGCAAAAAAAAAAAAAAAAAAAAAAAAAAGTATCATTGTACTCATCTGCTCACGGGCCCAGCCACTCCGCGGCATGTGGGGTCCTCGTGGACCGGGGCACGAACCCGTGTCTCCTGTATCGGCAAGCGGACTCGCAACCCCTGCGCCACCAGGGAAGCCCCGAAAGATTTTTTTACAAGGGGTTTCATCAACAAATGCTCTTTTATCATAGTGAACTATTAGAACAGGGACTGGTTAAATAATAATTTGGCTCTTACCATTTTTTAAGAGAATGAATAATGACTTAAGAAAATGTTCACAAGACATTAAGTGAAAAAGGAGATTAGATTATGATCCCAATTGTATATTACATTCACACACAAACACAAAAGAAACAAAAAAGAAGTCCGTAAAAATATTAACTGTGTAATCAGAGTGGTAGGATTATGGGTAATTCTAATTAACTTTTTATTCTAGTATATCTGAATTTTCTAAATTTCTATAAGAAACATGCATTACTTTCGCAAAAAGGAAAGAAGAGTGAACGTTATTTTTAAGTAATCACCGATATATTTACTGGAGTGGCCTTCCATTGAATAACAATTCACAGTGTTGTTTTGTTTTTGGTTTGGTTTTGTTTCTTCATAGCAGTATTATTTCTTTCTCAGGCTACACCAAAAGAGGACAGACCTTTATTATTCACTGATTTGGAGTCTTCTTTTCCTAAACTTCAGCTCTCAGATATCTGGAGTTCCGATAGGTGAGAGGGAGACAGAATCTTGGGGCTTTTCTACCAGGGTATTTTAAGAAGATACTAAACATCATTTGTATTCTGCAGTCCTTTTTGTATCATTCTCAGGAGTCTATCGTTTTCCCAGTGTCTCTGAAAGATAAAAACGTGTTGCACTGATGGTTTTGGTAGTGAGTCCTGTCCGCAGGTAGCAATGATGTTGGTGCCCTCAGCAGAGGAAGCTTCCTCTGGTGCACAGCAGGGGAACAACACAACTGGAGTTACTTCTCCCACCCACTCCATTCCCAACTAAGCTAAGAAGTATCCATTCATTTATTCATTCATTCACTCAAAAAGTAAAACTGTATCAAGTGCTTACTGTGAGCTGATTACCACCCTCCCACTTCCAATCTCTGAAGCTCACAGGTTCGGAACCAAAGATTTAGAGCAAGGCCATCCTACCTCAAACTTTACCAGGTATAAAATGAGAAAAAAAATTTTTTTCTCTGACTTTCCAATCTTCCACAGAGGACAAATCAATCTAATATTATAAACTGCTCACTTTAACTTTCCTTTGTCTTTTTTTTTTTTCCATAGGCTATAAGCTCTCACATTAAAAATATATTTATGGTGAAATGAACGTGTTCTCATCCTAGTCCTAGGCCTTGTTCTCCTCCCCAAGGATAAGCAGCACCTTGTGTTTCCTTCCAGAAGTGATCCACACACTTACCAACATGAACACCCATGCCTTTCCCCCCTTTACACAAATGGCAGCATACGGAATGCATCCTTCTGCACCTTCTTCTTCCCTCTTGGTTGTTTCATGGCAGTGCCTGCAGAGCTGCACAGTTATCCCATAGTCCCATAGTATGGATCCATCATGATGTATGTAACCAGTCTTCTTTTGCTGGATACTTAGGTTGTTTCCAGTCTTTTGCTGCCATAACCACACTGCAGTGAATATCCTGGGTGGCAGGATGGTCAGTGACATAAATTCTTCAGGCACTCAGCTTTACAGGTCCTAAGCTGAGGCAAAGACTTTGAGTAGTATTTCCTTAGGGTCTTAATGGTTTGCATTGCTCCATTTAGGACCAAAGGCATGAAGCCTGGCTCAGTTTATAGGGACAGAAGGAAGACATCTGGGCTATAAACTTTGAGACATAAGCCTTGTTTACCACTTTGGTCTTTAACCAAAAACCAAGTCAACCCCGTTAACCTCTTTCTAGCTCTGTGCTCTACATAGTCTAAAGGACATTGGCCAAATCCTTTATGATCCTTGATTAGAAATTCTTGAGATATATTTCTACAGATTAGGTCTGAGACCCCAGCAGGAAGACTTTTAAAAAGCAGCATTTTGCAAACAAAACTCAGAACCTAGGATATTTATAAAGCTGGTCCATACTACTTTTTTCAATTAAAAAAATAGTATGAGGGGACTTCCCTGGTGGCGTGGTGGTTAATTTAAGAATCTGCCTGCCAATGCAGGGGACACGGGTTCGAGCCCTGGTCCGGGAAGATCCCACATGCCTTGCAGCAACTAAGCCCATGCGCCACAACTACTGAGCCTGCGCTCGAGAGCCTGTGAGCCACAACTACGGAGCCCACATGCCAAAAATACTGAAGCCTGTGTACCCTAGAGCCCAAGTGCCCCAACAAGTGAAGCCACCACAATGAAAGCCCGCACACCACAACAAAGAGCAGCTCCCACTCGCTGCAACTAGAGAAAGCCTGCATGCAGCAGTGAAGATCCAATGCAGCCAAAAATAAATAAATAAATACATTTTAAAAAATAGTATGAGATCAAAAAGGCACAAAAGGAATAAGAAAAAAAAAAATTTCCCTCTCGCTGGGCCAGTTCCTGGGTTGAGTTGTACAGGCTCAAGCTCAGGAGGGCCTTGTGCTTGACTTTAATGTTCTACTGTCACCACCTTGAAATTCTTAAGAGTTTTGTCTTTGAACCTGTGTTTTGTAAACAAAGTCCAGGAGGACAGAGGAGCATGCGTAGGAGCAGATGACATCTGTGACATAGGTGTCTGCCGTTCCTTGCTGCCCCATGAGCATGGAATTCTAGTGGACCTCCTAGGCCTGGGAGTTTAGTGAAATCCAAAGAAGTAGAAGGTAAGCGTGTTACCTCTATACCTGGAGGGCAGGAGGAACTGACAACCCTGAGAGCCTATACTTGCACTGCACTAGACTTGCTCTGAATGCAAAAAGAAGGTGTGACCGTTTCCTAAAGGCTGCTGTAAACAAAATACCACAAACTGGGTGGTTTAAAACAACAGAAATTTATTCTCTCACAATTCTGGAGGCTAGAACCCTGAAATCAAGGTGTCAGTGGGGCTATGCTCCCTCTGAGACTCTGGGTAGAACCCTTCCTTGCCTCTTTGAGCTTCTGGTGGTGGCCGTCAATCCGTTGCTTGCGGCTGCATCACTCCACTGTCTGCCCCTATCTTCACAACATTCTTATAAGGACAGTAGTCAGCCATCTAGGATTAAGGGCTCACCCCACTCCAGTAGGATCTCATCTTAACTAACTATATCTGGAATGACCCTGTGTCCAAATAAAATATTAGGACTTCAACATATTTGGGGGGGAGGACACAATTTAACCCATAACAGAAGGCAATAACATTCTGAGAAATATGAATGACCCAGGAAGCCTATCACAGCCTTTCTTACTGGTGTTGCTTCCTTGTATTAAGCTACCATGTATCATGACACAGAAGGAAAGGAAAAGGTGGGGCAACCTGTCATTCCTTTTCCTTTCCTCTCTTCCCGACTCATGAGTGAGCCAGAGGTAGAGAGTATTGATAAGATGTGCACATCTCAAGAAGTTCATTGCAACAGTATTCACAATAACCAAGACATGGCTAAGTGCCCATTGATGGATGAATGAATAAAGAAATTGTAGTATATATACAAAATGGAATATTATTCAGCCTTAAAAAAGAAGGGAATCCTGTCATGCATAACAACATGGATGAACCTGCAAGGCATTAAGCTAAGTGAAATAAGCCGAACACAAAAAGACAAGTACTGCATGGTATCACTTACACGTGGAAGCTAAAAGACTCGAATTCATAGAAGCAGATAGTAGAACAGTGGTTATCAGGGGTGGGGAGCTGGGGAAAACGGGGAGTTGTTGGTCAAAGGGTACAAAGTTGCAGTCCTCTAAGATGGGTAGGTTCTGGGGATCTAATGCACAGCATAGTGTCTGTAGATAGTAAAACTGCATTTTAGGGACTTCCCTGGTGGCCCAGTGGATAAGACTCCATGCTTCCAAGGCAGGGGACACGGGTTCCATCCCTGGCCAGGGAACTAGGATTCCACAAGTGGGGGGGCCAAAAAAAAAAAAACACAACAACAACAAAAACAAAAAACAGGTAACTATGTACAATGATGGGGTGATGGATATGTTAATTAGCTCAACTGTAGTAATCATTTCTCTATGTATATGTATGTCAAAACACATGTTGTACACCTTAAATGTATACAATTTTTATTAGAAAACAGAAACAAAAAAGCCAAAACAAAAGCAAAAAGGAGTGAAATTAAAAGTTGCATTAGTTGTGTGCAGCATTTCCACTGCTATTATATAAACTAAATACATATGAACATAAAAACTGTGAAATATGAATTGTGTGATTTCAGGGATCCTGCATATGAGTTAAATACTTTTGCATTGAAAAGTGGCAATGCACAATATAAAGATGAATGATAAAACTCACAGTAATATTTAAGTTTTTCTTTTCTTTTCTTTTTTTAAATTTTTGGTCATGCCATGTGGTTTGTGGGATCTCAGTTCCCCGGCCGGGAACTGAACCCACGCCTTGGGCTTTGGCAGTGAAAGCACAGAGTCCTAATCACTGGGCTGCCAGGGAATTCCCAGTTTTTCTTTACTTAGAACCTTAAATAGCAAATAAAACAATGACAAGTTGAGAGATGGCAGAAGAAAGGAAAAAAACTTTATATTTTAATAACTTTAACAGCACTTTTCCCTGCTTTTTGAACAAGGAGCGCCATGTTTTCATTGAGCACTGGGCCCTGCAAATGGAGCTAGCCCAGCTCCCACCTCTGGTCCCTCTGAACTCTACCCCAGAGGAAGCCCATTGCCATGGTCTGAATGTTTGTGTCCCCACCATCTCCTAAATTCATATGTTGAAATCCTAACACCCCAAGGTGATGCTATTAGGAGGTGGAGGCTTTGGGAGACGATTAGGTCATGAGGGTGGTGCCTTATAAAAGAGACCCTGGAGGGACCCCTGGCCCCTTCCGCCATGTTGAGGACACAGCGGGAAGGTGCTGGCTATGAACCAGGAGGTCACTAGAATGTGACCATGCTGGCACCTTGTTCTTTGTGTTCCCAGCCTCCAGAACTTCTGAGAAATAAATTCCTCTTGTTTATAAATGACCCAGTCTGTGGTATTTTGTTATAGTAGCCTGAATAGACTAAGACACCCCTTTATGTTTCCTCCCAAAGATATTCTATACCTTATGATTCTTAATCTGAACTCACCTATCCCCCTCCATGGGCAATCCTTGGGGCAAAAATTTCCCCTTCTCCCCACCATTACAATTTAGGCTCCTTGAAGACAAGGACAGTGCCTTATGTAAAGGAGGTGGTCCATACAGTTTTCCTGCATTAATAGATAAATGAGGGACATATGGGCCGCAGAGGTAATGGAGTCTGAAGGAATCAGCTGGCTCAGACTTCAGCTTGGTAAGGCATTATCCCAGTTTTCAAATGAGACTCAGAAAGTTGTAAGACCCTGGACACTTATGCTCTCTGGTAGTAAAAAGGAGGAACTACTGTTTCCTTAAAAGACTGTTGTGACTATGAAAAGGAGAAAGGTACATGGAAGTACAAACTACTCTCTAATATGTGTCACTCAAAACATGCCAGAACCTTTCTAGGACATTGCTTTTTTTTTTTTTTAATATTAATTAATTTATTTGGCTGTGCCAGGTCTTAGTTGCCATGTGCCGGTTCTTCATTGCGTCACACAGGATCTAGTTCCCCGACCAGGGATCAAACCCGGGCCCCCTGCAGTGGAAGGGTGGAGTCTTAACCGCTGGACCACCCGGGAAGTCCCAGGACATTGCTCTTTAGAGCGTAAAACAAGTGCTGTGTAAACTCACTGTGGGGAGTTGGCAAGCAGCTCTCCTTCCACAGGGCTCAGTTTCTCCTCTGTCAAAGGAGGGGATGGGATTAGATCCCCAGGGTGGGAAACAAACCCAGGGGGACCAAGGGGTCAGGAAGACAACGTGAGAGAATCTTGCTGGGTGGAAGAAAGCTCTCACAGCCCTCCTGTGTAACTTCCCTACCCCCACTCCCCACTCTGAAGGAGACACAGGGATAGAGAAGTACTCTTCTCTGTGAGGAAGACAACAGCACCTCCTAATAGCATGTTCAAGGGCCATGCAGCCGAGGCGCCGGGGGACAACAGGGAGTGGTGAGGATTGCGGTGAACCAGACAGCTCATGGCGCATCCCAAGTGAGGCACCCGCTGTTCTGCTCTGATTGTTCCAGCTCCAGAGTTTGGGTCCATTATTCCCAGTTTGTTAGATTTCTCAGAGAAAGAGGGAACCAAGATATCTCCTGATTTTTAAGATACTGGCTTTTTTTCCTTTCCTTTTCTTTCTTTTTTTTTTTTTAATGCTTATGGCCACCCCCAGCATCAGACCCATTTTGTGAACGCTGGACTAGGTGTGTGATAAGGAGCATTCCAGCCTGACTAGGAGTCTGTGGGGAACAATGGAACAAGAGCCTAAGAGCTCCCCAGACTCCAGGAGGAAATAAAAGCAGCCATTAACTTAAAAGCCCCTGAGCCTGCCAGACGCCCCTCCCCTGACAGACAATGAACAGGAAGGAAACTGAGACTGGACAGTAAAAAGCAACCAGACAAGCCTGCTGGGGCCTGCCGGTAGGACCCTCAAGCTGAGGAGGTCCTCACCGCCAGCAGCCGGCTGCTGATTTCCTCAGGCCACGGGATGCCAAGAGGTCACCTTCTATGAGGGGCTTCCACAGCTTGCAGGTGTGCAGAGACCCAGGCTTGAAGAGCCAAGAATTAGGGCAGCAGCTGCTCAGCTTGGGGGGCCTGAGGCTGGGGGTTAGGGGAGGGCGCTGGGTAATCTTCTATTTTGACATGTTTGGATTACACGGGTATCATTCTCCTTGTAACACTATTAAAACTTGATTAAAATATGTTGAAGATCCTGAACAACCCCACTCTCCTACCACCATTAGGCAACTGTGTGATATCAATGTGATGGTATCTGGGGCTGGGCACATGGAAGGTGGGGGGCATATACCCTGAGAAAACCATAATTCAAAAAGAGTCATGTACCAAAATGTTCATTGCAGCTCTATTTACAATAGCCAGGAGATGGAAACAACCTAAGTGTCCATCATCGGATGAATGGATAAAGAAGATGTGGCACATATATACAATGGAATATTACTCAGCCATAAAAAGAAACGAAATTGAGCTATTTGTAATGAGGTGGACAGACCTAGAGTCTGTCATACAGAGTGAAGTAAGTCAGAAAGAGAAAGACAAATACTGTATGCTTTATATGGAATTTAAGAAAAAAAAATGTCAAGAAGAACCTAGGGGAAAGACAGGAATAAAGACACAGACCTACTAGAGAATGGACTTGAGGATGTGGGGAGGGGGAAGGGTAAGCTGGGACAAAGTGAGAGAGTGGCATGGACATATACACACTACCGAACGTAAAATAGATAGCTAGTGGGAAGCAGCCGCATAGCACAGGGAGATCAGCTCGGTGGTTTGTGACCACCTAGAGGGGTGGGATACGGAGGGTGGGAGGGAGGGAGATGCAAGAGGGAAGAAATATGGGAACATATGCATATGTATAACTGATTCACTTTGTTATAAAGCAGAAACTAACATACCATTGTAAAGCAATTATACTCCAATAAAGATGTAAAAAAAAAAAAAAGAGAGAGACCAGGTCGGAGGCTCCAGGTGGAGGCGGTGGAGGAGGTGAGAAGGGGCCAGACTGAGCATATTTGGAAGTCAGAGCCGACAGGATCTGTTGATGGAACAGATGTGGAGTGTGAAAGAGGGGAATCAAGATGACCCCAAGGTTTTAGGTCTGAGCACCTGAAGGTGGTAGTTCTCATTTCCTGAGACCTTAATCCCATGACCCAGGACATTTTTGATGTCTTGCCCTCCCCCGACCCTGGCCTCTCTACCTCCCGCCAGCTCAGTGCTTAAATCAGGGCTCTGAGAGAGACCGCCCAGACTGCAGTCTTGACCTTGCTTCCTTCTAGTCGATGATCTCAGGCAACTTACTGAACCCCATTTGTAGAATGGGGATAATCAGGGGTAGCTCCTTTATAGAGTTATATGAAGACCAAATCATATCATGCGTGGTATGCAGAGGGCACTGTGAGCCCTAATGACTATATAATCATGGAGTTGTAATCACCTGAATGCAGCTTTGTATTCTGCTGCTTCTAAGCCCCAAATTATCTCATGAGCATTTTTCAGGAGATAGCTCAAAAATATCTTTCAAAAATATTTTCAGGGAGTTCTCTGGTGGCCTAGTGGTTAGGATTCTGGGCTTTCGCTGCAGTGGCCCGGGTTCAATCCCTGGTCAGGGAACTGAGATCCTGCAAGCCACACAGTGAGGTAAAAAAAAAAAAACAAAAAAAGGTAATATTTTCAGTGGCTGCATAATATTCTCTCATGTTGCTAAATCATTTATTTAACCAGTCTTTTATTGTTGGATATTTTAAAATACGACTGAGAGTTATTGGTAACACATTGTGTTTTATCTGTGCATTATAAATAAAATCCTAAAAACATACTTTTTTTTTTCCTGCGGTACGCGGGCCTCTCACTGTTGTGGCCTCTCCCATTGCAGAGCACAGGCTCTGGATGCGCAGGCTCAGCGGCCATGGCTAACGGGCCCAGCCGCTCTGCGGCATGTGGGATCCTCCCGGACCGGGGCACGAACCTGTGTCCCCTGCATCGGCAGGCGGACTCTCAACCACTGCGCCACCACGGAAGCCCAAACATACTTTAAAAAAAAAAAATTTTATTGGGGTATAATTGATTTACAATGTTGTGTTAGTTTCAGGTGTACAACAAATTTTAAGTGCTTTACATGTAATAAGTCATTTTTTCCTCATAACAATCCTATAAGGTACTATCATCATCATCCCCATTTTCAAGATGAGAGCATGGAGGAACAGCAAGGTCAAGATCACAAAATTAAGTGGAAGAATTAGAACAGAACCCAGGCAGCTTGGCTCCAGAATCTACATTCAGAACCACTACACCAGCCTCTCGGGGGCACTAACCTCCTACGGATGCTAATACCCAGCCATTATATCATATTGAAGTAGACTGGACCTTCTCAGATCAGACCAGGCAGTGGATGCACCTGGAGGGCTTGTTAAGCAGATGGCTGGCCCCACTCCCTGGGTTTCTGAATCCCTGATAAGAAGGGGTGGGCCCGATCGTTTGCATTCCCAACAATGCCCAGGTGATGCTACTGTGCTGGTCTGGGGATCCATCAGTCCCAAGTCCATTCCCCTCTCTCTTTCATAAGCCACCACTTCATACCTTTTCTCAGCCTCCAACACTTTGTCCCCATCCTCACTCTTGACTGATGACCTTCCTTCTACCTCACGGAGAAAACAGAAGCTGTCAGAAGGGAACTTCCACAAGCTGCCCCAGCATATTTCCTCACCTTCCTGCTGCCCCCCCTCCTGTTATTACAGATGAAATGTCTCTATTGGATCATTCCCATCAGTATACAAACATGCTATAACTTCTCCCAGCTAAAAAAAAAAAGTACTTTAAATCCCACGCTTAGCTACCTCTCTCTGCTTTACAACTGAGCTTCTCAAAACAGTGGTCTCTACTCACTGTCTCCAATTATTCACCTGGTGTCTCTTTTTATTTTCTAAGAAAATTTTGTGATAAAATACATAACGTAAAATGTGCCCTTTCAACCATCCTTTCAACCATTTTAAAGTGTGTAATTCAGTGGCATTAATTACTTTCACCCTGTTGTGCAACCATCACCACTGTTTTCAAATTTGTTCCTATATATAGGAAATGCCAAAGAATCCAGAAGAAAGCTACTAGAGCTAATAGCCAAGCTCATTAAGGTGACAGCTGCGTATTGTCTCTCGAATGATCCCCAACCATGTTTTTCCTCTATTTCTCCTCCCAAACTTCTCTTTCCAAATCTCCTCTGAGCTCCATCTCACTAAAGCAATGGTCAACACTCGATCCTAATTTAATTTTTCCTACTGCATCATCTGATATGATTGATCGTTTCTTCCTTTCTGTAACAGTATCTTCACTTGGTGCTACAGACTGAAGTTGTGTCTCCCACCCCCAAATTCATATGTTGAAACCTGATCCCTGATAGTATGGGATTTGGAGGTGAGGCTCATGAATGGGATTAGTGTCCATAAAGAAGAGACCCCAGAGAGCATCGTTGCCCCTCCACCATGTGAGGACACAGCAAGAAGACGGTTATCTATGAACCAGGAAGTGGGCTCTTACCAGACACCAAATCTGCCAGCATCTTGATCCTAAAGTTTCCTGCCTCCAGAACTATGAAGTATAAATTTCTTTTGTTTATAAGATACCCGTTCTATGGCACTTTTTTTTTTTGCCCACGTGACATGAGGGATCTTAGCTCCCAGACCAGAGATGAACTCACGCCCCCTGCAGTGGAAGAGCAGAGTCCTAACTGCTGGACCATGTATGACACTTTGTTATAGCAGCCCAAATGGACTAAGACACTTGGCTTCCAGCCCCACGGTCCCTTGATTCTCTCCTACCTCTGTAGGAGAGAGCGAAAGAGACCAAAGAGGCAGAGGTTGGAGCAATGCAGCCACAGGTCAAGGAATTGCCATCAGCCCCCAGAAGCTAAAAGATGCAAAGAATAGATTCTTCCCTAGAGCCTTCAGAGGAAACATGGCCCTGCTGACACTTAGAGCTCAGACGTCTGGCTTCCAAAACCGTGAGAGAATCAATTTCTGTTGTTTTAAGCCACCAGGTATGTGGTAATCTGTTACAGCAGCCCTAGGAAACTAATAGAGTTGTCTAGTAGACATCTCCAACTAACGTGTCCAAAAACAAACTCTTCTTTTATTCACCTCCCACTCCCACCCATGAACCTGCTCCTCCCACAGTATTTCCCATCTCAGTAAAGGACAATTTCAGCCTTAAAATCACTCAGGCAAAAACCTTGGTGCCCCTATTGAGCCTACGCTTTCTATCACATCCAGATCATTGGCAGACCCTGTTGGCTGTACCTTCAAAGATAGATCAAAAAGTCAGATCACTTATAACCTCCTTCCTTGCAACCACCTGGGTCCAAGCCACCAGCATCTCTTTCTTGGGTTATGACAATCATCTCCTGTCTCCCTGATTTTGTCCTTGCCCTTTAAACTCTTCTCAAAATACTAGCCAGAGTGATGCTGTTAGAATCTAAGTCAGACTTTGTTACTCCTTTGTTCAAAACCTTCCAATGGTTTCCCACCTCACTCAACACAAAAGCCAAGTCCTTAGAATGCCCTACAAAGGCCCTTATGATCTGGGAACCTGCATCTCCCTGATGTCACCTCCTACTACTCTTCCCCTCCATCACTTGGCTCCTTGACCAACCATGTTGGTTCCCACCCAAGGAACTTTTCATTGAGAATGCTGGGGGTTTGGGAGGGGAGCTGATAGGATGACCAGGCTACATTTTGTGCCATTTGAGACTGTGGACATGAATTTAAAGTGAGATCAATTGACAGAGTGGTTTGTTCTATTTAACATTCAGTTGCGGATGAGTGGATGGAGACGGAAGAGGGTTGGGTTTGGCCAGATTAAGGTTTTGCTAGGGAAGAATGATGGAGAGAGAAGAGGGAGGACATTATGGCCATTTGTATGAGGAAGTGATTATAATATTGGACCATGAAATCTAAGCTGGATAAGAAGGAATTAAGTCAGGCAATGCATATAAAGCACTTACTACAGGGCTTGGCACATTGTTAAGTCTCAAGAAGCATGAGCTCTTACTATCAGAAGCATTCATCGTAAGTACACTAAAAGAACTCTTAAACCTAAAAAGACCTGGCAAAATTAATAGCGGTACCACACTCTATCCCAGCACTTGTGATTAACTCTCAATCCCCATAAACAAGAGATGGCTTTTAAGATAGAGCGATAAAATTCAAGATAAAGATGATACTTAACAAATATGTATGTGTCTTGAGTATAAATAAATAAAAAGTATATTTTGGACTTCACTACCACCAGAGTGAAAAGTCATAATTGCTTTCTAACTCTAAGAATTTATAATGGGCAACATCCAAACATATCCTTCGATTTAAATACATAAAGATTTGTTACCCCTCCGAAGATTTCAGCCTGATGATATGGTGGTTTTCTCTTAGGGGTACGCTTCATCTTACGAATTGTCACTGACTTGCTTTCAGTGATACATTAATGCTGACACAGATAGTACCTTTTCATCTGTTACCCATATCTGCCGAGAGGAAAGCTGTGGTTGACTAATTGGAAGCACACAATCAAATGCATCAACTTCATCAATGTGTTCTGGGTACCCAAGGCCATGGCCCATTTCCCGTCAAACTTAAATATTATTCAAAGATTTGGCTAAGAAAAACATACTATTTCTGTGTTCACACAAATAGAGATGTTAATGAGTAGAATGTCAAAGTCACATATATTTTAAAGATTAAAACATATCAGCAGAATTCAGGAGCTGGGCCATGGAGCAAAAACTCAGCAGATGGGTACTGTGATAGGAGGCTCCGTCTGCCAAGGTCCTGCTAATTTAGGATTAAGACGAACCCTCTGTGTCGGCACTGTGGTAGAGGACATTTCTGTGCTAAGCACCTAGGTGGATGGGGTTGCCCGCTACTAAACGAGGGACCTGGGGTTGGAACCAAGGGTTGGATGTTCAAGTCTCTGGTTTTACACTTCTAACTGCGGGAGCCTCAGTTTCATTATCTGAAATGGATGTGGTAACTCCAAAATGCCTCAATTCTATCGTTCACGTTTTGACATTTCTAGTATTGAGAATGTGTCTCAAAATTAACCCATGTGAAGGGGTAGTGTTTGTCTTTAAGTGGATAAAGAATAACGCGGAAGGCAATTCTTTTTCTGGGTGTTGATTTAAAATGTAATGAAGCAGAGAGGCCCCAGCTCATAAGGCTGCTGTGAGGATTAAGTCAGCGGAAATGAGATGCTGTGAGTAAAGCATTTAGGGGAGCGTCTGGACCTGGGGTGGAGGGGGGTGCGGAGGAGGGGCAGCTGCAGCCCTCCGATGTCCCCCTTCCCAGCCCAGAATTCTGCTAAGATTTCCATGTCACCTTATCTGCGCAAAGACCTGGCAGAGCAAGACAGAAAAAGAAGAGGGAAAACATCCCTCCCCTGCTCTGCAGGGTTACTTCTTATCTATAATTTGTTCTAACTAGGTTCAAGGACTTGGATTTCTCTGATGCTGTTTCCTGCCCCCCTCCCTTTATTTTGTTAATCACTATGAATCCGATTTCAGAACACTGTCAGATTTGGCTCACCCGTTCAACACCTCTGCAGGGGGACCTGCAGCCTGCATTTATTTCCTGTTTACATGCACATCATTTATGTAAAACCATTGTTCAAAACACTCCAGGGGCTCTCCATCTGCATGTTAAGCCCACGTCGGGTCAATGGCCCTTAATGCCATCCCTGATCACCCCGCCATTGTTTCTCTAGCCACGGGGGCCCCTTGGCTGTACGCACGCACCCTGCGAGCGGCTATCTCAGGCCTTTGCGTTTATTGTTCCCTCCGCCTGAAATACTCCCCCTCCCCCTCAGCACCCTCAGACAGTCGCATCTCACTATCTGAGGGTCTTTACTCAAGTGCCACCTTTGCAGTGACACCTTTTTTTTTTTTATTCGGTACGCGGGCCTCTCACTGTTGTGGCCTCTCCCGTTGCGGAGCACAGGCTCCGGACACGGAGGCTCAGCGGCCATGGCTCACGGGCCCAGCCGCTCCGCGGCATGTGGGATCCTCCCGGACCGGGGCATGAACCCGTGTCCCCTGCATCGGCAGGCGAACTCTCAACCACTGCGCCACCAGGGAAGCCCCAGTGACACCTTTTTTGAACACCTTGCTGAAGTCGTAACCCACCCCTAACAAGCCCCCTACGCTCTCTCCTACTTTATTTTCTCTCCATAGTAGTTGAGACCATGCAACATACTATTTTACCTTTTTACCTGGTTTATTGCCTCTCTCTATTAGAGTATAAGTTCCATGAAGGCAGGAATCTTTCTCTATTTTGTTTGCTGCTTTATCGCCACTGTCCAGAGCAGAGCTAGCACATATAGGTACTCAGTAAGATCTAGTCTTTATGTATTTAGCATATCCCTTCTTTAAGTTGGAACTGAAACAGGAGGGAAGGGGGCAGGGCACAACCTCTGAAAGAATGACATAGCCCTTGAGGCTACAATATAACCTGGTTAGAACCAACTGGAATCAAGATGGCGGAAGATTGGACTTCCAGTAGACCTTGAGCCTCATTATATGCTTCTTGGAATACATTAGCATGCTAAATGACATACTCACAGGCACCATGACAGTTCCAAAGCTAACCAAAAAAGGTCAAAAAGTGGGCAGTGGCCCAATTTCTGGAAATCTCCGCCCCTTCTCCAAAATAGTTGGAATAATCCTCGCACTTGTCAGCCTATGAAATTACCCAGACCATATTTCGGGGGCTTCCCACCTTCTGCAATGGCCCACACTCTGTCTGTGGCATGCGTTTCTCCCAGGACCATTCTTGCCTTTTGAGACAGACTGCATTCTGTCTATGGAATGTGTATCTCTCTAAATAAATCCACTTCTTACCTATCGCTTTGTGTCTCCCTGAATTCTTTCTGTGACTAGATGTAAAGAACCTGAGCTTCATTAAGTACTGAGACCAGGTGTGTGATCTCAATTAAAAGACAGTGGGTTCAAGCCACAGTCTGGGTTTTAGCTGGGTTCAAGTCCCAATCTGAGTTGTGTGGTTTCAGAACTATTGGGCCAAAGGGATGACTATTTTCTATAGTTCTTCACTTTAGTTTTTGCTTGTACCAGTGGTTTGCCCCTTTTAACTGCTGAGTAGTATTTCATAGTGTGGATGTACTGTCCTTTGTTTAACCATTTACCCATTGAAGAACATCTTGGCTATTTCCAGTTTGGGGCTGCTATGAATAAAACTGTTATAAACCATTGTGTACGGGTTTTCACGAGATCTTAAGCCTTCCTTTCTCTGGGCTAAATGTCTAGGAGTGCAATTGCTGAGTTGCACTGAGTGGTAGTTGTATGTTTTCTTTTTAAAAGAAACTGCCAAACCATTTTCCAGAGTTGCTGCACCATTTTACATCTCCACCAACAATGTAAGAGTGATCCACTTTCTCCACGTCCTTGCCAGCATTTGGTATTGTCACCCTTTTTTATTTTAGCCATTTTGTTATGTGTGCAGTGATGCCATGCATTTAATTTGTATTTCTCTGATAGTTAATGATCTTGAACATCTTTTTTCCCTGCTTATTTGCCATCTGTATGTCTTCTTCAGGAAAACGTCTCTTTAGGTCTTTTGCCTACGGTCTGATTGGATTGCTTGCTTTTTTAATATTGAGTTTTAAAAAGTTCTAAAAATATATTCTAGATATAGTCTTTGTCAGATATGTGGTTTGCAAATATTTTCTCCCACTCTGTAGGTTGTCTTCTCATCCTCTTAACAGACTAACAGTTTTTAGTTTTGATGAAGTCCAACTTAAACATTTTTCCTTTTGAGGTCATGGTTTTGTGTCAAGTCTAAGAACTCTTTCCCTAGTCAGATCCTAAAGATGTTCTTCTATGTTTTTTCTAAAAGTTTTATAGTTTGAGTTTAAATCTATGATCAATTTTGAGTTAGTTTTTGTATAAAGTGCGAGATTAGGGATTTCCCTGGTGGCGCAGTGGTTAAGACTGTGCTCCCAGTGCAGGGGGCCTGGGTTCATTCCCTGGGCAGGGAACTAGATCCCACACGCATGCCACAACTAAAGAACCTGCATGCCTCAACTAAGGAGCCCTCAAGCTACAGCTAAGGAGCCCGTCTGCCAGAACTAAGACCCAGTGCAACCAAATAAGTAAATAAATAAATTTAAAAATAAAAAAAATAAAAAATGAAGTGTGAGATTAGATTGAGGTTTTTTTTAAACCTATGGATGTCCAATTTGGAGCCTGCATTTTAACAAATCTTTAGAAACATCAAGGTCTGAGAACTTCTGGGGAGGGATTTGTGGGATTTACTTGGTGATGTGATGGTAAATGTTTCACAACCAGTTCTTGGTGAGGGAGGGGTAATTTCCACGGTATAAATACAACCTTTATAGCTGATTGCAAGCAACTGATATGATGCCCCTGAGCACAGAGTTGGGAAGAGATTCACAGAAGCACACCATTATGTAATATGCCCACACTTACAGGAGATGCATATGACCTCAGAAGTATAGATAATAATAAAATGTGGAAGGAAATGATGCGTTTTGAGTATTTATCAACTTTGTTTTAAATATAACTTATTTAATTTTAAATTTATTTCAAGAACTTTGGAGGTTCTAAGAGTTTACCCTACTTTCAAGCTACATTGTCAGTTTCATGGATGCTGGCAGAAGACATGAGACTCCTGGATTAGAGACAAAGGACTTTATTACTTACAGCAACTGCAGTAACTAGAGTGTCAGCATTACCTTGTACTAGTTCCCTGAGCCCCAATTCCCAAAGGGTGATGCAAAATGGCACTTATCCATGCAGTGGGTTGTATATAGGAGAGAAATTCTGCGTTTAGGGATCCGAATGCTAAGTTATCATCTTTTATAATGTTCAAAGGCAGACATTATCTTTATTACTCTGGACAATAAGAAAACTGCCCTTTTTATCTTGAAGGAAACACTATACAAACAAGTTTGAAAAGATAGTCCTGAACAAAGATATTCAAGTGCTTCCACTCACGGGACCAGCTGAAATGAGAGAGACTCATGAAGAATTGACTCCAAACAGCCTATATAATTTATTTTTTAATAATGGCTGTGTTTAACAACCAGCCCACAAAGTTCCTGAAAATGGAACAATAGGCCCTCAGAAGCCAGTACATTGGCTCCAGTACACCAATGTATTTCGAGGCAAAAAAAAAAAGGAAAGACTAAGGGAGAGATTCTCTCTGGATTGATTTCACCAGCTGGGAGCCCGGGAAGCCCCATCCATGGAGGAAGCTGTTTTAATGGTTTGTTTTCCAGAATGGTTATTATTATAATGGAAATTCTAATAATAGTTATTAAAGTAAAAATAGCAACTACTCTTTGTTGCCTGTCAAGTACAGGTCATGCATTTTGGGGGCTTTTTATCTCATTTAATCCTCGAAATTACCTACGAAGTAAGGAGATTATTACTATCCTCATTTAATAAATGAGAAAACCAAGACTCCTAGAGGTCAAAGAAAAAAGCTGGGCTGGGATTGAGCTTGTCCAGCAAACTCTAGCTCTGAGGAGTTGAGAACTCACAGTCTTTTTTTTTTTCTTTTAATAAATTTATTTATTTTATTATTTTATTTTATTTATTTATTGTTTCTGGCCGCGTTGGCTCTTTGTTGCTGCACGCGGTCTTTCTCTAATTGTGGCGAGCAGGGGCTACTCTGCTGCGGTTTACGGGCTTCTCATTGTGGTGGCTTCTCTTGTTGCAGAGCTGGGGCTCTAGGCACATGGGCTTCAGTAGTTGTGGCACATGGGCTCAGTAGTTGTGGCACATGGGCTTAGTTGCTCCTTGGCATGTGGGATCTTCCCGGACCAGGGATCGAACCCGTGTCCCCTGCACTGGAAGGTGGATTCTCAACCACTGTGCTGCCAGGGAAGTCTGAACTCACAGTCTTAAAAGCAACTTTTCCACTCACGTCGACTGGCATTATTGAGACCCCACCTGCCTTCTCTCTGTGCCTCTCAGGAGCAGGGCTTTGTGGTGTCATGCTGGCAAGGGCCAAGGGCATAGATTTCTGGTCTCTGCTTGCCAGTGAGTTCCAGTGTGACCTTGGGCAGATTATTCATCTCTGCACCTCTATTTCCTCATCTGTCCAATGATGGATGTTCTGATGGTACTGTTCTGCCAGTCTTGCAGAGTTATCTGGAAAATCAAAGGTGCATCAAAATGGTCTGGGGTTGTAGTTTAGGTTGCATGACTTTGTACCAGCTATAAAATCTCTGCAACAGCCCCCCCACCTTAAAGTTTCTTATGTGTATTATGGGGGCGGGGCACATGCGGTCACCATGAGACTGTCAGATTCTGAGTCTATAAGTGAGATAATAGCTCCAGAAGGCTCTGGAAAAGGCAGAAAACAACCCCCAGACATGAGGTATTGTTTTTCACTCTCTGCTGCCCCATCTCTTTCTAATTTCCTGTGGTTGTGCAGCCATCGGGCTCAGAGAGGGTCAGGTAAGCATTTGTGACCTGAGTCTTTGGACTGCAGGAGTGATGGTGGTTCAGGCAGGGCTGCTCTCCCTGGGGGCAGATAGAGACTCCCCCCACGTGCCAGGCAGGAGGTGTCTGAGAGGCGCAGGAGCCTTGGATATCGCCTGCCTCTGAGCCTCTCAGCTCAGAGTCTGTTCAGAGCTCCGTCTGCACCCCACCTGAGTTCCAGGCTTAGAGTTGCCGAGTGACTGGCTGGAGGAAGGCATTCTAAGCCCAGGGACCGCCAAGTACAAAGGCCTAGAAGGGGGAATAAACTTGGCAGGTTTAAGTGGCAGCAGACCAGCCTGGCTGGAGAGGGAAAGGGGAGGAGGTCAAACATCCGTAACCTGCTCCAAGCAGCCGAACCCCCAAGAAGCCAAGGAGCCCCAAGGGGGCAGGTAAGGGATGTTCCCACTACTTGCAAATGCTCCGGGTGCTCTCGAATGTGTGGATTGGTCTCTGGTAACGGGCCGACAGCCAACAGCAGCTCTGGCTGTGCCCACCGAGATCACCTGACCTTTTCTCTTCCTCCTGTCAACTTGTTTGCAGGCTGGGTCTGAGCCAGAGGTGAGGGGGGCTGGCAGGGCTCAGAGATGTAGCCTTGAGGGCTTGCCTCTCCCTGCCCAGCCATTAGAGCCAACGCGATGTTACCAAGGCCCCTCAGCCTCCATCTGCCAGTTCCAGAAACCCAGTCCCCTGGGGGCAGGGGTAGGGCAGGGGGAGGCTTCTGGCAGCAGGACTGGTGAGTCCTAATATCACAGCCTATCTGAGAGGCACAGGAACTCATAACAGACTCACCTGTTTACAAAATTCCCAAAGTCCAGGCTGCACTCTGGGCTACTTACATCAGAATCTCTAAGGGGGGAGGATTTGAATATTTACAGCCCACGCAGGAGATTCCACTGTGCAACCCAGGCTGAGGACCAGGGCTGTGGTTCCTTGCAGCTCTCTGGGGCCTCTGAGTTCAGACAGAATTGGATTTGAACTCCAGCTCTCCGACTTCACCAAGTGACCTCAACCAACATTCTGAGCCTCCCTGAGCCTCTATTCCCTCCTCTGTAAAAAGTGCATCGTAGTAATACACCTACCTTATGCGTTGTCCTCAAGGCCAAAGGTATTAATCCATGATAAACACATGGCACAAAGGGTTCATTCCTAGTAAGAGCCCAATAAATGTGTTTATTGTTATTACGTTCCCAAGGTCAAGCATGCCATTAGAAAGCTCCTCTTTAGGTTAAGTTGAAATGTTCTTATGGCTGCAAGAATCATCTTCTCAAAACCCAAATTTCCTTGCATCACCCACCCACTTACAATCATTCTGTGGTTTTCCTTTATTCTCAGAGTCAACAGAAGTTTTGAATTTGACTTAGCAGCCTTCAAGGCTCTGCCCCCTCACCTTCTTTTTTATTTATTTATTTATTCATTTATTTAATTTTTGGCTGCATTGGGTCTTTGCTGCTGCACGCGGGTTTTCTCTAGTTGCTGGGAGCCAGGGCTACTCTTTGTTGTTGTGTGCAGGCTTCTCATTGTGGTGGCTTCTCTTGTTGCGGAGCACGGGCTCTAGGCGCACGGGCTTCAGTAGTTGTGGCACGGGGTTCCCCCTCGCGGGCTCTAAAGCGCAGGCTCAGTAGTTGTGGCACGCGGGCTTAGTTGCTCCACGGCATGTGGGATCTTCCCGGACCAGGGCTCAAACCCGTGTCCCCTGCATTGGCAGGCGGATTCTTAACCACTGTGCCACCAGGGAAGCCCCCCCCTCACGTTCTTTTTTTTTTTTTTTGCGGTACGCGGGCCTCTCACTGTTGTGGCCTCTCCCGTTGCGGAACACAGGCTACGGACGCGCAGGCTCAGCGGCCATGGCTCACGGGCCCAGCCGCTCCGCGGCATGTGGGATTTTCCTGGACCAGGGCGCGAACCCGCGTCCCCTGCATCGGCAGGCAGACGCTCAACCACTGCGCCACCAGGGAAGCCCTCACGTTCTTATTTTGCAGTCTTTGCTCCCTTCACACCATGACCTGGGGGAGGGGACTCCTTTGATTTCCCGGACCTGCCCTGCTGGTCCCACCACCGGACCTTTACATATGAAACTCCCATCACTGCGCCCCTGGAATGCCTTCCCCACTCTTCTTCCTGCTAACTTACCCTGCAGATCTCAGCTTGGTCATATCACTCTACCAGTAAAGTTCTTTACACTCTGACCAGGACAAATCCTCGCCTTGTCATTCTCATGGCACCATCTCACAGCTGACATTTTACATTTATTTCTCTGGGCATTTGTCCAATGCTCGTCACCTGTGTTAGACTCTAAGCTCCAAGAAGACAGAGACCATATCTGCATTTTGCTCACCCCAGCATCCCCGATGCCTAACTCACTGAGTTGAGGTTTGATAAATATCTATGGAATAAATGGCCCAAATTGGCCTCTTGATAAAGTCCACCTGTTCAAATGCGGCTCCTTGCAGCAGTCGGTGCCCTGGACTAGAGGACTGCCCTGCAGGGGTGGGCCGGCAGCTTCGGGACCCCCACTCTTCTCTCCTCTCCCTCCTTATAGAAGGTGGCTCTTCCAGACGTCCAGGTCCTCCTTAGACAGGTTCTGGTTGTACCACGCTTGGAGTGGGATTCAAAGTAGCCGATGGGGTGCTTTTCAAGAGTGATTTGCCCACAGAGTTCTGCCAAGTGGTGGGGCAGCTGAGAAGTGTTTCAGGATTTAATGCCCTCCTTAGCCTTTCACCTCTGAGGCCCTTGATCTCCATGTAATTAAGCTCATACATTAAATGCGCTTTATGGGATGAGAAAGCCCCACGTGGAACATGGACTTTTCACACCAGGAGGCCATTTTAGGTTATTGTCAGCCTCAGCTTGAAAAATTGCTTGGGGTGGGGATGAATTGAGGTTGTGAGTTTACAAGGGCATCAGTGAAAATAAATACCAGAGATGAAGCTAAACTCTTCCTTCTTGTTTTTTTTTTTTTTCTTGGCCACGTCATGAGGCTTGCAGGATCTTAGTTCCTCGACCAGGGAATGAATCCAGGCCCACGGCAATGAGAGCACTGAGTCTTAACCACTGGACCGCCAAGGGAAGTCCCTTCCTTCTTGTTTTTAATCAGGGTCAATCTGAGGCAAAATGATAAAGTAGATGAAGAATATCTTTTCAAAAAAAGCGACTTGTGCTCACTTCGGCAGCACATATACTAAAATTGGAACGATACAGAGAAGATCAGCATGGCCCCTGCACAAGGATGACATGCAAATTCGTGAAGCGTTCCATATTTTTAGGCAGAGCTCCAAAGCCGTCGTCAGGTTTCTAACTGTGATGATGAAGCATGTTTACGTTGGTGAATTTGAAATCATCGATGATCACAGGGCTGGGAAAAGTGTTGTGAACCTCACAGGCAGGCTAAATAAGTGTGGAGTGATCAGCCGCAGGTTTGATGTGCAACTCAAAGATCTAGAAAAATGGCAGAATAACCTGCTCCCATCCCATCCGTTTGGTATCATTGTACTGTCAACCTCAGCTGGCATCATGGACCATGAAGAAGCAAGATGAAAACACACAGGAGGGAGAATCCTTGGATTCTTTTTCTAGGGATGTAATACATACGTGCAGATAAAATGCCTCAGAGGAAAAATAAATAAAAATTAAAAAGCAACTTGCCCAGAGCCATCTTTGGGCCCTTTCTGAGAAATTCTGTTTAGGCTTTTGTCTCCAGAGCAGGGAGAGGCCTGGAATTTTGCAGAGGTTATTAGGAGCCAATAAGTAAGCACCTACCCTCGTCCTGGCCTCAGCCGCTGCATGAGGGGCTAGGCCTGTGAGGGTAACTTCCATCTTACCCGCAGAGCTCCACAGCCAGCGCCCACCTGGGCCTGAGGACAGCTGTGGAAGGGACACCAGGAAAGGGGAAAATGAAGAAAAAGAAACACACATAGGCTCCAGCCCCATCAAAGAGTAGAAGCTGAGTCTTTTCCATTCTAGTTTTCCCCTCAGCCTGGCCCGGGGATTGGCAAAGCTGGCTGTACTTCACAGTTGGCTGCGGAGCTTGTAAAGGGCCAGACTCCCAGGTCCCATCAAGGGAACTAAAGGGCTGGAGGAGGTGCAGCTGTGTCCACACCCTTCTCTACCCTGCGAGCTACTGACTCCCCACCTGTCCTGGGGACCACAGGCGTCATCCCTGACCACAGTGAGGCCTTCAGAGATGTCTGCTGAGTTGAGATGAAATCTGTAATTGACTAGACAGGATCCTGCTTTGTGGGAGGGAAATACTTGGGACCCAAACCCCACCACATAGGAGTGCTTCCAAGTCAGAGCACTTGCCCACATTTCTCTGGCTCCCCTCCACAGGGGGCACACAGGGTGGTGGGGAGGGCCTACTGCCCACAGAGGGGCCTGCTCATGGCCAATGTAGCTGAAAGTGCAGCCTCTAGATGCACCCGCTTAGTTCCAGTCCCATTGCATTGACCTTTGGCATTGACCCAAGCTCTCTAGGACTCAACTTTCCCCATCTGTAAAGAGGGGATGTTGATCGTAGTAGCGGCTCACAGCGGTGTGGAGAAGCTGAGAAGAGACAATACACATAACACCCAGCATGTGACTAATGTTCAGTTAGATAATAATGTTATTATCTTCCAGCTCAGGAAACCTAATAACAGCAACCACTGATTGTCTTCGGTGGAAGCAGAGGGCCAGATGTGAACGTTCAATGCTTCAGAACATGCTGGCCTGATTCATCCAGCTGTTTTAATTTATGTTTCAGGAATTTCAGGCTCTTAGCTCTGCTTTGGAGACACAAGCATAAATGTTTAGTGCCAAAATGGATTCTGAGACCATCTGATTCAATCCTTCATTTCACAGATAGGGAAACTGAGGCCACCTGACGTGAAATGTCTTGGCCAAAGCCGCACAAGGAATCAGAAGAAGACAGAGCTGGGACTGGAACCCAGATTTCTTGTTTTCCTGGACAACTGCAGTATTCCTGCACTCTACCAGCTGCCTCTGTAATTTAGAATGTGTGTGAAATCCCTTTAACTGATAATGCTAGAAAGATGTGTGGTTCTTGTGTTCTTATTCTTTTTCTTTTCTCCAGCTGAGGGTCATGGTCGAATAATATCACGGATCAGAATCTCTCTTTCTCTCTCTCTCTTTTTTCCTTTGGCTCAGAATCTAGAAAACAGCCTGGAGAAGAAACCAGGGCAGATCTTCCAGCCTCTAAGCCTCAGGACTGGAGGTTTGTGTGGTAGACGTTTGCCCCCTAGTGGAATGAGTGAAGATGACAGGCAGGGAGTGAAGAAGCTTCTGCCTCCAGGACCTGGCTTCCCAGGGGTCCGATGCAGCTTGCACAGCCGGGCCTCCCTTACCTCACCCTAATGCCAGCACCGTCAGATCCCATCTTTACTTAAAATTATGATATTCTGTTCATCAAGACACTTTTTGGTATTAATTTTGATTTATTAAGACATTGAATTAAAATATTATTTATATTGATTATTTTGGGGGCAACTCCTTTAAATTTTGCACGTGAGGTGAGTGCCCCATTTGCCTCCCCCGATCGTAGTCTTTTTAAAATATTTATTTATTTATTTGTTTGTTTCTTTATTTATTCTCGACCATAGTCTTAATCCAGAAGGCGGCCCTGGAAGAACCCGCAGATACCTGATGTGCTGACCCCCTCACTTGTCGGAGGTGCCCTGAGGCCCGGCAAGGGCTGGGCTGGGCCAGCCTGTTAGGGCAGTGTGGTCTGCTGCTTTTGCACTGAAATAATCAGAACTGCATATTTCCCAGGCTTTCTCCAGAAGCGAACGGTGACAAAGAACCTCTCCTTGCCCAAACCCTAGCCAGGCTCCTCTGAGCCCTCTTCTTTACTAGGCCTGTCAACCTGGGCCTATAAGGACTTGAACAAACACTAACATCGTTTCCAACAGCTCAAGGCCCTGTGACCCATGCCCCCCTTAAAGTGGCTGCCTGAAAACACTCAAGGCAGCCAAAATCATGTACTGTTTGTTCCAGCCAACATCTGAAGATAGCGTCCCTGTTTCCCAGTCTCTGTGGGAACGTAGTAACCCCATTTTGATAGAGGCCAGTTAGCAAGTCCATAAGGGTTTCACCTGGACCAGTCCCCTCCCCCTTTTCCCTGAGTCTACAGAGCCCCCAGTCAGCCCCATCCCCACTCCCTCATCCTCCCTTTAAAACACCCAGTCACCGCTGAACAAAGCAAAGTGAGCCCAATTCACATTGGACTCTTCCAATGCAGTAATATACTACAATAGTATATTACTGATTAAAATCAGTCCTTACCACTTTAACTAGTGTTCAGCTTTTCTTTGAAATTTATTTAATTTATTTTTGGCTGCTTTGGGTCTTCCTTGCTGTGCACGGGCTTTCTCTAGTTGCAGCGAGCGGGGGTTACTCTTCGTTGCGGTGTGCAGGTTTCTCATTGCAGTGGCTTCTCTTGTTGCAGAGTACGGGCTCTAGGCGTGCGGGCTTCAGTAGTTGTGGCTCACGGGCTCTAGAGTGCAGGCTCAGTAGTTGTGGCACTCGGGCTTAGTTGCTCCGCGGCATGTAGGATCTTCCTTGGCCAGGGCTTGAACACTTGTCCCCTGCGTTGGCAGGCGGATTCTTAACCACTGCGCCACCAGGGAAGCCCCCAGTGTTCAGGGAAGCCCCCAGTGTTCAGCTTTGTTTCTCTTTGATAACGGCTGACTTTTGAAGAGTGTCCCTTATGAGAAAAGACCCTGGGGCCAAGGGCAATTTTATTGCACAAAGATGCGCTGAATTCTGGGTCTTCCTCAATGCCTAAAGCATGAAGCCCTAGGGAATTCCCTGGCCGGACTCAGTGCTTTCACTGCCAGGGCCCAGGTTCAATCCCTGGACAGGGAACTAAGATCCTGCAAGCCACGTGGTGCAGCCAAAAATAAACAAATAAAAATAAATAAATAAATAAAACTTAACAAAAGACAAAAAAGCATGAAGGCTTAAAGATAGGCCCTATTTGCAGGGGCCCACAGTAAGTAGCTAGACTAGGAGGAGGGTCTGGTGCCCCAGCATGTCTGGGAAGGCCACCTCGTTGGAACACCTTCCTCAACTGGGCCTACATCCTGCATCACCTGCTGGAGGACTCCAAGTACTCAAGGCACCAAGGCGTCAGCCACCCTCAGGAGTGTTAGGGGACACACCAGCCCTCCTCCTTGCCATCAACTGGCTACCAGAGACCCCCCTCAACTGTGTCACCTACTTCTGCCCACCTGCCACCAACCCAGCGCTCCCACCTCCCCACTTCCAGCAGTCCTGGGCCACATCCAAGGAAGACGAGACCCCAAAACTTGGTCCTGCAAGGCCTCTGCCTCCACCTGCCCGATCCCCTACAAAGAGTGCTAAGGCTCCCCCCACCCCATTATCCCCCCACCCCAGGATTCCCTGGCAGGCTGCCAAGGGGACATGGGTTTAGGTCAGGCCCAGAAGTGGCAACCACAGAGCTTCAGGGTCCTGCCCATCTTGCTCAGGCTGCATTTATTACTGAGGTTTCACAGAGTTGAGTCAACTGCCTTCAAATGCTTGAATCCCTGGGGGCAGGAAGAGGAAGCGGCTAAAGGTGCTCTTTTTAAGAATGTAAAATAAAGAAGAAGAAAGGAAAAGACAAAAGAATTGTTCATAGACAAAAATGCCTCGAGCTCAGAAGCTGGCCCTTTCCTACAGGGGTGCTGGGCAGGACCCCAACCACACACTAATCTGCTTGGGCCCCAAACTCCTTCTTAGGTTTCTCAGACCCATCCCAAACTGATATGTTTTGTGGCCTAAAGAGAATGGAATTATTTTAAGTAAGCTCCATTTCATTTACGGAGGGGTTCACCCCTTCCAGGACCACCTCAGGCAGCGTCTCCTTTCCTTTCCTTTGCCCCCCAGCCCCACTTTTCCAGCTAGGAGATGGTCAACCCAATCTGCCAGGGACCTGCGGTTCCATCAGAAAGTTCTCTCCAGCAATCAACCTGGGAGGCTTCTCAGCACCAGCTGCTCAGATCCCTGCACGCTGGAAACCCTGGGGCGGGGGAAGAGATTCATCTGTACGCTACTCACGTCTGCCCAGTGGTTCTCAGGCATGCTGGGGTAACCCAAGTACCTCACTGATTGAGAAGCGGGCCCGCAGGTGATTTGTTACTAATAATGAAGGGCTTAAGTGTGACGTTGACTTGCCTCACGCGTGGAGCAGATTCAAGGTCATCCCTGTATGACTGTCACGCTCACGCCTGCTTTCTTGAGCTGAATGAACTCTTTGCCACGACCTGTGAGGTTCCGTGTAACCTTCCAGCCTCGCACCTCAGGTCCCTATCTCCTTTCTCACTCACCCATCCCTCTGGCCTTCAGCCAGTTCCGCAGGTGTGCCAAGCTCTTTCCTCCACACCTGCCGCTCTTTCTGCCAGGACACCCCTCCCCCTTTGCCTTGCTATATCTCCTGTTTTAGGGCCCAGCTTAAAAATTAACTTCTTCTTGGTACTGACTTGGAGGGGGCTTCAGAGAGCCTTGAGGAGCTGGGGGGGCTGGAGATATTCTGTTCTTGATCTACATGAAGGTGACAAGGTGTGTACATATGTGAAAATTCATTGAGCTGTCCATTTAAGATTTGTAGACTTTATGTAAGTAAACGCAAAAAGATGATATCTAAAAAAACAATTTCACCCTTTTCCCTGTCTCCTGTTCTTTCTATTACTCTCAACCATGGCATGTGCATCTCCATCTTGCCACAATAATTATACTATTTGTTGGTTTGTTTGTAAATTTTTTCTCCCATTAGAATGTAAGCCCCACGAGGAGAGAACCACAGTCTGTCTTGTTCAATGAGGTACCTTCTGGAGTGTAGCACAGTGCCCACCACATAGTACATATTAAGAAAATTAGCAAATGGATAGATGGAAGGATGAATAAAAAAGCTTGGATTTAATGATGGAGGAACAGAGGGGCAGAGGAGGTCGGCCAGAGGTTAGAAGCTCCCAACTTCCAGTTCCCAACAGACAGTTTAGGGGTCTTGCTCTGGAAGCCCAAGCTCAGAAGCTGGTGCCCTCCTCGGTGACCCAGCACTGGCCTGTCTACAACTCATTGGGGTTGTCCTGGTCGGCATAGATGAGGAAGCCCGTGAAGAGGCTGTCGGTCCAGTATGGGTCATAGAAGAGCCCATTCTGCTCTGAGTAGAAGATCTGCAGCCAGACCTCGTCACCCTGCTTGAGAGCCAGGATGGTGGAGCCTGAGGCCACATCGTGGTTGCCCGTGTTGGCGTCGAAGGTCCGGATGCGGTACTGGCCATTGTGCACCAGGCCGATGGCCAGGTGCTTGTTGGCCAGCGTGATATCGTAGGTGAAGTAGTAGATCCCTGGCACGCCGCAGACGAACTTGCCACTGGACGTGTTGTAGTGGCCGCCCTCGTTCATCAGGATCTTGTCGAACTTGATGGGCAGCCGTTCCCTTGGGTAGCTCTTGGTCACTGCCACGGAGAAGGCCGACTTGGCGTGGCCACTGCTGCAGCTGCAGGGGCCCGGGAGTCCGGGCTCCCCCTTCTTGCCCTTGGGCCCCTTCTTGCCCGGTGTGCCATGCTTTCCTGGGGCACCACTGACCCCCTTGGGGCCGCGAGGGCCGGCCCGCCCAATGGCCCCTGCTTTGCCCTTTGGTCCTGGCTTTCCCCGGTTACCTGTCCGGCCAGGTGAACCTGGAAGACAGAGCAGCTGGTGTTACGGAGGGGACCTCAGAGAACTAGGCGGAGGCCGTTGGCCTGGGCTTTCCATCCTTAGAGCACAAGCCTTTGGATAAGGGAAAGAACATGAAGGCTGTGGAGTCACATAGAAATGGGTGCAAATCCTGATGGTACAACCAGGGGCACTTCTCCCTTCTTATCTGGAAAATGCGAATGTGACACATACCTTCCAGAATCATGTGGATCAGGGCAAAAATAACTTGTAACAATTCACGCCCTCCCCTTGTCCTGCCTTATAAGGAAGAGTCTGATTTGTCTGCCAGGTCAATCCTTCCCCCGGCTGTGCTGGTAATGGGTTGAGACAAGAATTGCAAGAAGCCTCTTGACTTCAAACCATTGACCTTAGTGAACTCCCTGCCCAGTGCCCAAGATCCCTGCCCACGTGGGCAAGGTTTTTTTCTTTTTTTTGCGGTACGCGGGCCTCTCACTGCTGTGGCCTCTCCTGTTGCGGAGCACAGGCTCCGGACGCGCAGGTCCAGCGGCCATGGCTCATGGGCGCAGCCACTCCACGGCACGTGGGATCTTCCCGGACTAGAGCACGAACCCGTGTCCCCTGCATCGGCAGGCGGACCCTGAACCACTGCGCCACCAGGGAAGCCCCAAGGGCAAGGGTTTTTACAGCAGCATTGCTTACAATAGCAAAACACTAGGAACAACTAAATGCCCAACCAAAGGGAGATAATGAGAAAAATGATGGTCCATCCATTATGTGCTATTCTCTGCAGGAGTTTAAAAAATGAGGCAGATTTGCATGCACTGTTTGAAAACTTCTCTAAACTACATTGTGAAGAGGAACAAGCAGGTGGCAGAAACTTCTTTTTGTTCAGAGGAAACCACAACGCTATTTCTACACCCATTTAAGTGCCTGGCACATAGTAAACACTTGCTAAATACACTTGGTATAGCCTGCAGAACGTTTTCACAGTATTACATTTTCACAGTAATATGTGTCTGTAGAACACCTCTGGGTTTTTAATACCCATACTCTAATAATGTGCATTTCTCTCAATACAACATTTTTTGGCTGATGATTATGTGGGAAACATTTATATTTATGTCCCCCAAACTCAATACAACATTTTATACAAACTGTATCTGGGTAACGACTGGAGTCACATCCAAACACAATGGCGGTATGGTTGATACAACCGGCAGACTGGCAGAGCTGTGGGTAGATGCTTTGGAAAGCATGCCAGATGTCAGTCAGGGAGCCTGCTGCTGGAGGGGTTGCCAGGTGCTAAGCAGTGTCTTAGCATCACAGCACACAAAGCAAGTGTTCGTTAACCATCCTACAAACTGGGTGATCAGCAGGTAATGTTGCAGATATTTCACATCCTAACAAGGTACTTGGCTCCTTACTTGTACACATACAGGGATTTTTCTGTGCTTTAGAGTTTTGTGTTCACGTGTAATGCATTTAAATTTTTCCTATTTTAAGAAACAGGGAAATAGATTTCCAAATAGCATTTTCTCACTGAACATCTAGTTTCCAGGAACGGATTGCTTATGCTGAGTGCCTGGAAGTGTTTGGTATTATTATACATACATGTAAATATATGAAAGAGGCCAGGGAGGTTATACATTTAACCAATTAATAGTGGTTACCTTTGGAGGATGAAAGGAGGATGACGAGGGGTAAGAATTAAGAAGAAATCTTGCTTTATTTATACTGTTTGAATATATTACAATGAAAATGTATTTGTGTATTATACGTGTAATTAAAAATAAATAAAAGGAATGGGGGAAAAAATAAAACTAAGAAAGGTCAAAAAGCTGTTCTTTGAAAAAATGAAAATAAATGAAAGGTGGGAGAAAGGACCATGAGAAGAGGAGGAATAAAGACAGGGTCATTTTGGATTGGAGTTTTTTGGGAAGACAAATAGATAAGGAAGTTTTATGACGTGTTATGGTGTGTGTTTCCTTTTTGATTTCCTTTTTTGAGAAACTTCTGGAAAAGCTGACTTTTACTTGTCAAGACCTCTCTGGAGGTGGGTTTGTATGTGTATGTCAGGGGGAGGGTGGTTGGAGATTATCCTGGCCTGGAGATTATCCTGACTGGTCCCAGGATGACCCAGCTTTATCTGGGTTATGTGTGTCAGGACTCTGCATCTCTCAACACTGCCTTCCTTGGTGTGTTGGCTTAATTCTCAGCAGAGACTCAATACATGGCAGAAGAGACAGCCAAAACAGCCCCAAACCTACATCCTCAGAGTTCTTAATCAAGGTGGGGAAAGTCAAGAGCAGAGATATCCTGTTTCTCTTAGGGTTCATAAGGATGATGGATCATGTCATAAAATGTCATGCAAACTCTGGCTGGCTCTGCTTGGAGCACACACTCAGATCCCAACTGATCACTGTGGTCAGGAAATGGGAACTATGTTGTCCAGTGTCAGACATACTCTGACCCCCCTTAAGTCAAAGCCATTATCATTATTTTTATAGTTATTCTTCTGGAAAGGAGGTGCTTTTGGAGGAATTAATTTGATCTGGTAGGAAAGGGCCTGGATTTGGAGTCTGCTACCAGCCTGTGGTGTGAGCTCAGCAAGTCTATTAAGGGGCAACTACCATTTATTGTATGTCTACTCTGAGACAGGTGCTTCACATGTTATTTTATTTCATCTTCACTGCACCCGTGTGAGGTAGGTCCTGTTATAATCCCAATTTTAGAGAAGAGGACACTGAGGTTTGGAGACGGGCGAGGTAATTTGTCAAAATTGGTATCCAGGTTTGTTACAAAGTTTAAGTTCTTGCAGCTATGACGTGCTGTTCTCAACTTAATCATTCTGATTTTGTGTCCTCATCTGTAACATGGGGATAATAAGAATACCTCACCCATAGGATGGTATTGCTATACCAGCAAATGAGCGGCATACTCAAAAGTGCTTTGTCAATGTTAAAATGCCATACAAATAAAAATTATGATTTCACTAATGCTCGAAATGTACACTTTGGGATGCTGCTGACACTGAAAAGTGCTTGGTTACTGGGGTAAGCGTTCAGGATATAAGGAATGTCAAGGATGAGAAGGGCTGTAGACAGTATCCAACTTGTCTGCTACCTGCCTGGCACCCCTTCACCCCTGGCACCCTGCCCTTCACTACTTCATGTGGTCCTAGGGAGGCTGTCAGTCACAGTGGCCAACTGCCGTCACCACACACTCACACACACCAAGGGGTGGGCACTTGACCCAGTCCTAGCAAATGGTGGTACTTCACCTCCATAGTCAAAGGGATTGGTCCAGGATGCACATGTGATCAAGGAGACTCAGTCATCCTGAGAATTGCTCTGTGGATCAAGCCATGAGGAGGTAGGCTTGAGCCCACCAGTGGGCATTTCATAACTTCCAACATTTGTGAGAACAAAACCAACACACCGAGAGAAGCAAAGCCTTGACAACAATATTTGAGCTCCTAGACCCAGCTATTCCTGAAGCTCAGCTCTTGGACTTACTAGTTGTATGAGCCAATAAATTCCATTTGGGGCTATAAATCGGGTTTCTGTCGCTTGCGCCCGAAAGAGTTCTGAATAATATTTCAGGAGACTTGCTTAAAGTCACTCAGCAAATCAACGGTGAAGCTGGGGCAGGAACAGATCTGATGCTCACTGTTCCTTTCCAGAGAATATACTGCTCTGTTTTTTAAAAACACATTAATTTGGTTTACAATGAAATGGAATTCACATTAGTTTTCATAACTTTGCAAACCCCTTTCGTGTCAGATGTTGTCAACCCCAGGTGGGGACAGGAGAGACAGGCACTGGGCTTCTTACCTTCCTCTCCGCTGTCCCCCCGGTCCCCGTCCTGGCCATCCCGGCCATCTTTGCCTGGAAAGCCCATCCTTCCGACCATTCCTGAGGTCCCTGGGGATCCTGGGGGGCCCGGTGGGCCCTGGGGGCCAGGCAGGCTGCAGATGAGTTGAGGGGAGCTCTTCTGGAAGTCCCTGCGGGCGAAGGCACCAAGCAGCGGGTCGGCCGCACATGGAAGGGCACAGGCCAAGAGCACCCAGGGGATCATGGTGGTCACCTGTGGGAGGCAAGAGAGCTGTGAGCTAACTGGGGGTCAGTCAGAAAGGCATCAAGAGGAGGAGAGGGCATCTGGGAGAGACACAGTTGCATTTCTGATCCTTCCTATCTCCCACATCACATACAAGTAGTTGGACAGTGTCATCACATCTTGAGGACATATTTGGATGAGCTGAGTCATGGACTCAGAATACCCATGGGAGGGCTCCTGCGGGGGAGGCACACGTCCTCACACTGTCACGCTCCAGAGTGGCAGAACTGACAGCCCAGTGACAGCTGCTGGGGAGGAGCTGTGGATGGAGAGAAAAATTCCATGGTTTCATTCAAATATGTGGCATGAATGGAAAGTTACAAGGGCAGAAATATCAATACTTCCAACTGCAGGCGGTGATTTGCAACTAGGCTGCCTCTCCCAGAGGATTTGGGGCAGCACATTGGTGGGTGAGAAGTGAGGTGTCAGCTCTGAGCGAAGGTGCCCCAAGCCTCAACAGCACTGGCGGGCCGTGGGCACAGCTCCTCTGTGGTGGGCTCCCTGTGCACTAGGCCTGGGCTAAGAGCTTTCCACACATTACTTAATCTCACGGCATCCTTACCGAATAGATACGGAGAGGAAATGGGGGCTCAGAGAAGTTCACAGCATGACTAAGTCAGGCAATTAGCAGTTGGCAGGGCTGGGATTTGAACGAGGCTGGGCAAATCCAGAGCTTGTGTGCTTTGCTTCAGGCTACACTGCTTTTCTTTTTCTTTTTTCCCAGTTAAAAAATAATAAAAATGATACACTCACATTGTTATAAAGTCAAATAATACCATAAAGCTTATAATGAAAAATTGTGTGTGATCTTCATACCCACCCCTCAACCCTCGCTCACTCCAAACTCTTTTGGGTATTTCTTCTGGCATTTACTGACATTAAAAGACAATATGCTTACATGGTTTCTTTTTAACAATTTTGGACATTTCCTTTTGAACTCCTGTATGTGACAGATGAGGATTCAGCCCTCCTCCGTCACTCTAGGACCCTGTTTTCTCTCCCTCATGCAGTTCAGATATAATCTTTGACTGAATCAAAATTCACTCTGAATTATTGTGTCTTGTTTACTGCTAAGCTAAGCACTGTACTATAATTATACTTCCTTTCTTACACACACTTTTCTTACTGGAGATATTAATAATTTTATTTGCTTAGTTCTCTACGCCACTATTTTCTACATTATCGAATGTATCAGATAATTTACCTCTTCCATGTATTTTCCTAAAGACATAAGTCCTGGAGCCCTCCATTCTCTTTTTCCAACCTTTGTACATGCTAAGCTGTCATCCCAGGATTTTCCTTTATAACCATCATGGCAATTGTCTTTGCCTCTCTCCTGCGTTGTATCTCCTGCTTTACGAATCCCGTGTCTTTCTCTTATTTTATTTTATTTTTTCACTCTCTCATTTTGGTGGCACATTTGGTGTAATAGCTTCCTGGAAAAGACGTGTGGGATATAATTTTTTTGGGACAATTTGCAAGTCTCAATATGTCTTAATTTCACACCGCGTCCTTAAGGCTGGGGCATGATCACACCAGAGACCAGAGTGTTATGTGCCCAGACATTATCTACCTCCAGCCCCTCACCGGGAAGATGCAGAAGCCAAGGTCCAGAGCAGAAATAAGCCACTTGTTCAAGATCTCTCAACAAACTGGCTCAGTCACTTTGTGACCAACAGCCTCTCTCCCTGGAATGAAACCAGGAGAGAGAACATTCCAGGTATGACTTCTTGCCTCTAGGGTGAGCTCTGAAGTGGTAACTGGCTTTGTGACTTTAGGCAAGCCCCTTTCCCTCTCTGGGCCTCAGTTCCCCCCCTGAAAAATAAGGGGTTGGTTTCTACACTCGAACATGCATCAGATCCACCTGGAGGGCTTGTCCAAACCCAGACTGCTGGGTCCCACCTCCAGAGTTTGTGATTTGGTAGGTCTGTGTTGTGGCTGGAAGATTCGCATTATTATGTGGTATGTGAGGGACACTGATGCTGTCGGTTCACGGACGCATTTTGAGGACCACTGGACTAGATGATTTCTAAGCCCCTTCACCTCTGATGCTGACTGAGACTTTCAGAGTCCACTTGGCCCTCTCTTACTAGATATGAAGTCTTGCTGGCTTCTCCGTTCCCGCACAGCCTTCAGCTGCCTCATCACAGCCTTCAAGCATGAGGGGGCTCCCCGCAGCCGTGGCACTGGCAGTAAGGGAGGACCACTGCTCAGATCTCACCCTTGGAGCTCACAGTTCCCTCCTGGGCCCTCAACCTCCCTTCCCTTCACATGCTGCTTTGCCTGAGGCCTGGGAGCCTGTCCAGACCACTGTGCCACCTCTGGAAACAGGCCGATTCTACCTTTCCTCCTGACCCCTCCAAATCTTTAACCCTGGGAACAGATGAAGGGGAGAGAAGACCAGGCCTCCCCTGCCAGGGAGAGGAGGGGAGACCGCAGCACTGCACTGCACTGCCACTCGGGGGCCTGGTCTAGTTCCAGCTCCAAGGCTCACCAACCTGGTGACTTTGGATAAGTTACTTTCTTTCTCTGGACCTCAGAGAATAAATGTCACAGAGGTGTCCCTGGCTAGGTAGAGATGATCTAGTACCAGATACTGCCTTAAATAACATGACATCATACAGTAACAAAGTTATTGTCTTTTCAGTTTCTGTAATCCTGATGAATTGAAGAAAAAAGTTTCAGTTTGGTGATAGTACATTTTTCATGCCTCTATACCCCTTTCTAATATCACTTTTGCACAAAGAACACTGTCTTCTGTGGCAGTGCACACCCATTATTAAAGAATCTTGAGCAAGGCTCCACAAATAAGCATGGAAACCTTGGAAACCCCCAGACAGGGCCACAGCGCCAGGGACCCTGGGACAGAGCATCTGCTAGGACGCAAGGAAGGCCTGTGGCACAACGTAAAGAAAGGGACTTGACAGGGGCACAGGTTAGGTCTGGGTATCTAGTCCTTGGGAGAGGGTGCAAAGAAAGACTTAGTGGGTCAGGGAAGGTGGGTGTTAAAATCAAAATTCTCACCTGAGCACCAGGACACACGAGAGGCTGCATGCTCAATTGAGAGGTCAGGCCAAAGTGAAGAAATGACAAAGGAATAGTTTGAGAGCTCATTCCATAACTCTGGGCACTCTTGGATTTTACTGAATAAAATACAACCCGTGTGGTGGGGAAGGGGAGGAGGCATGGAAATGAATCTGAGGCCTGCCTCTGGAAGCTGGTGGGTGGGAAAGTGGCTGGTTGCTGCATGAAAGGGGGAAGAGAGAGCTCTCAGTTGCACAGAAACTGGGCTGACTGCCTTCTCGCCTGCCTTCTCTGGTAGACAGAAGGTGCCAGGCATTCCACAGCCCCAGCCGGCCTGAGCTGGAGGCACCAGGACAGAAAGCGAAGGGCCCAGCAGTGATAACCATGCAGGGTGGATGCCCGAAAACCAGAAGCTGAGGGTGAGGCCTGGACTTGCTGGCGAAAGAAAGTGTGGTGGCCCGCTTCATGGCTGTTACAGTCAGAGGGCTCAACCTGGGAACCGCCAAGGAGCCCGCAGAAGGCCCCCAACAAAAGAGACATCCCTGTCTGCCAGGCCCAGACGGGCCGAGGAGCTTAGCCCTGTTCCTGCCAAGAAACAAGAATCCCCCTGCTGTCTGTCCCTTTACTTCTCCTTCCCCTCGTTCCTTCAGCCTGGAAAGAGGTGAGCTGAGAAGGGGGGCAGGTGGTCCAGCCAGTCTTACACCTGCACTGGGGGACAGGAAGAAGTCTCACCTTTGGTGCCACCTGGGCTCCACATGGGCTGCATAAGTGATAGTGGGAGGTGGGAGGCAAACTCGGTGGAAGTTACATGCATGATGGACTTTGGAAAACTGTCCTAGGCACTCCCCAGGCCCCAGGAATCTCCATCTCCTTCCCTTGTCTCCTTGATGAGAATCTTACAAAACTGGTCTTAGTGTTACTTGTGAGCTGGGACACATCTGGGGCCCCAGAAGAGAAACCGACTTCTCAAAGCAGGTTTGAAATAGTTTGGAAAGTTGCAACCTGCGAATCTTTGGGACAAGGGAGGGAGGGAGGGCGGAGGAAGTGAGCTGAGAGGGGGGCTTACTGAGTGATCCCGCTTAGTGATGCTGGCCCAGGGTGGGCCCCAGTGGCGGGGCGGAGGCTCTGGAACACGCAGGGAGGAAGGGATTTCTCAGAGCTGGAGCCTGGAGGTTCCTGAAGCAGCTCGAGCCAGGAACTGTTTTGGAAATAAAGACGGGGAGACTAGGTTCTGGTTCCAAACCAAGAGGGAGGGAGCAGAGTGTCTCTGTTTCAGAGGGGCACCTCTGAAAAAACCAGCTCCAAATAGCCCTGCTCCCAGCCTACTCTCCATACCACAGTGGTGGAAAAACCTGGGGATGAGGGCTTGGAGGGGGGCCAAGGCTGCAAGGCATCCAGACAGGTGAACTCTTGCTGGGTCTTAAAAATAAACTTAGAATGACAAACTTGAAGAGAGCCCCAACGGGCCATTTAAGCCAACCTCATTGGTTACTGACAGGGAAACTGAGGCAGAAGCAAACTGACTTAACTGGACACCTACAAACTTCCAGGCACTGTGCAAAGCTCTTTATTGGAATTATTTTATTTGAAGTTTACAATAAACCCTATGAAGGCAGTAAACTTATAGTCCCATTTTTCAGAGGAAGAAACAGAGGCTTGGGGACTTCCCTGGTGGTCCAGTGGTAAAGAATCTGCCTTCCAATGCAGGGGACGTGGGTTCGATCCCTGGTCGGGGGACTAGGTTCCCACATGCCGCGGGGCAGCTAAGCTTGCGCGCCACAACTACTGAGCCCGCGAACCTCAACCACGAGCCCACACACCCTGGAGCCCGCGTGCCACGACTAGAGAGAAGCCTGCATGCTGCAACGAAAGATCTCGCATGCCTCAACGAAGATCCCGCGTGCCACAACTAAGACCCAATGCAGCCAAAATAAATTAAAAAAATATTAAAAAAAAAAAAGAAACAGAGGGTCTGAGAAGTGAAATGATTCTACCCCAAATCACACTATTCGAGTACTGGGGAGAACATTCGAACGTGTGTCTGAGGGGCTCTGAAGACTATATGTAATGTACTATGCCTTGTTCCCTTCCCTGCTATTTTTTTTTTCCCTGTCTTATAGAAGAGTAAACTGAAGCTCGGAGAGGTTAATTTGCTCATGTTTATGCAACTTGTTCATGGCAGAAGTTACATTTGAACTTGGGTTTGGCAGACCTTAACACCCAAATGCTTTCCATTATGTCAGTGTTTTTTGGATTTTTCTTCCTAAATATCTGAAATTACAGAAGATACCTTGAAGCATAGGCCAAAGCCACACACAGCAACAGAGAAATTTCTTTGATGTCTCATCTTTTATTATATCATATAAAATACATGGTTAAGAGAATGTAAAAGTGATGCTTTTTCTCCTTCAGGGTACTTGAGATTGATGCTTGAGGAAACCTCCTGTCCTTTGAGAGGCCCACACGTGGTTTAGCCAAGGTGATAGGGGGCAGCCTCTGAGCCCTGACATCCCACCATTGGGATGCCCCTTTGGAGTATTAACGGAGTGTCCCCAGCGGCTGAACCAAAAGACCAGGGTGCACAAAGCACCTCCCCTTCAGCCCCATCACCTCATTCCTTGCTTAGAGCCGTCAAGAGCCTCCAGCCTTGTCTCTTGCTGCCTCCACTGGCACTCTCCAAGCCCAAGCCAGAGAGACCCTTTATAAACATAACTCAGCCACATCACTTCCTGGACGGTCTTACTCCAGTGGCTGCTGGCTGCAAATAGCAAACCCTTGATGTGGCCCTAAAGGATGGCCCCCTGCCTCCATCCTAACCCTGGTTCTTCCCCTCTCTTCCTGCACTCCCCCCCATTTCAGGCGAAGCTCCATTTCACCCTTTTGCCTGCAACCCGGGGGCCCACCCTCTTGGCATGCTGGCTCTTTATCTATTGTGTTTCAGCTTAAATGTCACTTCCTCCAAGGCCTTCCTCTCAGACAGCTCTCCCTTTGGAGCCCAGCTCCTTGTCCTGTCTTTCCAGCCCTTATATCTCACCCATATTCACTGCATTTGTCTGCTTGCCCATTTACTGGGCCTCTCCCGTTAAAATGGAAGCCCCATGGGAGCAGGGACACCAGCTATATCCCCAGGGCTTCCAACTTCTTTGCTCATAGCGGGTATTCAAGAAATATTTGCTTGGTTAATGCGTGTTTGAGACCCAGACTCCGCCCTGAAGAAAATTCACGGTGAAGAGAAAACAAGGCTGTGGCCTAAATCCAAAAGGGCCCTGATACCCCTGGATTCAAAGAAGTTTTCTCCTTTCCCCAGTTTTTCTAACCCAAACCCGATCCAATTCTAATCCCTCCTTCCTTTGACCTCCTAGAGCACAGGGCCCCTACCCCCATTCCAGGGAGGGGGCTTGCAGAATATTTTACATACAGCAGGTACTCCATAAATGTCTGTTCAATTGATAAGAAAAAATAAGCATTAGTCCTTCTTCACCTTTAAAAAAACTATCTTAGTTCCTAAATTGTCCTTGCTGGTGTAAGTTGACCAGGGAAGGCTGCCTGGTAGTCTTCCTGCTGAGGGGAAAATAATGTTACTTGGCTCAACCCCCAAAATGGAATCATGAGGTGCTAAGCTGGGATGAAGTTCTTTAGTCTGGTTTTAATTTACCCAGTCCCTGGGTTCCTCATCTCTGAGTTAAGTAGCTCATGATTCGTAAAGACAAGTGTTCTAGGAAAACACTAGACGCTTAAAGGGCCCCAGCCTGAGGTCCCCTGTCAGAGGCGGAGCCTTCCTCCTCCTTGCTCTTGCCCTTAGCTCTCAGGACATGAACCCCTGGTTCCCTCCCAAGGGCCCTCTATTCAGACTGTGATGTGAGAAGGGCCAGCAGTGCGGATATGGGTCTCTCAGTGCCTCTACCGGAATGTGGAAACTCCAGGGACACTTGTCTGGGCCTTGAGCAACGTGGCTGAGCCTGAGTTCTGCACAATCTCCCTTGGAGACCGGAAGATATAAATTGTGCTCAAATAAATTTGACCTGTTGGTTATGAGGTTGGACACACTGACAGGTAGGGATGGTGTTTCACTCAGTGACTAAGAGCTGTGGGAAACACAGCCACTTAGTTTCCTCAACTATATCCAATGGAATAATAGTATACCTACCTCACGGAGTTCATCCAGGAATAATGAGATAATGTATTCAAAGCTTCTAGCCCCGAGTGTGACACAGTAATCCTCTCCCTCAGAAGCCGTCAGATAGCTGCCTGCCCCATGTTTCAAGTCTCAGGGCTAATACCTCCTCAGAGAGGCCCACCCCTGCTTGTTTGCTCAGACCACCCTGGTCCTCCTTCCAAAGCACTTGGCCCGAGTTGTGATTATACATTTTTTGTTCCTTGGCTCATTAACTTTCTGTTGTCTGTCTTCCCCCTGGAGTGGAAGGTCCAGGAATGCAGAGGCCCTGCCTGTCTTGCTCTCTGTTATGACCACAGCTTAGCACGGGGTCTGCCCTGCCCACAGTAAGGGCTCAACTCACAGCTGTTCAACGGCCTTGAATGAAATGGTCACTCGTGTAACAAAAGAGCAAAGGGAGCAAAAGGATGACAAAACCACACTTGGCTACTGAGGGAAACCCAAGGAGAACACTGGTCTTGGATTCAGAACATGTGGGTCCCAGGCCTGGTTTTATAACTCACTGGCCACGTGGAAAAAGTCATTTCCTCCTAGCCAGGCCTCATTTTCTCACCCGTAAGATGGAGATCATAACCCTCACCCCATCTGCCTTACAGAGTTCTCCTGAGAATCAAACTAGATAACCAATGTTGAAAGCAGAACATGATACAAAAGTTAGAGCCTTGTTTAAAACCGTAACTGCCACCAACTGCAGTGGAACTAACAGCGTGCAGTCCTGACCTCCCACTAGGAGCCCCTGGAGTGTTTCAGGTGGAGGACACCTGAGCCTGATGCAGCCGGGCAATTCTCCCTGCGTTTGCAGTTAAAAGGAAAGGGCTGGTGATGGGATTGGGGTGACGCTTGCTCGCAGATGAAGCTTACTGAAAATTCGCTTTGATGGGAGTGAAATTTCCATGATGAAAACACCCCATGCCCTCCCTGAATTCCAAGAAGCAAATTGGAAACAGCTTCTCTGAGAAGCTGACAGAGGCCGATGGGAGGAGAAAGGGTCTGGCTGCCGCTCCTCCCGCAGTGCTCACGGAACCAGCCCCCTTTCCTGGGATCTGGAGACCGATGCCCATTTGGAAACACTCCAGCACTGAGTCTACATACAGAGGATTAAAAGTCATGGGGCCGTGGAGAACAGTATGGAGGTTCCTTAAAAAGCTACAAATAGAACTACCATATGACCCAGCAATCCCACTACTGGGCATATACCCTGAGAAAACCATAATTCAAAAAGAGTCATGTACCAAAATGTTCATTGCAGCTCTATTTACAATAGCCCAGAGATGGAAACAACCTAAGTGTCCATCATCAGATGAATGGATAAAGAAGATGTGGCACATATATACAATGGAATATTACTCAGCCATAAAAAGAGACGAAATTGAGCTATTTGTAATGAGGTGGATAGACCTAGAGTCTGTCATACAGAGTGAAGTAAGTCAGAAAGAGAGAGACAAATACCGTATGCTAACACATATATATGGAATTTAAAAAAAAATGTCATGAAAAACCTAGGGGTGAAACAGGAATAAAGACACAGACTTACTAGAGAATGGACTTGAGGCTATGGGGAGGGGGAAGGGTAAACGGTGACAAAGCGATAAAGAGGCATGGACATATATACACTACCAAAAGTAAGGTAGTTAGCTAGTGGGAAGCAGCCGCATAGCACAGGGAGATCAGCTCGGTGCTTTGTGACCGCCTGGAGGGGTGGGATAGGGAGGGTGGGAGGGAGGGAGACGCAAGCGGGAAGAGATATGGGAATATATGTATATATATAACTGATTCATTTTGTTGTGAAGCTGAAACTAACATACCATTGTAAAGCAATTATACTCCAATAAAGATGTTAAAAAAAAAAAAAAAAAAAAGGAAGCCGTTAGGGTGGGCCATAATCCAACAGAAAGGTGTCCACACAAGAGCAGGAGATTTGAACACAAAAAGAACCAGAGATATACGCACACAGAAGAAAGTCCATATGCGGACGGAGCAAGAAGGTGGTCATCTGCAAGCCAAGGAGAGAGGTCTTTGAAGAAACCACCCCTGCTGACAACTCGATCTTGGACTTCTAGACTCCAGAACTGTGAGAAAATAGATTTCTATGGTTTGAAAAAAAAATATATATATATATAAAGCAGTATAAAAAACGTGCAGTGCCCCTCTCTTAGGAAGTGTCCTTCTGGGTCTCACAAAAGGATTTCCCAAAAGCAGGAGTCAGCAAACACCAGCCTTTGGGACCCAATCCGACACAGCACTTGTGAGCTGAGAATGGTTTTCATATTTTTAAGTTGTTAAAAAAATGGAAGGTTAATTATATAAAATTCCAATTCCTGTGTTCATAATAAACTTTTATTGGAAAAAAAAAAAAAAGTCATGGGGCCCACTTGCCAAGAGGCCTAAGAAAATATTTGATCTGCTGTTTTCTCCTCCCCTCACCCCCGTGCCCCTGTTTTTGGCTCAGTCTAGAGAAAGAGGTTCAATACCAAAGCAAGACTTAATGACGGAGCAGGAGCCAGGATCTCGCGAGGTTTGTCTCAGCGGGAACTCGAACGGCACCGCGGAAGTCAGCGTGGCGGGCCCTGCGTTACCGCCACCAAGGTCTACTTTCTGACAGATACGCCCAAACTCTTACACACCAACACGCGTGGCGTGTGATGTGGTGGGAGTGGAGCCCACCCTCTGGGTCCCTGGCTGCTTCACGTGGGACTTAAGTCCTCGAAGTGAGGGCCAGAGTCAGGCTCCCGGGCGGCTGAAGCCAAAGCCGTCAGGCTTTGGACCTGCCCACAGCTGTTTTCCGCCCTGGAGACCAAGGACCGCAGTGAGAGAAGCAGGCAGCTGACGTGTGGGGTGTGAAGACGGGCGAGGAGGCCCGAGGGTGTTCAGAGCCCTGTATCCAGCTTCTCCTGAGGGCCGGCCTCCAAGTGGCCGACCAGAGCGGTGCCCCATAGGAGGAGGATGTGAGACGCATGTGTCATTTTAAGCGGTCTCACTGCCACGTGAAAAAGGTAAAAAGAAGCAGGTGAAATTAATTTTCATATGTTATTTCGCCCGGTATATCTCAAATATCATCATTTCAACATGTAATCAATGTAAAAATTGTTGAGGCATTTTACATTCTTTAAGTGCCACTAAGTCTTCGAAGCCCAGTGTGTATCTCACACTTGCAGCACTGGCCACGTTTCAGGTGCTTGATAGCCACACGGTGGGTATTGTATTAGATGGAAGCAGAGTTGCTGGAGTTGAAATCCCACCAACTAGCTGTGGGACCTTCTACAAGTTACTTATCTTCTCTCCCTCATCCTCATCCTCTCCAAAATGGGGACGATAATAATAGTACCTACCTTAGAAGGTTTTTATGAGGATTTAATTTTCCTAGAGTAAGGCCTGCCCTATGGAAGAGATATAAAAGCATTAGCTATTATTTGTCCTTCTGAAAAGCAAACAAGATGATGGATGTTGAAAGCAAAACATGATACAAAAATTCAGACCTTGTTTAAAATTGTCACCAACAGCAGTTCAGCCAACGGAAAATCACCCTGACCTCCTCCATGAGTCCTGTGGCATTTCAGGTGGAGGCCCCTGTAGGCTCCTAATAAATTCTCCATTTTCAGGTAAGATAGTTTGAGTTTTATTTCTGTCTGTTGCTACCAAAGGAGATTCCTAGGGAGGCTTGGCCTTCACTCCTGCCGTTCCGTCCTGAGGGAAGGATGAGGGTGTCTGGCTTGGCCCTGTACCCCTGATCCACCTGGTTTGTTCAGGCTCCACAGTACAGAGATAGGTGAATCAATGGGAGAATGTTTATCTCATCAAGTGACAGGAGGCCAAATGGGCTATCACGTATGCAGGTACTTGGTACCATGGCTTGGAAAGACTGCCTAATAAATGGTGTGACTTATTCTTATTGCCTTGGAGGCCAGATACTGGGGATCTGAAGATGAAAAGATGGGGTTGCTGCTTTTAAAGGGCACACCATCTGGTTATACTGAGGGTCCCACCTGGCCTACCTATACCAGGAGAGAAAGCAAGCCTTGCTCCTCTTTTCTCTTTGATACAGGCTCCCCTGAGGAGCATCCAGGACCATACAGAAGGCAGGGGAAGGAAATTTGGGGGTTAGATGATTCCTTGGAAAGGTGTAGAAAGGACTGTGCTTGAAGATCCAGGAACTGAGGGAGAGGAACAAAGTCTGAACTCTGAAGGGCTGGGGAGAAAAAGCTAAGTTTTGGTTTTTTTTTTTGTGGTACGCGGGCCTCTCATTGTTGTGGCCTCTCCCGTTGCGGAGCACAGGCTCCGGATGTGCAGGCTCAGTGGCCATGGTGCACGGGCCCAGCCACACCGCAGCATGTGGGATCCTCCCGGACCAGGGCACGAACCCGCGTCCCCTGTATCGGCAGACGGACTCTCAACCACCGCACCACCAGGGAAGCCCACTAAGTTTTCCTTGACTTCCCTGGGCTTGCTGGTTTCCATGGAGTCACTTCCAGTCAGGCTGTGATGGGCATTCAGGGTAACTCTAAAGATCTGACACAATGCTAGCCTTCGAGAGCACAGAGCTGAGCTGGTGGTTAAGTAATGGTTAAGAGTCATTTTCTAGCTGTTTGACCTCTGTTAAGTTATTTAATCTCTCAGTTTTCTTGTCTGTGAAATGGGAAAAGCAATGTGTATCGTCTTATTTGAATCATTTGAATTTGAAATAGCATGGTATAAAAAAATCTATTGTTTCACTTTATGAGTGAACGTTTGTCAAGAACCTTGCAAGGCTATTCTAATAGGTAAACAGAAATTCTCATGGGTAAACAGAAATACCTGCCATCCTTCAGCTGTATTGAATTACACCAGTTTGAATTATTTGAGGTCTTTAGGAATGTCTCCATGAGTAATTTGATTGCTCATACTTCCATTATAGAGTAACTGTGAATATTAAATAGGATCATTCAGTAACAGCCCACAGTAAGCACTCAGTAGTAGTAGTGTTATTCTGGTATAATTGCACTATATGGAAACAGTGAGAGATATAATGGGAGAAGGAATAATGAGCAGGCCTGGGTCTGCTGTTTCCTCATCTGTAAAATGGTGAGAACAGTGAGCTTGTGAGGAGTTGAACAGTTGTGAGCTTTGGGATAAATGGCACTGAAGGCACTGAAGCTGAGGTGATTTTACAGCATGGCATGAATGCAAAGGTGCAGGATTTCTACGGGTGTGCCCTACTTTAAACAAGGATGTAAAATTGGAATTTTGTCATTCAGTGATCAGATTTTTGTTAAGATTGCAATGTGCAAGGACTTCTGGCTGAGAACTATGGAAGATGGTCCTGCCACCGAGGAAGTTATAATCTAGACAAGGGGTGACCAGCTGGCTTATCAATGACATTATGCAAACCATAGACTGCACCATGCTTCTGGTTTTTTTTTGTTGTTGTCTTTTTTTTTTTTTTAACGTTTGAAATTGTTGCCAATGTAAAATTTGGGAGATTTTATGTTAAAATCAAGATTTCAAAATAAAATACCTAGAATAAATCTAACCAAGGACGTAAAAGGCTTGTACTTGGAAAACTGTAAGGCACTGATGAAAGAAAACAGATGGAAAGATATACCATGCTCACGGATGAAAGAATTAATATTGTTAAAATGACCATACTACCCAAGGCAATCTACAGAGTCATTGCAATCTCTATCAAAATACCAATGACATTTTTCACAGAACTAGAACAAATAATCCTAAAATTTGTGTGTAAACGCAAAAGACCCCAAAACAATAGCCAAAACAATCTTGAAAAAGGGGGACAAAGCTGAAGGTATCACACTCCCTGATTTCAAACAATACTACAAAGCTGCAGTAATCAAAACAGTATGGTTCTGGCACAAAAAGATACACTTAGATCAATGGAAACAGAATAGACAGCCCAGCAATAAACCCACAGTTGTATGGTCAATTAATCTATGACAAAGGAGGCAAGAATATACAATGGGTCAAAGACAGCCTCTTCAATAGATGATGTTGGGAAACTGGACCACTTTCTTATACCATGTACAAAAATAAACTCAAAATGGATTAAAGACTTGGAATCATAAAACTCCTAGAAGAAAAGATAGGCAGTATGCTCTTTGATATTGGTCTTAGCAATATTTTTTTTTAATATGCCTCCTCAGCCAAGGGCAAAAGTAAAAATAAACAAATGGGACTACATCAAACTAAAAAGTTTCTGCACAGCAAAGGAAACTATCCACAAAATGAAAAGACAACCTACTGAATGGGAGAAGATATTTGCAAACAATATATCTGATAAACAGTTAATGTGCACAATATACAAAGAACTCATACGACTCAGCAGCAAAAAGACAACCTGATAAAAATTGGACAGAAGACCTGAATAGACATTTTTCTAAAGATGGCCAACAGACACGTGAAAAGATGCTCAGCATCACTAATCATCAAAGAAATGCAAATCAAAACCACGATATCATCTCACACTTGTCAGAATGGCAGTTATCAAAAAGACAACAAATAAGTGTTGGCCAAAATGTGGAGAAAAGGGAACCCTTGTGCGCTGTTGGCGGGAATGTAAATTGGTGCAGCCACTATGGAAAACAGTAAGGAAGTTCCTAAAAAAATTAAAAATAGAAATTCCATATGGTCCAGAAATTGCACTTCTGAGAAAATGCACATCTGAAGAAAACAAGAACACTAATTTGAAAAGGTACATGCACCCTTATGTTCATTGCAGCACTATTTACAATAGCCAAGATATGGAAGCAACCTAAGTGTCCATCTATAGATGAATGGATAAAGAAGATATATATAATGGAATATCACTCAGCCATAAAAAAGAATGAAATCTTGACATTTGTGACAACATGGATGGACCTAGAATGGACCTAGAGAGTATTATGCCAAGTGAAATAAGTCAGACAGAGAAAGACAAATACCATATGATTTCGCTTACATGTGGAATCTTAAAAACAAAACAAATGAACAAACATAAAACAGAACAGACTCAGAGATACAGAGGACAAACAGATGGTTGCCAGAGGGGAGGTAAAGGAGAAGATGGGTGAAACAGATGGAGAGTGAGAGGTACAAACTTCTAGTTATACAATAAATAAGTCACAGGAATGTAATGTACAGCATAGGGAGTACAGTCAATAATATTGTAATAACTTTATATGGTGACAGATGGTAACTAGACTTATTGTGGTGATTATTTTGTAGTGTGTAAAAATATTGAATCTCTATGTTGTACATTTGAAACTAATATCATAACTCAATTATACTTCAAATAAAAAAAAAAGATTTCCAGCTTTTCTTGAGAATCAGGAGGATCTGCAGCATTCTGGCAGGGCACCAATTGGCTACCTCTTGGACAAGGTGTTATGGGCTGAATTGTGTTTCCCCAGAATTCATATGTTGAAGTCCTAACCCCCAGAAGCCCAGAGTGGGACTGCATTTAGATATGAGATCTTTAAAGAGGTAATTAAGGTCAGACAAAGTCATATGGATGGGCCCTAGTCCAATATGACTAGTATCTTTATAAGAAGAGGAGATTAGGACATGACACCCAGACCAAGGGATAACCATGTGAGGTCACAGTCAGAAGGTGGCCATCTGAAAGCCAAGGAGAGAGCCCTCAGAAGAAACCAAATCTGCCATCCCCTTAATCATGGACTTCTAGCTTCCAGCTGTGAGAAAATACATTTTTGTTGTTGAAGCCACCCAGTCTTTGTGACTTTGTTATGGCAGCCCTAGCAAAGTAATACACAGGACCTATATTCTTCAGTGTCAAGTCTTCACCACTCCTAAATGTCATGCATCCTGTTCACTTATGTATCGTGCATGGCCTTTGTTGGCGTATGATCTAGAGGAAGCGGGTATTCTCCATGTGTTTGTTCAAAGCTCTGATGTTCGTTTTCTCCTTTAATTCTCCCCACAGTTCTAAGAGGCTGATGCTATCATCCCTATTTGGCAGGAGAGAATACAGAACTCAGAAAAGTGAAGTCATTTTTTCCAGGTCAAAGCTGGGATGTAACCCAAGCCTGTTGATTCAGGGCCCAGGGCTCGTGCCCCTCTATCACGGCCCCTCTGCTTGGGCACAGGACCCATGCACATAAAGCCTTAACTAACAGGGCAGCTGCGTGTGTGTGTTATAGAAGTAAGCCAGTTACAGCAATGCACAAATCCAAAGGAAGATTATTTCCTTGAAAAAAGATTTGGCATAGAATTCCCTTCAAAAGTAAACCTAGATTAGAATTTGATTAACAGAAATCTGACTTATGCAGGAGTTCGCCTCATGGAGGTAAAGCCAGCTTGGCAGTCCTCTGACCTGGAGGAAGGAGTGGGGGAAGCTGTGAGTATATAAAGGTCTGTGTTGCCCCATGATGAACATTCAGGAGTAGAAAGCACCAGACACTGGGACTGTAGGAAAGAAGGTCCAGTCGTCTGTGTCCAATCTGCAGGTGAAGATGAGAGGAGGAGTAGCAAGATAGGGAAGAATGGAGGGATTTGCAGAGAAAGAAGTAACTTCTTGGGGGAATTTGCTGAATATTTGATGGAGGTGGAGTAGGTTTGAGATGCCCCAGACTTGTGAAAGAAATCTCAATTCATTTGTGTAATGACACACTGTACACGGGAACAAAGTATACGCACATATGGAAAGATGGCCAGTGTACACTGTTAAGTGAAAAAGCAAGTTGCAGCAGGGAATGTCAAGTATGATTTATCCTTGAGTTTAAACAAGATAGACACAGATAAATAGAGATGTGTATGTATGTTTGTGGGGGAAATTCCTGAAAGGACACACATCTTGTTAAAGGGGTTACCTCCCAGAATTGGGAAGGAGTGTGTGACCTTTTACTTTTCACTTTCCACCTTTTTGTACTGTGTGAATTTTTTAAGGTAAGCATTGTCAGTTTTGTATCATTTAAAACAAAAGGTAACCTGAAGGCTTAAGGATTGGAAGACAGTCAAGGCTGTGTCCCTGCTAGGGGATGGGGAGAAGTAAGACATCTGGGAAGAAAGGAAGCCTGTGCTGCTCTGGATGTATTAGAATGAAGGGCAGTAGTGAGGTTCTGAAAAGTGTGGAAGGTTTGCCGAGCAGCAGTTGAAAGTGAGCATACTGGATATGATTACCAGATAACGGAATGAATCAGAGAAAAGCTGTGCAGATGGGAGGGCAGAAATGGAGGAGCAGAGAGGACTTGGAACACTAACTGAGCATCAGCCTTGGATTGGCACATATAGGACACTGTCGTTGCTATTGCTGCTGGTTCAGTGGGGTCTCTGGGAGATGGCCAGTCTAAGGAGGTGACCCTTGAAGGGTTCCACGCAGGAGAGTTTTGCAGTCAAAGGGTAGAGGACAATTGCACTGAGGTTGTACAAAGGATTCAGGCTTTGGGCGAGAGGCCTGGGCTGGGAGGCTGCAGGGAGCCAGTGCAACAGTTTAGTTGAGAGGAACAGCCCTGGAATGGGGCAGTGGCAGTGGGGATGGAGAAATAAGAACAAAGTAAATAAGACAAGGCTTGGAGACAAGTAGTGGGGAGGGAGAGTGAAGAGAGTTGTGAAGAGCTGGGTGCAAATCTCAGCTTGCCTGTCTGTATGATATATTTGATGAAAGAAATGTTGTCAAGAGTCAATTAGATAATGCACTTGATAAGTAACTATGATTGTTAGCTCGGATATTGGGCTCGGACTTACCAGGCTTCAAATCCCTTTACCACCAACTACTAGCTGTGCAACCTGAGCAAGTCATTAACGTCTCTGAGCCCGGTGCCCCTTCTGCAGGTGGTGATAACCTGTTGTCATGGAAACGAAAGAGCTTAAGTGGAGGGCTGGCAGGGCCTGGCACAAAATAGGTGCAGGACAAATGGTCGAGCTATTACTATCAACGATAAAACCTCTGAGCACAGAGCCTGGCACATGGTAAGCGCTCAATAAATGTCAATTCATGTTGTAATTCATAAGGCTGCCCGGCCTGCAAAGAGGATGTGTTGGCAGTACCCTCCCTCCCATCTCCTCCTACCCGCGCCAGCATCGCGTATCCCCCCTCCCCGCCCGCACTTTCCATCCCTGCCGGAGGGTGGCGGGGGTGCGGACTGGGCAGACCGCGCAGACACTTACCCTCAGCGCCGCCGGCCACGTCCAGACGGGTCTGCAGCCACGAAGCTCTGGGCCGTCCCGCCTTCCGTAGCTGCAGCCCAGCCGGCTCCCGCCCCGGGCATACTTTTCCCATCCCGTCATGGGCGGGAGAGCTCTCCGCCGGGTCACGTGGGCCGGCCCGCAGCGAGGCGCGCTCTCTTGGGCATCGGTTGGGAAAAACCTTTTAGCTCCGGCAACAACTTGAGTGTGTCGATGCATCGCTCTGTGCGTAGAACTTGTCAGTGCATTTGAAATTTTCTGTGCACGAGAGTGATTGTTACCCAGGCGTTTGCAAGTGCGTGGGTATGTGTGCATGTGTTTGAAGAGGAATGTGTGTTGCTTGTACGTGAGCATTCATCTCGCTGTGGATCTAGGGGTTGTGCTGTGGGCATGACAGCTTATAACAGAGTACCTCTTCCTGTGTACTGAATATGTGTGTACTTGAGAGTGATTAGGAATCGTGTGTACATGTTTAGTTTTGTGTGTGTGTGTGCATGCATAAGTGCATGTGCCCAAACATACATCAGGGCTGTGTCTGCACATATATACGCACATATCCAAGCTTGCAGCTTGGTGTGCAACAGAAGTGTACTTCAGTTTCAGTGTGTACACAATAGTTGCTGGATATATGTGTTGGGTGCACGTTTAAATGTGTGTATGAGTCAGCAGTAACTTCATATCAGTGTGTATGTGCATAATGCTGTGTGGCACCTGTTTGTGCGGTGGCTCATTCTGTATGTGTTTATATGTATATGTGCCTTGGTGTGGATTTGGTCCATAATGTGAGTGTGCACATACATAATAATGGACAGGCACCCCTGTGTCCCAGCCCTCATCTCCCTCCTCCCCAGAAGATGAGGCTTCGCTGGCCTCACTAACTGTCTGCCCAACCTCAGGTCATTTAGAGACATGCCCCTGCTCGAGGACCCCAGCTCCCAGATGGGCAGAGTGACCATGTTTAGGTAGCAAGCAGACACTAGAGGAAAGAAAAGTCATCAGAGGCCTGGGTTTTGCTTCTCTCTATTCCTTCCACTGCTCTCTTCCACTAGCTACCAGTATTTCACTTGGCTGCCAGAGCATCAGGTGAACAGATGGTGTATGACCCAAGGTTTATAGTCTAATGCAGATATGCATTAGAATTCTCAAGCTGGTTCCACCACCTTAGCCAAGTTAGTTATCTCATAGGTGGTATTTCATTTCTGAAAAGGAGGAAGAATAATAATTATATTACCTGCACTGTCTTTCCCCCTAGAGTTGGGACACTCACTCATAGAGATGTTTGGTAAACAATCAAACTATGTAGAGAATTATTATTAATATTACATAAATATTATTTGAGGATGAAAGTTAGTGGGCTTAGCAAACATTTAATAAGCATCTATTACGTGTCAGTCCCTGGCTAGGTGCTGGGGATCTAGAGGTAAACCAAATAGGCTTGGTGCCTGGCCTCGTGGAACTTAGAGTCTAGTGAGGATGATACAAGTGGTTTCATGTGAAATAAGTGTTGCAGAAGAGGAAGACACTGAATATGAAACTGGGAGGCCAGGGGAAGGCCTGGGGAAGTGATGTCCAGTTGAGCCTGAGGGAGAGGGTGAGAGCTCTAAACATGACTGAAAGATGACACGTGCAGTGGGGTTTAGTGTGTCAATTCACAGGTGGCTGGAAAGGGGACCTCTGTCCACCACCCCCTCTGGGTACCTTGGTCTGTTTCCAGATGTGTCAGGAATGGAAAAGGTGAGGGATCCCGGCTTAGGATGCCAGGAGGCCATTCAGAATCTAAAGGGCTCAGGAAAGCCCCTCTCCTAGGGTAGAGTAAGAATCTCCATGTGTTACCCATGGGACTCCACTGCGACACAAGTTGAAATCACTGGCATGCCCTTATTGGCAAGAAGATGGTTAATGAACAGTATAGGGAAAGGCAGTGGTGCCACACTCAGCACCCAGTAAATAAATGTTTACTGGCTTGCTGAATGGGAACAGATGTTTTTCCAGCGTTTGGAGGAGTCCTGGAACCCAGGTCCCCTGAAGCTCCCCCTTGGGGCCTTGTCCTGTGGATCCTTGCAGTGGTGATGGCATCACAGAGCAGGAAATCCAAAGTACTCATGAAATGGCTATTTCAGGAGCTGCTTCAAGCTGGAACGGGGCTCAGGACTTCTCCCCAGTAGCCTGTTTATGTCTTTTATTCAGTCCACAAACATGTATTACCTATTATGAATGTGGAGACAAGGAGATGAACTTCTGGTCTACAGGGAAAATGAATGTGAGCACAAATTACTGTAAGATGCAAAATACAATACATGTCATAGGAAAGGTACAATGTGTTATAAAAAATTAGAAGTCTTTCCCCCTTTGATTCATTTCAGTTCATTCCATAGTTTCATTCATTCTAGAGAACGTGGATACATTAGGACACTGATGGCCACAGAGAGTTGACAGTCTGGCAGGGGCAGCCATGTGCCAGATGGGGTAGATTTGCTTGTTCCACGCCTCTCATCGAGTGTGCCTTCCTATACTGCAGAGGCCAAGAAGCTAAAGATCTGTTTTCTAGGCTCCTTGCTGCTGGGTTCCTGTTTGAGATTTAGGTTTAGCTAGTCCTGTGTGCTGTGTAAGACCTGAACTCAAAACTGAGTTAGGAAGAAAAACCAGTTGAGTTAGGGGCAGAGGAGACAGTGGCCTGGGAGGACTCCATTTTGCTGGGTCTGACCCAAAAGGTACAGCACAGTTCTGGAGTTCTGGCAGTAGCTCCCAGTTCTCCGATTACACCTAAGGTGGTGTGTTCCGGTAGCCAGAGACTGGGCTAGTGGCTCCCTGAGCTCTTGCTTCCAGGTTGTGGGTGCGATGGGGAGGGGAGGTGGTCAGTACTGGGGTGATGTTCTAGGAATCATTCCTGGAGGCCCAGGCACAACTTGCTCTGCCCTGATTCTGAACTCAGTTGATTCTCTTTATTAAATCCGTGTCCACTTAAAAGAGCTAGAAGGGTTTTGTCTCTTCACTTGAACCCTAATTGATATGTCATGCTGTGAACTATAGGTGCTGGAAAAGTCAGAGAAGGGAGATGAGTGCACAGCAGAACAAGCAGGGAAGAAATCCAGAGGACTGCTGTTCTTTCCTCTTTTCCTCTTTCAATTCCACCTCCTACCCTCAGCCCCTCTTCGATCCTATAATCAACCTTCAAATAAATTAATTAATTGATTAAGTATCAAACAACTACAGTGTACAAGGCACTGTGATGTTGGGGGTCACAGTCATGAACAGATACCCAAGGTCTCTATCTCCATGATGCTTATGCAAAGACAGATATTCTACGAGCACTCAAACACAGAATTCAAAATTGTGGTAAGAGTTATGAAGGAAAAGAAGAGGGAACTGTGGCACAGAATGATGGTGTGGAGTCTGCGAGAGAACGTATTTTGATTGGGAGATCTGGGATGATCGCTCAAATAGGTAACGTTTAAGGTGAGCCGCACAGGATAAAAAAGGGCCAGCTGTGCCAAGGTGGCAGAGAAGGAGGGGGAGAGGCGTCAGCAGAAGGAGCAGAGTGTATGAGAGCTACATTAACCTATCTCAACATCTTCCTATGCTCCCTGTGTAACAGTCATAGGATGATGCCTTGACTCTGTAGCCTTTCTGTAGCCTCACTAACTGAAAGCCCTCTATGATTTGACGTCTTCCCAGACATGTCTCCTGTTTTTCCTGTGTGACGGCGTTCCTCAGCCTCGGCACTGTTGACATCTGGTGCTGGATGAGTCTTCCTTGTGGGGACTGTCCTGTGCCTTGTCGGATGTTTAGTCTTTACCTCTGGCCTCTACCCTCTACATCAGGGGTCCCCAACCCCCGGGCCACGGACCACTACCAGTCCGTGGCCTGTTAGGAACCAAGCCGCACAGGTGAGCAGCGGGCAAGCGAGCGAAGCTTCATCTGCTGTTCCGCATTGCTCCCATTCCCGCCTGAACCATCACTCGCATTACCTCCTGAACCAACCCCCCTGCCCACCGCCCCGGTCCATGGAAACATTGTCTTCCACGAAACCGGCCCCTGGGTGCCAAAAAGGTTGGGGACCGCTGCTCTAGATGACAATACTAGGCCTCTGCCCCTAGTTGCGACAACCAAAAATATCTTCAGACATTGCCAAATGTTCTGAGAGGGGCAACATCGCCCTCCTTTGAGAACTGCTGCCCCGTGGGTAGCCCTCCTTTGGTCAGGTGGTCTTCTTGCTGGCTCCTGAATGCACCTTTATGTTTCTGTACCTCCCCTTAAGCAGTTCCCTCTAACTATTACCTGTCTTCCACAAAGCCTTACCCATATGTCTACTAGAAATGCATGGCTTTTCTCTGCCCAGCATCCCTCTGTCCTTTGGGGAATTTGTACTGGGTGACTCATGTGTTTTGAGTGGTAGAGGAAGAGTGCTCTGCCTGCCCAGGCATGTGGACCAGGTACCCTTTCCTGTGCCCAGTTAAGAGCCCAGATGGTGGATGTGAGACCCAAGCAGAGCCAGCCAGTCTTTCCATGGGCTTTCCGTGACACAGCCCTCTTTTCTTCTGAATTGTTAACTGTAAGTACAGAGCCCTGGGCTGCCACCGGCAGGGAGCCTGCCATTTGGAGAGAGCCTGCTTATGGCAGGAGACAATGACATCAATACACAAGTAGGAGCAGATTCAAGAAGAACTGAGAGGTGGAGGGAGAGTTCTGTGAGCACATTATTAGAGCCCTTAGTTCAGAGACTTGTGCTAAAGCATTCACATTCGTATATTCTCTCTCTCTCTTTAAGCTAGTTTGGATTGTTTCCGTCAGTTACAACGGAAAGAGTCCTAATGTAGTTTCCTTCAATGCTTGGTTCAAATCTCTCTTCTTTCATGAAATCCTTTCAACACAGGACAGTCTGAAGAAAATGCTTGCTTTGAATCCGTAATTGTTGGTTTTCTGGAGCCAGCAGCCAGTTCTGTGCCTCTCTTCCCAACTTTGAGTTTAGTGACGTCATGCTGCCATTTGAAATCATCATAGTGAGAATAATTACACCACGGAAATCCACAAATACTACAAATCAAGGCTCTCTTTTTCCCACCTCAGCCTGTTTACCAGCGCGCCACCGTCTAAATCTTCTCAGTTGTACCACCCATTTCGATATTAATCATGTGCTAATTCATGACATCTTTTGCTTTTTGAATATGGTGAGGTTGGGACAAGTGCCCCCAACATACACTGCATGTGAGTCTTCAGAATCTCAAAGGAGGAAGGGTCCTGAGAAATAATTTGGTCCATGGTCTTCATTTCATACACAAGGACGAAGAGGTCCAGAGACATTCAGTGACTTAGTAGTCAGTTGTGGAGTCAAGGCCAAGTCCAAGATCTTTTTTTTTTTTTTTTCCCCAAGATCTTTTGACTTACGTGCATTATTAAAATGCGGGCCTTCCTAGTCTTCCTGTATGTCTTTTTCAACCTTTCCTTTCTCTGGTTTGGGTACAGAAGAGCGTTTAAAAACGATGTTGAATCATTCCAAACTGCTAATGGCCAAGATCCAAGTTGTCAGTGCTTACTTTCAACAAGGGACTTTGGGGCTGTGAAGTCTCCAGAATGAGATAATTCCAGATGGGGTCTTACTAATGTGGCAGCACTGGGAGACAGCTGTTAGTAGACGGGACTTGCTGCCTTTGCATGGAAAGAGCATGATGTTGGAGTGAAGGCTGGCTGCTCTGTGTATTATATCACTTAGAATGAAACAAGATGATAGTTGAACTGTAAGGAAAGTTTTGCGGATTTATAAAAATTTAAAATACACAATTTTGTTTTTTCTGGCTGCGTTGGGTCTTCGTTGCTGTGCACAGGCTTTCTCTAGTGGCGAGCGGGGGCTACTCTTCGTTGCTGCGAGCTGTGTTCTTCGTTGCTGGGCTTCGTTGCTGTGCGTCTTCGTTGCTGGGCTTCTCATTGCGGTGGCTTCTCTTGTTGCGGAGCATGGGCTCTAGGTGCGCGGGCTTCAGTAGTTGCAGCATGCGGGCTCAGTAATTGCGGCACACGGGCTTGGTAATTTCGGCATACGGGCTCAGTAATTGTGGCGCTTGGGCTCTAGAGCGCAGGCTCAGTAGTTGTGCCACACGGGCTTAGTTGCTCTGTGGCATGTGGGATCTTCCTGGACCAGGGAGCAAACCCGTGTCCCCTGCCTTGGCAGGCGGATTCTTAACCACTGCTCCACCAGGGAAGTCCCACAACTTATTTTTTAATATAGCTGTTCTATTTCCTGTAATTATTTCTTGGAAGTGTGCATAAGGATATCCATTGCAACCTTGTTTGAACTAATAAAAGACTGGAAACAATCTAAATGCCAAGTAATAGGGGACTAATTAATCATTATACATACATACATAGAGGCAGAACTCTTTGTACTATTATGGAATTATCTTCAAGACATATTGTTTAGTGAGAAAAATAAGAAGGAGAACAGTGTGTATAGTTTGCTACCATTCAAATTAAAAAAAGAAGAGGTGGGGGCTTCCCTGGTGGCGCAGTGGTTGAGAGTCTGCCTGCCGTTGCAGGGGACATGGGTTCATGCCCCGGTCTGGGAAAATCCCACATGCCGCAGAGTGGCTGGGCCTGTGAGCCATGGTCGCTGAGCCTGCGCGTCCGGAGCCTGTGCTCCGCAACGGGAGAGGCCACAACAGTGAGAGGCCCACGTACCGCGAAAAAAAAAAAAAAAAAAGAAGAGGTGAGGAAAACACAGACACACATGTTTGTATGAACACAATTTATCCCTAGGAGGATATACAAAAAATTGCAACAGCAGACGTTGTCTCTGGAGAGAGGGACTGGAAAACAGCAGTAAGAGAGAGGTGTATTTTTTCGCTTAGGTCTTTTGGAACAATTTTTTTTTTGTTTTTTAAAGAAAACTGGAACCATGATTTTTTTTTTTTTTTTTTTTTTGTGGTACGCGGGCCTCTCACTGTTGTGGCCTCTCCCGTTGCAGAGCACAGGCTCCGGACGCACAGCCTCAGCGACCATGGCTCATGGGCCCAGCCGCTCCGCGGCATGTGGGATCCTCCCAGACCGGGGCACGAACCCGTGTCCCCTGCATTGGCAGGCGGACTCTCAACCACTGCGCCACCAGGGAAGCCCCTCCATGATTTTTTAAAATTAATTAATTAATTAATTTTTGACTGCGTTGGGTCTTCGTTGCCACGTGGCATTTCTCTAGTTGCAGCGAGTGGGGGCTACTCTTCGTTGTGGTGCGCGGGATTCTCATTGTGGTGGCTTCTCTTGTTGCGGGGCACGGGCTCTAGGTGCGGGCTTCGGTAGTTGTGGCTTGCAGACTCTAGAGCGCAGGCTCAGTAGTTGTGGCGCATGGGCTTAGTTGCTCTGTGGCATGTGGGATCTTCCCGGGTCAGGGCTCGAACCCGTGTCCCCTGCATTGGCAGGCGGATTCTTAACCACTGCAACACCAGGGAAGCCTGAACAATTTGATTTTTAAAACAATGGAAATCTTTTACTTACTCAACACTCCTCCCCCCAATAAAATAAAAAATAAGGAAATGCCGTATTGCAGTTTTTAGAAATTCTTCCTTTGCTGTGATGGATGAGCCAGATCTGGGGATGTGGCAGAGAGTTTAGGGAGTTAATAATAATAAACCCCCAACAATTATAGACTTTCTTTTTAAAAAAACATTTTCAAAGAACAGTCTCTTGCAGTCTTCCAAGTTTTGGACAAGTATTTTCCCCATTGTATAGTCGAAGGAGCTGAGGCCCAGAAGCAGGGCCATCTTCCCAAGGTTACACAGTGGGCGAGGGGCAGAGTTGGAATGAGAGCTCATATCTCGCCCAGGCATAAGTTCCTTCTTCTAGACAGTGTTTAGCTGGGCAGAGGGCTTCAACAAGCAGAGTAGTTTTCACGGGAAGGAAAAGAAGAACCAGAGAGTTATAAGAAGCTCTTCTGGCCTGAGGTTTCGGAAGAGTTAAAGGCCTTGAGACAGCCACAATCCCAGAGCAAATGAAGTCAGACCAAAATAGACACCACTTATATTCTAGGGGAAATGACCCAGAAAAGATTCAGCCAGTTTCCAGATGTAGCTTGAAAGGCTTCAGTTGGAGAGACTTCATTTTGGAACCTCATGCAAAAACCTCTCTTGATGAGGTTTCTCAACTCAGTATGTGGATCAGAAATGAACAGACATTTGATTTGAGGGAGATGCTCTGCTAAGAAGGTCTAGAGGCTTGTGCTTTGTAGAATCAAGCTTAGAGAAAGTAACCTATGAATGAGTATAGAAATAAAGGCTTTGCCATGCTTTGCCAGCATAATTTTGGGAGGGAATATGAGAAACATAGGGTCTATCCCCGCCTTTTGGCTGAGATGAAAAGCAGAAATCCCAGACTGAGGAAATGAGGCTTGATGAAACTGCATAAATGAGATTTAGCTAGTGGCTAAAAGAAATGTTTTATCTGTTAGCTGTTGTGAAGTGGAAGGAGACTAATTTCTCAAAATCTGTGTTTTAAAAGACTTCTACACATTTCTTTTAAATAATACTCAGAAGACACTTAACTCTACATGTCTCATCCACTTAATTTATTATGGGTATGATAAAAAATTTAAAACATTAAAGCATACAAGAGTGTGTCTACCGTGCTACTGCTTATGAAGGAAAAAGGTTACACACACAGACACACACACACACGTTTATGTGTAACCACAATTTGAAGACGTGTAGCCTGGTAGCCTTGGCTGTGTCTTGGAGGAGAACTGTGGAGCTGAGATGGGGTGGGAGGTACAGCCTTCACTGTACTGTCTCAATTTACCAGATGCCTGTTTTACATATTAAAAATAAAACACACTCTTAAAAAACCTCAAAGGGAAAAACGTAGCTTTATAATGGAGAGATGTGGCGGCCACGCTGTTAACCAAGTAGGGAAATTTAGCATTACCAAGGGCATAAAACCTGACATTATATGATACATCCAGGGTTTTAACCTGAATATAATTAAGCCTTCACACCTAACCTCTGATTAGCAGAAAGTATAGGGAATAGAGAAACTAGTTAAACAACACAGGAGAAAACAGTCAATTCAGAGAGTGGGACATTCTTTAAAATGTTAAATGTCATGGAAATATTAAAAGGTGGTTCAAAAAATTAGGAATAAAAGATATTTTGGGGGCAATTGGAAGAACTTTGAATATGGTCTGATTATTAGACATATTAGGGAATTATTGTTAATTTTCTTGTGTGTGAATAATGGTTTTGTGGTTATATAGGATAATGTCCTTATTCTTAGGAGATGCAGTGCTGAAGTATGGAGGGGAGAAGACACATGGTGTTGGGAAGTTACTTTAAAATGGTTCAGAAAACACACATGAATGCACAGACACTCACACACATGAACCCCCCCCCCCCCACACACACACACAAAACAGAGTTGGTTATTAAGCTATAGTCTTACCTTCAAACTCAGCTATGTGATGTAAGGGCTGGGACTTTGCAAATCACATTTCTTCTTTGCCAGCGGGCCTTCTGTTAGTCTGCCAATAGGGGGCATTAGAAGGGCACTGGCAGTCTAGAGGAGCCACAAAGAGCTTGCTTCTTTCTGTTTTGCTTCCTGTTACCCTCAGCCTGCCTGAGCAACAGTTCCTCACCCTGGCAATGAAAGTTATTTCCTGTAGGAGCAGCTGGTTTAGGTTTACATTTTTTCCACAGTCTCAGAATACAGCCTGTCTTCAGATATACCTGTATCAGCTGGCAAAGCCTTCTCTAACCCAGCTCCATGGGACCCTTCGTCCAAGCTTCTAAATTCTATTAATCCCGAGCTCTTCTCCCAGCCCTAGGGATGGTAACTGCTTTCTGTGTTTATACAGTATTCCTTTTACCTTTCCAGTTCTCCGATACCTGGTTCACAGTTCTTTATATTAAATTTTCTCTGCAAAAGTAACTGGTGGAGTTTGTGTCTCCTGACTGAACCTTGACTGATACAGAAATTGGAACTAGGAGTCTCAGGAAACAGACCCTTTTCTTAGGTGTTTGGGTTTGTCTTTAGACTTGAATGCAATGTTGAGCTCCTTGTCATGGAAATGGGATGCTAGTAACTCATGGCATGGAGTGGCCCTGATTAATCTAATTATTGGCTGTAGATTATTGTGATAAAGAACCTCCTGAAGCAGGTACCTTGGGGGACCAAGTGGCTGCTGGGAATAATGACGACCTACAGGGACTGTGGGGCGGGATGCCTCCTTCTGAGTGCTCTGGAGTGTGTACAGAAAGAAAACAACACACTCAGCCCTTTAAAGTCTCAGCCCAAGTCCTGGTCAGAGAACTAGAGAGATTCTATGGCAGCTCTAAAAGTATCGCAAATCTGTTGGAGCTGCAAATTCAGACACAAGATTTAATTGTGATGGTTGTAGAATTTAATGTAAATTGAGCTCACAGCCTATGTCTCTCAGTGAAAGTTAGGATGAGGGTTGGGAGTGTCCCCAGGACTTGGAATGAGGACATCTGCGTGGACACAGATGAAACTGAGAATCTGAACCCCTAAGTCACTCTGAGCCTTCCATGCCTTCACCTTCTGTGTCTGAGATTAGGTTTCCTTTGCTTGAAGTCCTTGTAATACTCTCACCGGAGGCAGGTGACTTTCAAGGAGATGCCTGTACTCTTCAAGACCTACCCCACCACTCCTTGCTGCCACTAGACCCATAACCAGGGTCAGATCCAGCATATTCCAAGGGAACAAGTACAAAGTCTGAACCTGGAGGGAAGAACTTATAATCCAAAAGAACTGGAAGACTTTTATAATTTGTATAGGCAGAAACCAGGTGAATATATGTGGGAATGGGATTCTGAGAGCATTAGATGGAAAAAGGCAGAATGTAACAGGCCAAATTTACTGATATGGGTGTATGTATCAGGGATTCTGGATTTAATATGTTAGCTCATATAAGAATTTACTTACTTGGATAACTTGAACTCAACAGTGACCTACATATAATGAGTTTGAGATCCCAGAACTTCCCTGGCACAATGTAGAGAAAGGAATTAAAAGACCTGGGGAGATAGAAATGTTGCTAAACTTATCACGTGTGACCTTTGAACTTCCCTCACCCACTTCCCCCCCCCCCCCAACTATATGGTTGAAGAGGGCCCAGAGGACACTCATTCCCTGAGATATTGAGCAATACATTAGTGAGGAGATCACTGATATCCTTGGAAATCTCTGTGGTGGCTTTTCTCTGTGGGCTTGTATGATGGTAGAAGATGCTGCCACTGAGATGAGTTCATTGATTTCAGTGGGGTCGATAGGATCCTGGAGTAGCTGAAGCCAAGTGGCAGTGTTCAGTCATGAGAGAGAAGGTGGATGCACTTAGTGTCCAGCAGAGACAAAATGGAAATCAGACTGTTTTGATCCACAGGGATTGTTGATAGTAGCTGTGAAGGTTAATTTTATGTGTCAATTTGACTGGGTCATCAAGTGCCCAGATATTTGGTCCAACATTATTCTGGGTGTTTCTGTGAGGATGTTTTTGGATGAGATGAACATTTAAAGTGGTGGACTTTGAGTAAAGCAGATTGCCCTCCAAAATGTGAGTGGGCTTCATCCAATCAGTTGGAAACCTGAATAGAACAAAATGACTACCCCCAAGCAAGAGAGAATTCTGTAGATGGCTGTCTTTGGACTGGAACTGCAGCATTGGCTCTCCTGGCTCTCTGGCCTACTGGCCCACCCTGCAGATTTTGGACTTACCAGCCTCTATAATTATGTGAGACAATTCCTTCTAATCAGTCAGTCAATCCTACTGATTCTGTTCTCTGGAGAACCCTAATACAGTAGCTAAATGGTACAGTAGATCTAGGAATGGAATAGATAGGCAGTCTACTAAAACATTGCTTGATCTATGTAATGAAAAACCCTAGGGCTGGTGCCCAGAAATCTGACTAAAGTCACTACAGAGAGAGTCATAACCTCTCCTCCAGCTTCCAGACCTAAGCCAGTTGTCAGATCCAGAGCCCCTTGATTGAAGGACATGCTGAGTTCCCTTAAGAACTCCATGACACTGCCACAAGTATATACTAGAGACTTCCTCCAAGACTTCCCCAGAAACCTGCAGTCTTTAATAGGTGACTTAGTATTATGAAAAAAGGAAAGCCTCAGATCTTTTAGGGATTAAATAATAGGCACTGGCCCTGAATTGATGCTAATTCCTGGGACCAAAATACTACGATGGTCCACCAGTCAAAGTGAGAACTGGTGGTGGTCAGATAATGAATGGAGTATTGGCCCAAGCTAAAATTACAGAGAGCCTAGTAGGTCTGTGAACCCAGTGGTTATATCTCTACTTCTTAAATGTGTAATTGGAATAGATATATTCAATTCCTGGCAGAACCCCCAGATTTGCCCTCTGATCCATGGAGTGAGGCCTATTATGGTAAAAAGGGACAAGTAGAAGTCCCTAGAAGTTCCCTTCCCTACCAGGGTAGTAAACCAAAATCAACACCACATTCCTGGAGGAAACTGCAGGGTTTAGTGCCACCATCAAAGGCTTAATATCTGTCACATCCCCATTTAAATTCACCTGCTTTTCCTGTGCAGAAGGTTGTTGGATCTGGAGATTGACTATGGATTACTGCAAACTTAACAGATAATGACTCCAGTTGCAGCTACTGTTCCAGATGTGTATCTCTACGAAAGAGAGTCAGCATAACCCTTGGCAACTCGTATACCATTAGTGACCTGGCAAATACTTTTTCCCCCTCTATATCAATTTCAGTGAATAACGCAAGCAGGTTGTTTTCACCTTGCAGAACCAAGAGATCACCTTCACAGTTCTGCCCTAGGGCTACATCGACTTAATGTCTGTGATAATCTAATCTGCAGAGATTTTGATAATCTTGACATTTCACAGATCATCAAATTTGCCCACTTCACTGATGACATACAGATGGCATCTGATAAGAAGGTAGAAGCAAGTACTTTAGATGCCTTAGTAAAATGCATGTGAGCCAGAGAGTGGGAAATAAACCTCATAAAAATTCAGGGACTCATCCACCTTGGTGAAGTTTCTGATGTGCAAAGGAGTGTATGTTAGTCTGCTTGGGCTGCCATAAGAAAATACCATAGACTGGGTGGCTTAAACAGCAGAAACTTCTCAGTTATGGAGGTTGATAAATCCAAGATCAAGGTGTGGCAAGGTAGGTTTAATCCTGAGGCCTGTTTTCCTGGCTTGTAGGAGGCCGCCACCTTTCTGTGTGCTCACATGACCTCTTCTTTATGCGCCAGAGAGAGAGCAAGCGTTTCATAAAGGCATTAATCCCACTGGGCCAGGCTCCCACCCTCATGACTCCATCTAAACCTAACTACCTCCTCCCAAAGGCACATCTTCAGATGTCACACACTGGGGCTTAGGATTTCACCATATGAATTTGGGGGTGAACACAGACATTCAGTTCATAACAGAGTGTGGCAACAGACTGACACCTATGGAACTTACTGGTCTTGTCATGTACTTCATCACTCAGAGGCACCTGGTCTGTTAGAATGATAGAATGAGCTACTTAATACTCAGTTACTTGCAACTGGGAGAAAAGAATCTAAAAAGATAAAGTTCTATCTTGTAGGATGCAAATGTGCTTTGAATTGGTAACCTATGAATATACTTCTTTTTTTTAATCCCCCAAGCCAGAATACATTGGTCTGGGAATCAAGGGATGGGCACCTAATAATTCACAGAAATTTTGCTTCCCATTGCTGTGACTGTGACTCTTGATATTTTGGAAGTCTCGGTTCCCAAGGGAGAAATGCTTTCACCAAAGGACGTAACAGTTTTCCACTGAACTGGGAGTTGATACTGCTGGCTGACCGTATTTGGCTAGTGCTGTGGGGTTAATGCCAGTGGGCCTGAAATTGGTCTGGTCAAGGCATGGCATGTCCTGATGAATAGTGTCGCTTTCTAACCGTGTATCTGAGGAGTTTCAGGGTGGTTTGTATCAATTTGTTATCATTGTTTACTGTAACAGTGATATAGATGCGACTTACACCTGGAGACTTCTTCTATACCCCCTCAATCCCACACACACACACACACAAAAACAAACCTTGGTGGTTGGGGCTAGTCATTAGGCAACAGAATAATTAATGGCACTGTTACTAAATTTGAGGAGCTGAGACTGTGTTTTCCTCATTCTGGAGAGAAGGTAAGAGCATCTTTATTTGTACAGAGATAGTTACCTCTTAAGAGAACCACAAACCTATGCTTATTGTATAGAAATTCAATTATGGATAGAAGGATGACTGGCCAAAGAGATGGGCTGTGCTGGTTACTAAGCTCTTGTCTTTCAGCTTCAGACCCACCCATGTCCTGTAATCTGCTTTGTCATGCTGCGGCTGGGACCTCACAAAGTACATTTCTTTATCACCTAGCTTTCTGTTAGGCTCTGCAAATAAGGGGTGCAAGAGACATGGTGGAAACGTAGAGGAAGGACCAGTGATTTACTCCCTCCTCATTTGCTTCCTACTGCTGACAGTATCCTCCCTGCAGTGGTTCTTCACCCGGGGAAGTGAGAGTTAGTTTAGGAGCAGCAATTGGTTTAAGTTTTCAGTGTTTTCACACTTACAGAGCCGCCTCATCCTACATGCTCAGAGACGGCAGCATCAGCAGGCTGGCACCCATTCTTCAGACTTTTGAGCTCCTAAGACAGTAATACCAGTCAGGCAGGGCCTCTTCCTCAGACACTGGAGTCTCACTTCCAAGGGACCCCTCATCCAAGCTTTCACATTTTAATAATGCCAGCCTCTTTTCTTGTTCATCTAGCCCTAGTGATGCTGTTTCCTGCATTTACTATCTCTGTGACACCTCAGTATCCCCCTTTGCCTATTAAGTTCTCCAATACCTGGCCAATGATTCTTCACTGTAGATTCCTTTTATTTAAAAATTGGTACAGTTTCTGATCTTACTGGATCCTGTTTGATACATGGATACCTATACATTTATATAAACAGATAGCTATAGCAAAATGTTAACACTTTTTGAATCTAGAAAACAGCCATATAGGTGTTCATTGTATTACTCTTCCAACTTTTTGGTACATTTGAGACCTTTCATAATAAAGCATTAGGGATAAGGTCTCCTGAAAATCTGGATAAATATCAGTACCAGAATAAAAAAACCTGATAAAGGGCGAAAGTCTCCAAAATTATAGTAGAAGGAAATGATACATAGAACTGTGATTGCTCCAGAAACCAAGCTGATGCCATTACAAAAAAAAAAATCAAAACAAAACAAAAAAATAAACAACAAAAAGTCTATTTTTCTTTTTATATCCAGGAAAGGTTCTATCTACTATGTCACACCACCAAAATTAAGTGAATGAAATATGACCTGTAGAAAAAAATGAAAAGGTTCTCTAGAGAAAACTTGTCTGTTTCATCTTATAGGGGAGAAAAACTGAGGCCCAGGACAGGTAAGAGTTGTTCAAAATCACACGGTAAAATTAATGGAGTCAAAACTTTCCCATTAGCCATTCATAATAAGTAAGATTGGAAACCAAGTATATGAAGTAAGTCTCTTGGTTGCACGTGACAGGAAACTGCAAAAGAGGGAATTAGCCCATATAACTGAAAAGTAAAAAAGTATGACTGCATTTAGGTGTGGAAGCAATGTCATAAGGAATCTCTTTCCCTTTCTTGGCTTTGTCTCTGTTGGCTTCACCGTCTGGCAGCAAGGTTGATCACTGGAAGCTCCAGACTCACATCCTGCTAGTTTAGCAAGTATAGCATCTTTCCCATTAATTCCACCAAAGTACTGGAGCTGACTCTAATTAGCCAGGATGGGGCCATACAGACTGACAGTGTGGTAAGGAAAGTTCCTTAAAGAAAAATAAGGGTGCTATTAAAAGAAGCAAGTGAATGATTGAATCAATGCTGAGCAGGGCAAAATAAGAGATGACTGGTCTGCCAGACCTCTTGACTCCTATATGCTGAGGGCTATCGAGTTTAACCTGCTAGTAAGTAGCTGAGACAGGACTGGAATCCATTTCTGTGTTAGAGTAAGACTTAGAGCAAAACTGTGAAATGAAAGGGAAATAACCTTAGGTTCTCAGAAAGTACTCTCAGAAGATAAAGTACAAAATACAATGAATTCGACAATTACCTTATACAGTCCTTCAAATTAAGGTAGCCTTCGAAAGCTTCAAGTTTTTCTAAATGCTTGGTAGATATTAAAGCCAAGCTTACAATATTTTGGTATAATTTAATGCTAAAGACTATAATATAAATAAACTATAAATAAACTATAGTTTAAACTATAAATATCCAGACCCTATTAAAAAAAAAACTGAGATGTAATTTACATATCATAAAGTTCACCCTTTAAAAGTATAAGTCTATTTGGTTTTGATTCCCATTGGATTGTCTGAAAACACTGACCTATCCATTCACTTCAAGTGGCTTTTGGTGGCTTAGGAAAGCAGCCAAGATGTCAAAAATCCACGTGGTCAAATCAGTTTTAAGCAAAAAGCCCTTTTTATCTTCTCTTTCCCACTGTTTCTCAATGATTTCTTGCAGGCTGGTAGTTATTGGCTCCATGAGAGTTGTCACCAATTTTGTCACCACCAGAGGCTCAGGTGGGGCATTTTTAATTTGAGCTACTAATCCCTTTTCTAGAGATGTTTAAAATCAGGTATTTGGGAAAATCTGTAATGAGAGTAAGTTTGCTTTCAACCAGTCATGCACTGAGAGTGACATCTGCTGGTCATAAAGATTATTATTTATACTGTTTTGACTCCTTTTTGCAATTTATCAACGACCTCATATTATGAAAATATAAGAAAAACAATTATGTCTTCCTTGGAAGAAAAAGAAACGAACACATAGGACTTATATATGGCAATATATGTACCACTGTGGGAGATTTTTTAAATTAAAAAAAAAAATCTAAGTTTCCTCTTCATTTTATCAGACACAGCAGTCTCATTCATTTGATCAGGGGAAAATGAACTGCTGTAGAATTTGAAAAAGAATTAAAAACTCGGTTAGCCATTTCCTTTAAAGTGTCCTTTGGGTTTTTGTTTCAGAGCAGAAACTAATGAATTCAGTCTAAGAGAAAACTGTAGTGGACCTAACAAAAGACTGGCTATCTCGGGTCGTTTGCTTTTGGCATTTCATCCTAATCTTGCTATTGTATTGTTAGGTCCCAGGCTTCATTCATACCCTTGCTCCCATTCCTACTTCCTTCCTATCTTTAGATATGGATACATATTAAACTTTATACATACTCTTCCAGATTTATTCCTGTATTAGCTTTGGAAATTTCCTCCACTGCTCTTGATGTCAGATTATACTGGGAAAAATTAGGACTTACATTTTCTAACTATATTTTTATAGAAAAGAAGGCATGTATTTATATTTATTGATAAAGCATTTTGATGGACAGTGATAAAGTTTAGTTTTGTGTAGGAAATATAAAATTCAATTTGTGTACTCAAGTGGCATCTAAATTTGATAGTTGGACTTCATTCCCCTTCAAGTTTAAAAAAAAATTTCAAAAGTGCTATGATTACCCACCTTATAAACTTTGTGGATACCCCTGATTCTTTCCATGTGATAAATTCCTAGGTAAATTGAGGAAAAATCCTCAATCAAAGGGCTACGAAGCATCAAGAGGAATGAAAATTAGTACTATGATAACAAAAAAATTGGAAGTAGTAGGAGAGGACATGGATGTTTTATAAATTCAGTCCTTACCTATTATCTAGAGGAGTCAACACATAACTTCTAAATCTGATAAATCAAAACTGGCCTATGTATTTGGTATCATATTACTTAGATATATGGGTGGGACCATAAAATGTTAAAGCAGAAATGGTTAAGGTAACTGGGTAGGAAGGGGACTGTGGCTTTTCATTATAGGGCTCATTTCTTCTCCAGCCTTGAGCATATTGTACTTGGATAAAACATTAAATTTTGAAATAAAAAATGTTAGTTTATTCACATTTAAAAATAAATCTAGCCAAATTATCATCCAGGAAAGTATATTAACCTAGATTCCCATGGGGAGCTTTTTGGTGGCCCTGAATTACTACAGTGACTTCATGTCAATTTCTTTAGTATTTATATTCTGATCCATTCAAAAGTTTTGAACTATCTTAGAAAAATGCATACAGCATAAGGTGTAAAATAAGTGAGGCAACTGGGGTAAAGGAAAAATAAGTGTAGGAAAAATAAGATGAGGTGAGAGGACCAAAGTATCCATTGGAACCATATGGAAAGCTGGTTAAGAATGAAGATCCTTGATCTTGTCCAGACCAGTTAAATTAGAATCTCTCAAATAGGGCTCTGGGATCTCCTCTTCAGCAGCCCTGATGACTTGGAGTCTGGATGTAATGTAAAAGAAGACAAAGAGTGACTAACAGGATATTAGGATGTTTATTAATGTCATGGAATTTAGAGCATAGGAACTAAGAGGAATGGACATTGTGAGACTAACTCCAAAGAATACATTTAAAAATAAATCTTACATTAACTAGGGCCATCCCTTCTCTCACTATAACATTTCATAATCCTCTTCTGATTTCATTAACCTCCCCAAAACAGCCCTCAAGGACATGGGAGGACTCAGTCTGTCATTTCATCCTTTGACTTTTAACATGAGATGCATGTTCTGGGAGGTCTTTTTCTCTTGGCTCTATTCGTAGCCTATTGTACCATTTAGCTTGGATATTGTAGTGCTCGAGTGTCTTTTTTTATGTATCACATCAAAAGGTTAAACATACTTAGAAGAATTCTATGTATCAGCAGCACTTAATCTTTTCTGCTGCTTGTGCTTTTATTCTCAAAACATATTTTCACATCTCACGTGAAAATTAAAAGTTAAAAATGCTAAACTTTTAAAGGATTTGGTATATTATAAATATAAAAGAGACAGAATTATAACTTAATTTTACAATGGAATTAAGAATATATTAAAAATTATACATTGAAAAAGTCTATCAGCTTACAGTGACTTCTGTAGCTGTAGTTTTTGTTCAATGATGTCCGAGAAACGAGGAACTTTTTTTGAAATAGCCACACGGATGTCATCACTCATAGTCACGTAGCTTCTGGACTTTGTTTTAAAATGCAAGAGTGATGAAAATCCCAACTCACAAAGATATGTAGTTGCAAACGGTATAAGGATTTTTAGAGCTGTCTTTGCTAGGCTTGGAAACACTGTGAATTGAGCACACCAGAAATCCTCAAGCTTCATTGTCTCAAATTCCATTAGGATTTGGCCACTAGCTCGTAATTCAGCAAGATCATTTTTCATTAAATAGCCATCATCAACAAAGTCCAAATTAAAAAGAAATGGATCCAGTATCCATTTACTTGCCTCATCAAGATCTCCAACAGAGAAATATCCGTGGAAGAAGTTGCTCAACTGTTGCAGGTGCACTGTTATTTCAGCTGCAATGCATATTGCTTCATTATCTGAAACAACAATTTCTTCAAGAAAAGGAAAGTTGGTAAAATTTCTTTTCTCAATTCGTTTTAGCCAAAATGGAAACTTCCTAACAAAAGCAGACAACTTCTCTCTAGCTGATACTGTGTTCATTCCAGTCCTTTGCATAGATGCACTAAGTTCATTTAGGTGTTTGAATAAATCTGCAAGGTATGCTAGGTGAATTTTAAACTCTTTGTTTTCAAAGCCATCAACTAAATTGCTGCTTTGGTGGTGAAGAAACTGATTTATTTCTTCATACATTTCGAAAATATGAGTAAGTATTTGGCCTCGGGAAAGCCACCTCATTTCAGTATGGAAAAGGAGAACACTATACTCTATTCCAATTTCTTCAAAAAAAGCCTGAAACAGGCGATGATTTGGAGCTCGCCCTTTGATAAAATTTATTACCCTCACCACAGTAAAAAGAGCATCCCTCAGTTTTGTAGGCAGTGTCTTTGTAACAAGTTCATGAGGGTTCAACAAACAATGTGTGATCACGATATGAGGTACCTCTTTTTTCATACAGGAAACAAATTCTGAATTTTCTCCTAGGATAGAAGAGGCACCGTCAGTACAAACAGAGCCACATACATCGAGTGCTATCTTATGCTTCAAAAAGAAGTCTCTGAACAGATTGAACACAGCTTTTCCCTTCACTGTTAACTGCAATGGTTCACAGAACAGGAATTCTTCTACGATCTCTCTTTCCTTTATGTATCGCACAAATGCCATTAGCTGACTGCAGTCATCCATGTCTGTTGTCTCAGCAAGCTGAATACCCACTTTAAGAGGACTGGCTTTGATATCTTCTAGAACTTGCTGTAAGATATCCTGGCTCATTTCATCAATCCTAGAATGGATCACATCATCTGATAAGGATACCTGCTGAAGCTTCTTTTGTGCATCTGGTCCCAAAACTATTTGTGCTATTTCCAGGGCACAAGGTTTCACTAATTTTTCAGCTATTGTATGAGGATTCTTCTCCTTGGCACATAAATACGCAAACTGATATGATGCCTGTAGTAAGGTATCCTCCTGAGATGCAACTCCAAATGCTTTCAGGGTTTCACTCTGATCAGATGGTGTTGGCACATGTTTCAGGCTATTGAGATCGTGCCCACCTATACCACCATGCTGTCTGTTAAAATGGTCAGACAGTTTTGATGGTCGGAGGTCAGCGTTTGAAAATACAGAGTTACACAATACACACTGTGGGCGCTGAGTTCCATCAACCTCCGTTGTGCAGGTGAACCAGTAACGAACATAGTCATCGTCCCATTTGCGTTTCTTCGACATGGCACCCCAAAATTCTCACGTAGTATTCCAGAGGTGTCGCAGATTTTTTGCTTTGGAAGTAAAATATAACCCAGACATTAAAAACCAGTGGCTAACTGAATTAAAACAAAGGCACATCACATGCCATCCTGTCATCTGTGTACATGTCAAGAAATATCCTGCAACATGTCAATTCAAAGTAAGCCATGACAGCATGACAGCCCAACTTAAACCTAGCAAACTCACAGCTAAAGCCCTGGAATAAATACCTTGCCAGCAAGTTATATACGAGAGATTAGGGCTTATGCAAATTGTGATTACCCATAAATTCTCTATTGATGAATTGCAGTTACGGCTTAATTTGTTTTCAATGATGTATGTTCCAAACAAATCTGGTACATTTTGTATCCCCAGAAAAGGCATCTCACTACCACCCCCTTCTTTGCATCTTATGCCAAGGATGTATGCACACCCCCAGTTATGAACTAGTGAATAGAGAAGGGAGTAATTCACTAAATACTGTAAGGAAGGGCAGAGTTTGACATGGTGGCCAGTTCTTTCTAATAGTTAAGGATTAAACAGGTCTATAAAACTATTTGATCCTTGAGTGGCTTTGACTCCAACTTAAGCAGAGAATTTCAAACAGGTCTGACCAAGCCACCCTTGACACAGAAGTAGGATACACACTATCAGTCCATGATTCACACTGTCCATATAAAAAAGCAAAACAAGTTGCTCAGGAGAAACACAACTATTCTTGTTACTGAAACTTCAGAAAAAGCTCTCTCATAGAAGAAAAGCCTTAATTACAGTACGACAGGATGTAGAAGGCAGTGGTTCTCTAGTTTAGTGAGTGGAGGAATCATATAAGTCTCTTGTGAAAATGCAGATTCTTGGACCCCACCCTGAGATATTCTGATTCCCTAGCTCTGGAGTAGGGGCCCCAAATCTGTATTCTAAATAAGTATTTTAGATAAGTCTTATGAATAGTACCTAGAACAGTAATCTCTAACAAGAGATGCCTATCACAATCATTGGGAGCCCCTTTGAAAGTATACATGTCCCTATACCACATCAGAATTAATAAATCATCATCTCCAAAAGTAGGACAAAAGAATCTAAAATAAAGCTGTCCAGGTGATTCTGATACACATCCTAGTACATAGACAGATTTAGAGAAATGAAACATATCCTCGGGCCAATTCCTAGCTTACTGATATTCTAGGTTGCTAAGTAAACACTAAATGCTTCAACAGGCAATTATGTTTTCTGAGTTGATGACAACTTCTTACGAAAATTGAGGGACCTAACATTTCTCCAAAAAAGACATATGGATGGCCAAAAAATACACAAAAAGATGCTCAACATCACTAATTATTAGAGAAATGCAGATCAAAACTATACCTCACCTCACACTGGTCAGAATAGCTGTCATCAAAAAATCTACAAATCTGCTAGAGAGGGTGTGGAGAAAAGGGAACCCTCTACACTGTTGGTGGGAATGTAAATTGGTACAGCCACTATGGAGAACAGTATGGAGGTTCCTTAAAAAAACTAAAAATAGAGCTACCATATGACCCAGCAATCCCACTCCTAGGCATATATCTGGAGAAAACCATAATTCGAAAGGATGTATGCACCCCAATGTTCATTGCAGCACTATTTACAATAGCCAGGATGTGGAAGCAACCTAAATATCCATCGACAGAGGAATGGATAAAGAAGATGTGGTACATATATACAATGGAATATTACTCAGCCATCAAAAGGAACAAAATAGTGCCATTTGCAGAGACATGGATGGACCTAGAGACTGTCATACAGAGTGAAGTCAGAAAGAGAAAGACAAATATCATATAATATTGCTTATATGTGGAATCTAGAAAAACGGTACAGATGAACTTATCTACAAAGCAGAAATAGAGTCACAGATGTGGAAAACAAACTTATGGTTACCAAGTGGGGTAGGGAGGGTGGGATGAATTGGGAGATTGGGATTGACATATATACAGTACTATGTATAAAACAGATAACTAATGAGAACCTACTGTATAGCATAGGGAACTCTACTCAGTGCTCTGTGGTGACCTAAATGGGAAGGAAATCTAAAAAAAGAGTGGATATATGTATATGTATAACTGATTCACTTTGTTGTACAGCAGAAACACAACATTGTAAAGCAACTATACTCCAATAAAAACTAAAAAAAAGTCATAAATGAAACATTAAAAAGATTTAAATTAAAAAAAAAAAAGAAGAAAGTAAGTTGAGGGACCTAAAAAGAAAGACATGCCTTTTTTTCTTTCTCCCTCCTGAGCAATGAGTAAAGGTGTGATCCACAGGTAGACTCAAATATACCTTAGAAAACCTTTCTATCTCCCACGTAAATAAGTGATCCCCTAAATTTCCAGAGTTCTGTGCCACAGAATGTGGCTGAAATAATGTAACAGGAGTACATTTAAATCCAAATGCCCACTTTGGCCATTAAAAAAAAACACAGTTAAGTAAGCCAAGAATATTAAGGCATTAGCTTTCTAGAGGCTCTGCCAAGAATGACTAGTTGTAAAATGCACTTCTATGTAACTAGTAAGTTGATCTGCCATATGGTTGTCGTCAGTCAGTTTAAAATTGGAAGATGTCTGCCAGTCAGTAAAGGCAATTTAAAGTTTAGAGTTGATCTTAAGCGTTCCTTTATCAAGTGATGAGTCTATGGGCCAACTGTGTTTAGAACCTCGCCTAACTGATAACAAAATGATGACATAAGCATAAAAAATGCTTATCTTTCTGTATTCTGTTATGTATATTTTGGGGAACAGAGGGAGTGAAGGAAAAAGCTTTACTTCAAATGATTTCTCACTAGAAATCATTATAGGATGAGTTTAGAGTCCATTGTTCCCCTCTCTGACTATGCTGCTCAAGTATATTCTGATTGAAGATTAACCTGTTTGGAAAAGAATTTTTAGAAAAACTCAATTATAGTATTCTTCTCCATCCCCCTCAAAAAGGGAGAATAGGTAGCAAGAATTTTCAAGACCCTCAAAGATGAACTTACTGCCCAGGAGGCTTTCTTGTGTTTTAGAAACTCACAATTTTCACTTGCTCCTTTGTGGTATTTAGCAATCACAATATCCTAAAATATGTAAACATTAAAAAAGCATCCCCTATTAAGGAATTATTGTTAACTGAAACTGTGATAATGGTATGGTTGTGTTAAAAAAAGGTCTTCATTTGTTAGAGATACAGACTTAGTTATTTACAAGTGTTAGAGATACAGACTTAGTTATTTACAAGTGAAATGATGTCTGGGATTTCCTTTGAAATACAGTACTTCAGCACACACACACACACACACACACACACACACACACACACACACACTAGGGTGGAAACAGAACAGGATTGACCTTGAGTTGGTAACTGCTAAAGCTGGATGATGGGTACACATCATTACACCATTCTCACTCTATGTATGCTGGAAAATTTCCATAATAAACAGTAAAATAATCAAAAAGGTTTACTTATTAAGATAGACATAATTAGTTTTTAGAATGATTCTTTTGAGAGTTTGTTGAAAGCTATCTGAAGAGGCAGAATGAAAGACCAGATGTAACAGAGTAAAATGTTTTGCAAATTTATGAAGGGTAGATACGAAAAAGCATCACAATTTAGAGAAAAAAGTCAGTTACAAGTGAACATTAACATAACGGAAATACCTGAGGAAGGCTAAAACATCTATTTCAGCAGTGACAACACTAAAGTGCAGTTGTAAACCTAAAACCCCAAACCAAACACAATCCAACTTGTACCTGGCCACCGCCTATGCCCGTCCATGGTAGGTGTCGGTGTCCAGGGAGGCAGAGGATTGAATCATTACATTTTACATCGTTAAGAGCAAAAGCCAGGAGAGAAGGGACGGGAATGCAATAGCTGAGCAAATGCGCCAGAGGCAAACGCCTGGGATCCTGCCTTTGTCACTTAGGCTGGGACCTGTCCAAGCTTAAGTCCCTCAACCGGGGAGGACAATGGTACCTACCTTACAGGGCTGTTGGGAAGTTTAATTATGAGAATGCATGTAAACAACACCAGCTCGTAACTGGTAGGAACTCTTGGTGTATTATAAGGACGGAGCGTTTAGGAGGCGGCCCGGGCGAGCTAAGGACGCCGGAGGAGCGGGAAGAAGACTCTGCTCGGTCTCCACCCGCCGTCTCCTAGCCAGAGGAGCAGGCCCAAGGGATGCTCGGGCTTCTTTTAGGCGCCCGTTTCAGGCTCCAGTTCGCTCTCCGCTCAGGCTGGGGCCCAGCCTCCGGGCGCTGGAACCAGTCTAGGTGGCGGTTCCTCGTGTCCGACTCCCGAGCAGGACCTTGCAGGGCGCGGTGAAACAGCAGCGCCCGCGGCGTCCCCCGCTCCAGCCGCGCCGGGTCCCATCCGGGTTCTCGGGGGTGGGGGGGCTTCCCGCCCGCAGACCGGGCGAGGCGGATCCCGGCACGCAGGCGCACTGGCAACCGGCTGAGGGCCCCGTTGCCCTGAGTAAGGAGCACGCGCGCTGGTTTTCTTTTCAGATGGGGGACTTGGAGCTGGGGATTTTTTGCTTATTGTGTCTGCCAGAGAGGATGAATCGTAGAATCTCGGGAATGGAAGGCCCTGTAAAGCCCACATAGTTCTACTTTCTAAAGCACTGCAGATAAAATTTTATATTGTCAGGCTTTGAGCTTGGCGATTGTAAAGCTTCAATAATTAACCATTTTCTATGTGGAATCAATGAGGAAAAAGAGAAGGGAGCGCATTCTACTTACAAATTAAACATTCAGGCAAATGGGACAAGCTGTACATTCCAGTAACATACTAATGGTGGAGGCTGAGCTTGTGTCCTCTCGCCCATGCACGTTGCCCTCCCCCCACTTCCCATTAATTAGAGCATGTGGATGAATTTGCTAAGAATCATCATTCATCTTTGAGAAACGATTTTAAATTTTATTTAAAATTCTTTTTAACAACAGACTCCTAGAGAAATAAACCCATATTAGAGAGATTGCTGAGAAAAACCCTAAAGTAGAAATGAGAAAAAGTTGAAAGAAACAAATCTAAATATAGCCCTCTTTCCTATTTTGAGGGTATTTAATGAAATCACATTTTACTCATTTTTGTATAGTTAGTCTTGGGAGAAGCATCCCACTGGGCTGGGGGAGGGGGAAGTGTCAAAGAATGTGGGACAGATACTTTATTTTCAGGTATTGAGAGTGAACCTGATAAAAAGATTGAGAGCCTGCTTAAAGTTTCTGTCAATGACAGAAATTGCAAAAGACCAGCTTGGCCCAGAAACCTGGGCCTTAAATGCTAGAGAAAGGAGTAGGCTTTAGAGTCAGAGACTTGGGTTTATGTTCTGGCCCCAACACTTTTTACTGTTAGGACTTGAGCAAACCACCTGGACTCATTAAGTCCTTATGCTTACTGTGAAATATGGATATCATCCATTACTCACCCCATGAAATTCTTTTGAGGAGATAGCATGTGAAAACTACATTACATAGTTCCAACACTCAAAAGGCAGCTATAATTGAGATAATAAAATCAAAGTTCATATCTTGAGTAATGTCCTAGATATTACCTTTTATCCAAAATGAAACAGAAATAAGACATGATTTCATATATTACAGAATTCTTCCTAAAATCAGAGTAAATTAGGTTTCAAGAAGAGGGAACAGAAGCCCTAACAGAAATGTTAGGTGACACATTTTTTAGAGTCCTGAAATTGTTTAAAAAAAATATTTTATTTATTTAGGCTGTGCTGGGTCTTAGTTGTGGCACATGGGATCTTCAGTTGTGGCATGCAGGATCTTCTTTTAGTTGCAGCACGTGGACTCTTAGTTGCAACATGCATGTGGGATCTAGTTCCCCGACCAGGGATCAAACTCAGGCCCCCTGCATTGGGAGCGTGGAGTACCCACTGGACCACCAGGGAAGTCCCTCCTGAAATTTTCTAATTCAAACACACAGAAGCTAACCCAGGCTTCCTGCCAGTCCTATAGATCACCTGTCTGCCAGGTATTTGTTTTATTTTTTTAAAAATATTATTTATTTATTGAGGCTGCGCCAGGTCTTGGTTGCGGCATGCAGGATCTTTAGTTGTGGCATGTGGACTCTTAGTTGTGGCCTGCACGCGGGATCTGATTCCCGGACCAGAGATCGAACCTGGGCCCCCTGCATTGGGAGTGTGGAGTATTACCCACTGGACCACCAGCGAAGTCCCCAAATATTTGAAATAATGCTGCAAACCACGCACAGTTAAGTATTCTCAGTTATACATCTTTATCAACAAAAGATAAATAAAATACAAAATAGACACTAATATCAGACTATGTTGAACAAGTCTATGTTAAGGTAGGAATATGAAAATGTAAATTTTTGACATTCTTAAAGTAGGTAAGAATTCGATGTATTTGCATTGCTGTTTTAATTTCTTTCTGGTCTGAATCTAGATACCATGTATATCCACAGAACTTGATAATCTGATTCAGTTACTCTCCCACCAGCACTATTTCTGAGATGCTAACTTAATGCAATATTCTAGTGGGTTTTGGTAGTTTAGAAAAGCCAGTGAGCTGTTAAAAGTCAATGTCCTTGTGTCAGGGGTTTTAAACAGGCTGTTTTCACTGATCCCACTCTGTCAGTACTATCTTCACAGTGTTCTTAGAAGAAGGCTAAAAATCGCGGCAATCTCAGTTACTAATAGCCCTACAAGCTATACTTGTAATTCTTTGAAGAAACCTTCAACTTCAGGTTTTGCTTTTTGCAAATTTTACAAAAAGACACCTGCTGGCTATGAAGATTAGGTACAAGAGTTATTCTATAATCTTTTAAAAATCTAATATTCATGATTGTTATATAAAGGCAATCACAATTAAAACAGCAATTAGTATCACAGACCATATCCTCTATGCTAAAGCAAAGGATTTCTGTGTCTAAACACTCATGTCTAGAATGGTAAAAGACCTAGTACTAACACTGACTCAAAGGTGACAAAACAGTTTTTTTTCCATGCAAAGGCTAACGCATTTAGTTCTGAGTATAAGATACAAGGAAATATTCTGAAAATCAAAATTTTATAACCAAGTGGAAAACAGGATTATTACTACACAGACTGACATCAGGGATAAAGTTTTCACACGTTCTACAGTCCTTTCAGTAACCCAGAGCTCAAGATAGGATATTAGCTTCAGATCAGAAAAATCCAAGAAGGCAAAAAGAAATGATTATCAAATAACTACAGTTATAGTTACTACTAATTAAAAAAAAAATGAAGCCCTTGTTTTGAGAAAGAGTAACTAACTGCCTTCAAAATGAGTGCTAACACTAGATAAAGGGCCATAAAAATTGAGGAAATGAAGTTTGAAACTTAATAAATAAATGTTAAGATATTTGTGATAGGTGGAAAGCCAAGACCTTTTTCCACATCATTAATATAAAATTGGAAATAAAATCTTAATCTGCACTTAATATACCGCTTTTTTTTCTTCTCTGTTTCTTTAGTATGGAAAGGAATGAATTTACTATAAGTCTTTTGGATGCTTTAAAGTCAGGCAGCAAGGAGAGCAGATACAGATTTTTCCATTGATAATCATCAGCAAGAATCTAAAAGAATGTATCAGCAGAGTCTATCTTTGGTGACCACCTGCGACCAGTTACTACTGTCCGAGGAAGGAGGCCATGGGGTCATCTGGCCTCTGACGCTTCATTCTGTAGGCCTCCATTTCCTCTTCAGTGGGTTCCCGAGTTTCATATATGCTACTGTAAGGCCGCTTCCTCTCATCAATCTGCATGATCTCCTTGACATGAAGAAGACGGGCCTCCTCTGCATTCAGTGCCTATAGTGAGAAGAAAGAAATGAGTACCGTGGCTCTACATCAGATCTCTTTTGTGCAAAAGTGGTAGAGTACCAGAAGACCCCACTGAGTATGAACTGCTACATCAAAAACCTAGATTGCGGGCTTCCCTGGTGGCGCAGTGGTTGAGAGTCCGCCTGCCGATGCAGGGGACACGGGTTCCTGCCCTGGTCCAGGAAGATCCCACATGCCGTGGAGCGGCTGGGCCCGTGCGCCATGGCCGCTGAGCCTGCGCGTCCGGAGCCTGTGCTCCGCAACGGGAGAGGCCACAACAGTGAGAGGCCCGCGTACCGCAAAAAAAACAAAAACAACAAAAAACCTAGATTGCCTGGAAGAGCTTGGGAGTCAGCCCTTTTGCTGTCAAGCTACAACTAATCACTATTTGGCTCATACATTTTCATAGAGCACAAAACATTCTATGACATTTTCAATGAAATTTCAAAGAAATTTTATTTAACAACGAAAATTGAATGAGGTTTATTTTACTGACAGAAGCCGGCAACTGATGCTTTTTGGTGGAGACTGCAATTCTGACTTTTCCCAAGACTTGCTGAAACTTACAAATTATAGAGCCAGATGGCAAGTCTCTGACGAACATGTCATAACTCTAAAATAACAACTATACCAAGCATTTTTCTTCTGTGCATTAGTGATATTCAACAAATAGTTCAAGAAGCAGGCAATACCAAGACACACAAAATCTCTATTTGTATTCTACACCTGATAGGTGACCTGAGCAAATCACCCAGACTAGGGGCTCATTTGCTCATTTTTAAAATGAGCTTTTAAATAGGACTAGATAATTTCCTAAGGTCCCTACAAATAAAGAATGCTGTGGTCACTTTACTGTTTATTTAGCCTTCACAAAATACCTTTTTCAATTTTTCATGTTTCTTTTCTTCGTCATCACTCTCTGAACTGCTCTTTCGATGCTTCCTCTTCTTCTTTTTCTTCTTTTTCTCCTCTTTTAGTTTTTCCTGATGCATCTGATTGCGAGGATGCAAATATAGTGTTGTTAATGCAAAAACAAAGTTCTAGCAAAAACAAAGTTCTAGCACAAGTTTTAAAGTCCTCCCTCCAAGACTTAAAAATTCAGGACAACTGATCATGGACTTACCTCCATGAGGGTCTGAGGTTTTTTCACAGATTCTTCTCCAGTTGTATCATTTATAATACACTCCTCTGAATTCTGTGGAAAAATATATGTAATCTAACTTGAGAGTCATAGTTACCAGTCATCCAAGAAAAAGTTAAAATTTGAAACATAAAAATATATGTTTCATATAAATTTTGACTTCAGAGTTTTGGCTGTTGTTCACTTTTAAGCACTAGAGGGCAATTACTTACAGCAGTCTCCTTCCCAGCTTCGCCAGTACAATAGGAGTACTTGAAAAATGAGTGACAGCATTTGTATCCCCAACGGCCTTCTTTCCAGTAAGAGCCCCAGATATGCTGCAGAGAGACAGAGAGAGGTTATTTAAAAATGAACCTGAAACTAGGGTCTCTCATATACTGTTTTTCTTTCTTTTTTTAAAAAAATTCTATCATTCATTAATTTGATTGTTTTTAAAAATTGTAGTTGATTTACCATGTCGTGTTAGTTTTAGGTGTACAGCACAGTGATTCAGTTATAAATATATTCATTTTCAGATTCTTTCCTCTTATAGGTTATTACAGAATATTGAGTATAGTCCCCTGTGCTATACAGTAGGTCCTTGTTGGTTATTCTCATATACTGGTGATAAAAGGAGGAAAATTTGGGGGATGCTAGGGCTAGCTAACAGGGAGAAGGTGTGGTTACAACGGTCTTACATTCTATGCCCCCCCAAAATTAAAAAATTTAGGCTATCTGACTTCTCTTGAAAAACTGAGGACTGGGAAATTCTGGGCCCACATTCCCACTTGTCAGTAATTGGTTGTTGCTGACCAGTGGACGCCCCTATTAGACAGGGCTTGTGTTCTCTAGTTTATAAAATTAGCCTGGCTCATTTCACTCGTCTATGATTACTGGCCTAGCTCCTATTAGGTAGCTAGGTTTTTGACTCTTACTTAGAGAGACAAGTGTAGTTTGGGTACTTAAAGTACAGCAAATTATATGCTTTATCATGCGATGCAATATGACATACACTGTATCACCTATGAAGTGTTCCTGTCAAAATATTTAACTTTAATCAAGCCTTTAGATCTGAATTCCTGTTTATAGGAAATACAGGGAATACAGGAATAAGTTATATATCACTAGGAACCAGTCAAATACAGGATATGAGACAGTTTACAAGATAACTGGCATGATCTGTTAGAGTCACTGTCATGACAAAGGGGAGATACATGCTAGAAAAAAGAGAGATAACCAAATAACAAAATAAACATAAGCTGTGACTGGATTCTGTGTCTCACACTCACGCACAAAACAGTTATCCCCACTCCAACCAAAAAAACCCAAACAGTTATTTAAAGGCATTTTGGGGTATATTTTGGAAAATGTGATTAAGGACTAGAGATTAGGTGATATTAAGGCATTAATGTCAATTTTCTGAAGTGTGATAATGGTAATGTAGTTATATAGGAGAACATCCTTAATTTTAGGGTACATGATACAGTGTTATGGGTGAAATGTCATGATATCTGTAATTTCCAAATGTTTCAGTCAAAAAAATATACAGTTACTTACACACACTCACACACACACACATACACACTCTTCTAGACAAAGCATATATGGCGATCTGTAAAAAAGAATTTGAATCTAGATGGTGGGTATATGAGTGAAAATAATAGTATTCTTTCACATTTTGGGAAAATTTCATAAAACAGCAATTGGTGCAGCCACTGTGGCAAACAGTATGGAGCTTTCTCAAAAAAACTAAAAATAAAACTACCATATGACCCAGCAATTCCACTCCTGGGTATATATCTGATAAAAACAAAAAACTAATTCGAAAAGATACATGCACCCCAATGTTCACAGTAGCATTATTTACAATTGCCAAGATATGGAAGCAACCTAAATGCCCATCAACAGATGAATGAATAAAGATGTGGTGTACATATATACAATGGCAAACTACTCAGCCATAAAAAAGAACAGAATTTTACCATCTGCAGCAACATGGACGGACTCGAAGGGCATTATGCTAAGTGCAATAAGTCAGACAGAGAAAGACAAATACTGTATGATATCACTGACATGTGGAATCTAAAAAATACGACTAGTGAATACAACAAAAAAAGAAGCAGACTCACAGATACAGAGAACAAACTAGTGGTTACCAGTGGAGAGGAGGGGAGAAGCAGTATATAGGGGTCGGGGAGTGGAAGGTATAAACTATTGGCTGTAAGACAGGCTACAAGGATGTATTGTACTATGTGGGGAATACAGCCAATATTTTGTAATAACTGTAAATGCTGTATAACCTTTAAAAATTGTATTAAAAAATAAGACAGTTAAAATGCAAAAAAACAAAATGAAACACAACGACTTACTAATGAAAAATACAATCCAGAGCAAAATGCTAACAAGGATACAAAAATAATTCTGGTTGAACACATACAGTATGATTGTGGATCTTCACATCCTCCTCATACTTGGAGGAGGCAACAGCCCGCTCCTGTCCTTTGATGACTGTCCCATGTCTTGAGTACTCCACGTAGTCTTCGGTCTGAGCTAAAAGCAGTTCAGCTGGAGGGGCATCCAAGTGTTCTTGGCCACCGTACTAAAAGGACATTGAACATTATTAAATATATTTTACAAAGATTTGCATTGAAATCTCTACTGAAGGGTTTATTTCCAATCAGAAAGATTAGAGGACTATTCTTCATGGGCTTTGTTATACAAAACACAGTGAAAAAAATGTCACCAAATTTTCACAGGCAAATAAAAGATGTCTCAATTGCTACTCATCTGTTGAGTGTGGTAAATTACAAAATGCTCATAAAATTCCCCTTATCCTCTGTGCATGCCCATTTGCCACATGACTTTGCTGCTCCTTCCCTTGAATCTGGGCCTGGCCAGTCTACTTGTTCTGGCCTATGGAACGCTGGCAAATATGATGTAAGCAAAGACCTGAAAAACACCTGTGCACTGGGGCACACTTTGCTGCTAGTTTCTGGTATCCTGAGAATGCCATGTAAAGAAGCTGGGCTAGCCTATCAGAGGATAAGAACCCATGTGGGGCAGAGATGAGCTATTCCAGGTGCGCCTTCTCAGGACAGATGAGGGCTGCTAACTGCTAGAAACCAAAGTGAGGCCATTCTAGATCATCCAACTTCAGATAGGCAGACTCAGACCAGGAGACCCAGCTGACATACAAAATGGTGAGAAATAAGAAACGTTTATTTAAACTATTTTTTTTTAAACTATTACATTTTGAGGTGATTTGTTTTGCTGCAAAAGCTCACTGATACAGTTTCACTGATACTGTATACCAATTGATTGCATCAGTGGAAGGACAGGACTAATCCTGATGGATTAAAATGGACTGTATATTGTATTCCAAACGTAAATCAAATGTTTATTAACTGATAATTTCTATTAAGAAATGTTTTCCTTTAGCAGTTTGGTCAAAATTACCTTTTCCAGGATGCTTTCTTTCTGCTGTTCTTTGAAGTCTTCTTTCTTGACTTTGAAGGACTTATACAACAGCTCTAGTTTTGTAGGATCAGCTTGCAGATGCACTTCAGACCCCTTGTCGTAGGCTTCCCAAGCAAACACTAGAGTAATTAAAAACATCGTAATGAGCTGTCACCTAAATTGTTTTCATGCTTCTTGGAAACAAGCTTTAAAAAATGCCCCTAAATTTCTTATGAGCTGATATAAAATACCTTGACATAGAGAAAACACTTACATTGTGTCTGAGCCATTGAAATGGTATCACCTGTGTATCTAACAAAGTTATCCCCAGCGTAGCTCACTCTGTAAACACAAATTAAAAAAAAACTGTTTCAGAGATTGATTTCTTTAAGGAAATTCTTTTCTGACCTGACCATAGGTGATGCTCATTTTAATTCAGATTGTGATTTATGAATAAAAGCTCCCCTCCCCTACCTTGAAATTTTTTTTTTTTTTTTTTTTTTTTTTTGCGGTACGTGGGCCTCTCACTGTTGTGGCCTCTCCCATTGTGGAGCACAGGCTCCAGGCGCACAGGCTCAGTGGCCATGGCTCACGGGCCCAGCCGCCCTCTTGAAATCCTTACATTGAACTTGGTACTTACTCATCTGGATTCTTTCCTGCATTGGCATAGGGATTCTCTCTCATCGCTCTGGTTTTGGGATCATAGTAAGCAGAATTTGGATCTAAATTCCGCAAATACTAGAAGGAAAAAAATACTTTAAGACTGTGTTAATGTTTACTTTCATCAAAGAAGATTTCAGCAGACTAGTAGGAGGAGCCAATTAAATGTGTGTGTGCATGTCTGGGGTACAGGTGAAGAGAAAGAAAACCGGAATGACACCTAACCTTGGAATGACTGACTGTATTACCCATATACTACCGAGGTACCATATTAGTAGACAAAATTTAGGCTGGGAAGACAAATATTTTTTGAATATGTATGTTGAGTTAGCAAGGCTTACTTTTGCAATATCTTCTCGAATCCTGAGATTCCGGACAGTAATTCGTCTCTTAGAGTCAAAATTCTGTCCAGGCATGTCAATGTCATCTGCATATTTATCTTCATCCTCATCTTCACTGTTATGATCTTTTTCCTGAAAGAGGAAGAGAGAGGGAAAAAAATTTTTAAGAAAAAAAGAGCAGCATCTAGTTCTTGTTTTCCCTTTAACCAAACCTTACTCACTGTGTTCTTTAAACCTATTATTATTATGAATTATATATTACTATTAATATTAGCCATCAGAACTTTAAAAATTTAATGTATATCCAGATAGGGCATATATTTACTACCGTCTGAGAATTTGGTTCCTCTTCTCCCCACTGGTGTTTTGGAGAATTCTGTGTCATGAAAGAAGGAAACAAATTTGTAATTGTATTCCACTGAATCAACTGATTATTTAACACTTTAAAAACATAGTTAAAATAATATAACAAATTTAACTGAACAAATTCTTATATTTCTCACTTGTAGTGAGCACATAAGTTTTGAATACAAGTATGTCATTGTGAATAATTTTATTAGGCTGTCTACAAATCCAAAATTTTCATTGATGATAGGACTATAATCACACAAACGTAATAGAAAGATTAAGTTGATCAGTATACCTAAAAAATATTCATTTCATATGTATTCAGCCTTCAGACATAACATTTTCATTAAACTTCACTGTTTTTCTATTAAGGCCAAAAAGAAAAGTTACCAGGATCATGTAATAAGTATCTTTAGAGCCAAAAAACAGCCTTTGTAAAATTTAAGCAATGAAGAAATCTACTCAGGTGACAACACGCTGTGATTTAAGAAGCGTGCAAAACCCTTGCCTCAAAGACACTCTTTCTTCATTAGCAGTTGGTCACGATATTCTCTATCTCCACAAAATGCCAAGAGCAAAGTGCTCAGTACTTCATCATGTCCTTTTAAAAAGGCTTCACACATTCAAAACAATACCTTATACCATTAGTGGGGGGATGTGGAAACGTGTGTATAAAAATATATATATATATATATATATATATATATATATGGTATATTGGTGGAAGCAAGAATTTGTACAGGCTTTCTGAATGCTAGCTAAGTGATAAGTCATCAAATTTTTTTTTTTAAAGTCATCACATTTTACATATTCAGTGCATCAACAATTACACTTTTAGGAATTTATCATAAAGAAAAAATGTCTATTATATAAAGGCTTATAAGAATCTAGTGTTGGGTATTGTACAAATAATTAGGAAAAAACAGATCAACAAGAGATGATTGGTTATATAAAATATTGCACTCAATAAACACTGAACAACCATTAAAGTCATTCTGTCCAAGGTGTGGAAAAACACGTATACTTTGCTACCATTTTTATGGGGGGAAGAAAAAAGAGGGAAGGATGGGAATAAGATTACATATTTGTATTTGTTTGTATTTACACAACAAACTCTGAAAGGATCTGTAAGAAAAAAAAAATGGTTATGGGGGGTGAGGTTTAGAGATAGGGTGGATGGAGGCACATCTATCTTCTTATTTTGATTACTGAACCATGTGAATTTATATAAAAATAAATGTTACAGGTCTACATTTAATGATATGGAGAACAAGTGCTCACTGCACTGTATATTGTTAAATTGAAAGAGTAGGTGATGAGTATGTAAAGATGAATCCATTTAAAAAACATGTTGTATGATAATCACACACATCCATGGATGTATGTGGGGGTGTACTGGGACACTGAAAGGCCTACTTGAAAATGTTAACAGTTAACATAGGGGATATTTTTCTTCTTTATAATTTTCTGTGTACTTTTTCTGAATATTTGTTGCCTTCAAAATTGGGAATTTTAAAAATATATATATTTTTTGGAGTTCTTACAAGTTGCTAGTTCAACAAAGGACATTTATATTGCTACACAGACAGCTAAATCTCTATAGTACACATAGCTCTACTATATGCAGTTAATCTTCATATCCAAATGGGCAAAATTCATACTTTCCTAGTAAGTATGCTTACTGGGAAAATAAATTATGTTTACAATAAACAACAACAAAGAATATGTTAGAAAAACAGAAAAAGGCCCTCTTCTTTTTTCCAGAGTTGGTAATGATTAACAATAGCTACAAATTACCAAGTGTTTACTCTGTGATATGTATGCTAAACCTCCTGGTGGGGGTAGGTGTTGTTATCTCTGCTTTAGAGATGATCAACTGAGGCTCAGAGAGGCAAATTAATTTTTCTAGGACCACCTAGCTAGCCAGGGGCAGAGCTGGGTTTTAACATTATCTGTCTGTTAACTTGTGCTTTGAACCTGCCTGATAGGTAGCTTCTGTGACTGCTCAGACTTGGTGATTAACTTACCTAGTTGTGTTTTCTTTGTAATTATACTTGCTAAGCGTCCCTTTTAGAAGTTTAAACTCGACAACTAGAAAATGTTTATTATTTACTTATGCCATTAATTTGTTATAAGAAATTTTCACAACTCTAATAAGTATAATATACTCTAACTATTAAGTTGACTGACTGGAAGAAAAAAAAAGGAAAAAACCTGTCTGCAATACATCTTTTTTGTTAGTTTGAAAATTTTTTGCTTAGCTATAAAATTATTACATGTTCATTACGGAGAATGTGGGAAATACTAAAATAAAAAAAAGAAAAATTCACTAATTCTATATTAAATGAGAACTGGTGTTCTGGTCGTCTTCCCTGTGGTAATATTGTAATATTTACAATATTGTGTCATTAAATATTTTTTACATGTGTCATTACATGTGTCATTAAAATATAAGTGTCATTTACATGTGTCATTAAAATATAAGTATTAGCCAGTGTTAGCCATGTGTCATTAAAATATAAGTGTTAGCCAGTGTTGTTACAAAGTTTTGACAAAAGTCATTTTACATTCTATCATGCAGAGGAAGGATAGCTCACTTCACTAATTCCCTATTAAACTATTTCAATTTCTTGCTGTTGTAAAAAGTGCTGCAATGAACATCTTTGTGCATAATGACTTTTCTGAACACTAGAAAAAATTTAGGATGGATGGATTTACTAATTTAATTCCAGAAAAGGTATATAAATGTTTTATGGCAATATTCTCTCCAAAATGACTGCATCAATTTATAGTCGCATGAACCCTATAAGTCAGTTTTACTCTTTCTCCTCAATAGCACTTCTCTCTCCCTAAAATCTTTTCTAACTTGAGAGATATAAAATGAATTTTTTGTTTCAATCTTCATTTTTTACTAGGAGTTTGAATTTTTTTTTAATGATCATTTTTATTACTTACAGCCTGTTCCACTAATTTTCCTGAGGCTAATTCTTCTTGGAGTTTTTGGGCTTTCAGCGTTCGTTTTGCCTAAGAAAAAAGAAACATTTGAAATTTACTTAGTCAAATGAACATTTAATTTTTATATGTGTAAAATGCGTAAGTTTATTGTTTTCAGTAAAGGTCATTGGACAAGGTCATGTTTTGTAGCTCTAGACCTCTGGCTCCTAAAGAGCAGGAGTTACAACGAATTCCCTAGTGGTCCAGTGGTTAGGTTTTTGCGCTCTCACTGCCGAGGGGCTGGGTTCGATCCCTGGTCTGGGAACTAAGATCCCAAAAGCCATGCAGTGTGGCCAAAAACTAAACGAACAAAAAACCCCCCAACTCTGCTGAATGCTCTGTGATGACTTAAATGGGAAGGAAATCTAAAAAGGAGTAGATACGTGTATATGTATAACTGATTCACTCTGCTGTACCTCAGAAACGAATACAGCACTGTAAAGCAACTATACTCCAATAAAAATTAATTAAAAAAAACATGAATGGATAAAGAAGATGTGTGGAATATATATACAATGGAATATTTAGGCATAAAAAAAAGAATGAAATTTTGTCATTTGCAGCAACATGGATGGACTTGGAGGGCATTATGTTAAGTGAAATAGGTCAGAAAGAGAAAGACAAATACTGTATATTACTTGTATGTGGAATCTAAAAAAATACAACTGCTGAATAAAACAAGAAAGCAGCACACTCAAAGAGAACCAACTAGTGGTTAGCAATGAATAGAGGAAAGGGGGGAGGGGTAATAGAAGGGTAGGAAATTTTAAAAAGGGGGGGTTATCATACGATTATATGAAATCATGTGTGTGAAACTTCTGAAAATTGTAAGGCACTGTAGAATTTAATGACTCTTTCATTCAATAAAAAAAAAACTAAATTAAAAAACAAAAAAACCAGGATGAATTGGGAGATTGGGATTGACATATATATACTAATATGTATAAAATAGGTAACTAATAAGAACCTGCTGTATAAAAAAATTAAGTTAAAAAAACCCAAAAACAAAAACCCCCCCAAAAAACAAAAAATGAAAATGAGTGGGATTCAATCAGCCATATTTAAACAGGAGTTACAAACTCCTGTTTGAACCAGGCATTAATGTAAACCAAGTTAGACACCACCAGGGGTAAACTGCAGAGAACAATCCCTGCTGACGAGGTGCCACCTGACTCGAGATGACTGACCCCTCCAGGCTGGCCCAGGTTTACTGCATATTTCACTGTTCAAGAAATATAAAATTCAGATTTTTATGTGAAATCCCATGATTTTAAATGTTAACTCTACTTAAAAACAAAAACAAAAAAAGCAATGTGACTGTGGTGTTTGAAAAATGGGAGTGAGTAGGTGAAATCATAACAGAAAAAATTTAGGTTAAATTAAAATAAAATTCAATTTTCTGAAATGACTTATCCTCTTCCCCTTCTCCCACCCTGAAATGCTATGTGAGACAAGTATAAAACAGGCCCATAGGCAAGATATAGTCTGGGGGCCAAGAGTTTATAAAAGAAAGGAAAAAGCTTTGGACACTAATCTGTTCTAATGCTTCCAGTATTTTTTGCAACCTAAGTCATGGAGTAAAGGACAATATAAGAATGAAATAAAAAGAAATTGCTGCCAAATAGGGCTAGCACACTGTTTATTTCACTGTTCAATTAGGCTTACTACTACTACAATAATAAAAATGCCATCATTTTTATATTGCTTGAAGACTCAAAAAATAGAGTTGCTAAATTAGAGATACAGCAAAATGTACATTCTTTAAGGATAGTAGGAAAGCAGTGAACTGTGCTCACCAGATCAACTTTCGCATACTCTTCTACAATTTTCATGTGTTCTTCTGGATTGTAGCCGTTCCACCGATCCCTCTTCCCATCATAGTCAAACATCAGCTGAGGCTGGACGTGTTCATCTGGAGCTATATTAGTACCTGTAAATTTTGCTCCAACTCGCCTAGGTCTCTGGAAAACAGAATAAGATTAAATCTTTTCCTAAGTATCTATAGCCCAGAGGAAAACTTCATATAATCTTTACAGAGTGGGTGTGAACATACCATGGGACTTTATGGTTTATTCAATTATCATTTAGTCTTCCAGCAAAACTTCTGATGATGCGAAACTAATTTCATTCAAATTAATTTTTATTTAACTTGTACCTAAATATAGGTAATTAAAAAAACAGAATGAAGCTCTCTGACAGGAATAAAGAGACTCTCTGACAACAGTTTCCAAAATTCTCAAAGGTGAACTCACCTCAAAGCAGTCTTTCTTTTTGTGTGTCATGGCTCCACAGTTTTCACATGCTCCTTTGCGGTACTTAGTAGTTATGGAATTCTATAAATGGATGTAAAGAAAAACAAGGAAAATTTTTATTTATCTGAATAAGTTAAAAATAACTTTGGCTCTCATTCCTATATTGTCTAGTGAAATGATTTATTCATTAAGAGGAAAACCAGTTAGAATCTCCACTTTTTTTTTTTTTACATCTTTATTGGAGTATAATTGCTTTACAATGGTGTGTTAGTTTCTGCTTTATAACAAAGTGAATCAGTTATACATATACATATGTTCCCATATCTCTTCCCTCTTGCATCTCCCTCCCTCCCACCCTCCCTATCCCACCCCTCCAGGCGGTCACAAAGCACCGAGCTGATCTCCCTGTGCTATGCGGCTGCTTCCCACTAGCTATCTATTTTACGTTTGGTAGAGTATATATGTCCATGCCACTCTCTCACTTTGTCACAGCTTACCCTGCACTTTTATAAATGAGAAAGTTTAAAGATTTCAGCAATATCAAATTTATAAAATATAGACGCTAAAGTAGTATGTACTGTGAATTTTAATACCACATAAAAGGTCATATAATCTGTTTCTACTTTATATAGTATTGCTTTAGAGGTTCTTATATTAAGTTCTTAAAATAAAATCTCCATTTTCACATGCATATATACAAGTTGCATACACACCTCTTTTACACCCCTCTTGTACCAGTCTCCAGATGAGCTATACTGCTTTTGTTTCTCTGGCTGTGGTCTCTGGTGCTTTAAAGTAGGCCTTTTTGATGGATCAATATACCATGGCACTGAAGAAATATACTGAGGAATATGAGGATTGATGTCTCTGTAATAAAATAAAATTTTTTTTAACAGAATGAAGTTGAAAAATAATTGATATTACAATTACAAAGGTAGCCTATGCAGAATCTAAGAATAGAGATACTGTACTGGGAGGAGAAAGGCAGAATATACTTGTTATATCTATAATAAAAAAACAATTAAAAATAAAGAAAATAATTTATATTAGAGTGAAAAAATTTCCAACAAAGAAACTAAAAATAGTGTTATAACTAAAGCGGGAGGAGAGATGAAGGAATATAGGGACCTATGTTAGTGAGATTAATCTTGTATCAGAGCAAGAAGTTAACTAATAATGTCTAGAGTTGATTATAATAATGGTATAGGTATGTTATTTAGAGATGTGGAGGTATCAACCAGAAAAACTCAAAATAGACTGACAAGTACAGTCATCCCTCAGTATCTGAGAGGGACTGGTTCAGGACCTGCCTCAGATACCAAAACCTGCGGATGCTCAAGCTGAACAGTCGGGCCTCTGTATCCATGGTTTGGAATCTGAGGATTCAACCCATGGCAGATTGTGTAGTACTGCACGTAGTTATTGAAAAAAATCTGAGTATAAGTGGACCCACACATTTCAAACCTGTGTTGTTCAAGGGTCAACTATAGTCACTTGTGTAGAGTGGGACAGGGAGTGGGAAAACTGAAAAGGACTACAGCTATTCATTACAAGTCCTTCGTTATTATATGATTACTAAACCTTATACATATGAGTTTAATAAAATAAATAAAAACAAAAATGATGTAAATGATAAAGATGGCTTCCTGTCAAGGCAAAGGACGAGAAATTGATAAACCAAGTAGACATTTATTTGAATTCTGAACAGATTTTGCAAAAAAATTAAAGTACTTACTTTCCTTCTTCATCAACTTCTGCAGGGGCATTACCCAATTTTCGCTGTTCTTCTAGCTCTTTCTTCTTTCTCCAGTCCTCTCTGGTCATCTTCTTTGGTTCCTCCAAACTCATTTCTTTGGACCCCGAAAGGGTGGCCGCATTACCTGCATCCATGGCTACAGCTGACATGGTTATCTGGCCTTCTCTATGAAAAGGAAGAAATATCTATTAGTATAAACTAGCCCTTGGTGAATTCACCAGTGAAACTATCAGAAGTACACTGTAGGGCTTCCCTGGTGGCGCAGTGGTTGAGAGTCCACCTGCTGATGCAGGGGATATGGGTTTGTGCCCCGGTCTGGGAAGATCCCACATGCCGTGGAGCGGCTGGGCCCTTGAGCCATGGCCGCTGAGCCTGCGCGTCTGGAGCGTGTGCTCCGTAAGGGGAGAGGCCACAACAGTGAGAGGCCCGCGTACCACCAAAAAAAAGTACACTCTAATGACACATACTGTGTGTTATACAGAATGTTTCATATTCTAGACATTATTAGTTAACTTCTTGCTCTGATACAAGATTAATCACTAACATAGGTCCCTATCTTCCTAAACCTCTCCTCCCCCTTTAGTTATATCACTATTTTTAGTTTCTTTGTTGGAAATTTTTGCACTCTAATATAAATTATTTTATTTTTAATTTTTTTATTATAGAGATAACAAGCATATGCTGTCTCTCCCTTCCCACTACAATATCTCTATTCTTAGATTCTGTATAGACTACCTTTGTAATTGTAATATCAATTATTTTTCAACTTATGCCTTATTCTTCATAGTATCTGTAAGGGAAAGGTCTCTTTCCCCTCCACAAAAGTCTTTATATACTGTTGCAGTTTTTCTCTCAACTCTAAGTGGAGAGAGACATACACATGTATTTAAAATTTCATGAGACTCTTTCTCTCATATATATTCCTGAATTCCTCTCTACATAAGTGTCTCAAACTTTTCTACCACACTAACCCTTAATGAGTACGTAGGGTCCTATCTCTGTTCCTCTTAAAGACTGGATGCTTTAAGATTTACCTATATTCATCGTCTCTATTTCCTCATCTTCTGCTTCCCTTCTCAATCACTCTGATTTAGCTCCCACACCCCTCCCCCCACTCCAAAGCTACCACTAAGTTATCAATGTGCCTAGTCCTCTGGACATTTTCAGTTCTGTTCCTTCCCCTTTTGATATATTCTTATCCTTTGACTTATGTGACACTATACTCTCCTGGTTTTTCTTGTACCCCTCTCGCTGCTTCTCCTGAATCCTTTGTAAGTTCATCCATTTCTGCCCAGTTATTTTATTTTGGATTCCACAAGGGTCAATCCTGGGGCCTTCTTCATCACTCTAAACTCCACCAGAGGACAAGCTCATCTATTTCCAAGGTTTCGATAGCCACAGTATACAACTGCTGGCTCTCCAATTTATTTCTCTACTCCAGCCCTTTTGTCTGAGCTTCCAATAAATACATTCCACTTGCTTACTTCAAAGTACCTCCACTTAAGTATCTCTGAGAAACCTGAACTCAACAAATCTTAATTCAAATTCATAATCTTCAACTAAAAAAAAATTCATAATCTTCTCTATGAAATCTTTTTCCACTGTTCCCTCTCTTGATGAAAGACACCACCATCCATCTCTTTTCATAAGTGTTCCAGCTAATTCCCACACCTATTTCATCACTAAGTAACGTTATTTTCACCTTCTGAATATCACTCAAATTCGTTTACTTCTACTGTCAATAACCTTAGTGTTAATACTTTTCCCTACCAGTCTCTCCCAATTCCCTCCAATCAGTTTTCCACACTGCAGTGTTATTTTTTCAAAACACAGATTTGATCATATCATGTCCACTACCCAAGCTTAAAACCCTCTAATGCAGCGCTGTCCAAGAGAAATATAACGCTAGCCCTATATGTCATTTAAAATATTCCACAGCCATACTAGAAAAGTAAAAAGAAACAGGTAAAATTATTTTTGCAACATTTAACCCAATATACCCAACATATTATCATTTCAACATAGGAAAAAATCTGTTTAGACTTAGGAAAACTAAGTCTTTAAAATCTGATATGGATTTTACACGTATTCAGACTAGCCAACATTTCAAGTGCTTAAGAACCACAACAGTTAACAGCTACTGTACTGGACAGTTCAGCCCCAATGGCATCTTATAATTCTTACTTTAAAAACCACTGAAGACACAGTCCTGGTCTGACTGGGCACAGGTACTATGACTGAGGCCTAGGACGGCGGCTTCCTTCTAGGTCCCCGTTCCCTCCTCAACGTAGCGTTTATCAGTCTCGTAAGGATATTTGTAACAATTAGGAGCCGTTGGTCCACTTCTCGGGGTTCTTCACCCTCACCCACCTCCCTCTTGAAGTCCTCACAATATTTCCCTACCCGGTCCCGCCGCTGCTGACACCAAGACAGCCGGACATGAAGGAAGCCGACCATCTATGTTTACTTCCTGACCTCCTCCCTCTTCCAGCAGCCCCTGCGGCACCTTCCGGACGACCCACACATGCGCGCTAAGAACTCTTCGAGTCTCAGGTTCCCAAGCGGAGCTGGTCTCGCGAGATATTGTGCTGTGTCCGTTTCTCTACTGTGGGTCTATAGAATGGGTTAGGTTTGAGCAGCTTCTTTTCCGCTCTGTTCTTTGAAACTTTTTTTTAAGAGTCGCCGCGTCATACGACGTAAAACAAAACAAACAAAGAAAAACGTAGTAGAGAGCAGACGACAGCTTAAGCCTCACTAGAGCGCTGTAAAATGAAGGGGGAAGTGCGTGAAGTTAAAAAAAAAGTTAAAATTAGCATTAATTAGTAGCCAGGTAGTGTAACACGCTGAGGACACGGTAAACGCAAAGTGTCTTCCTCTCCTCGAATTTACATCATACGGAGTGAGAAAGACACTGAATTATTCAAAAATGTATAGTTCTAGAAAGCCGCTATGAAAGGTATACGAGGTGCTATAAGAACGTGAGGCATTATTCCGTAATTGTGACACCTCGTCCCAATGTGATATTGTATTTTACCATTAGGAAAAAAATACTATAAAACGATTTCCATTTTGGGAAAACAGTAATATTTATGACATCTCAACCTTCCTTTAAATTATAATATGAAATAAAATGCTGGAAAATATTAATGTTGGAGTAGAATTCCCCCCCCCCTTTTTTTTTGGTCCTATCCTCTCTGTTCCGGTCACGTTTTATTTTTCAAAACAGTATGTGTTCCTTTCAAATGTCAGAGTGACATCCTTGCTTCAATAAGAGATCTCATCATAATATAATCTATTTTTTCTTATTAAGAATGTTCAGTGCCTAGCATAGGAATGTAAATATTAATTTTGATTTTACAGGGCAATAGTTGAAGGGACAGAAGTTGTCAGAAAATAGTCTGAAAGTGAGTAGTCTGAATCACTCACACTTTGCTTTTTTAAATATATATTTTATTTATTTATTTTTGGCTGTGTTGGGTCTTCGTTGCTGCGCACGGGCTTTCTCTAGTTGCAGCGAGTGGGGGCTACTCTTAGTTGCAATGCACAGGCTTCTCATTGCAGTGGCTTCTTGTTGCGGAGCATGGGTTCTAGGCACGTGGGCTCAGTAGTTGTGGCACGCGGGCTCAGTAGTTGTGGCTCGTGGGCTCTAGAGTGCAGGCTCAGTAGTTGTGGCGCACAGGCTTCGTTGCTCCACGGCTTGTGGGATCTTCCCAGACCAGGGCTCAAACACGTGTCCCCTGCATTGGCAGGCGGATTCTTAACAACTGTGCCACCAGGGAAGTCTCACACTTTGCTTTTATCTCCTTAAAACAATTCCCAAAATTTGCTTGGAAGTGTTAGGGTATATTTAGTTAAAACTATCAGGCACAAGCCAGGGAGTACATCTCTCAGAGGAATTATAGAATGTGCTGGACAAGAGAGAAGAACCTTTTGTAAGGTTCAGATTCCCCCTGGAGGATTCTGAGGAGGGTCTAGGGAAGCAGAAATCAATTCTGGATGGGTTGCTGTTTGATAAACTGGGATTGATTAGGATCTAGATGCAGATATAAGGTGAGGATGGTTTAGCAATTGGGTATCTCCAGTAATGGTCTGGGGGATAGCAGAGTGGGTTTGGGGCATCATTAGTAAGGAAACAGTGGTTACTCAAAGAGGGAGTGGTTGTGCATTTTACAGTTACTGCGTGACCTTGGGAGACACAGTGCTTTCTGTTGTAGGGGGAAGACTTACCCTAGGGAGATATAAACCTTGCGCCCCAAAACTTCAGGAGATAAAGAATCCCCACTTGGAAGCTGTAGGTGTTGTTAAAGATAGAAGCCACAGGCCCAAAATGGTGTTACTTGTGCTAAAGCCCATGATACCAAACCTAGATTTAACATCTAACGTAATCACAACTTCAAAATGTAATCCCCAGAAATGTAATCCAATCAACCAGTTTGGAATTTCCTGGTCAGTACTGAAGAGGTAATATGTCATGTGGACCCTTTCTATCATCCCCTCACCCCCACCCTGCCTCTCAGAGGAAGAAGAGGCAATCAGCTGTAAAAACCTTGCTGTTCCTTGCCCCCTTCCCCGCCCCCCAAAGATGTCCCAGCCTAAAAATAAGCCTTTCTATTATTCTGCTAATAGCTCCATGCCCCACCCTTCTTCCTACAAAAACTTTTCAGCTTGTACAACCCCTTGGAGCATGCTTCTGGTTGCTAGGTGGGATGCTGTCTAATTCATGAGTTGTTGAATAAAGCCGATTAGATCTTAAAGTTTACTTGATTGAATTTTGTTTTTTGACAGTGTCATGCAGATTTGGTTTCAAAATGAACACTTTTGTGTGTTGATGATGTAATATGGAGCTGAGACATTTAGAAGGAGATACAGGGAGGAAATAAGGGGAGGGGTGGGGATAAAGGAGAAAGGACAGAGAAGGGGCAAAGAAGTTATGCATTTTTTTGTCCTTCCTCTTTTCTTCATGATGTCCAGCATTTAATAAGCACTCAATAAATATTTGTTGAATGAATGAGACATTCAATCAATTTTGGTCCTGAAATGCCAGGGAAGATGGAACAATGAACTGGCATATGTTTCAAACCATATCTATGCCAGGTGTAGTGCTAAGCCTTTTGTCAAAGAGTAATGTAGGCTCAACTCCTCTCTCCCAACTTACATGCAAGTTAAAAAGTATCTGGTGACCTGTTGGGAGTACAGTTTGGATGACACAGGTCACCCTTGGTCTTTTGAACTGATTTCTTTATCTTGTTCAATATATTTCTATTTATTGTAGAAAGGAAAAGGTTACCAACTTTTTCAAGCACAATTTCTCCCCATATCTTGGAAATTGGAATTCCTTTTGTATATCTTTATTATTCCTCTGATCTTTTTCTCTTGTTCACCCTCTGTCCTTCCCCCACCAGCTTTGATGAATATATTGTTGAGATATTAAAAGTTTAAAATAACTCCCTATTGGGACTCGCCTGGCGGTCCAGTGGTTAAGACTCTGCGCTTCCACTGCAGGGGGCACGGCTCGATCCCTGGTCTAGGAACTAAGATCCTGCATGCCATGCGGCATGGTCAAAAACAAACAAAAAAAGTCTCAATTAAATGATAGAAGTTTAAAGGAAGCCTGAATTTTGTACTCATTAGGTCATTATTTTGTTCCTAAGTCAGATTCTGTATAACAGAGACAGCATCCTAACCTGAAATATTGATGATAGTCTTGCAATTAGGAAATAATCAGTCCATTTTGTAAAAATTGAAGTTTAATGGATTTATTATATTATATTAGTTTCAGAATCAGTCCATCTTAATCACAAGCACCACAGAATGACACAAACACTGCCGTTTTATCTACCTGTACTTTCTTAATTTTTAATTCTGCCCTGCTAGTATTCACTAGACCTAATATAGGTTTTTTTCCCCACCGGACTATATATTGACTGTATATGTATTTTTTATTTTATTAATTAATTAATTAATTTATTTATTTATTTATTTATTTGCGGTACGCGGGCCTCTCACTGCTGTGGCCTCTTCCGTTGCGGAGCACAGGCTCCGGACGCGCAGGCTCAGCGGCCACGGCTCACGGGCCCAGTCGCTCCGTGGCATGTGGGATCCTCCCGGACCGGGGCACGAACCCGCGTCCCCTGCATCGGCAGGCGGACTCTCAACCACTGCGCCACCAGGGAAGCCCTATATATGTATTTTTTATATCTCTAATTGAAATACAACAATTATGTATCCGTCTCCCTTCCTCATTTTCCCGATGACTACAATGCCTTTCCTCCAGTGCTGCCCCTTCTTTTTGATTTGATCTGCTCTATTTACTCTCTGGAAAAATAGTTGATTAGTTGAAGACTTTAGGAAAATAGTTCTGTCACCACCTCACCTTGACTTTTTGAACTTCACAATCTTCTCATTTGAAAACGTCTTGGACACCAAAGTGTCTCGGGAAAAAACAAACTCCAAAAACCAACTCTGTATCTTGGTATTACAATAATCATCATAATTATTTATTTCTTGGAATTAGAGACCATATTTACTCCCCTTCTATTTCTGTGGGGAGCAGGTTAAAAAACAACTAGAAATCCGTGATCAAGGTGTCAGCGTGTTTGATATTTCTCCTCCCGGGAAACTAGCGACAAAGTTGCCGGGGGAAGCTTTCGGGGCGGAGCCCAGGGAGCTTATGTTCCTACCATTGGTTCTTCCCGGGAGCCTCCTCCCCACTCCTGCCCCGCCTCCTGGACGGATGAACCAATAGCGGCGTAAGTTGTGGTTTAAACGCCGAGACCCGCGCGACCGCTGGAGATCGTGTCTCGGAAGAGTTTGGCTGTTGTTCCCGACGTGGGTGAATGGAGCGGTAGCGAGTGGTTGGGCGGGAGGGGTCCGGCGGGGTAGGAAGCGGGGCTGGAGTGGGGCGTCTGGGAAGCGGGGTCCGTATGTCTGGGAGCCGGGGCTGGGGATTGGGGGCTGGGACTAACCCCGGGACGTCTGTAGCGCCCAGCCCGTGAGCCACGGCCTTTGGACTGCGTCCGCAACCCACGGCGGTTCGGTTCCGATGGGTAGCAGGGCCTGTGCCAGTCCCAAACCGCCAACTCTTCTGGATCTTAGGGCCCCTGACTCAGGCTTCAAGAGTTAAGAGCTGGATTAAGTGCCTGTCGGCTCAAGATCGGGCTTCTCCCTCTGCTTAGCTCTTGTTTTTGCATAGACGTGCCCAGGATAGAAAGTGGGGTCTGTGCTACACCTTAGGTTCTTTCATCTTCCCTAACTCCCAGGGTTTAATGAGTATTTCACACCCCTAGGTAATCCAGAATGGCTACTCTGATCTATGTTGACAAGGAAAATGGAGAAACAGGCACCCGTGTGGCTCCTAAGGACGGGCTGAAGCTGGGGTCTGGGCCTTGTAAGTATACAGGCGGCAATCAGGTACACAGGTATTGTGAATCAGTGGTGGGTGTGGCCTGGAGCTGGGGGAGGCATTTAGTATACATTGCCAGCAATTGGAGTCAGGTTTACCCAATACTGCTACTACCAGGTTCTTGTTATGGGTCTCTTTTTCATGTTCAGTATCTTAATGAGATTATTTAAGAGGGTACTGAACTGAAGTACTGTTACGCATAGGACCATGCCGCTGTCGAAAAGGGGTTAAGTTTGGGTGTGAGAATTAGGCCACGTTTATAGGCAAGGTCAGCCTTCAAGTTGCACAGGCGTTTACTGCTGGAATAATCTCACGGTAAGACTTTTTCTTTAGCAGTCAGAGCTTTAGATGGGAGATCTCAGGTTTCAACACCACATGTTGGCAAAATGTTTGATGCTCCACCAGCTTTACCTAAAGCTGCCAGAAAGGCTTTGGGAACTGTTAACAGAGCTACAGAAAAGTCAATAAAAACTAATGGACCCCTCAAACAGAAACAGACAGCCTTCTCTACCAAAAAGGTAAGTGTTGGCTATAAATAAAGATGCTGTTTAAACACTTCAGCACTTGTGACTCTTAAAATGACTATTGGCATCCTACCCGACTTTCTCCTGTGTGAACAGAAAGAAATAGAAGCTAGCAAACATAGTTTAGCAGAAGAGAATCATCATACTGTCTTTGTGAACTTCCCCTGTAACTCAAAATCACGTCTCAGTAGCAGCTAGTGAATTTTTTTTGCCTCACCTGCCCTTAATGAGTGTCTTGAAGCAGATTGATTGGTAGAATGTACTTACAGATTAAAAAGTACTGAGAGGGAGGGTATTTTGCAAGAGGTCACGTTGCTAATATAACAGCTCAGGTGCTGCCATCCTTCTCCCCTCCTTCCAGAGCAAGCACCAGTTTTTTAGGTTATAACGTGGTAGCATGTTGACCTTGGTATGTGTGTTTACAAACTGTAGGTTAGTGCATCCTAGACTGAGAGGACTTGGCTATGAAAGATAACTTTAGCATGTGGATTAACACTTCATTTTACTAATTGTTTTGTTTAATGTGTATTAGGAAAAAACAACTAGTACTTGATCTCAAACTGAGACATGTGTGGTTTTAGGACAAGGATGTCTTTTTAAAAAAACTGAGTTGAGTAAGAGAAATGTTAAAGGCAAGTATTGCAAGGATATAGCAAAAGTGATGAGAATCTGACAGAATTGAAATGTGGGAAACCTTGCCTTAGGGATTTCCTCTAGCCATGCACATGTGACGTAAGCATAAATCAAGACTATGCAGGTTTCCATTTTGGCCCACCATTGTGGACTGCCTGCCAATTCCAGACCAGGGAATTATCCACTGTGGGCTTCTAAAGTCCTTGGCTGTCTTTGGCTGCCTCTTACTCTGTGTATTTGAGGAACACAAATTGGTTTTTAAAATGAACCAAGCAAATAATTTAGGTAACACTGATGGACACACCAACGGAAAATTATATTTCCAACAGCCAAAAATGGCTTCCAGGATTAGCTTCTGTTCTAGGTGATTCATGCCCATTTTCTCCTTTGTTAGGTTGGGTGATTGAGTCAATTAGTTCTGAATTAACTCCACTCTGCATTTTGATAACTTATGCTAACAGGTGCTGATACTTATATTTTAGAATTAACTTTTGAGCCATGATATTGGAATTGCTTGCTGAATTGTATTTGTGTGTAATTTTGAGAATGAAGGATTATGGTTTCTTAGAAGTCAGCATGAAATTGAAAACAATTTAAAATGTGGTGAAGCAGTCATATGTCTTAAAGAAGCCCTATGATCTCTTGTACTAATCAGTTGACAAGGCTTCCGCTCTCACTAATGTATGTTTTCTTGGGTTGTTTTAGATGACTGAGAAGACCGTTAAACCAAAAAGCTCTGTTCCTGCCTCAGAGGACACCTATCCAGAAATAGAAAAATTCTTTCCCTTCAACCCATTAGGTAATATCTTTTGGTATCGCACAAATGCTTTAGCCTTGAGTTTCTCTCAGGATCCAATTCAAATGTAACTTGATATAGCTATGAATAAGACATGTGATCCAAGACTGTAACAAGGCTGTCTGAATCTGGGTTGCTCTGAACAAATACACTTGTGAATTTATTTGTAAGGTATAATCTTAGGTCAGAAGAGGAATCCGAGCTAAGATGTGGAAAACATTGTTCCTGTCCTCAAAAGCTAACCACCTAGGGGGAGATTACACCTATTCAACGTTATGGGACAGTCTTCTTAGAAAACCATTTAGAAAGAGGGCTCTATGTCAAGTTGAACAATGCCTGAGGGCTTCCCTGGTGGCTCAGTGGTTAAGAATCCGCCTGCCAATGCAGGGTATGCAGGTTCGAGCCCTGGTCCGGGAAGATCCCCCATGCTGCAGAGCAACTAAGCCCATGCACCACAACTACTGAGCCTGTGCTCTAGAGCCCTCGAGCCACAACTACTGAGCTCGCGTGCCTAGAGCCCGTGCTCCGCAATAAGAGAAGCCACCGCAATGAGAAGCCTGCACACCGCAATGAAGAGTAGCCCCCACTCGCCACAAGTAGAGAAAACCTGCGTGCAGCAACGAAGACCCAACACAGCCAAAAATAAATCAAATAAAAAATAATTAGAAAAAAAACAACTTAGTTTCTTTCTAAGCTAAAGCATTTAGTCAGCAATACTAACTATATACAAGTTGTGAATCCAACCCTTGCTTGTCCTATTTCTCCACAAGCACATTAAATATTTCTAAAAAAACTCCCCAAAAAACAATGCCTGAAAAATCCACATAGCCAGTGAAAACGTGCTTTGTTTTACTCCTTCAACCTGCTATACGTATCTGAAATATTTTCTATTACAGAACCAGCTTTTCAAGCTTTAATTTACTCACATTTGAGGAGAGGCTACCATACGCCAGGCACGAATAAACTTGGGATGCAGTGGTTAACAAGACAGGCCCCACCCTGAGAAGCCCATGATTTGGAGGGAAAGTCAGGCACTGAACAAATCATCTCACTTTGAGTGTGAGCAAGGAGAAACACAGGGCCTGTTAGGGGGACTGAACCTAGCCTGTAAGAGCAGGGAAGAGTTCTCTCAGGAAGTGACACCCAGTGGAGTCTTGAAGGATATAAGGAGATAGTTGGGTGAAGAAAGGATAGGGCAGGGCAAGAGCACTGTAGCAGATCAAAGTGTGTGCAAAGATCCTGAGGCAGAAAAAAGGACTGGAGTGGTTCTGGGAAGCTGAAAGGCAGAGGTGAAGGATGGTACTGGTGAGGGGGTAGGGACAAATCACACAGGTCCTTTGAGATTTCTGAGCTGGATTTTTTGCCCTTTGATCCAAAGAGTATTTAATCATTCCAGTAGTATACATCTAGGTTGTTTCTGGCTTTTATATATTACAAAACAGTTATGCAATTATTGTTGAGAGTTTGTGAGTCTCTCTGGAGAGTAAACTCCAAGAAGGATTGCTGGGTCTCAAAGCTGTGTGATTAAGTTTTGATAAAATGTGGTACATCCGTTCTAATGATTACCATTCAGGAAAATGAAGTAGATTTATGCATATTGACCAGGAAAGAGGACTAAGATATGCTGTGTTGGAGGAAAGAGATATTGCTAAGTTGCCTTCCAAAATAGGAGCATAAATTATTGAAGCCACCTTCAGTGGATGAGGATGCCTGCTTCCCCTGTAATCTAACTGCAAATGTTTTAAAGCTCTAATCTTTATCAGAAAGGTAATTGGTATTTTATTGTTTTAAATTGGGGTATATGAGTGTGTCTGACCATATTTGACTATTGGTCATTTATAGTTTTTTAATTTTCTGTTTGTATCTTTGTTTTCTCTTGATTTTTGTGACTTTCTTACACTGTGTGTATGTGTGTGTAAGTGTGTAAAGAACTCTGTGGATAAAGGTAATTAGCCCTGTATGTTGCAGACTTATTTCCTCTGGGGTCTTTTGTCTGTTTATGCTTTCCTTTACAATTCAGTGTTTAAATTAAGTAGTCACATATCACTCAATTCCTTTTTGAATTCTGAGCTTTATCAGTCTTGAAAAAGAATAGGCCAATTCCTAGTATTTAGGCTTTAGAGAACTTTTGCACTTCAGAATATGATGGTTCTCCGTCCATCTTTGTTCTTAGCTTTTGAGAAAATGCTTAAATTAACCTCTTGGGGAGTTTTGTTAAATTACAAATTAAGTTTTATGACTGTGATCAGTCTGTTCAAATTGTCTGTTTCTTCTTGATTACCTCTTCGAAAAGAGGCAAGACTCTAATCCTACTTTTGTACTGTCAAGAAAAATTAGTTGTTTTAAATAATTCCTAATCTGAAAGGCACTTGGATTTTAAGAAGAAATGTTGCCTAAAACAGCATTTCTTAAATTTGTTTTAGGACTTTTACACTCTTACAAATTAGTGAAGACCCCAAAGAACTTTTGTGTAGTGTTTATGTATTCTATATTAGAAATTAAAATTGAGAAATTAAAAAAGAATTTCTTTAAAAAACAAACACATTACATTAATGTACATAGCTTGAAACAAAATTTTTTTACATGTATAAATTGTGGGAAGAATGGCATGGTTTTATATTTTTGAAAATTTGCTTAATTTGGCTTAACATAAAACAGCTGGATTCACATGGATTCTGCAATCTGTTGCATCTTGTTTTGGTTGAAGTATATGAAGAAAATCTGGCCTTATGCAGACATGTATTTAGGAAAGAGAAGCATTTTAAGTCTTTTTTATTTTTTTTGCTGTATGCGGGCCTCTCCCTGCTGTGGCCTCTCCCGTTGCGGAGCACAGGCTCCGGACGCGCAGGCTCAGCGGCCATGGCTCACGGGCCCAGCCGCTCTGCGGCATGTGGGATCTTCCCGGACCGGGGCACGAACCTGCATCCCCTGCATTGGCAGGCGGACTCTCAACCACTGCGCCACCAGGGAAGCCCTTAAGTCTTTTAGATAAGTATAGATAGTTTCTTTGCCATTACACTAAAATTCAACAAGTGGCTGTTTCTGTAGGCATAGTTGCAATGTGGAATCCAAAACTGTTTCAGTAAACATTGTGTGCTCTGACAATAAAATCCATTGGTCTGTTTTGCATTTTGAAGGTATCTTTTATCCTGCATTTATCACCATTGATCATTTAGAAATACGGGTACCCTGGGAAATGTAGGTCATGTTGAAATGTTTCATTATGAAGTATCAAAAGCACACTCATTAATATCACCGCTGATCTAATCAGAAAAGTCTTCAGTATTAGGAAGCTCTTAAGCTAATGCTTACAGATAAGTTTACTGATATTCCAGTTTTTTTTCCCCTTGAAATTGTGAATTTTATCATTGGCAACAAATACCGTTTCCCTTTAAGTGGTAGACTTCTTTCATTCCTCGGAGAATAATGTGCAACACATATCCAAGGCTGAGTTACCACAGTTTGTCTTTCAGTTCTTTCAAGTAAATGGTGTCCAGGAATAAGGCCTCTAGTTTAGCTTGCAAATCAAATAATTGCACGAATCTTTTTTTCTTGGAAAACACCATGGTCCTTCAGTATGCGGTAGGTGTGTTTTGTGGCATACTTCACATCATATACAGAATACTAAAAAGACATGTTCTCAAGGGTTGAGAGCTAATAAAATTAATACTGTTTACTGCATGTGGTAAAGTAACATTATGTGAAACGCATTTTTTACTGCAAGTGAATGGCAGCGAGGAATATAGTGACTACTAAGCATAGTTTATTGCCACTGCCTTGATTCACGCACAGCTGTTTTCTCTACCATTGCTTTTGGACCATCATTGTAAATGTCAACACAGTGGAAAAAGGTATTAATATTATTATAAAAAATAGTTTGAGGGCTTCCCTGGTGGCGCGGTGGTTGAGAGTCCGCCTGCCGATGCAGGTTCGTGCCGCGGTCTGGGAAGATCCCACATGCCGCGGAGCAGCTGGGCCCATGAGCCATGGCCACTGAGCCTGCACGTCCGGAGCCTGTGCTCTGCAACGGGAGAGGCCACAACAGTGAGAGGCCCGCGTACTGGAAAAAAAAAAAAAAAAGAAAGAAAGCTTGAGCTCATGGGCCCTGTGAAAGCTGACCACCCTGAGGAATGCTGCCCTGACAAAGTACTTTTCTGTGGCAGATTTCGAGAGTTTTGACCTGCCTGAAGAGCACCAGATTGCACACATGCCCTTGAATGGAGTGCCTCTCATGATCCTCGATGAGAAGAGGGAGCTTGAACAGCTGTTACACCTGGGCCCCCCTTCACCTCTGAAGATGTCTCCTCTACCGTGGGAGTCTAGTAAGTGAACGAGTGCCCTTCTAGAAGGTCTGTAAACAATTTGTGTCATAACACTTCCATTACCACGGGAACAGGTTGCGCAGAAGGTTAGCCTGTAAGTAATTTCTATCCTTCAGACTGCAGGGATAAGGTTTCAGGATAATGAAAACTATTCTCAACTGGTACTGCTTTTTAGTCCCAAATGCCCAGTAAAATTGTCATTCTGGAATCGGGACAGTCTTAGATACAGGCAGAACCAGAGGAAATTTAGTGTGTAACTTCTTATGTTATAAGCTGAAGTATAATAAACTTGCTTGGAATGAGAATTCCAAACTACACCCAAAGCTCATGTAGGATCAAGACCCACGTAATAGCATCAATTGGCAAACGTTTACTGCAGAAGCTTTGAGGTCTTGGTTCAAACTGGTGGACAAAAGCCATCATCAGTATGTTTTCTATTTGTTCTGATGGAATACCTCACACTATTTGCTCAATTGCATTAATGATAATTGTTGGCCCTTACTTGGGTCTCTAAGGATGATGGAATTTCAGGTACTTCTATGATTTATCTCATAATGAAGGTTAATTCTATGGCCACAGCCACTTTCCAAGAAATAAGTGAGAGCGGGTATGTGTGTGTGTAGGTGGGGCGGGAGTAAAGATTCCTTAGACAAAGGGAAAAACAAGAATTCATGATTAAGAGCGACAACTAGTGTGTGTGTTGATGGACACGAGGATTTGCAGATATTGAACAAGAAATTCCTGTTTTCTAGATCTGTTGCAGTCTCCCTCAAGCATTCTGTCGACCCTGGATGTTGAATTGCCACCTGTTTGCTATGACTTAGATATTTAAATTTCTTAGCACTTTATAGTCTGTGGGTATGTATTAATAGTTTGTATTAATAAAGCAATTCTTTGTTTAACAAACTCTTCCTAATATTGTGGTTGGTATTGTTTGGAATTTGCTTAAAACAGTATGAAAACTAGTAGATGTGTTTAACAGACAAGAGTCTATAATCTGACAAGAGAAGTTTGTCCAAGTTAAAAAACTTTCCCTGAAACCCTCTGCTTTGTCTTAACAGCTTATTTTAGAAGCTGCCACTGTTTTCCCTGAAACATATACCCTGCCATGTGTACTTTACTACCTTTTTGTGGCCATTAACTAGTGACAGTTAATAGATCTCTTAATAGGAAGAGCTACTTCCAGCTCATTGTGTCTGTTGCTAGGCATTCTTTATTGCTGGTTCTGTTTAGTTTCTAATGCCTTCAATACTCTGTATTCAGTGATCAGAATTGAAAAGCTCTAAATCTGAGAATTCTGCCTCCTTGAGCTCTTCAACTGGGTTCTTTGAAGACCACAGCAGATAATTTACTGATAGTAAGATCCACTTTCTACCTATAGGAAACTCTATTTATTTGCTAGCTCTGTGTTGGGAATTGTTTTTAAGTCTTTAATAAGCATTATTGTGTTTCATGTTCATGACCCTGTTTTTCAGATGAGGACAGTGAAGCTCAGAAGTTCACTGATATATCAAAGACACGAAGAGCTAGAAAATGATAGAACTGGTATTTTGATTCCATAACTGAGATTGGAATCAAAATATCAGATTGCTCACGGATTTTCTCTTTTTTCTTTTGGGCAGAGGGGCTGGATGATGTTTTTAAAAAATTAATTGTTGCCATCATTTTAAATTAAGAGTTTCACATATCTTTGGTTTTAGAGCTTCTCTTGGAAAAGCAGACCTGTTTATAGTAGGCCCTTGTTTCCAGCACTTGGTGGAGTGGCTGCCTTTTACGTGAAGTGTGGGTTTTCTGTCCTCTGAACCCTATGTGAGATGGTTGGAGGGAAGAACTGAAGTATTCCTCTTTCTCTCTTCTGTGACTCAGCCTATTTAACTCATTTAACTTGCCTGGGCCAGGCAGCCAATTGAATTTGATCCTTGCTAAATACTAACTTATATAGGAAGGCTTTCTCCTGAAACATCTGTAGCATCTATAGTCAAGTTAGAATGTGAGCCTTTTCTTTTCCATTGTTATTAGAGGAATCTGCAAGATATTAGGCATGAAACACTAGGAACACATATTGACTCTGATCCTGAGTTTAAAAATTCTTTTTTTAGTTTTATTTACTTAAGAAAAATGAAAAAAATTTTTTGGCTGTGCTGCTCGGCATGCAGGGTCTTAGTTCCCTGACCCTGGATTGAACCCATGCCCCTGCAGTGGAAGTGCAGAGTCTTAACTATTGGACTGCCAGGGAAGTCCCCTGACTTTCAAACTTTGACCCTGTAAACATAGCTGAACCAGCCTGGATTTCTGAAATTAGTAGAAAGACTTCTAAAAGAGAATAAAGTAAGACAACTCGGCACTTGACTTTAAAGGAGAGGATTAGACCTTATATCCTCAGGTATAATAGGGCCACTTTGAAAAGCAAAGCCTAGTTTTGAGCGACTTTCATACCCTACAATATATTTAGAAACTTTGGAAAGTGGTTTGTTGTGGTGGAGGGAACAAAGGGCTGGGAGCAAGGCAACTGGTCAGTCCTTTACCAGTTAGTTACTGTCCTTGGTCAGACCTGGGCACAAGTGATCTTCTCTTCACTGCTGTTAGTCAGACGCAAAGTGCTTAATATTTGTTGACTCTGAGAATTTTAAACAGATGCTTTTCCATTAATATAGATAATTCTTTTTGTGGGTATTGTTGCTGTTTGTAAACAGTTTATTAAGTAGCATGTGTTTGGCTTCATTACTTGAGAAAGCTTATGAGAAGCCCTGTTTGGAAATCTAATCTGTCCAAGCAGTAATACTGTAGGATTAAAGTTTCTTTCAATCACAGTTCCCCTGCACTGGACTGAAACGTGCTCTTACCTACGTAAGGTTCATCCACACCTAACTTCTTTTTAAAAAAAAAAAAATTATTTATTTATTTATTTTTGTCTGTGTTGGATCTTTTTTGCTGCGCGCGGTCTTTCTCTAGTTGAGGCGAGTGGGGGCTACTCTTTGTTGCGGTGCACAGGATTCTCATTGTGGTGGCTTCTCTTGTGGAGCACGGGCTCTAGGCATGTGGGCTTCAGTAGTTGTGGCATGCAGGCTCATTACTTGTGGCTCAGGGGCTTAGTTGCTCCACGGCATGTGGGCTCGAACCCGTGTCCCCTGTGTTAGCAGGCGGATTCTTTTTTTTTTTTTTTTTTGCCGTACGCGGGCCTCTCACTGCTGTGGCCTCTCCCGTTGCGGAGCACAGGCTCCGGACACGCAGGCTCAGCGGCCATGGCTCACGGGCCCAGCCGCTCCGCGGCATGTGGGATCCTCCCAGACCGGGGCACGAACCTGTGTCCCCTGCATTGGCAGACAGACTCCCAACCATTGCGCCACCAGGGAAGCCCTGGCAGGCGGATTCTTAACCACTGCACCACCAGGGAAGTCCCACACCTAACTTATTCTTGCATTGGCATTTTTCAGGTTTCAAATTCCAGTTAACCTTCAACAGGGACACAAAGCCTTTTAAATATATTAATGCTAATATTCTCTATTAGACTAATTCTGAACTAACCTATATAGGAAGGTTAGTCCCTATACCAAGTTCCAAAAGGGTCAATACTATGGCAGAAATGTCCTAAGTTGACTTTGTTCTTTCCAGTAGTTTAATCATTTACCATTTATTGAGGCCCCATGTGCTAGGGACCAAGCCTACGCCTACCATGGTTAAGTAACAACATTGCCTCTGCCCTCAGGTGCCTGGCATCCAGTGGGGAGAGAGGTATCAAATGCCATTGTGATACAGGAAGATGCACGTGGGGGTGGGGAGGACCAGGAGTTGGGGAGCACTCCCCAGCCCAGTCTAGGGAAGGACAGGGAAGGCTTCCTGGGGAGGGACATGTGGATGGAGACTTGATGGAAGAGAAGCATTCTGGGCAGAGAGAACAGCTTTTGCAGATGGCAGGAAGCAAGATAACATAGCTTATTAAGTGAAAACTGCCTTTCTGTTTTTCTCCTACTTTAGGTTTGAGCAAGGAGTGTGTTTGGGAACAAGGGAGTCTGGACAGTGAAGCAGGGGCCATATGGCTTTTTGAACTGTGCAAGGGGTTTAGAGTTTGTCCTGGGGGTGTTTGGTGCCATGGAAAGGTTTCATTTTGTTTTTCATTTATCATTTATTTAATAGTATTTTCCTGCATAATAAAGCAAACTAAAGTGTACACACTTATTTTCAGCAATACTTGTACATATATCTTAAATTGTATACAAATTTAGAAATATTAAATATCATTACAGAAAAATTTGAAATTATGACAAGATATATAGCAAAAAACACTTATTGAAAAGAGCATACATGTGGTAGTTAGTTGGTAAATGCTGCTTCTGTATCAGTATACACACTTTGAATATCATCCTTCTGTGCTATTGATGTGTTTAATTTTTTTCTTATATCTGCAAATACAAATTTCACTAATATTTTCCCCTTGAAATAGAGAAAAAATTCTGCACTGTTCCAGGGACCATATTGAGAAATGCTCTTTTGTATATACCATCTCAAGTCCTTACAAACTCTTTATGCTCCTTTAGAAATCGTATATACTGTTTCCAAGGTGCACCATAAATTAAAAAAAAAAATTTTGTTTTATATTGCAGTGTAGTTGATTAACAATGTTGGGCTACTTTCAGGTACACAGCAAAGGGATTCAGTTATACATGTATCTATTCTTTTTCAAATTCTTTTCCCTTGTAGGTTATTACAGAGTATTGAGCAGAGTTCCCTGTGCTATACATTAGGTCCTTCTTGGTTATCTATTTTAAATATAGTGTGTGCATGTCAATCCCAAACTCCCAATCTATCCCCCCCGCACCCTGTAACCATAAGTTTGTTCTCTAAAACTGTGAGTCTGTTTCTGTTTTGTAAATATGTTCATTTGTATCATTTTTTTAGATTTCGCATATAAGCGAAATCATGTGATATTTGTCTTTCCCTGTGTGACTTACTTCACTTAGTATGGATCTCCAGGTCCACCCATATTGCTGCAAATGGCATTATTTCGTGTTTTTTTTTTTTTTTTTCCCCGGTACGCGGGCCTCTCACTGCTGTGGCCTCTCCCGTTGCGGAGCACAGGCTCCAGACGTGCAGGCTCAGCGGCCATGGCTCACGGGCCCAGCCACTCCACGCCATGTGGGATCTTCCCGGACCGGGGCACGAACCCGTGTCCCCTGCATCGGCAGGCGGACTCCCAACCACTGCGCCACCAGGGAAGCCCCGTTCTTTTTTTAAAAAAATTTTAATTAATTTGGTTGCACCAGGTCTTAGTTGTGGCAGGTGGGCTCCTTAGTTGCGGCAGGCAGGCTCCTTAGTTGTGGCATGAGGGGCTTCTTAGTTGTGGCATGGAAGTGGGATCTAGTTCCCTGACCAAGGATTGAACCCTGCCCCCCTGAATTGGGAGCGCAGAGTCTTAACCACTGTGCAACCAGGGAAGTCCCTATTTCATTCTTTTTAATGACTGAGTAATACTCCATTGTTTATATGGACCACATCTTCTTTATTCATTCATCTATTGATGGACGTTTAGGTTGCTAGCATGTTTTGGCTATTGTAAACAGTGCTGCAGTGAACATTGAGGTGCATGTATCCTTTTGGACCATGTTTTTCTCTGGATATATGCCCAGGAGTGGGATTGCTGGATCACATGGTAGCTCTATTTTTAGTTTCTTAAGGAACCTCCATACTGTTCTTCATAGTGGCTGTACCAATATACAGTCCTACCAACAGTGTAGGAGGGTACCCTTTTCTCCACACCCTCTCCCGCATTTATTGTTAATAGATTTTTTTTGATGATGGCCATTCTGACTCGTGTGAGGCAATACCTCATTGTAGTTTTGATTTGCATTTCTTTAATAATTAGTGATGTTTAGCTTCTTTTCATGTGCTTTTTGGCCATCTGTGTGTCTTTTTTGGAGAAATGTCTATTTAGATCTTAGGCCCATTTTTTGATTGGATTACTATTTTGTTTTTGATAGCGAGCTGCACGAGCTCTTAGTAAATTTTGGAGATTAATCCCTTGTTCCTTGCATTGTTTGCAAATATTTTCTCCCATTCTGCGGATTGTCTTTTTGTTTTGTTTATGGTTTCCTTTGCTGTGCAAAAGCTTTTGAGTCCCATTTGTTTATTTTTGTTTTTATTTCCATTACTCTAGGAGATGGATTGAAAAAGATATTGCTGCGATTTATGTCAAAGAGTGTTCTGCCTATGTTTTCCTCTAAGAGTTTTATAGTATCTGGTCTTACATTTAGGTCTTTAATCCATTCTGAGTTTATTTTTATGTATGGTGTTAAAGAATGTTCTAATTTCATTTTTTTAAAGGTAGCTGTCCTGTTTTCCCAGCACCATTTATTGAAGAAATTGTCTTTTCTCCATTGTATAGTCTTGCCTGCTTTGTCTTAGATTAATTGACCATAGATGTATGGGTTTATTTCTGGGCTTTCTATCCTGTTCCATTGATCTATATTTCTATTTTTGAGCCAGTACCATGCTGTCTTGATTACTATATCTTTGTAGTATTGTCTGAAGTCAGGGAGTCTGATTCCTCCAGCTCCATTTTTTTTCCTTCAAGACTGCTTTGGCTATTCAGGGTCTTTTGTGTCTCCATTCAAATTTTAAGATTTTTTGTTCTAGTTCTGTAAAAAATGCCACTGGTAATTTGTTAGGGATTGCATTGAATCTGTAGATTGCTTTGGGTAGTAGAGTCATTTTCGCAATACTAATTCTTCCAATCCAAGAACATGGTATATCTCTCCATCTGTTGGTATCATCTTTAATTTCTTTCATCAGTGTGTTAAAGTTTTCTGCATACAGGTCTTTTGTCTCCCTAGGTAGGTTTATTCCTAGGTATTTTATCCTTTTTGTTGCAATGGTGAATAGGAGTGTTTCCTTCATTTCTCTTTCAGATTTTTCATCAGTGTATAGAAATGCAAGAGATTTCTGTGCATTAATTTTGTATCCTGCAACTTTACCAAATTCATTGATTAGCTCTAGTAGTTTTCTGGTGGCATCTTTAGGATTCTCTACGTATAGTATCATGTCATCTGCAAACAGTGACAGTTTTACTTCTTCTTTTACAATTTGTATTCCTTTTGTTTCTTTTCCTTCTCTGATTGCTGTGTCTAGGACTTCCAAAACTATGTTGAGTGAAAGTGGTGAGAGTGGACATCCTTGTCTTGTTCCTGATCTTAGAGGAAATTCTTTTGGCTTTTTACTGTTGAGTATGATGTTAGCTGTAGGTTTGTCATATATTGCCTTTATTATGTTGACGTAGGTTCCCTCTCTGCCCACTTTCTGCAGAGTTTTTATCAAAAATCGATGTTGAATTTTGTCAAAAGCTTTTTCTGCATCTATTGAGATGATCGTATGGTTTTTATCCTTCCTTTTGTTGATGTGGTGCATCACACTGATTGATTTGCAGATATTGAAAAATCCTTGCATCCCTGGCATAAATCTCACTTGATCATGGTATATGATCCTTTTAATATATTTTTGGATTCTGTTCTTAGTATTTTGTGTCTGTGTTCATCAGTGATATTGGCCTGTGATTTTATTTTTTTGTGGTATCTTTGTTTGGTTTTCGTATCAGGGTGATGATGGCCTCACAGAATGAGTTTGGTAATGTTCCTTCCTCTGCCATTTTTGGAAGAGTTTCAGAAGGATAGGTGTTAACTCTAAATGTTTGATAGAATTTCCCTGTGAAACCATCTGGTCCTGGATTTTTGTTTGTTGGGAGTTTTTAAATCACAGTTTCAATTTCATTACTTGTGATTGGTCTGTTCATATTTTCTGTTTCCTCCTGGTTGGGTCCTGGGAGATTGTACCTTTCAAGAAATTTGTCCATTTCCTCTAGGTTGTCCATTTTATTGGCATATAGTTGCTTTGTATTTCTGTGGTGTCTGTTGTAACTTCTCCTTTTTCATTTCTAATTTTATTGCTTTGAGCCACCTCCCTCTTTTTTTAGATGAGTCTGGCTAAAAGTTTATCAATTTCATTTATCTTTTCGAAAAACCATCTTTTAGTCTCATTGATCTTTTGTATTGTTTTCTTCATCTCTATTTCATTTCTGCTCTGATCTTTATGATTTCTTTACTTCTCCTAACTTCGGGTTTTGTTTGTTCTTCCTTCTCTAGTTGCTTTAGGTGTAAGGTTAAGTTGTTTATTTGAGATTTTTCTTATTTCCTGAGGCAAGCTTGTATTGCTATAAACTTCCCTCTTAGAAATGCTTTTGCTGTGTCCCATAAGTTTTGGATTGCTGTGTGTTCATTTTCATTTGTCTCTAGGCATTTTTTGATTTCCTGTTTGATTTCTTCAGTGATCCATTGGTTGCTTAGTAGCGTATTGTTTAGCCTCCACGTGCTTATGTTTTTTATAGTTTTTTTTTCTTGTAGTTGTTTCAAATCTTGTAGCATTGTGGTCAGAAAAGATGCTTGATGTTATTTAAATTTTATTAAATTTACCAAGGCACACTGTGTGGTCCAGCATGTGATCAGTCCTGGAGAATGTTCCATGTGCACTTGAGAAGAAAATGTATTCTGCTGCTTTTGAATGGAATGTTCTGTAAATATCAATTAAATCCATTTGGTCTAATGTGTCGTTTAAGGCCTGTGTTTCCTTATTGATTTTCTTTCTGGATGATATGTCCATTGGTGTAAGTGGGGTGTTAAAAGTCCTACATTATTATGTGTTACTGTCGATTTCTCCTTTTATGGCTGTTAGTATTTGCCTTATATATTGAGGTGCTCCTATGTTGGGTGCATATATATTTACAATTGTTATATCATCTTCTTGTATTGATCCCTTGATCCTTATGAAGTGTCCTTCTTTGTCTCATAACAGTCTTTATTTTAAAGTCTATTTTGTCTGATATGAATGTTGCTACTCCAGCTTTCTTTTGAGTTCCATTTGCATGGAATAACTTTTTCCATCCCCTCACTTTCAGTCTGTATGTCTCCCCAGATCTGAAATGGGTCTCTTGTAGACAGCATATATACAGGTCTTATTTTTGTATCCATTCAACCAGTCTGCATCTTTTGGTTGGAGCATTTAATCTGTTTATGTTTATAAAGATAGTTATCTATATGTACTTAATTGCCATTTCGTTATTGTTTTGGATTGGGTTTTGTAGGTCTTTTTCATCCCTCCTCTTTTGTTCTCTTGTGATTTGATGACTAAATTTAGTGTTGTGTTTGGATTCCTTTTTCTTTTTTGTGTTTGTATCTACTGTAGATTTTTGGTTTGCAGTTACCATGAGGTTTTGTTATAGCAGTCTGTATATTAACAAGATTGTTTTAAGTTGCTGGTCTTTTAATTTCAAATGCATTTCCAATATCCTGCATGTGTGCTCTGCTCTTCTCACAATTGCTCGTTTTGATACCATATTTGTGTGCAGATGATTTCCTGCCTTTACTGTATATTTGCCTTTACCAGTGGTTTTTTCCATTTGTAATTTTGTTTTTAGTTGCGACCTTTTCTTTTCCACCTAGAGAAGTTCCTTTAGCATTTGTTGCAAAGGTGGTCTGGTGGTGCTGAATTCTGTAGCTTCTGCTTGTCTGTAAAGCTTTTGATTTCTCTGTCGAATCTGAATGAGAGCCTTGCTGGGTAGAGTATTCTTGGTTGTAGATTCTTCTCTTTCTTCAGTTTTGTCACTCCCTCCTGGCCTGCAGGGTTTCTGCTGAGAAATCAGCTGATAACCTTATGGGAATTCCCTTATATGTTATTTGTTGCTTTTAATATTTTTTCTTTGTCTTTAATTATTGTCAATTTGATTACTCTGTGTCTCGGCATGTTCCTCCTTGGGTTTATCCTGCCTGGGACTCTCTTTGCTTCCTGGACTTGGGTGACTGTTTCCTTTCCCATGTTGGGGAATTTTTCAACTACTAGCTTTTCAAATATTTTCTCAGGTTCTTTCTCTTCTCCTTCTGGGACCCCTGTAATGTGAATGTCGGTGCATTTAATGTTCTCCCAGAGGTCTCTGAGGCCATCCTCATTTCTCTTCATTCTTTTTTCTTTATTCTGTTCTGTGGCAGTGATGTTCACTGTTGTGTCTTCCAGCTCACTTATCCATTCTTCTTCCTCAGTTATTCTACTATTGATTCCTTCTAGTGTATTTTTCACTTCAGTTATTGTGTTGTTCATCTCTGTTTGTTTTTTAGTTCTTCTAGGTCTTTGTTAAACATTTCTTGTATCTTCTTGATCTGTACCTCCATTCTTTTTCCAAGATCTTGTATCATTTTTACTGTCATTACTCTGAATTCTTTTTCAGGTAGATTGCCTATCTCCTCTTCACTTAGTTCTTCTTGGGTTTTATCTTGTTCCTTCATCTGGGACATAGTCCTCTGCCAGAAACGTTTTAAGGAGGGAAGTAACAAGGTCAGGTTTGTGTTTTAGAACCTCTCTCTGGAGGCAGGGAGACCAATTTGGAGTCTGTTGCAGATTAAGATGATGATGATGAAATGACCTTGAAGAGATGACAGTGGAGCAAACACTAAGGCTTCAGGAAGGATCCAGGCAGTGGAATTGGCAGGATGACAAACGATGGGGAGAAGACACAGGAAAGATCAACAGTACATGGGGAAAGCCCTCATACAAGTGTCCCCAGGTGTGTTTACAGATCTGTTTGTTGCTGCATAGTTTATAATGGGAAAACATGATACAGTTAAACACTGGAGTAAAATGTGCTCATTAAAAAGGACAAAGTAGATCTACATATGTAGACATGGAAAGATAACCATGGAAGCTTTTTGGTGTACAATGTGGGTTGTAGAACAGTCTTTAGGATCACTTTTATTTAAATACATATATGCTTACATGAGACAGGAAAGCATAGTGGTGAGGAGTATAGCCTCAAAAATCAGATCCTGGCTCAGCAGCTTATTCTGTGACCTTGGGCAGGTTGTCAGGAAGATTGTATGAGCTAATGCATGAACACCCAAAACAGGCTCGTCAAGGAGTAAGCCTCTGTGAGTTTTAGTTACTGTTACAGTTAGGTTTATTTGGGGGTATAAAAATTATCTGTAAAGCTATGTGTTCATCTCTTATTAGGATTATCCTGTGTGTGTATGAATACGAGAGATTAGCATAGTTTAAATTTATGAATATTTGTATATCAATAGGATTATACCATTTAAAGAAAGAGAAAATGCCCTTCCCTCTGGAACCTTGAGAGCCTGGAGTCTGGAGAGATTGTCTTCCTCTTGCTGATTCCCCACAGACCTCATTGTGGAGTTGTGGGCATCAGGTTTTAGCCTTACCTTGATACCTGCTCCTAAGGTATCTGGATACTTAAGGATGTCTGAATACCTGGTTTGTGACTTGGGTTGGGGATCGTGCAGGGGATTCTGAAACAGCCTCAAAGGAGGCTAGGGGTGGGATGTGGTACTTGGTGGTTTTTTTTCCTAAATTATTTATTTATTTATCGCTGCGTTGGGTCTTCATTGCTGCATGTGGGCTTTTCTCTGGTTGTGGTGAGCAGGGGCTACTCTTCGTTGCGGTGTGCGGGGTTTCTCTAGTTGCGGCGAGCGGGGGCTACTCTTCATTGCGGTGTGCAGGCTTCTCATTGTGGTGGCCTCTCTTGTGGAGCACGGGCTCTAGGCGTGCAGGCTTCAGTAGTTGTGGCACGCGGGCTCTAGAGTGCAGGCTCAGTAGTTGTGGCGCACGGGCTTAGTGAATCCCCTGCTTAGATTGTAATCTAAGTAGATTCCCATCGTGCCTCAGGTAACATCTGAACTTGTCTCCCTGGTCCTGGAGGCTCTGCCTGATCTGGGCCCTGCCTGACCCTCCAGTGTCCCCTGTTCCGCACTCCTTCTCCCCTGAAGCCGGCTGCACCCGTCTTCAGTTCTTGAGTGCACCACTCCTGCCCCTGGTGTGGCCCCTGCAGGAGGCATTGCCTGGTTTCATGGCAGTTGCCTCCTGAACTGCATTTCCTTTGCCCACTGCTGATTCCATCTAAGGCATGGTTGATGCTCTCTGACCTCACCTGAAGTGGAGGAGCTGCCCGCTTCCCTTCGTCTTACGTCTCACCTTGTCACCTTCAGCTCCCTCGCCTCACACGCCTGAGCAGTCACCTTATCCTGCCAATTCCACCTCCTAAATGTTTCACAAACTCCTGATTCTTCCAGTGCTTGTCACCCCTATTCAGACAGCCATCATTTCTCACCTGGGATGTTCTAATAGCTTCGTATTTCTACTTTAATATTATTTCCCCAAAGCCATTCTCTAGGCGGCAGCCAGGATGAGGTTTCCCATTCAGCAAATGTGATGGTATCATTTAACTTCAGACACCTGAAGGTGTCTGAAGTTTTCACCTCCAGGAGTTTGATTACCGTCTTTTCTTTTTATATCTTCCATGTCTCTTATTAATGTTTTGAACATATGGAATACAGTTATAATCTGTTTTAATGTTTTTGTTCACTCTGACCTCTATGTCAACTCTGTGTTGGTTTCAATATGTTTGTTTTTTCCCCTCATTACGGTTCATGTTTTCCTACTGCTTTGACAATTTTTAATTAGGTGTCAGATGTGAATTTTACCTTTTTTTTTATGCTGGGTATTTTTACAATTCTAGAAATGTTCTTAAACTTTGTTCTGGGATGTAGTTAAGTTATTTGGAAACAGTCTGATTCACTTGAGTCTTGCTTTTAAGGTTTGTTAGGCAGGGCTAGGGTTAATTTCCCCTTAGTACTGAGGTAAAACTCTTTCATTTGTTTATTATTTTTTAATTTATTTTATTTTTGGCTGTATTGGGTCTTTGTTGCTCCGCGCGGGCTTTCTCTAGCTGTGGCGAGCAGGGGCTACTCTTTGTTGCGGTGTGTGGGCTTTTCATTACGGTGGCTTCTCTTGTTGTGGAGCACGGGCTCTAGGCGCACGGGCTTCAGTACTTGTGGCCCGTGGGCTCTAGAGCACAGGCTCAGTAGTTGTGGCTCATGGGCTTAGTTGCTCCGCGGCATGTGGGATCTTCCCGGACCAGGGCTCGAACCCATGTCCCCTGCATTGGCAGGTGGATTCTTAACCACTGCGCCACCAGGGAAGCCCCAGTAAAACTCTTTTAACATGTGTTCTCCCATTTATCTTTACAACAATCAAATGAATCCTTATATTACAGATGAGGAAACGAGGCTTCCAAAGTTTGTGACGCAGCTGGCAGTTGTTGGAACCTGGAATCAAACTCATATCTGTCTGGCCCCGGTCTCTCTCTCTCTCTCTCTCTCTCTCTCTCTCTCTCTCTCTCTCTCTCTCTCTCTCTCTCTCTCTCTCTCTCTCTCTCTTTTTTTCTTCAGCTTTATTGAGATTACCACTAACACCTAGGTTAGGTTAGCTAACACCTCCATCACATCACATGATTACCCTTTTTTCTTTTCTTGTGGTGATGACATTTAAGATCTACTCTTAACCTATAATACAATATTATTAACCATAATGCCATGCTGTACATTAGATCCCTGGAACTTATTTGTCTTAAAACGAAGTTCATATCTTTTGACCAACATCTCACTCTACTCTGTTTCCATAAATTTGGCTTTTTTAGAATCCACATATAAGTGATACCTTACAGTATTGGTCTTTCTCTGGCTTATTTCACTTAGTGTCATGCCCTCACGGTCCATTCATGTTGTCGTAAATGACAGGATTTCCTTCTTTCTCACAGATGGATATATTCCATTGTGTGTGTGTGTGTGTATGTATGTATATATGTATATCATATCCTTTTTATCCATTCATCTGTTGATGGACACTCAGGTTGTTTTTGTATCTGTGAATAATGGTGCAGTGAACATGAGAGTGCAGACATCTCTTCGAGATCCTGTTTTCATATCCTTGGGATATGTACTAGAAGAAGGAGTGCTGGATCATATGGTGGTTCTATTTTTAATTTTTGAGGAATGAGGTAAGACTCTTAGTAGTCTGTTCACTGTTCCCTGAATTCCGAGGTTTTACAGTCTGTCTGTTGGGAGCAGACACTATTCCCAGCCCTGAGTGAGCTCTGGCCATTCTTCTCTCTAATCCTTTCGGGTAGTTTTCTTGCATGCATGCAGTGGACACTGGAGGGGGACCCTCTGCAGATTTCCAGGGTTCTCTCTCCTCTCCTGTGCTCTGCCCTGCAAACTCTAGCTGCCGTGGTATTCCCTGACTTGTGCTCTGTCTCTTCAGCTCAGAGAGCTGGCTTGGCTTTCCTTTCTTCCCCACTTTGTGGCCTCGAAACTCTCAAAGTAATACACTGGGGCTATCCTAGGGCTCACCTCATTTGTTTCCCATTCCTCGGGGATCACTGTCCTTTGTTGCCTGATGTCTGTTCTCCTGGAAACCATGTTTCATAGATTTGTCTTGGTTTTAGTTGTTTCAGTCAGGAGGGTAAATTGGTCCTTGTTACTCCATCTTGGTTGGAATTGAAAGTTCCCTCTAGGTGTCTTCCCCCCCACCCCTCAGGTAAAAATTAAATGGTGAATTAACCATTTTAAAGTGTACAATTCAGTGGCTTTTAGTACATTCAGTGTTAGGCAGCCATGACCACTACCTAATTTCAGAAAATTTCATCACTCCAAAAAAAGAAACCTATGCAGTCATTCCTCATTTCATTTACTTTTTAATGATGCCCCACTGCCCTCTGGATAAAGTCTATGTGGCTCCCAAGGCTGCTCGGTGGCTCCCAGGGAGATGATGGTGCGACTCCTCTCCTGGAAAGCGCTTCCTATTTGCCTGGCTCACGCCTATCCGTCCTTTAGCTCTCCACCGAGATACTTCTCTTACCAGATGCCTTTCCTGATAACCTGAGATTGAGCTAGGTTCCTTCCTTTTTGCTCAGTTGGCCCCAGACTCTTAAACTTCTGGCGCTTAGCACGCTAAGCTGTGTCTGTCTGTTTGGCTGTCTGTCTCTTCCGCCACCCTGGGAGCTGGCTGATGTCTGTCTGCTGTTGTGTCTTACCTGGCACGTGGTAGGTACCCAGGTATTTGCTGAAATGAATATGTCCTCAGTCCCCGATTCTTAAGAGTTCCGGTGACTGCAGCGTGTCCAATGTTAGCGTCATGCAGAGTCAGGGCTGAGGAACCTAACCCCATCAAAGGTTTCTGCAGAGAGGCGGTGGCGGAGCACAGGTGTGGGGGGCTGCCTCCCGCCCCCGCCACAGCGTAGGTAATCATTTGTGTTCCGAGAAGTTCCCAGCCATCAGGGTGGAAATGTGAACCCGTTTTCCTTCTTCAGTAATTACTACCAGTGGTGTTTTGTTGACCTCTTCTCCTGGCTGGGTGTGATGGGTGATGCGTAACAGAATCTCAACAGATTCCTTAGCTCTCTGGTTACTTTTGGATAAAATGAATTTGGGGCTTGGAATATAAGCCTCAGTCCTGTTCCTTTCAAAACTTCAGTCTCAAACTCATTTTGAGCTCTTCTCCCTGTACCCCAGCACAGGCTAGAGCTGGGACTCAAGCACGTGCATGTTCAGCTCTCCTCCCACCTCCCCTCCCCTGAAGCTGCCAGCCCCCTCGGGGGCCTTCGGCAGCCCAGTGCCAGGGTGGGCACCTGGAGGGAGAAGGGACTCTGCTCGTGGGACTGGATGCATGTTGGTTATGAACCGCGTCCTGGCTTTGCTCTGGGTCTGGGGCTGTGTGTGATCACACAGTCCTCTATGGCTGTGGACCCCCGTCCCTCCTAAGGCAGCCATGCCTCTTCCCACACTTCTCCCAGGTGGGTCTCCTGTTGCTTGGTCCACAGCCATGGCCTCTGCCCTTCTGTTAATAACCACCTGGGTCCTTTCCACAGGAAAGGGGTCACAGTAATAACCATGGGGCCCTTCGAGGGCTACAGAGAATGGGATGGGGTGAAGGTTTCCCAGGCACACCACGTCAGAGGCTCTTCAGACCCTGTAGTCCTCGACTACTCTGGCAGGTGAGAAATCTCTGGGCCACAAGCAGGCACCAGTGTTTGAGATCAAGTCCCCACCCGCCAGTGATCCCCCCTCCCTCCCCACAGTGCAGTGAGAAGACAGTAAAAGCCACCCACCATATTCTCAGACACCCAGAATGCTCCCCACCATGCTTGGCTCTGCTGGTGGCACCAGGGGGGCCTATAATTTCTGCAGCTCAGCAGGTGTGCACCTAGGGGACAAGATGCCACTTTCTCGCAGGTCCCCCAATCTTCACATGTGATTTGTTTAGAGCTATGCACCTAGGGGACAAGATGCCACTTTCTCTTTCTTGCAGGTCCCCCAATCTTCACATGTGATTTGTTTAGAGCTACTCTTAGCTACGGCGGGGGCGGGGGGGGGGAGGAACCACGCCCTCCCACCATGGACATGGGTTTTCCCTGCAGACACCCAAAAGCTAACTCTTATCAGGCTTTCCTTTCCTAATGGTTGACGCTCACCGGGGCTGGTTCTGGCATCTCTCAGCAAGCCCAGAACGAACTTTAGAACATGTTGCATTTCGTGGCTTTTGGGGACCTTAGCCCCATGTGCTCAAGCAACAGGAGCAACGAAATAGCACATCTTCCATCCCTCTCTAGCTCGAGTGAACGCCTGCTGAGGGGTGGTTTATTTTTGCAGTCTCCAAGTCCATAGCCATGCCTGGCGTAGACAGACAGTTTATGGGATTGAGTTACAGCAGGAAGCATGACAGCCAAGTGGCTGCCTGTGTCCCTGGGTGCACAGGCTCCCAGGAGGATGCGTGCTTATATTCCCGATGAAGGGGCCTCTTTCCCATAAGAGGAGCCTGGATGGATGAGCCACTTCTCTTCCCAGAGCACGAAGTGGAACAAACTGCAGGCCTTGCCTTGCTCTGGTGCCCGAGGAGTGGGAGGGGGTTGCCACGGCGATAGCATGCACCATACTTCCTGCCCATGTTGCAGCACTGCCGCAGGGGTGCGAGCTGCCTGCCGTTGGTATGCTGCTCAGACCCCAGGCCCCGGCTCTCTTCTGGTGTCCTGCACACTCGCACTGACACACCAGAGGGGACAGCCCACTGGGGGCACTGTGGGGAGACTAACCGAGGGATGTAGTCCAGGGACGGGACACGTAGTTAAGAAGCATCTTGGTCTTCCTGGAAAGATCAAAAGCTAGTTGAGCAGTGTTGTGCATTCCTTGTGCATTCCTGGGCGTGTAACTAGAGCAGTGAAACAAATTATATTTCAGTCCTGCAGAAAGACTGAAAGAGGCAGAGGGGTGAGGCTGGTGTGGAGAGATGCTGAAGGGGGCAGTCAGATGGAGAGAGACAGGGAAGTCCCCAGACTCATACCTTGAAAAGGAAACAGAACTGGGAACTCAGAAGGTAGCAGACATAACACCACGCAGGGCTTGGCACCTAGCCGGCACTCATACTCAGGCCTGTTGAATTTTATAGGAGGGATGTGTTCCTAAGACCTTGCATAATTAAAAATTAAGTAATTGAAGACTAATCCTCCCATGGATGCTATATTAGTGTTCTTGGGCTTCCATAAAATAATACCCTAGACTGGGGGCTTGAACAACAAAACTTTATTTTCTGACAATTCTGGAGGGTAGAAGTCCAAGGTCAAGATGTTGGTAGGTTGATCCTTCCTGAGACTTCCCTCCTCTGGCTTGCAGATGGCTGCCTGCTCTCTGTCCTAGCACGGTTTTCCCTCTGTGTTGTCTGTGTCCTAATCGCCTTAAAGGACACCAGTCATATTGGATTAAGGTCTACCCTAAGGACCTCGTTTTAATTTAATTAGCTCTTTAAAGGCCCTATCTCCAAATGTAGTCACATCCTGAGGTACTGGGGGTTAAGAATTCACCATATGAATTTCAGGTGTGGGGAGGAGAGACCCAATTCAGCCCATAATAGATATTGTGTGTTTCTATTAAAGAGGCAAAGCTAAGTGGTAGTGACATAAACATAACTTACACTTCATTTTTAAACCTGTTAAAACTTTGAAAAATGATTCTTGATAAATTCTGAAAAATTGGTAGATGCTTTGCAGTTTAAAATTTTATGTAGAAGATGACAATAACCTTTTATTTTTAGTGTTGGAAATCTGCATAGTCCAGTTTCCTTTTTCATGCAGAAAATATGTATTGAGTGGTCAGTGTGCACCAGGCACCGTTCTAGGTACTAAGGATACAGCATTGAACAAAACAGATAAAAATCTCTGCCTTCATCCTAGCTGGAAGAAACAGACTATCTGCAAAATAATAGTAAGTTACACCATATGTTATAAAGTGGTAAGTGCAATAGAAAAAATAAAGTAGAGAAGAGGGTATGTCCTTTGGGTGGGTTGAAATTTTACCTATTATAGATGGCCACATTGAGAAGGTACTTTTGATAAAAGATTTGAAGGAAGTGAGGGAGGAGCCCTGAGGACATCCAGGGTTAGGACTGTCTAGGCAGAGGAGAGAGCGAGTGCAAAGGCCCTGAGGTAGGAGTGGACTTGGTATGTTTGAGAAAATGCAGAAAGGTCAGAAGGGCTGGGTGGGGGGTTTGAATAATAGGGAGAGGATTGGGAGACAGTGCCAGAGAGGTAGGCCGGGGCTAAATCATGTAGAATCTTGAAAGCCATGGAAATTAGTTTGGATCTTAAGTGTAGATTCCTGAAGGACCAAAAGATTGTTGGGGACAGGGTAGTGCTGAGCTGGGAAGATGGGGAGTGGGGTGCCTGAGGATCAGGTTGCGGAGAGTTTGAAATTATTGGTAGTGATGGTGTCCAGGAGATGACCGCAGGAGTAAGTGACTCAGGTAGGTGGAAGCCAAGCTCATTGTAGGAGAACTGTAAGGGAATTTTGAGAGCAGGGTCTTGGAGGGAATAAGCAGAATGAAGGAGTGGTTTTAGAGAGAATGGCAGTGAGCCAAGAGTCAAATTCTTCAAGGAGGGAAGGGTTTGTTTTTGACCCAGGTATTTGCAACAAGACAGGCAATGGATGGTGTAGTCTGTTCACGTGAGGTTGGACCTGGGGTTTTAGGACAGAGGGAGGGCATGTGGTCTGGAAGCAGCAGTGGAGCAGAGGCCTCCTCTTCACTGATGCTCATGGGAGGCCTGGGAGGGATGGCAGCTGGGGGCCACAGTTCCCCCTAGGTGTGAAATGTGATTGACTTCTAGGATATTGCTCTTGATGACTTCATTTATTTAATGAAACCTAAATGGGATTATTCTTAATATTAGGCTTCTCAGTCTAGATGAAATTGAGTGAGGATTTTTCAGAAGTTCTTTTCCTTAAAAATGGAATAACAGTTAGGAATTAATCGTTTATGCTCCTTGGTCTTCAGATGGAGGTCTTCAGAGCCTCTCTTTGCTGCTTGTAGGATTCTGTCCCGAGGTTCATCATTGCCTTGACAGGCTACATCCAGAGCACAGTGGGAGAAAAAGTTGACTTAGAAGACGTGCAGTTGCCAGGAAAAGAGCAAGAATGGAGGGAAAAAGGAAGAAAAGGCATTCGAAATGTCAGTAGGAATGTTTTGGGTGGAATGAACTTTGGGGAGAAGTGACTCATTCGCCCTACAGATAGGAAGTCACAAAGCAGTGTTCTCCAAGGGTGCCTGGGACCCAGGGGCCCCGAGACCCTTTTAGGGGTGTGTGAGGTCAAGACTCTTTAAGGAATAGCACCAAGATGTTTTTTGCCCTTTTCATTCTTTTTCACAAGCATATAGTGGAGTTTTGTAGAAATTATGTGAAGTGTGATATCACAGCTGATAGAATGTAGCAGCAGATAGAAGAATCCAGCTCTCTTCATGTAAGCCAGATATTAAGGAATTCTGCAAAAATGGGGACTTCCCTGGCGGTCTAGTGGTTAAGACACTGCGCTCCTAACGTAGGGGACGCAGGTTCAATCCCTGGTCGGAGCATTAAGATCCCACATGCCATGCGGCCTCCCCTCCAAAAAAAAAAAAATCCTTAAGACACATATTTTAAAAAAAAAGAAATCTGCAAAAATGTATAACAATGTCAGTCTCACTAAATGTTTTTTTATTTGAGAAAATACTAAAAAATAAAAATATGTTAATTATATTAACATTAAAAGGGTTATTACAATATTTAAATCAACTAGTAAATATTTTTAAATTCCCATTTAAATTTCTAATGCTGTATATATTGATAGATATAATCCTTATAAACAAAACGAAGGCTCTTTGTGGTCCTTACTTTTTAAGAGTGTAAAGGAATCTTGAGACCAAACAGTTTGAGAACTAGTGGATAAGAGGCCAGACTCTGGAGTTAGTGTGCTTGGGTAGGAATCCAGGCTTTGTGATCTCAAGCAAGTTACTTAACCTCTCGGAGACTTTAGTTTCCTTGTCTATCAGCTAGGCCACCTTATACAGGTATTGTGAACAAGTGAAATAATGCATTAATACCACTTTGCACAGTTTTGGGTATAAGAATGATCATTTCAAAAATGTTGATCATTACTTCATCAAACAATTGACTGAATGCATAATTCTTTGCTAAGTGCTGGGAGGATATAAAATGGCATAAGTCACAGCTGCTACTCTGAAGGGGTTTGCTGCCCGGGTAGAGATTTCTGGATTTGTAGTCTGCACCTTTGAGTTCAATTCCCAGCTCTTGACCAGCAACCTCACCTTGAGCGAGCCAGTTCCTGTGGGTAAAGTCTGATAATAAAGGCATTGTGGGACTTCCCTGGTGGCGCAGTGGATAAGACTCTGTGCTCCCAATACAGGGGGCCTGGGTTTGATCCCTGGTCAGGGGACTAGATCCCACATGCATGCCGCAACTAAGAGTTCACATGCCACAACTAAGGAGCCCACCTGCTGCAACTAAGACCCGGTGCCACCAAATAAATAAATATTTTTAAAAAAAAAGGCATCCGTGAGGGTCCGCTGAGGAGATGGTAAATTCCCGCTGTATCTTCCAGGCACTGCTGTCCCCTGACGTAGTTTAACACTTGGATTTGTCCTTCTCCTTGATAATTACGCTGTCCTTCCTGCTTTCCATTTCCGGAACCTGCTTTTCTTCCCGAGATATGTAACTATGCCACTAGAGGGCACCCCCTGCCTTCTTATTCATTCATCGTCTGCTGTTTCTTATTTGGAAATGTTCTTTTAGCTGAGGTGGGTGGCAAGTCCAGATTTTGTCTTCAGGACACTCTCAGCTCGGTGAGTGTGCTACGTTTTGTCTGAAAATCCCGACTCTGTGTTTATCAGTCGATACAGGTTTACTGAGACTTCTTTAAATAAAACTGGAGGGAAGGCGTTGGTGGAAAGGAGATTGTGGGTGTCACCGCCACCACCTGACATTACAGATCATGGACTCCATGCCAGGCGGTGCTCAGTGCTTCACGTGCATCGTCTCACGGACTCTCAGAGTAATACTAGCGGGCGTAGGTATGGGCACTCATTTTTAATAGTTGGAAGCCTGGGCTGTGATTGGTTAAGTAACTTGTGTGAAGTCCAGTGTGTTGGAGCTGGTTCAAATCCCGGTGAAGTGTGCTGATAGCAGAGGAGGGTGGCCTGCAGGGAGGCAGGATTTGGACAGAAGAGGACCAGCGAGAGTTTGGTCAGGCAAGGGAAATGGTCTCCAGAGGGGCTTGCACTGCCTGTGAGCCCTGAAAGCAAGGAGCAGGTCTTACTGCTCTAGGGTGGTGATTCTCAGCCTTGTCAGACACAAACACCCCTTTCTGTAGAAAGTATTTTATAACAACCATTTTACTATTCTGAAGTGAAATTCAAAGGCAGTATATATCTATGTTTACATATATACTTACATCTAATACGAAGGACAGTACTACCTATCAGTTGAGTATCAGGCTGGCGGGTGTACACAGACCAGACGATGGAAAGTGCCAGCCAGCATAAATCCCCAAATGGTCCACTAGGGGGCGGCGTACTTCTTCCACGGCTGTGAGCTCTTCCCCCAGTCGACTCCCCTCGAGTTGCCTTTGGGCCGCTCCCCTCTCCCGTCCCAGTGGCCTCATGTCACACTCCTCCTGGGGTGGCGTGATTGTCTCCCTGAGGGCCCCTTAGTGGTCAGGGGGCAGGCGGGGAGTGAAGAGAGGAAGTCACAGAGCATGGAGCTGACCCCTAAGTGAGTGTGCTAGATTTCTAATCACATGAACGTGCCGTGATCAGAGTCATGTGCTTTAAAGTTTTACTTTTGTTGTTGAGTCATTTGCTTAAAAAGTGATTATGAAGTTACACGTTTGTCTTATTTTCATTAAATTATTTTTGAGGTTACTTTATATTGTAGCAAGTGGTAACTATCGATTTAATTTTTTCTTTAGTGGATTTAATTTTTCTTTAACCTAAATACATTTATTTATTTATTAAATACATATATTTAAATAGAAACCTTAAATGAATATATAAATGTAAAACTTATATCACTTGGCATAATTAGAGGGTAACCTAAAAATAAAAAAAAACCAAATAAATAAAACAATGTTACTACATTCTTGCTGTACTTATACTTTGGTTTTCCACCAAAGGTCCAGTCTCTCTCTCTAAAAAAAAAGAAGTTTAACAAGTGTTAAAGACAGAGTCGCACCAAACCAAAACTAGCCTTAAAGTAATCAGAGAACTAAGAGAGAAGTGAAAGGGAATATTTTTCTCACTATTTAAGAGAATCCATGTTGTTTAAAGCTTTATCTGTACTCCTAAAATCACCTCCCATACAACAGTGGATAAAACTGTCTCCCACTCTGGAGACATTGGTACAGCAGATGGCTTCCTGGACTTGGGAGTCAAGGGACCACTTACTAGCTGTGTGTCCTGCACATGTTGTCTGCCCTCTCTGGGCCTCTCTGTCCTCACCTGTAAAATGAGGAAGTTAGAAGAGATGATCTCTGAAGTTCTTCTGGATCTAACAGTCGAAGACTCTGAAGCCCTGATTCTCATCAGAAGGAGATCCAGGACTTAAGGTGAGCATCCTCTTGTTTTGTGCTTAGAACCTTTGAAGGGGGCTGGGGAAAACCATGGATTCTCAGAAATTCCAACTAGCATTCCAACTAGCAATTTAGCCTGACATAGCAGAGTTCTAAACTCTAAACTGAGAGTTTAGAACCTGGAGTCCAAGAGACCTGGATTTAAATCCCTGCTTGGCCTCCTACAAGTTTTGCGACTTTGAGCAAGTCACCTCTTTTGTCCCTAGTTTCTCAAGCTATAAAATAGGGGTGATAGTATTTATCCTTATTGTGACGATGAAATTATAATTTCAAGTGCTTACTACAGTGCCTGGCCCGTGGCTTAGCAGTGATTCCTGTTTATTATGATAATTCCTAAGATAGATGCATTTGCTCATTTTTAATGAATCTTGGTGGTATCCTGGAAGTAAGCCATTGGGGGAAACTATTTGGTGGCCCTGTTCCCAAAATCTTTAAAACTGATGAAATGAATATCATAGACGCCCAAGAAGGGGAGGCCTTGTCTGAGAAAGGTGAGTGTGAATGTATAAGGCTGTCCCACCTACACATGGCCTTGGTGGTAATGGGGGGGCCAAGCATATTTGTGTGGGTTTTAGGACTTTGAAAAAAATAATTTTTTGTTTTTAAAGCATTAGCTGAGCAGCTTGTGGCTTTCCAGCCCACAGGTTTCCTGCGTCTCGGCCTGGCCCCTTGGTGCAGGTGCCTGTGAGTGTGTGCGTGGGACAGGGGAGATGGGGGGGATGACAGAGCGACACAGTTTCCCGCTTGTGGCCCCTGATCCACTCTCCCACCACGACAGGCCTGTTCTGGCCCACGTGGAGCTGGGCCAGGTGGCTGGGGCAGTGGGAGCCTGTCGTTTGGAAGAGCGGCATTGCTCGTCCTGGGAACATCTATCTCTGAGGTCTTGCTGCCACTTCTGGGACATTCCTGACCAGGTGGAATTCCCCTGATGACATTTTTTTGGGATGATCATGTGACAACTACTCCCTAAAACATAGAGAGTTCAGTTATTTGAGCTGTGGACCTGGATTTTCATTCTGACCTGACCACTAATGGGCTCTGTGACCTTTCTGAACACTTCTCTTTCTTCCTTTCCTTATTTGTAAAATGAAAGATTAGATCATACGAGTGGTTTTTAAGTGATAAGTTATTTCTGTACGTGTGGGGTAGGTATCACAGAGCCTTTGGACAAGCTGATGAGAATTATAGACTCCCTCTCCAGAAAAATGTAGGTCCCCACACATTTTATCTAAAATTTCAGGCTGTTCCAAGACACCCCTGGAAATCCCTCCGTGGACTCCAGGTGGCAAACCACTGGTTCTGTGCTTCATTCAGCATGTAAGCTTCTATGAAGCCCATGCCTTCCAAGTCGGCTTTCCTGCTGAACCCAAACCAAATGAAGAAGTTGTCCATTTGTAAACATGTGTTTAGTACACTCTCCCTCACAGTCCAGCAAAGTCAGTCTCAGCTCAGCAGGGCCGTGCAAGAGCTGTGCTACCAGGGCCTTTTCATGTGGCCGTGCAGGTTATTCCCTGCACAAGCCGTCCGCAGTTGATGGCCAAGCCTTTTCCTAATTCACACAAAGGTGGGTCATGGGCCAGTAATAACCTTTGCAACATACACTTGGACACCAAAATATAAGGTCCAGCAGGAGATTCTCCACCCAAGGGCTTGGCCTGAGGCTGGCTCTCCCTGTTTGGGCTCAGTAGACAGTATTAATTAGTGGCTGAAGAGAGGGGTCATCGAGAGGCTAGAAATATGCACTTAAAGAAGACTCATGTAAGACTGAGATCCTTGAATGAGTTAGGACTCTTGTGGAAAGTAACTGCATTCATTGGAGTTCTTAGTTTCAGACAATCGAAACCAACTCAGCTGACATAAGCAGGAAAGGAATTTATTGAAAGCATGTCAAGTGGTCCACAGAAATGTCAGGAAAGCTACAGAATAGGCACGAGATACAGAGCAGTGACATGGAGGCGAGGCCTCAGCCAGAATAGTGGTCTGAGTTGATGATGCAGCCCCAGCCTGGCCATGGATGCCACTGCCGTCAAACAAACCCAGCTTATGTTGCTGCCACTGGTGACGCTGGATGGAAGATGCAGCTGTCGCCAGCAACCGTTAAAATGAATCCTCTAGGGCCCCATTTCATTGCAACATCTGATTGGTTGCACCTGGGCCATGTGCTGGACCATCCCGGCTGCAAGGGATACTGGGAGAGCGAGTGACTGACATTTTCAACTTGTTTGTTTCCCACCAAGACTCTTAATTGGGGGATTTCCCCAAACCATCGAAGGCAGCCCTCCCAAATCAACAAGCATTCTGCAGACACAGCAACCAGCTAGAGTTAGCTTCAGTAAAGAAAACTCTTGAAGGCTGTAGGGTGTTTCATGAAAGCAAAGACAGGAGGGAAGCCAGACAGTGAATGGCATGGAACCAGGAACTTGAACATCAGTGGAACGCTTCCTCCAGCTGTTATCTCTGCTGCTCTGGGCTCTTTCTTCATTTTCTCTTTCTGCTTTCTGACATTTTATTTCCTCAGTCCAGAAGGTAGGATCATGTGGTAAAAATGGGGGGTTTGGAGCCTCCTCCCGTGGCTCTAAGGGTCCCTCTCCGGAAGGAGAGCTTGGCATTCACCATGACGAGTGGCTTCCACCCGCTTCGTGCCTTCATTCTGGCTGCACAGGATGGGTCTCCGCTGTTCTACACGGTTCTCCCCCTGTGGAGGTGCCTTTAGATAACCTGAGCACACCTCCTCATGTTTCTCTGAGGCTTTGGTTAACTGCTCAGATATTCCCAGAATGTCAGGTCTTCCTCATTTTACTAATGGAGGGTCTAGGTTCTCAGAAATTAAGTGACTTAACTCAAGACTGACCATCCCATGAGTGAGTTGGTGCATACACACAGTGCTTAGAAGAATGCTTAGCGTGTGGAGAACCCAGCAGGTGTTAGTGACGTCACTAGGATTTCTTTTCTTCTAAAGTACATTTCTTTCCTCTTCTCTCTCTCTCTCGGTGCCCCCTGTCCTTTCTTTCTTTCCAAAACTATGTGCTGAAGGCCTGTGTGCCCAGTACTATTGTAAGTGCTGAGAACTCATCTGTGAACAAGGCAGACAAGATTCCTGCCCTTATGAGGCTTTTAGTTCAGTAGAAAGCAAGTCAACAAGGTGATTTGTGCTGGTGGTAAGTGCTCTGAAGGAAACAGACAGAAGTAACCGAGGCTGGCTCTCGGGGAGGGCTACTTTGACGTGGTGATGCGGAGGGAAGAGGCCTCTGAGACGGTGGTTGTGAACCAAGATAGGAAGATGAGGGCTGATGGAAGAGGGAGGAGCGTGTGCAACAGACCCGAGGCGAGAACAGACTGAGAAGCCAGCCAGCCCGTCCTGGTGGCGGGAACCTGACCGGGCGAGAGGGATGGGAGATGAAGGTGGAGAGGAGGGCAGAGGTCAGATCAGGAAAGGCCTTGTAATGACGTGGTCATGGGAGCCATATAGGTAGGACAGTGTCGTGATATGATTTAGAGTAAAAAAAAAAAAAAATAATAATTTTTATCAGAGAACCACAACCGAACCAAACTAGACAAGAACAATAACAAAAAGATACCCAACTGGCCTGTACTCTTCAAAAATGTCAAGGTCCGCAGACATACAGAATGGACTTGAGGACGTGGGTGGGGGGAGGGGGAAGCTGGGGCAAAGTGAGAGAAGCATCGACGCATATACACTACCAAATGTAAAATAGATAGCTAGTGGGAAGCAGCAGCATAGCACAGGGAGATCAGCTCAGTGCTTTGTGACCACCTGGAGGGGTGAGATAGGGAGGGTGGGAGGGAGGCTCAAGAGGGAGGGGATATAGGGTATATGTATACATGTGGCTGATTCACTTTGTTGTACAACAGAAACTAACAGCATTGTGAAGCAGTTATACTCCAATAAAGATGTATAAAAGAAATGTCAAGGTCAAGCAAGACAAAAAAGGGCTGCACATTGAATTTGCACATTGAAGAGATATGGCCATTAAATGCAGTGTGTCGTTGGGACCAGATCCTGGATTGGGAAAAAGTTGTTCTAAAGAATACTGTTGGGACAATGATGAAATTTTGAAATGTACTGTTTTTTTAGATAAGAGTATTGCATCATTGTTAAATTTCCTGGATTTGTTAACTTGGCTGTGGTTAGGGGAATGTCCTTGTTTTTAGGAAATAAATACGTGTGAAAGTGTATAGGCATAAAAGGGCATGATGTCTACAATATACTCTCAAAAGGTTCAGGATAAAACATATGTAGAGAGAGTGATAGAGCAAATACGAAATGACATTAAAAATTGGTGAATTTGTGTGAAGAGTATCCTTGAGTTCTCTAACTATTCTTGCAACTTTTCTGTAGGGTTGATTATTGATATGGTTAAATTTAAGTTTATCGTCTTATTTTTTTTCTATTTCATCTGTTCTTTGTTCCTCTTTTTCTGTCTTCTTTTGGATTTTTTTTTAATAGACTTTGTTGGCTTTTTAGCTAAAAAAACTCTGTTTTTTTAGTGGTGGCTTTAGAGTTTATAGTATACATCTTTAACTTATCACCGTTTACTTTCAAGTGATATTATATCACTTCACATATAGTATAAGAGCCTTGAACAATATACTTCCATCTCTCCCCTCCCACCCTTTGTGCTATTGTTGTTATAACTTTGTACTTTCTAACATGTTATAAACCCTATATTACATTGTCATTATTTTTGTTTAAACAGTCAATTATCTTTTAAAGAGATTTAAATAATAAGAAAATATTATTTTTCTTGGTGCTCTTCATTCCTTTGTGTAGATCTGTATTGCCACCTAGTATCTTTTCCTTTGTGCCTGGAGAGCTTTAACATTTCTTGTAGTCTGGGTCAGCTGATGATGAATCCTTCCAGCTTTTGTATTTCTGAAAAAGTCTTTATTCTGGATTCGAGGTTGGCAGGTCTTTTTCTTTCACTGCTTTAAAGATGCTGCTCCACTGTCTTCTCTTCTTGCATTTTTTTTCAACTCGGAGAAATCTGCCCTTATTCTTATCCTTGTTGCTGTGTGGGTAAAGTCTTTTTTTGCCAGATGCTTCCACCACTCCTCCCTTATCACTGATTTTGAGTAATTAGGTTATATAATGTGCCTTCCTGTAGTTTTCTTCATGTTTCTTGTGTTTGGGGTTTGCTGAGCTTCTTGGATCTCTGGATTTATAGTTTTTGTCAAATTTAGAAAATTTTCATCCATTATTTCTTTAAATAGTTTTTCTTCCTGCCCCCCCCCCACCCCGCCCCCGACTCTTGGGACTCATAGCTCACTGATGCTCTTTTCATTCTTTCCAGATGCTTATTTGACAGGCCATTTCCAGTCCTCAGCCCCAGAGATGCAGATTCCATTACTTTGGGTTGGGGTTTGGGAACTAGTACAGTATTTTTAAACCAGTCCCTGGGAGATTCGGATGCATCTGGTCCAGGACCACATTTTTGGGCTTTTTAAAAATTAATTTTGTTTCCTAACTTAAAATGTATTTTCAAACTTAAAGAAAAGTTGCAAGAATAGTTGTAAAAACTTCTGAACGCTCTTTAACCAGATTTACCAACTGTTAACATTTTGCCATCTTTTCCCCCCACTCTGCCAACAACAAACACGCTTTTTCCCCCAGGACTATTAGAGAGTAATTCACACCAAGCCCCTTTACTCCTAAGTCCTTCAGTGTACACTCCCTAAAACGAAGGCTATTCTGTTACACAACCACAGTAGAATGATCAAATTCAGGAAACTTAACATTGATAAAATGCTGTTATCTCATCTTCAGTCCATATTCTGATCTCACCAGTTATCCTTATAGTGGCTTTGTCCAGCCTGGGACCCTACCTGAGGTCATGAATTCCACTTAATTGTCATGTCTCTTTAATGTCCCAAGGACCAAAATGTGAGAAACATTGTTTTAAAGCTGGTTGGTAGTGGAGGAGAGAGAATAACACTCCCTGAAAGCAACTGAATCCCAGGAATGGCAGGGCAGAGACCTGAGGGCAAGGACCTCCTGCTGCCGTGTCTGTGGGGCCTCTGTGGACTCAGGGCCAGCGTGTGGAATGTTCCAGCTCTTCCTGCCGCCCCACTGCGGGTCTTAGCTTCCCCTGTATGAACGACCTTATTAATTCCCTTGCCCTTTCTGCCCTACGTCCATTGCTTAAGGCAAACAAGTACATCTCTATGATGTGCAACTGAGAGTGGGAAAGGAAAGAAAAAGTGAACGGCGAGGAGGAGAATGGGAAAGATAAGTAGAAAAATGGAATAAACCAAATTGCCCTGCCCTTAGATCCACAAATTACTGGATGACTTTGGGCAAGTTAGAAAATATTTTCCAGCATTAGAACCAACATCAAAATAAAACGGGCTCTTACTTTCTGTGTCCTGAGATTGAGATAATGTTGTAAGGCCCTTGGAAATTGTTATTATTGTCAGATGGAGGATGGGAGAAATCTGCAGACAAAGTTATATACTTATGAATGTCCCAGCTCGTCATACCAGGGTATCCACCTTCACGTGGATTTTGCACAAGTTTTGTCTTTTTTTTTTGTTTTATTAAAGGGAGTGAAAGGGGGAACTCAGTGCACATGACATTGATGGGACTGAAAAAAAAAACACCCCTATTTAGAAATCTGATACAAAAGCAAAGTCATCATTTTCAAATCCAAACTTGGTTCCGACTCATTGGCCAGACTCATGCTTCAGCACAGGCTTTGGGGAGACGCTCCCAGGCCCACGTACCAGGACGCAATTCTCCAAAGTGTGCAAACTGGAGCTGCAGGGGCAGGGTTTGCGCTACATCAAGCTGGCACTGAGAAATGCCCAGGGAGTGATACCTGTGCGTGCAAGCCTAATGCCTTACATCGTGATCTGGTCCTACTGTGGCTTCCTTTCTCCCACCTCTCCATCTCCATCCAGCCACACTCCACCTCTTCAGCGCCTCCAGACCTGGCGACCATCATGTTTGCTGTCTACTCTGCTTGGAATATTCTTTTCTGGATCTTTTTCTTAAATCCTGCCTCTCTTTCTGTTCTCAGTTTTGAAGTCACTTCCTAAGGCTTCACTGCAACCCAAGCTTGGAGTAGGTGCCCCTACCTGAAATCCCAACATGCTATGAACTGACCTAGCACAGTTGTGATTGCCTGTTACCATGCCTGGACTGCACGGTAGATTTTAAGGCCTGTGAGATCAAGCACTGTACTTTCTTTACTGTTAGATTCCTGGCTCATAGCATAGTCCTTGATGTACAATAAATGCTCGATAAATATTTATTGGATGAATTAAAGAGAAGCTGGCTCAGATATGATAGTTTGGAAATTAAAACAAAAAGGATGAATTATGTTTGGCAACATCATACAAACTCCCATGCACCCCCATTTCTCCCTCTAACTGTTGTGGAGAGCTCTGATTTATTGCGTTACCTGGGAATCTGGAGTTTGCCTTTAGCTGCTTCCTCATCTTCCCCAGCTGGACATCCAAGTGGTCACCAAACCCTAGATGGTCCACATCCTGGGGTCTGTCAGGGTCCATCTTCTCCTTTCCGTTCTCACTGCCAATACCCTCATAACCTCTGTGTTGTGTCAAGAAACTCCCTTGCTCCTCATTGAAACCTTGCCCTGACGGGTCCGCTGGTCTCCAGGGATGGACTTACTCACACTGGGCTCTTGGCCATTCCTCAGGCATTTTTATTTCTTTATTCTTTCACCCATAATGCTTCCTCAGCAAGGAATCTACCCCTACCCCCCATACCTGTTGAATCTGCCTACTTAACCTGCAAGGCCTAGCTTAGGTTCTTCTAAGCTTCTTTTTTTTTGTTTTTCAATAAATTTGTTTATTTTGGGCTGCATTGGGTCTTCGTCACATTGGGTCTGCGCACTGTGCACGGGCTTTCTCTAGTTGTGGCGAGCTGGGCTACTCTTTGTTAAAGTGCGTGGACTTCTCATTGTGGTGGCTTCTCTTGTTGTGGAGCACGGGCTCTAGGTGTGCGGGCTTCAGCAGTTGTGGCAGGTGGGCTCAGTAGTTGTGGCGTGTGGGCTGTAGAGCACAGGCTCAGTAGTTGTGGCGCACAGGCTTTGTTGCTCCGTGGCATGTGGGACCTTCCCAGACCAGGGCTCGAACCCGTGTCCCCTGCATTGGCAGGCGGATTCTTAACCACTGTGCCACCAGGGAAGCCCTAAGCTTCTTAAGAATAAGGATATCCCTTACTCTCTGAGTCTGTTTCGCTTCTGAGTTCATATAGAATCTTTGGGTAGGGAGGGATATTGGGTTATCAAGCACTAAGACGTTCCTGAGTTTGAGAGAACAAGTGGCTGGAGTTCAGATAGAGAAAGACAGCTGTCATAACCGTAACTTGTGCGCATCACCATTAACAAGGACCAGGGCTGAACATCTCACATGCCTTATCTCCTTTAGCCTTCATCACAGCTCTTGGGGGTTGAGGGGTGGGGAGTCGGTTCTTTAAATATCCTGATTTTACAGATAAAGAGACAGAGGTTCAAGGAGGTGACCTGATTTTCTCACAGCCGCCCAGCAAGGACATGGTGGATCCTTGGTGCCCCTGGAGTCTATTCCGCCTCTCTCCAGAGCTTGAGCTGGTGCCTGTTGCGCCCTCCTAAAGAGAACAGCCACTCCCAGGCACCTCTGCGTGGCCAGAGACATCGCTTTGCACATCGTAAATGCTCCATCAGTCTTTCAAATGAATGGATGCTTTCTAATTGATATTGACAGATTATAATCTTTCATTATCTTCTATCATTAACATTGATAACAACATGGTACCTAAATGCAACCCTTTTGTCTATTTAAATAGAAGCTCTGCATGTGAGTGATAAAAAAAATTAAATCGTACAAGAGCATATAGAATGAAAATGAAGTTTCGTTCTCTCTCAGGCCGCCTAGTCTAATCCCCAGAGGCAACCACTGGTAATAGTTTCTTGTTTATCCTTCTGGAAATATTCCACGTATAAATCAGCATATATGAATATAGACTTCTTTAAAAGAAACACAAATAGAAGCCTACCGTGCATTGCTCTGCATCTTGTTTTCATTTAGAAGTGGGTTCTGGAGGATGTTCCATTCCTCACATGCAGATCTACTGCAGTCACTTTAAGGGCACCTAGTGTTCTGTAGAACGAATGTGGCTGAGATTGGCTTAACGAGTGCTATGTTGATGGATATTTATTTTGCTATTGCAAACAATGCTGTGAAGAATACCCTTGCAGGTCTTCCCTGGTGGCGCAGTGGTTAAGAACCCACCCGCCAATGCAGGGGAGACGGGTTCGAGCCCTGGCCCGGGAAGATCCCACATGCCCGGAGCAACTAAGCCCGTGCGCCACAACTACTGATCCTGCGCTCTAGAGCCCGCAAGCCACAACTACTGAGCCCACATGCCACAACTACTGAAGCCCGCGTACCTAGAGCCCGTGCTCTGCAACAAGAGAAGCCACCGCAACGAGAAGCCCGTGCACTGCAACGAAGAGTAGCCCCTGCTCGCTGCAACTAGAGAAAGCCCGCACACAGCAAGGAAGACCCAGTGCAGCCAAAAATTAAAAAAAAAAAAAAAAGAATACCCTTGCACACACTTCTTTGCCCTCACGGTGAGTGATCTGTATCCCCTTACATGTAAATGTGTAAGAGGTACACGTTAAGAGGTAACTCGGCAGTTTTCTCCCCTTTTAAAAATAGGAGAGCAAGGTACAGAAGTATTTAGGAATCTTCTTGAAGGGAGGGAGGGAGGGAGGGAGGGAGGGAGGGAGGGAGAAAGGAAGTCAGAATATTCTACATTTTTAGAACAGGGTCAGATTGGAAGGTTAACATGGAAAGATGTCCCCTGCCATACACCATTAGTAAAAATCATAACATAAAAAAGTTCAGATGTTTTTCCACAGGGACAACCTCATGGTTTTTGTTGAAGGATCTTTTGCTTTTAAGACATTCCTTTTTTGGTGTCCCTACTTTTTTCTGAGACCCAAAGCCTGGGCTTAGCCTGCCTGTGACAGTGGCCAGAGTGAGGAATGGGGCAGCACAAAGAACAGGGGTCCTCGGCCCTGGGATTGACCAGAGTCAGAACTCAGAGTGCAACAGAGCCCAAATTCACAGCCCTTATGCCAGCCACCCACTTGACAGATGAAGAAACTGAGAGCCAGAGAGCTGTCATCTGACTGTCAGAAACTAATTGACATCATCTTGACACAGGTCTACCAACTCTCAGACTAGTGGCATTTTAAAGTAAGTGAAACCCTAGGCAGATACCCATTAACAAATATAGCCCCAGTGTTTCATTTTTATTTCACAAATGCAAACAGGCAGCAGCAAGACACTCATGAGCCTGCTCTGGGTCGATGGCATGTTAAATGTCAGCTACCCCCTGCCCCGAAAGGATGCATCGCCCAGATGGAACTATGGTTTACGATGTTCTGGTAGATATGGAGAGCAGCGGTCAGTGGGTCTCAGGGGCCTAATGTGTGCTGACACTGCCCATCATTCAGACCCTTGCACGTTCTGAAGGATGACGGTCAGCTGCCTCTTAGATAATATTTCACGGCTGGCCCCAGTATTATCTGTCTTGTGTCCTGTTGATGTGGCTTGGAGAACTCCTAGACACCACACTGATCTAGGTAAGATCTGAGCTGGCAGCACTTCCTGTCGAAAGAACCTTGTAAGTCAGAACTTTCCAGAGAGCACACAGGGTGGCTTTGGTGGCTGATGTGAGTCCTTGGGGACAAGGAACCTCCTGGGCGCTCCTTGGTGTTTACAGGCACGCAACTCTCCAATTTATTTTTTCTTCATTCTGGCCCAAGTGCAGGCAGTGTGGTGTGGTGCTGGAGGGTAAGCTCAGGCATGAGGAATATCTGGATTCAACTCCACTGCACAGAGCAGTGTGACCTTGAACGAGTTACTTAAATCTCATTGTGTCTTCAGCCTGGACAGGTGCACGATTCTCTTGATGCTGTGTCCACCTGTGAAAGTAAAGGAGTTTGGACTAGAGTGATTTATTAGTGGCTTTATAGGATTTCACTTGCATTAAAAGGCCACTGGCCTGAGTGGAAATTGGAGTTGAAGCTGGGGAACCAGGCCGCTGCATTTGGATCCCTGCTGTGAATTCTTTCCCCCTTCCCACTGTGTGACCTTAGACAAATCACTGCACTGGTCTGTGCCCAAGTTCCCTCCACCCTAAAAGGGGGTAACAACAGTACTTAACTCACAGGTCATTGTGAGGATTGCCTGAGATGTGTGTATAAGGTGACACAAACACATCTCATGAAATATGTGGTAGGTTATATGCATAGGTCTTGTTTTGAAAGACAATGTCCGTACCTATAACTCCCCTGCTCCCTCCTCCAAATACAATATGCCTTTCCTTTTCCCTACACTTTAATTCACTCTAATTGTTAAAAGTATGTGTGTAATAAAAGATGCTCACACACGGGCAATTCATTCATATTTATCCATTCAACAAACTTTTTTAACATCTTTATTGGAGTATAATTGCTTTACAATGGTGTGTTAGTTTCTGCTGTATAACAAAGTGAATCAGCTATACATACACATATATCCCCATATCCCCTCCCTCTTGCGTCTCCCTCCCACCCGCCCTCCCTATCCCACCCCTCTAGGTGGTCACAAAGCACCGAGCTGATCTCCCTGTGCTATGCGGCTGCTTCCCACTAGCTACCTATTTTACATTTGGTAGTGTATATATGTCCATGCCACTCTCTCACTTCGTCCCAGCTTACCCTTCCCCCTCCCTGTGTCCTCAAGTCCATTCTCTACGTCTGCATCTTTATTCCTGTCCTGCCCCTGCCCCTATGTTTTTCAGAACCTTTTTTTTTTTTTTAGATTCCATATATATGTGTTAGCATACGGTATTTGTTTTTCTCTTTCTGACTTACTTCACTCTGTATGACAGACTCTAGGTCCATCCACCTCACTACAAATAACTCAATTTTGTTCCTTTTTATGGCTGAGTAATACTCCATTGTATATATGTGCCACATCTTCTTTATCAACAAACATTCTTTAACTTTGTCCTGTGTGTGCCAGTGACTATGTTTGAGGCACTGGGGACACATCAGTGAACAAGACAGACACAAATTCCTGCCCTCAAGAAGCTTACACTTTAGTTGGGGAAGATGGATGACAGCTAATATACTAAATAAAAAAGTTATATAGTATGTCAGAAGGTGATGAATGCTATGGAAAAAAATGTTGGGGAGTGGATAAGACAGGAAGTACTGAAGTGTGTGGGCTGTTTAAAATGTGGGGCAACTCCTTGAGAAGACGAGAGCTGATCAAAGCCTTGAGGGGGGTGAAGGAGTGAGCCATGGAGACGGTAGGGAGGAGAGAGCTCTGAGGAACAGCAAGGAGGCCTTTGTCACCCACTGGAAAGGGCAGGGCAGATGGCAGAACATGAGGTCCCAGAGCTGAGAGGTGGTGGGTTGGGTGCACATTTCCCTGGGCCGTGTAGGCCATTGGATGGATTTTCATTTTTGCTCTGAATGAGAACAGGTTCCACTGGAGGTTTTTGAGTAGAGGAGTGCCATGATCTGATGTAATTTTAAAATAATAATTTAAAATAGTCTTTTCAGCATTGGTCATTTGAGCAAAGACAGGCAACAACCTAGATGCCCATTAATAAGGAGCAGATTAAATAAACGCACTGTAGAAAAGAAAACTCGTTCTGTATGGATATGATATGTGCTATGGACTGAATGTTAAAATTTGTGTTGAAGCCTAATCCCCAATGTGATGGTATTTAGAAGTGGGCCTTAGGGAGGTAATTAGATCACAAAAGTGGAGCCCTCATGAGATTAGTGCCCTTGTCAGTAGAGACAGAGAGAGCTTGCTTTTCCTCTCTCTGATCTCCATCACCTGAGGATATGGCAAAAAGATGTCCATCTGCAAACTAGGAGGAGGGTCCTCATCAAGTACTCGACCTTGCTGGTGCCCTGATCTTGGATTTCCAGCCTCCAGCACTGTGAGATCTAAATGTTTGCTGCCTAACCCAGCCAACCTCTGGTATTCTGTTATAGCAGCCTGAGTTGACTGAGAAAATAGAATATACAAGATACATTGTCAAGTGAAAAAATGCAAGATGCAGTGTTTGTACCGTGCATTCACACAGAGATCTCCGTTTTTGCATTAACTATGTCTGAAAGATATAGAGGAAACTGATAGCCCATGGGAACCTGGAGCCTCTAGGAGGATGGAGTGAGGAGGACCCCTTTTACTCTATACACTTTTCTCTCTCTTGAATCTTGAGCCATATGAATATATTACCTATTCAAAAAATGATCACAAATAAAAGGCATACACGCTTGTACCAAGTCAGATGATATAATTTGAATATAAAGAAAATTAATAATGGTCCCGTCTGTCTTCCTTTCCTAGCCCCTGAGAAAACCCAGTGATGTATATCTTTTAACATCTTTCTCTATGTTTAAACATGAGTATATAAAAGTTATAAATACATCTACATTTTCTCCTTGAAAGCAAGAAACCAACAAGAAATGGGATTATGTTATATTCATTAGTCTGTAACTTGCTTTCCCCCAAGCTTCATAAAGCACCGTGGCCATTCTCTGGACCAAGCCAATAAAACTCATGTTTATTATTATTATTTTTTAATAGCAAAAGCATCCATCATATGAATGTGCCATAGTTTATTATTTAACAACTCCCTGTTTGGAGCACATTTAAGTTGTTTCCAGTGTGTATGTGTGTTTGTGTATATGTGTCTTTGTGTTATGCCACTTCTGACAGTGCTGCAATGAACATCTTTATATCTTTCAGCTGCTTTCAGATACTCCATCTGAGCTATTTTGGGGTGAGGGCAGGCGGTTAATCTTCTTCCCATTTGTTTGTTTGTTTGTTTTGGCCGCATCGTGTGGCTTGTGGGATCTTAGTTACCTGACCAGGGATTGAACCCTGGGCCCACGGCAGTGAAAGCACCAAGTCTTAACCACTGGACCACCATGGAATTTGCAATCTTCTTCCTATCTGTGAAGCACTGCAGTGGGTCGTATGAAGAGCTGGGCTTTAGTCCAGCTTGCCCACTGACTATAACTCACTGTGTAACTATGAGCAAGTCTCTCCCCATCTCTGGGTCTCAGTTTTTCCATCTGTCAAAGGGGGAATTGGACTAGGTGATCCTGAAGGGCCTTTCCATTTTCTAGGCTCTTCATGGGGTTACAAGTTCCACAAGGAGAGGGACCATGTTTTGTTTTATTCACTGTTGTTTTCTTTTTTAAGTTTTAAATAACTTCTATTGAAATATAGTTGTTGTGGGTTTTTTTTGTTTTTTTGGCTGCATTGGGTCCGGTGCGCAGGCTTCTCATTGTGTTGGCTTCTTTTGTTGCGGAGCACGGGCTCTAGGCACTGGCTTCAGTAGTTGTGGCACACGGGCTCAGTAGTTGTGGCTCACAGGCTCTAGAGCGCAGGCTCAGTAGTTGTGGCGCATGGGCTTAGTTGCTCCGTGGCATGTGGGATCTTCCCCAGCCAGGGTTCAAACCTGTGTCCCCTGCATTGGCAGGCAGATTCTTAACCACTGCACCACCTGGGGAGTCCTATTCACTCTTGTTTTCTAAGTATTAAGCACATAGTAGACCTTAACGAGTAATTATTGATCAAACAAGTGAATGGATTCTTTGTCTTGTTTAAGCTCATGAAGTTCAATCATAGCAGAGTAGTGTGAGCTTGTGCTTCTTTTTCCCTCTACATCATGCTTCCTCCCACCTCCGTAAATATCTTTGCCCTTGACCTTTACATCTTGTAACCACATGACCTTTTGTTCTTCTACTGATACTCATGTGATGTGTGTTTCACTATAATTTGTCTTTTACATATTAGGCCAGGATTCTGTGCCATCATTTACTACTTGTGTGGCCAGGGGACAAATTGACCCTGTTTCCTCCTCTATAAATAGGAATGGAAGTTCACTATTTACTATGCACATGTGCTTTGAAGTAAATTATCTAAGCCAATATGTGTGAATTGCCTAGCAAATCGCCTGGTGGATAGTAAGTACTCAAAAAATGGTTGTAGTTGTGGTTTGAGCAGGGTGTAGCCTACACGATGGGCATTTCAATTTGACAAGTGATCGTTGTCATCTGTTAGATGGGAGACAATGGCCTGGGTACTGGGGTGATTCAAAGCTGTGTGATAATGTGCCCTGTCCTTCAAGTAGCTCATCACGAAATCCCAGAAACATCCATTTTGTAGTAGAATTTCATCAAAATGATTAAGTATGTTACAACATACATATTTCTTGTTTTCCTTCTTGGGTAGTTACCACATTAAAAGATACATATGCACACAACATAGAGTTTTTTTTTTTTTTTTTTTTTCGGTACGCGGGCCTCTCACTGCTGTGGCCTCTCCCGTTGCGGAGCACAGGCTCCGGACGTGCAGGCTCAGCGGCCATGGCTCATGGGCCCAGCTGCTCCGCGGCATGTGGGATCTTCCCAGACCGGGGCACGAATCCGTGTCCCCTGCATCGGCAGGCGGACTCTCAACCACTGCGCCACCAGGGAAGCCCCAACATAGAGTTTTATGCATTTGACTATGTTTTTCTTTTTCCAAATGCCTGGACCATTTTTCAAGTCATGTTGTTGGTTTGGGAGGATACCTTGAAAATTGGGGTGGGTTGAAATAGTTGAGGCAGGAAAGGGTGAAGGCAGCTGAAGGCCTGTTTCCTTTCATTTTCTTCATAGAAAGGGTCTGAGACTCAACTCAAATTCTATTGATGTAGAGAATGCCTAGAACATGGTTCCAGGGAAAGAAATGCAAAGGATTATTCATCTCAGAAAAGGGAATCGATTAGTGCTTCTTATGTGCAAGTTACAGAAAGCCAAAACAAACGGCTTAAGTAATACACAGTTTATTGTCTCACATAACTGAATTGTTTAGCAGTGCTTTTTTAATGACGGCTTCATTTTCAGCTCTTACATGAGTCCCTGTGGCAGCTGCAGACCCCCCTTATGGTAGCTAAATGGCATGGCAGCTGTAGACCCAATATCCATATACTACATCATCTAGGGGGAGAGAGAGGGTGTCTTTTGGAGATTCCTCAAGGAGCCTCAGAATTGCTTCTCTTTCATTGCCCTGACTTGGGTCATGGGCCCTTTCCTGAACCAATCATCATTGTTCTGAAGTGTGGTTTAAGCCCATCAGTAACCACTTTTGGAGGGGAGCATAGGATCAATTCCATTCAAAATAACAGGGTTGAGAATGAGGGAGTGGTGATTTCACAAAGGAGATCTCCAGCAGTGTTTGGAAGGGAAGTGGATATTAGGCAGCCAGTATATAGTAAGTGCCTACTAGAATCATCAATTATTTATTTATTGAGTATCTACTGTATGTTGGCCATAGTTCTAAGTATTTTACATGTACCAACTCATTTAGTGCTAAAGAAAACCCTATGAGGCACTACTATTTTTTCTATCCCTAGGATGAGGCAACAGAGACAGAATGAGATCAAGTAAGTTGCCTACTTGGTAAGTGGAAGCAAACAAATTCAACTTAGGCAGTCTGGCTCTGGACCTGCTGCTTCAACGTTACACCATGGTTTTTACCAGACCCATGTTGGAATCTAAAGTAGTTCTGCTCCGCAAAGTCACTTCCCTAATTCTATTTGCTGTAATCTGTAGTTTTTCTCAGGATGCTTTTTATTTTATTTTTTAAAATAAATTTATTTATTTACTTTTGGCTGCATTGGGTCTTCGTTGCTGCACGCAGGCTTTCTCTAGTTGTGGCGAGCGGGGGCTACTCTTCGGGTGGTGCGAGGGCTTCTCATTGCGGTGGCTTCTCTTGTTGTGGAGCATGGGCTCCAGGCACGCAGGCTTCAGTAGTTGTGGCATGCGCCCTCAATAGTTGTGGCTCACGGGCTCTAGAGCGCAGGCTCAGTAATTGTGGCGCATGGGCCTAGTTGCTCCGCGGCATGTGGGATCTTCCCGGACCAGGGCTCGAACTCGTGTCCCCTGCATTGGCAGGCAGATTCTTAACCACTGTGCCACCAGGGGAGTCCTCGGGATGCTTTTTGAAGAAGATGATGTTCCTATATTGCTCTGGATCTTTTCACTTAGTTGAAAGCTTTTGGGCAGTTTCAGGGTCCCATCATGCTTTTAGGAGTTCATGGGAAAGACAGAGTAATTTTTGCTTAAAATTACCCTTAAATTGAATTTATCTTTGATCTATAAATATTTACACTCTGTTAACGCATGGGGTATATATTCCTGGGCTTTTATCTAGCATCTTTTACTAGCAGCATGGCTGGTATTGTTTTTCCTCAGCAGAAGCTTTGAAGGAAGAAGAGCAGAAAGGTTTGCAGAGGGGAAGCAGCTTGGTGGGAAGATGTTTATGAACCCCTGCTTGCTGACCTCCTTCCCTTTTTTCCTTCTCCTCCTCCTTCCTGTTCATCCTTTGTCTCTCTCTCAAACTAAGACTTTCCCTCTTTTTATAAAAGTAATACACTTGGATTATTTTTTAAATGTAGAAGCACAAATGAGAAAATTTAAGAAACATCTCATGTAGTTCCATCTCCCTTTTGCACGTAACTACTCTTCTTGGTGTGTTGCTTTCACTTTTTCTTATAGAAATTACATGAAAACAGCTTTTTGTAGTATTATTTCCTTTTTAAAAATATCTATGGGCTTCCCTGGTGGCACAGTGGTTGACAGTCCGCCTGCTGATGCAGGGGACGCGGGTTCGTGCCCCGGTCCGGGAAGATCCCACGTGCCGCGGAGCGGCTGGGCCCGTGAGCCATGGCCACTGAGCCTGTGCATCCGGAGCCTGTGCTCCGCAGCGGGAGAGGCCACAACAGTGAGAAGCCCACGTACCGCAAAAAAAAAAAAAATCTATAAGATCTTAAAACCTGTGATGAAGCATTCTTTAGCATCATCACTGTATTTTTAATTTATTTTTTAAAATTAATTTTTATTGGAGTATGGTTGCTTTACAGTGTTGTGTTAGTTTCTGCTGTACAGCAAAATAAATCAGTTATACATATACATATATCTACTCTTTTTTAGATTTCCCTCCCATTTAGGTCACCGCAGAGCATTCAGTAGAGTTCCTTGTTCTATGAAGTAGGTTGTCATTAGTTATCTATTTTATATGTAGTAGTGTGTATACGTCAGTCCCATTCTCCCAATTCATACCACCCCACCTTCCCTTCTTGGTAACCATAAATTTATTCTCTACATCTGTGACTCTATTTCTGCTTTGCAAGTAAGTTCATCTGTACCATTTTTCTAGATTCCACATATAAGCGATATTATATATTTGTTTTTCTCTTTCTGACTTACTTCACCCTGTGTGGCAATCTCTAGATCCATCCACATCTCTGCAAAAGGCACGATTTCGTTCCTTTTTATGGCTAATATTCCACTGTGTATATATACCACATCTTATTTATCCATTCCTCTGTCGATGGACATTTAGGTTGGCATCATCACTTTAAGTAGAGTGAATACACTTCTTTGGCAGATGCACCATAATTTATTTTGCCAACTCCCTATTTTTGACAGTTAGACTTGTCAGTGTTTTGATGTTAAGACAGCTTTACTCGTGAGCATTGTTTGGCCAAATCTTTGCTACATTATTGATGACTTCCTTCATTTGCTGGGTCCGATTGTGTCAGTCTTCCACATCTGGGGATGGTGATGCTCTGCTCTTTCAGGCCCACTGTGTCGTTCCCACCTTAGAGCTGCTTGGTTTTCAGGTTCAGGAGCAGCCTCTGAGAATGCAGGAATGCAATGGGCGTCATTATTATCTTCCTGCCTGTTTCTGTCACAGTGTAGTACCATCCCTGCACTGGGCACTAGCTCTCTGGAGGTCCAGCTTGGGGAAAGGCCATACAAGAAATACAAAGCTCTTTAACAGGTGATCTTTTTGCTTTGTCATTTTCAGGGCGTGCCAAGGACCATGTATTATGTTTGGCACTTTACTGCTTTTTTAAAATAAATTTAAGCTTTAACACACCCCTGTCAGATAGGAGTTATTCCCAGTTGTGTTAGAAGTCAGTAAAAGCTAAGTTAGTTTTTCTCAGCTGGAATCTAATGGTCTGGCTCTTTCTACTACTACTTCTTGTCTTAAAGGGTGTTAAGCTAGTTGGAGAGACCAGCTGTGCACAAACGAAAAGTTAAAAACGTTGGACAAGGCACACATGCCAGACAGTCCTGCGATACGATGGAGGGAGGGGAAGCTGGGGTGTGGCAGCCTGGAGGCCTTCTGCTGCTCACATGCTCTGTATGAGGCAGCTGAGCCGAAGGGCACTTGGTGACATTGGGTTTTCCTTTGGATAGAGGCTGTCCACCAGGGACAGCTAACCCTCCCTTGAACTTGCAGAGAGGAGGGTGAGTTGAATCCTCATTCTGAGCTCTAGCTGAACTATAAGCTGTTTGAGGCACCAGCTCTAACCCTCACCCCAACAGAGCCTGTCTTATTGGGGATTTCCTGGGTTCAAGAACCCCAAGCATCTCAGCTACTGAGTGGGCTGGAAACACAAGCATCATCGTGACACTTGGAGGTATTTTTCATAGCTATCTATGTCACAATTTCCTAGTACTGGATCAAAGCGTCTGAGGGCCAAAGAACTCAGGTGGAGACGTCCCTAAAGTACTCAGGGGCACGTTTGAGGTCATCTTTCCAGTATGACCTTTTTGTACCCCTGAGCCCACACTGTGATATTTTCAGAGAGTGGCAAGATTCTCAAGCTTCGTGTATGTGCGTCGTGAACCGTGAAGCAAGGCCATCTCTTAAACGTGGAACCAGGTAGCATATCAGAGACTCTGGATGTTGCCTATTTGTGCTTTTCCAGGGCTCATTAGGGAAGAACTGGCTGGCTCCAAAATTCAAAAAGAAAACTATAAAATCAAAGCTAATAAATGTTTAATTAAATGCCTCCCCAACATAACGTCATAATATTGTATCAATTTATGAACTTTAAGCCAAGTTATATATCAACATTAGTTTCAGTTAACACAGTTTTTTTTTTTTTTTTTTTGCTGTACGCGGGCTTCTCACTGTTGTGGCCTCTCCCGTTGCGGAGCACAGGCTCCGGACGCGCAGGCTCAGCGGCCATGGCTCACGGGCCCAGCCGCTCAGCGGCATGTGGGATCTTCCCGGACCAGGGCACGAACCCGTGTCCCCTGCATCGGCAGGCCGACTCTCAACCACTGCGCCACCAGGGAAGCCCTCAGTTAACACAGTTTTGTGGAAAATCAAGGACTGCCTTATGTAATATTTCCTGTGGGATATGGATTCATTTAGAAATGTCTAATACAATGGTAGAGGGTGGGGGATGGGTGAGTGAGTTATTCAAAAGGAAGGGTGGCCCTGCTTGGATTTAAAATAAAACAATGCAGGGCTTAAACTTTTTCATATTGATGTTGTACACATTGCCTCCCAAGTAACTGGGTAGAAAATAGGTCCAGCCCAGTAATCCTATTAATTTTCGTGTTTGTGAGCACCTGTAAGGAACGTAGCATGGCATTTAGTTAGTTTGGGGCTCCAAACCAGGAAAGGCAGTGTTCTTGTCACCCAGGAAGATTCATATTCATTCAAAAATTCCCCTCCTCCCAGCATCACCTCTCTAACTGTAACTCTGGGAAGTGATGGAACTTCTCTGAGTCTCAGTCAGTCATCTGTACATTATCACCTGTAGGATGGATGTTAACACCTATTTTATGTGCATTAAATGAGAATGTAGCTGAAGTGCCTAGCACTTTGCCTGGCATATAAATTCCATAAATGGTGTTTAAGTTCACCACCCCCGTCAACAAAATAAAACAAAAGTGATATAAATTTTGACTCTAAAAGGATGAGGCTAAATTCCTATATTATCCATGAAAACCTGGCTCAAGATTTTAGAGTCTGTTCTTACCCAGGTAATAGACAATGGAGGTGCATACAGCTGGCCGCCTGTAGCTATTTAAATCCTGGCTCTGCACATCCACTTGCTTGGTTCTAGAAAACCATACCAAAGGAGCCCCAGGTGTTGTGAAGGAGCCCTTAGGAATGCATAAGTCAAGTTAACTGACTGGAACAGGGTAATGAGCTTGTTAGCAGAAACCAGCCAGGCCTGGGTTTCTTCTGTGTATTCCATTTGAGTCAAGCCCCAGTTAATGGATCCAAATGACTTCAGATCTCTTTCAACAAGATCGTCACTAATTGGCATGACGTAGCTCTTAACCCTTTGTAAAAGCTTCACAAATAGGTCATTTACTCTTTATTTCAATGTGGAATGGGTAAAGAGTACACTTAACCCTTCTGGTCAACTTATCCTTCCTCTCATCCATCCAGTGTTTCAGAAAATGCTACGTGATGCCTAAAAGTCAGCCCAGAGCTGACTCAGATGCCTGGGGCCAGGCCCATACTCCCAAGGAGCTCCTTTCTCGTGAGAGAGACTCTCACATAAATACAGAGTTTTAATGTTGGTCCCCTTCAGCGGCAGTGTAATGCAGCACGTGGGGTTCAGAGATCCCAGGAGAGGGAACCTCAGTTCAAACCCTGGCTCTGCTAATTTCTGGCTATGTGACCTTGGGCAAGTTTTTAATCTCTCTGAGCCTCATTTGTAATCGGGATAATAATAGGATATACTTTTTGGTGTTGTTGGGAGGATTGAATAAGAACCTGTATGTATGTACAGTGTCTGGCATATAATAAGTGTTCAATAAATATGTGCTTTTAAAAAAGTTACCTATAATAGAAGGGCAAACAAAGCTTTTCGGAGCCCAGCAAGGTGAGCAATGAACACCTTCTGGGGAGGCAAGGGAAATAACAAACTCTGCTTGGAAGCAAAAACCTTTAAATTGGCTCTTTTCTGTCCATGGGTAAATTTCCAGTGTAGGGAGGGTATATTTATCTTGTCCGGGAATCTTCATTTGCAATTGCATATTCCAAGGGTTTAGGAGGGCCTTTCCAGTTTGGGAAAAGGAGCGGCAAACGGTGGTACCCCCTGGCAGCAGTTCCTAATTGTGTGACCTTGGGCAAGTCACCCTAGCCTCCTGGGAGATAAGACTCTCTTCTCAGTAAAATGGGGATCATAATACCGGCTCCCTGACATGCTGCTGTGGGATTGGGAAAGCCCTTGCCTGTGAAACACTGAGCAGAATGCCTGGTGCATAGTAAGAGCCCATTAAAGTTGAGCTATTATTGTTATCCTTAGCTGAGTGAGGCAGCTTTGTATCTCCACATTTCAGAGAAAAGTACTGGGAAAAACATTTCCGGGTCTCCTGCCTGCCAGGTCAGCGCTCACTTCAAGCAGCCAGTTTAAAAGCACCCATTTGTTCAAACAGATTCAGGCCTTGTGTATCTGCAGCACCGATCTTGACCCCAAAGGCTAATTCTCTTTTCTTTTTTTCTTTTCTTCTCCTCTTTTTCTTTTCTTTCTTTTTAAATGAATGCCTGCACACGTGTTATTTATCTATTCATTCTTTCTTTATTTACTTATTTATGGTTAACGTTAAATTGAGGTTTGAGCCGAAACTCAAGCTGCGCATACTTGAAAGGTGGACGGGCTCGTTGGGCAGCGGTTAGAGCTCTCGGGGTTTCCCCGCGGGGCTGCGAAGAGTACAGACAGGAAGCCCGGGACCCGAGCGCCTGACCAGAACTTCCCCGGGGGAGGCTGGAGCAGAGCACGAGCATCCTGCCCAGAACTCTCCAGAGCGCGCCGGCCGAGCGCGTCGTCGGCTTCCCCAGCGCGCGTGCAGAGGGTCCCGGGCCCCCGCCCGTGGGTCCAGACTCAGCGGGCAGCGGGAGGGAGGTTGAGGCTATTCCCCAGGGAGAGGTTGGCCCTGCCAGGCTGGAACCTTCCATTCCGGCCCAGCCTTTTCCCCCTTCTCTGCGCCCAGGAGGGAATCGAGAAGGGACTTTCCAGAGAGCGTTAGCGTGCAGGGTGTGGAAATGGAATAAAAGCATATGCAAATAGGCCCTTGCGTGCCTTCCTCTACCCCTGCGAGCAAGAGCCTTTCTCCAGAAAGATGTTCTTGCTCCAAGACACTTGACAGCGCTCTTCCTTCCCTGGACGGCGGCAGCAGGGCCGAGTGAAGTGGTAACACCCGGGCAGCGGCAACGCCTGGGTGGGCCGGGTGGACAGGAGGGAGTAGCAAACAGAGGAGGGGAAGAACGGCCGCTGAGTTGGAAAGACAAAGTAAAACGAAATTTTAGGAGCTCGCTGTGAGTATGAGCTGGGAAGAATAGTCATGGCAGGCTGATTTATTATGTACGTATCCTCTGTCTGAAAAGTAGCTGGCTTTTGTACAGTGGGTTATTGCAGAGTAAATGGCACATTAAAGATATAATCAAGATGTTTAAGGCATATTGAATGACGTTAAAAAGTAGGTGAGACTTCTGTCACGGTCCATAAATATAAAACTGTCAGGGCCTTGGAGAGATTTCCAGTGCTTTAGTTAAGATGTGGCTCCATTCCCACAAGGAAAATATTTTTAACCTTTCGTTATTTTCAGGGTGGGGTGGGATGGAGTCTGGAAGTGGTGTAGAACCTATAGGGATGATAAAATAATATGCTTTAAACCCTGGAGTTGTAGACTGTAACCTCTACTTAGCAAGTCATGAACTTCCTTGCAGTGACAGTAGCATGAAAATATTACATAGTGCATATGGTACTTCTTATTTTATACTGGAGTATAGTTGATTAACAATGTTGTGTTAGTTTCAGGTATACAGCAAAGTGATTCAGTTATACATATACATGTATCTATTCTTTTTCAAATTCTTTTCCCATTTAGGTTGTTACATAATATTGGATCTCATTCAGTCCTGCCTTTGGGTGTAAGAGTTTTTTGTTTTGAAAATAATCTTTTTTTTTTTTAACATGCTGAACCTGACTTTATATTATTGGGGCAAATAGCGTAGCTTTTCTTTCTTAAAGACTTAACTGTATTATTGTATTTTCTTGTCTTTTGGGACCTGTACATTCAGTGTCCATTATTTCACTTGCTTACCCAGAATTCTGCCTGATTTTTCCCCAAACTCTTCTGATTGCTGTACACTGGTGACATTTGCCCCCATGTTGTAAACTATGGATTTGAATAGAGTGGATTTCTCTTCATTTGTTAATAAAAATCACCTTGCTATCCTTAGTCATAGCACTTTTGAGAACAGATAAGCAAACTCTTTATGCTGGAGTTCACAGAGGGAGAAGAAGGTAGAAACTTGACTTGGGGGTTTGCTCAGATAGTTTGGAGCTGCTTGGATTGGTAGCACGTGGACTGGCTGGGGTCGGAGTCTTTTCTTCAGGATCTGTCCAGGCCCAGGCATGGGATGGGGTGCAGTGCTGACTGGAAGGCCGGTGATGATTCTTGGTTATCCTCTTATCTCTGAATTCCTATCATCCCACCTTTTTCCAAGGACCCTGAAGAAACTTAGTGTAGTCTTACCTTCTCAGTGTGGGCCTTTGGGCTAAATCTGTAGCAAATGTTTATTTTCTCTGACTGTCAGCATTTTATAGGCTTGGGTGTGATCCGAAAAGCCAGCTTTGGGTACTTTTTAAAATTCAAATGGTGATTCATCCCTCTGGTTGTTCTACAATCTGGCAAAAGTTCCTTATTTTGGTCCTGGCCTCAATCTTAATAACAACAAGACATTCTTTCTATTTTAATGATCACTAATGAAGTATTTTTATGGTTTACAATTTGCAAAGCATTCTCATTTGGGTCATTTCGTGTAATTCTCCCATAAAATCTGTAAGGTTAGTAGAGATAGTAGAATTGGCACATAATGGGAGCTTATTAAATATTTGTTGAATGAATGAATTATCCCCATTTTACCCATTGAGACTCAAAGAGGTCAAGTGACCTACTGAAAGCCCCACTGCCCAGGAGGGACTCGAACTCAGATCTTCTGATTTTTTTCCGCTCCAGATCGGCTCTGATATAATGTTTTACATGATATTTGTTGTCTTTTCTCTAGGAAAATGTCTTTGATTCTCCAAAAAAGATACTGAGAAACTGCAAACAGTTGCCTGTACTATCAGAGGGTGGCCAAGAGCTTCCCTACCCCTTTATACAGACTTTTCTTAGGCTCCTTACTCTGCCAGAAATTTATATCTTTAAGGTCATGACCGTTTGGATATGTTCCTTATTGGGGATAAACATTCAAGGGTATGCTGAAAAAATGACTGTCTTGGATTTTTAGTATTTCTTGGAGGTGTGGGCATAAAACCACACAGATCTCAGAGGAAACTAATACCACGGTTTTGCGTGTGTAGCTGAACAGCTGTCTCTAGCTTTGTCTCCTGAGGTATGGGGGGAGGCATGCAGTGCCATCTTTTGGCCGGGGGCCTGGTGTGCGGGGACCAGAGGTTGCCTGGCCTACAGTAGTTGTGACCACTGCTCCCACTGCTTGAGGAACTGTCATCCAGATCCGCTCGGATATTAAAATAACAAGGAAAGAGCCCCCTGTTCTCCCAAAGCCGAGACTTAGGCTCTATGCACCAGTAACACTCCATCTGCTTGCCAGAGACTTCCTTCAAGCCCCGTGACACCAGGAAGGAGAATTTCCCTTCTAAATCTAAAGCTAGTTAGAGAGGAATGACAGCGGGAGTCCACCTGGGCCCTTTCCCTTTGACTTCTGTAATTGGAGATTCAGAGCTTTGGCTGTGAAGTTTCTCCCAGAGGAAAGTTGAGAAAACAGTTCTGATTCCTTCTCTACTGAACTGACACCCCTTCTGTCTTCAGTGTGTGATTGTATGGCCACGTAGGTGGTCTCAAACCTGCCAGTATTGCCCCTGATGGCTTATGTGCCTTGTTTAGAAAGGCCTTTCTGAAGTGAAGACTATAAAGATTTATTCTTACATTTATTTTATTTGCAGTTAACTCTTTCATCCAGCTGAAGTGTAGTTTTCATAAGGTGTGAGACAGATCTGAGGTTAGTATTTTCCTCTATAGATGCCAGTTTCCCCCTCTGCAGTTCGTTTGTTTGTTTGTTAATAAGCTTTTAACTTTAGGATAGCTTTAGATTCACAGAAAATTTGCACAGAGAGTACAGAGAGTTCCTGTGTACTCCTCTCGGCTGCTTTTTGACTTGAAAGGATATATTTTTGCCTGGTCCTAAATTCCCACATATACACAGATGTCTTTCTAGAATCTTACTTTTATTCTATTGATGCATTTGCTATTTCTGCCTCAACGTCCTATGTTTAATTAATATTAGTTCTAGAGAGTTCATAGCTTTTGCTAGGGAATCTGAGATCTTACAAGGCTTTTAAGAGGTCATGTCCAGACCTCAGGGAAGGAAGGCAGTATTAGCCCTGTGTATGGGTGTTAACTGCTGCTGAGGTGACTGGCCAGGAAGGAACACATGTACCTCTCTAGTACACAGGGAGGGGTCATCATTGGTGACCTGCGTCTTGTAGAGAACGCCCTGTTCCTTGAGCACAAGCCTCGGACACAGTAACACGGACTAGGCTCTGGGGTAGGGTTTTTCCTCCTTAGTACCACTGATATTTTGGGACTGATTGTTCTTTGCTGTGGGGCTGTCCTATGCATTGTAGGATGTTTAGCAGTATCCCTGGTCTCTACCCACCAGAGGCGTTAACAGCCCTAACTACTCACGACAATCAAGTTATGTTCAGACACTGAAATATCTCCTGGGGACCAACCTGCATGCCTCACCCTCACCCCAGCTGAGAACCACTGGTCTGGTTCTAGCTGCCTGAGCGTTAACCCTGGCTCCACCGTTCAGCAGCTGTGTGCCTCTGTTTCTTCCTCTGTAAAATGCAAACAATAATGGTGTTTGTCTCCTAGGATGGTCCTAGGAGACCATTTTACCATTTGGGCAAATACACATAAAACACTCAGAACAGACACTGGTGGGACAGATCCTAGCCCAATGTTAGCTATTACTATTATTTAAAAAGCCCTTTATATTTGCTCACACGTCTAATAAACACACAGACTTCCCATTTTTCTACTACCTCCATAGCTTCCCCACCACAGAGCAAACGTGTTTAAAGCCTAACAATATTTGCCCCAAAGTTACATGTTAATGAAATGGAACTCTATTTTCAGGGTTCTGTAACTGCTAATTAATCAGCTCCCATGATAAACTCATCCGAGCTGCCTGCGATTTTTATTTGCAGCTACAGAAGAGCAATTCCAGTTAATGACAGGCCTTTAAGTGACAGTCCAGCTTTGTGGAACAGCAGAAAGGCCCAGAAACGATTCTCTAAGCAAGACAGTAATGCCAGTGGGAAGAGAGAAATCTGGGATGAGGAGAAGACTGAGCGTTTGCTCGATTCATTCACTTGGTGGCTTTGGAAATGCTGTGTTCATTTATCGTTGAAACACACCATCATCTTGCAGTTCAGAGAGGGCTGGATGGAAGACTTGTCTTCCAGCAATTCATGTGACTTAGTCACCCAGAGGTTTTTTTTTTCCCTTTTGTAGCAGTAGCTTTTATAAAACCATAATGTTTGCTGTTAAGCTTGTCCGAGAACCCCTCTCATGGGGATGATTATTTCCAGTGTGTAAGAAGAGCTGGCTGATATGGGGGAGGGGGTGTGGGCTCTTTCTACCTTCGTCCAAAGGGCTCACTTCCTCCAGTGAAACCAGGAGTGGTTTGAAGAGGCGAGGACTGCCCTGGCTTGAGCTGGAGGGGCTGGAGTCTGGGTGTGGCTCATTAGTTTGCTGGCTTCAGTGAAGCTTGGTTAATTCACTTAGCCTGTACCGCTGGGCTGTTGGGGACCTGGGTTCGGGAATTGGAATGATTAGGTTGAAATCCCAGTTCCTTAACTCTCTGGCTGTGTGGCCTTGGGCAAGTCTCTTGAACCTTTTCTCATCTTTAAAATGATGTTGATGATTGTACCTTCCTCATAGCTTTTTTTTGTGACTTTTAAGTGAGATAATTCATTTAGCCCAGTGGCTGGTGCATAATAAGCACTTAATACATCTTAGCTGTTATGGTAATTGTATAATTATCATTTATTTGAGTGTCCTCTGTGAGTACATTCAGGTCAAAATTCTACAGTTTGTGCCTCCGAAGAGTTTAATACTCTGGAAATTAGTGTTTTGACAGGTGAGCATCGAAGGCTGGGGAAGTGGGAGGGAGTCAGAGAAGTCCCCAGAGACTGGTACCTTAGTAACCACAAGGGCATGGACCCTGGATAAGGCAGAGCCTGTGGATAGAGGGAGAGACAGTCAAGGCCGTGGACACAGGGACAGGGAACTTAGAATCCTCCCCCACCCCGCCAATAGGAGACAGTTACCAAGTTTAAAGTGGATAGGCTGGAAGACCAGAGAGAGAAGTATCTCCCACTTCTGCTGAGTGAATCCAGCCATCAGTTTCTGCAGACTTTAAGCCTGTTTTGTAGTAAGCTCTGCCTGATTCCTGGCCAAGTGGGCCCTAGAGCCTAGAGGTGCCTCCCTGACCCTCTTCCCGTGCATGGGCTGCAATCAGTTGTTTGGTGAGTTGTGTTTTAAGTCTCTTTTCTCTTCATAGGAACTCACCTCATGTTTATAAGGGGATTTTGTTTTACACAAAGGGCTAGTGAAGTTCAACCCTGGAGGATAACCCTGCAGTTTCTTACTGGCAAAGATTTGTCAACTCAGTTTCTTTAATATGGCCACGTCTGCTCCAGCTTTCCTCCTAAGGCTGTGTGTGGAGACCTAAATGAGATAATCACTCAGACTGTTTAAGATAAAAAAAAATAATAATAAAGTGCTATGTAAGGGACTGTTTTTTTAGTAGTGAGCATATACAGCAATTTGGAAGCATCTCCTTTATACCTTTGGGAAATGAACTGGAAGACCAGGATTCATTTAGCTCTGAAAGGATTTTAGATTTGCAAAGTTATACCAGATGAGTAGCTCTCCTAAAAGCCTCACATACTAGAAGCTCATTCCTATATTCTAAGTGTATATAGCAAGAGCAAAGTGCCACAGTAGTAATTTTGGGGCGGCAAAATCTTATTTATAACAACTTTTGGGTTAGTTTTTATTTTTTCCTCAAAGAGTGGGGAAAATGCATGAAGGAGAAGGGCATGAATTCTTGGAAACGGAAATGAATAATTTGTCTATCATAACACACCAAGACCAAAGTCAGGTGTGGGTTTCTTTCCGTAGGATAAATTACATACGTTTACCCAACAGAGTTACACAAGGAGTTCTGTCTTAAAAGAGAATTCAGGTTTTTATTGATTTAATACAACTTTAGGTTTCCTGGGCTCTGTACCGGGGAAGTGCTAATAATGGGTAGAACAGGAGTGTTGATAAATGTGAACAGTCAATGGTTAAAAGGCCTTTGTATTGTTCTTTTGTTTCCGTGTTTTCTGACAACAGAGCTCATGAAGTTGATAAAATGTTTTATAATGTGGAGTACGTCCCGGTAAGTAGGAGGCAATTACTTTGCTGAGTTGCTCTGTCCTGTTCTCCATTCCGGCTGAGAAATGGTTCTGGCTGTGCAGTTGAAGTTCACTGTGACCTGGCTGCTTCAGCAGTGCAGGAGCAAACTCCTGCCTCACTGGGGATGCAGACTCTGAAGAACCAGAGGTTGGAGGGTCTGGGTGACCCCGTACAGGTGGGGTCCCTGATATCCCCTGTCCAGGTGATGCAGTGACTGTTCAGAGAGCTTGTGAGGAGGTTATCTGAAAGGTGTGGTGGTCTTCAGAACGAGAACATGACAGTTGGGTGGAGGGTGGGAGAGCAACTGGGAACAGGAGGGAATCTTTCAGAGGGCAGAGGGAACGAGGTGTTCATTATAAGAAAGACATAGAATTTGTTATCGCAGAACAATTACTTGAGAAATGTTTTCTAATTGTCTACCATGTGTAATGTACCCCTGTTATGGGGAGGGAGGGCAAAGAGGTTGAAAATATCACACCTGTCTTTGAGAATTTCCATCTCACAAGGCATGCACTGATGGATACAAGACCCCACAGGATCAAGTGTTAAACTGCATGATGGATATGCGGGACTATTTCATGCCCTCCCCACAACTGTTCATCACATCTGGCCAGAATATTTTAAAAATGCAGGCAGGATCACATCACTTCCCTGTTTCTTCTGTTTTCCCCTGATTCCTAAGCAAGGGTGATGCGAACTGCCCCTTGGCTGCCTGGGCCTCCTTCACTTCTGTGCCATGGCTGGTCTCAGTACCATCCCCAGGAGAGGCGTCCATCTCGGTCCCCACTTGTGTGCCTGCTCATGTCCTATCTCAGAGTGTTTGAACATTCTGTTCCCTCTGCCTGGACTCCTGACCACAGCCTATTTTTCCTTCAGGATTTCTCCTTAAATGTCACTTTTTCCTAACTACCAGGTGCTTGGTAGGATCGTGTACTTTTCCATTGGCAGTGCTTCTCACATTTGAGCTCACTTGTTTTGTATGATTGTCAATGAGACCTCAGTCTTTCCTGCTATTTGGTCACCTCCAGGAGCATCAGGGCAGCAGCCGTGTTCATCTTCTTCCCTGCTGTCTCCAGCATCGTGCTCCAGAGCCTGACACATAGCAGGTGCTCTGTAAATGAGTGATGGATGAATGGATGGCTGGATGTGGACGGAGAGATTCCACTGTCCTTTAAAAGCACTCTGTCCCTTCTCCTACTGGGGCACTTGGTATGTTGTACTAAACATCCTGTCTACCCTCACATGCCTACAACTTCCAGAGGGCAGGAATTGGATCATAATCATCTTTTCATCACCAGAGTCTGGCTCACATAGAAAGCCATGAAGGTTTGTGGATGAAGAATGTATTATGCATGAATGGGGTCGGGGTGGGGGGCTTATCTGGGTTTTAAAGTGTGCCTGGGGATGAGGGTGAAGGAAAAGTGAATTTAAGCATCTAAAATAGCAGTGGGAGTTGGGATGCAAAATAAGATTAGGGTTAAAAAAAAAAAAAAGCTGAAAACTGAATTAGACATATACCGCATAGTCACCAGACACAGCTTGACAGGATGTACTCACACTGCAGACTGGAGGCTTGGGTGGCAAGGTCGCTGGGAATTTCCCCACCCGAACTTAATGCCTTGAATAATGTCTGTCTTTCAGCCTGCTGTCCACCTCAGGAGTTTTATCTATTCTACAAATATTTATCAAGCACCTATTCTCCGCATTCCCAACAGGGGAACTGTCACCCCCAAAGGCACAAAAATTGGCTTGCAGGAGGTGAAAAATTTCATTCTTTTTATGTATAAAGCACAGATATACATATAGTACAGGAACTGATCTATAGTATGTCTATGGTATTAAAATTTCCTAGCGGGGGTGATTAGGAAAAAATCTTTCTAAAAAGGCTCTTTTGGGGGATGATAATGAAAAAAAGGTAGAGAACTGACTTGCTCTATGCCAGGCATTATTCTTGTCAAGGTGCCTACCCCCATGGAATTTTCATTCTTGTGGGGCAGGCAGTAAATAAGTAAGTAGCCATAACTGTCAAAGAGTGAGAAATCCTGTAAAGAAGAAAAAAGTAGGCATAGAGATAGTGTGCATGGGGGTGAGTATGGGCACGTCTGTGGCTCTTTGAGGTAGGGGGTCAGGTAACTTGGATGAGGTGACACTTGAGAAGACTCTGGAAGAAGTAAGGGGGAAGAGCATCCCAGGAAGAGGCAGCAGTGTGGAGGAATTGGAACGGCAAGGAGGCCACTTGGGCAGGAGTGGATGAGTGAGGGAAGGATGGTGGGAGATGAGGCTGGAGACGGGACAGGGGCCAGGTCACACAGGCCTTATATGCCGTGCTAGGGGTTTGGGTGTTGCTCTGAGCAAGCTGGCAAGCTTTATGCAGGGGAGTCACTGACCTGATTTGCCTGGCTGCTGTTTGGAGGGTGGACAGTAGAGGCAGGAGTAGAATCAGGGGACCAGCAAGGAGGCTATTGCTGGGGTCTCCGTTGGAGGTGAATGGCGGCTTGGGTGAGAGAGAGGGGTTAAGTTCCATTGTACTGTGAAGGGAGGGCTCACAGGCCTTGCAGAGGGATGGAAGGGAGGGTGCGAAAGAAAGAGGAGTCAGGTAAGCCAAGGTTTAGCCCAGGCACTGGGTTCCATTTATGGAGACGAGATCGACCGTGGGCAGAGCACGCCTTCCCGGGGACCATTCCTAGAGTGAGGTCTTCCTTCTATCAGCTGCAGGCCCCTCTTGTTGACGCTAGGCTTAGCATGTATATATATTTAATTTAATATGTATATATTTAATTTTAATTGAAAAATGTTATTTTTATACAATTTTTAAAGTTTACTTTCCATTTACAGTTATTATGAAATATTGACTATATTCCCCGTGTTGTACAGTATCTCTTTGAGCCTATCTTAGCATATATTATATATTGCCTTCTACAGTTACTTATCTTTCATCTGTATGCATCGCTACCTTACCTAGTCTTTAAATTTCTTTAGGGAAGGAACTTTTTTTGTTGTTGTTGTTCTTTCTTCAAGAGGCAGGCAGTGGGGCAGAATGGTTACAATTGTTAGTTGTTTGTGCTAGGGTGTTTTAACTGCTTAGCTTTTACCCTCTTTCCCTTTCTCTTCCCCCCTTCCTCTTCTTCCTCAGTGTTTTTTTTTGTTGTTGTTCAGTGAAGAAGGCAACCGTATCTACTTCCTACCACCACTTTGTGAAAGCAAAGTGAGACTTGCATATAAAGCCTTGCGTAGGTCTGGCAAGCGGTTGGTGGTTGGTGGTTTTTACGTCATGTGGCTCTCCCCTTCCCACTAGGTTTCTGTGTTGCTGGCTCTTGTATCTCAGGGTCATCTAAGCTGGAGCTCTTTGCGGTAAGGGTATCCCTTTTCCCCTTCCATGTCTTGGTTTTCCTTCATAAAAAAAGGGGGAAGCGAGGAAACAGTGGAGCCCCTCAAATGCGGGTATTTGCTCTGTACGTGATGTTGAATCCTAAGTGTGACAAGCTCTGTTGAGTTGAGGATGATGGAGAAGCCTTTCCATGCCACCCGGGGGGCAGTGAGCGCCAAGTGAATCATTTTCAGTAAGCGGAATTGATGCTGCAGCCTGAGCAATACAAGACGTTTATATAGTAATCACCAAATTGTGTGGATCCAACCAGAATGAAAAATGCCTGGAGCCTTGGCTTAGGGCCATGGATGAACAGAGCATGAAGCCTGGCATGGAACAGAAGGAGTGGAAGGCATGGGGGTAGCACGGTGATATAAACAGATGTACATTTAAGTAGAGATGAAAATACGTCGTTGCCTCTTTCCCTTTCTGCAGTCATGGCAGACTTCGTTAATCTATCACATCATTCATTCCTGATTCTGATATAAAGCTAACATTTCTTGAGTGTTTACTGCATGCCAGACACTGTGTTCTGTGCACATCATCTTCTTTACTCCCCACAACAACTCAGTGAGGTGGGTCTATTATTATCCTCCTAGTCCGATGAGAAGACAGTCTCAGAGTGGTCAGTAATGTGCCCAGGGTCTCCAGGCTGGCCAGTGGCAGAGCTGGGATTACAACCCTGGCCACCAAACTCTAGAGCCTGCTCTCTAATTGTTACGCTTTACAGCCTCTAGCTATGCCCAGATGCTACCTCAGAATCCTTCTACCCCGTAAATTTATTCCCATCTGCTTCATTAAGGTTGTGGGATAGAGGTTCATACTACATGTGCTCATTTGTTCATTCATTCGCTCATTCACTAAACAATACTTCTGTGCGTCTGCCATGTGCCAGGCACAGTGTCAGGTGCTGAGGATTCCGTAGTGAATGAGACACAATCCCTGCTCGGGGGCTACGCTTAGTAGATCATGACTTCTTGTCTGAGACTCTCTGCGGGTAGGAAGAAGACTCAGAATTTGTGTGATTCGGGATACTTCCCTGTGTTGAACCAGAAGGTGTCCCGATTGATGATGGAAATCAGCAACAACCTGAAAAATGCATTATAATGCCCAAGCATGCACCCTGGACCAGAAATCGGGCCACCTGCCACCTTTTTCTGACTTGACTGATTGAGCTATTTGATCTTGGGCCTCAGTTATAACTCATGTTCAAGCAGTGCTTTCTTATGTGTTCGTTCACTTTGTTCCTTCCAGTAGCTGAAGGAGTTCTTCCAGGAGTTCTCTGAAGTGCAGAGAGGTTATGTGACCTGCCTGGTTCTCACAGCTGGTTGGAGACAAGCAGGTTGGAGACTAGAACCCAGTTCTAACTTCTAGCTCCTTGTTCTTACTATCTCATCATGCAGTATCTTAATGTCTTGAGGCCTTCAGTTTCTCCATCTATAGAATAGGGAAATTAAACCACATGGTCTCTAAAAGTTCCTCCCTCCTTCCCTCCTTCCCTCCTTTCCTCCCTCCCTTTCTTCCTCCCTTTCTTTCCTTTCTCCCAAATCACTGCAGTGCCTATGTGATCCAGACATTATGCTAGAAGTTGGAAATAATGTTGTGGAGAACACACACACACACACACACTCACACTCACTCCTCAAAAAAGTTAAAAGCCCATAGAATGGGAGAAAATATTTACAAATCATATACATGGGACTTGTATCCAGAACATGTAAAGAACTCTTACAACTCAATAATAAAAACAGCCCAATTAAGAGCTTGGCAAAGGTTATGAAAAGACATTTCTCCAAAGACGTGCAGGTGGCCAGTAAACACATGAAAAGAGCCTCCGCATCATTAGTCATCAGGAAAATGCAAGTCAAAACCACAATGAGATACCACTTTACACCCAGCAGGATGGCTATAATCAAGAGAAAGATAATAACAAGTCTTGGCAGAGGGTGTGGAGAAACTGAAGCCCTTATACACTGCTCGTAGCCTTTGAAAATGGTGCCGCCCCACTGGAAAACAGTCTGGAATAGAGTTACCATATGACCAGCAATTCTACTCCTAGGGATGTACCCAGGAGAAATGGAAATGTATATCTACACATATGCTTGTACACAGGTGTTCACAGAAGCATTGTTTATAATAGGCAAAAAGTGGAAACAATCCATTTGGATTGTTTGAAGAAAATGTTTTAAAACTGGTTATGTTGATGGTTACATAACTCAGTGAATATACTAAAAACCAACAAGTTGTACACTTTAAATAGGAGAATAGTATGATATGTGAATTATATCTCAATAAAACTATTATATATACTTTAAAAAGCCCTAGCATGAGCTCTGCCCTTGTGGAAAACATAATCTCGTTTGGGAGATAAGTATGAATCAAATAACTATACAAAAGTTGTTTTGTTTTTTTTTTTGCGGTACGCGGGCCTCTCACTGTCGTGGCCTCTCCCGTTGCGGAGCACAGGCTCCGGACGCGCACGCTCAGCGGCCATGGCTCACGGGCCCAGCCGCTCCGTGGCATGTGGGATCTTCCCGGACCGGGGCACGAACCTGTGTCCCCTGTATCGGCAGGCGGACTCTCAACCACTGTGCCACCAGGGAAGCCCACAAAATTTTGTAGTTACCAATTATGGTAAGTGCTATGAAGGGAAAGAACCAAATCTTATGACAGAGACTAGCAGGAAGTTAATGGGGGTTAGGGAATAGATATTGATACTAGGAAAGCTGTAACATTCCAGTGCTCCAACAGAGATCCTCAAATAGCAGTGGCTTGAACAAGGTAGATGTTGAATTCTCGCTTATACAGTACTGCAGGTGTAAGCAGTGCGGGGCTCATATGGAAGCCCACAGTTGCAGGGATCTTCAGGCGTGTTGCTCTGTCTTTCCCCTGGGGGGGCTGCCCTCATCTGCATGGTCCACGGCAACTCTCCATCAAGTCTACAGGCCGGCACTGAGATGGGGAAGGGGGCGCTGGAATGCTCATCATTTCTGCTCACATCCAATGCTCAGTCACATGAGGCTGGGAAAGGAAGTCATATGCCAGGTGTCCATGTGCCCTTAGGGGCTCTGTTATAACCTTGGAGATCCTATTACCAAAGAAGGAGGGGAGAACAGATGTAGGGTGAACAATTAGCAGTTTCTGCCGTGGATGGCCTCTCTGAGGAAGTGACATTGAAGGTGAGAACCTGAGGATGAATTGGTAGAGAGAGAGAGGGAAGAGTTTTCCAGGCAGGGGGAGAGCGTGTGTAAGGGAAGGCAGGAAAGCCCAGCTACAACGTTTAATGATGTTTAATGATGCGCGTGTCTGCGAAGCACAGCCTCCAGGTGCTTAGGACTCAGGAGTGCCAGAACTAGACCTGGTCGTGGGAAGCAGCGGCTCTGGATTCACCTGGCTTTTCTCTCTTGTATCTTACAGGGCTGGGACGGGCCTGGGCCGTGAGGAGGGGTGCTTTGTGCCGACTCTGGAAAGCCTATGTGTATCCCCAGCTCTGAGAACTGAATTCCATGGGTTGTGTCAGTGTCAGACCTGTGAAGTTTAGTTCTTCAGCTGGGATATCTCTATCATCCTGGACTCGAGGGACATTGGAGAGAACAGATCCGAGGTCGGCTGAAGAACCTGGAAGACTGGAGACAGAAGGGCCAAGTCTCAGGCTCTGAAGCAATAGGGAGGATGGGTTCACAGGAGGAGCGCTCATTTCATTGTGAGAAGACTCGGATTCTAGCCGAGCAGCGTTCTAACTAGCTAAATGGATGCTCTAGGCAAGTCAGTTTTGCTGCTGCTGCTGCTTTTACTAGTTTACCTTTATTGATTACTTACAACGTTCCAGGTGCGGTACTAAGTGCTTTCCATGCTGTTATAGGAGACTCTTGGGAAAAATCACTTTAGTGAAGCTTGGGACGCCTGGCGCTGCCATGCAATGATTTTTTCCCCTTCTACATGGAATCAGACAGAATTAACAGAATGTGACAAGTACTCTTCAGCATGGATTGCTGAGCTAACTGGCTGGTCCCTCTTTAGGATGAGATACATGGATACATCCCTCTTGTGGTCCCCCTCTCCATTTATTTGAATCTCTACTTCCTTGCCTTCTGTAAGTACATTAGGGCTATATAGTGTCTTTGTATTCCAAACTAGGCAAAAGGAGGTTGTGATTAGACCTTACTGTGGTTCCCAGTTTCTCCCAGGGAAAAGGGATATGAGGGTTTTGAAGGCCTGCTCCCTTTGCCAGTATGGTCAGCTGTGTGCTGTAGGTCAAGCCCTCTGTTGTCCTCCTGTGTCACTGTCAGCTTGGTCTGCTCTGAGGGTCACGCTTTCTACAATAATGATGATTTCCACCTTTAGGCAGAGGGCTGAGGTCTGAGGGCTGCCTAAGTAATATCTGGGCTTTATTAGGCTTTAGATTTGATGGGGAGCCAGGCATTCCCATCTATTGGAAATTCATCTTTGAGGGTCTTGGTGTCCTGAAATGTCCATCTCCTTATGTGTACAGAATGCTCTGGGGGTAGGGGTGGGGAGCCAGGCATCTTGCCCCATTACTCTTTGTTCTTCTTGGCATTAAAGTGCTTTGAGGAACTGTTTTTGAAGGAAGTCCTGCTCCTACCTCCTAGGGCGGCCCTTCCAAGTAGAAGAGCTAATTTCAATTTTTCCTAGGAAAGGCAACAGTATGATTACAACTTTCCTATAGTAGGTGTTTGCAGTGCTCCAGGTGTCTTATATGAAGAAAGATATCATCTCCATTTTCTAGATGAGAAAACTGAAGCTCAGGAAGGTTATGTACCTCGCCTAAATTTCACACACTATTAAGTTTCACAGCCAGGATGTTAATCAAGGCTGCCTAATCAGAGCCTATGTTCTTTTCACTAAAGTTTGTACTGGGCTTTACAGTTTATAAGGCACTTTAACACACATTCTTTTATTTGTTGACTGTAGCTTTCCCCAGTGAAGTAGATATTATAACCATAATTTTAGAGATGGGAAATAGAGTTTTCAAAGGTTACACATCTTGTCTATCTCCTGTGTCATGTAGCTAGAAACTGCTGAAACAGGGACACAAATCCAAAATCTCAAATAAAAAGATAATTTTTATTCTAAAAAAATTCATAGGAATACACATAAACTTAGAAGGAAGGTAAGAAAGAAAAAAAATCCCCTGCCTCAGTTTCTCTAATGTGACTGAAAACAGAGTAGTATACATTGAGGTCCACCCTAATTCCCCTGCCTATGTCTTTGGTAAGCAGGAGTGAGCCCTTATACATGATCAATTCTGCCCTCTGGGGCACAGTTATACTTTAAAATATATTAAAATTACATTGTTGGTAGCTTTTAAGAAACCATAATATATTTTTGCCCTGGGTCTTGCCATACGGCTAAGACTGGTCAGATTCCACCTGCCTCTGGGCAACAAGTGTGTTTTCTTGTTTAAAAAAACTAACATATTTTTATTATATGAGTAATATGAGTTTACTGCAAAAGAATTCTGAAAATGCAGAAAAGTGTAAAAGAGAAAAAAATTTAAACTATCAAAAAATTTTATTGTACAGTAAAGTATTTTTTAACTGGGAATTGGGAAAATTCAGAAAATCATACAGCAGAAAAACTACCCATAAGATTATAGATGACTATTTTGGCTTATACCTTTTCATTTTCACTTTTTAAAAACACAATTGGGGTCATCATTTAAATGTCATTAGTTTGTGTTTGTTTTCCTGTTTTTGTCATAAGCATACCCTCATGTCCTTATATGATCTTTTTCATGCATTTTAAACGGCTGCATATGTAGTTCATGGAGTGGATGTGCATTTGTTTGCATGATCTTCCCCTATTGTTGGACATTTAGGACTTGGATGTCCTGAATCCAAATCTGCTGCTCCCCCCACCCGCACATATCTGTCTTTATTTCCTTTTAGCCTTTTGCTTACGTTGATTCAGGCATTATTTGTGATGACCTTAGGAGTGTTCAAAAAATAAAAGCCTAGTAGCTTCTTATTCATTAATATGTAATGACGCTAGTGTTAAGGATTTACTATGTACCAAGTTCTATTTTAAGACGTTGAACAGATTTTCATTAAAGTTACCATTTCTGTTATTCTCATCATACAGATGACACCACAGAGGCACAGAGAGGTTGAGATACGTATCAGAATGCACTCACTTGTACTGAGCAAAACATTCAGCTTACAGAGCCTTATACAGATAGGCCTTCATTCATTCTGCATTTGGGCAGCTATTGATATTGGTTTGGAGGCTCAGACACATTAAGACTGCTGTCACTGCCGTCCTCTTCTCCCATGCCTCTTGGTTTTAAAATGGCTGCGACTGATCTAGACATCACATCCCAATTCAGGGCAGGAAGAGAGTGAAACGGGTGGTTCTGACTGATCACTTCTGCCCCTTTTATCAGGAAAGCACATTTTCTTCTCAGAACTTCCTTTTTCACTCAGCAGAATTCCCCTCATGAATTATTGTATTTTATGTGATCACTGCCAACTGCAGAAGAGGCTGGGGAAAAACCTTACCTCTAGAGGAGAAGTTGACTAGATGAGAGCAATTTGGTTAGGACTGTTGGGTCAGTTAACCTACTACAGTGGCCACCACAAGATACTTGCCAAGGTCAAGTGTTGGTCTTATTTGACCCAACCAGCCTATCTCATACAGGTGCTAATACCCATTAGCTGGGAATTGCTGTTTCTCACACCTCTAGAAGTGGCTAGACTAGAAGTGGCCTGGAGCCTGCCAAAACTCATCTTTCACTGAATATAACACCATCTAACGCGTGCTAACATTTTTTATCAATATTAATATCACCGCAAAGTGCCATTAAAATAGAAGTGATTTTCATACATTATTTAACCGCAGTGTGTCCACCAAGCCATTCTTTTGCTGGAGCGCCGTCTCCTTGGCATTTATAAACTAGGTAATAAATCTGCAGCTCACTGGGTTCGTATCCTCGGTCTGTGGCAGAGGGAGAGGAGGATCCACAAGCTTTCTGGGCTAAAACAAGTTGCTGCATCACTTTTCTCTCAGCCCTGAGCATGTTCATTAAGGGCCTGGTTGCAGGTGAGCTGAACTAGGGGCTGCACAGTGGCAATGCTGAAAATGATGGCTGTACCCCACTTCTTGAAAATATGGCTTTAATTAGGAGGGGGCTCAACAAAGATCCGTCATTTACTGGAACCTTTCAATTGTGGTTATTTCTAGAGCAGAAGTCTAAAGTAGCAATTAATAGGAGTGTTTTGTTTTAGGGCTGGGACTGGAGTGAGGTGAGTGAGGTGCTTAGGATATTTAAGCAAAATTTAAGGGGATGTTCACTCCCATTGTCGTGTATTACTTGCATGGCCCTGGTTTTGTTTTGTCTTTACTAGTTGCTAATATTTAAAAATTGGAATAATTATTCAACAAAGGTTTTTTGATCACTTCTGTGTGCCTGACACTATTCTAGTCACTGGGGATACGGTAATGAATAAAATAGTCATTATTGTCCTCATGGCACTGATATTTTAGTAAAGAAGAGATTTCATAGAGAAATTTGGATTTTTGGCTCCTTAAAGTATCAGAAGAACTGATAACTGTGAGCTGGCCTTTCCTTATGACAGCCATCACTCACATCTGGGGAGCTGCCACTTCCTTTCAGTTGAGGCATGAGTTCGTCACACTCCCCATCGCTCCCTACTGTGTTGTTTGATCCACACGGGATCTCTATGAGTGGATACCACTATTATTGCCAAGTTTCAGATGAAGAAACTGATGCTCAGAGAGGTAAAGTGACTGGCCTGGGGTCTTCTAGCTATAGAAGGCAGAGTGGGATATGAGACCAGTTCTATGCAACTTCCGAGGCTGAGATTGCTGTCTCTGTGCAGAGCAGTGATTTAGGAGGCAGGAACACAGAAGTATCAGTAAGCAAAAACATTCAGCCCATATAAGATCAAATTAGAGAGGGGTATCAGCAGGAAACAGATAGCACCCTCAGATTAGGATAGCTCAAGCAGAGTTTCATAAACTATTTACAAAGGTGTGGGCAGAGTATAGGGAAACCACAAGGCATAGTGCAAGACCCCAGATTAGTAACAGTGGGACTGTACTGCCACTCCTAGACCTCTAGGCAGGTGACAGGGTGGGCTACTGGAATCGGGGAGATAGGACTGTAGAGAGGGCTGCACACTTGAGCTGAGAACTTTGGATGCAGCCGGCCCCTTGGCACCCTACGGGGAGGGAACTTGGAGAATAAATACCCCAACCTTACCAAGTTCTCTCTACTCCTTCCCATTGATCTCTTGCCAGTGCCAAACTCAATTGGAAGTTGGAGGACAAGAAGCCCATTGATGCATCCCTCCAGGTTCTGGGGGTACAGAGCAGGGTGGAGAGCAGTGGAGAGTGGCTCAGGAGGGGCAAACAAAGGCAGGGGCAGGTGAAAGCCAAGGGCATTTTAGGGGGCAGGGACTGATGATGGGTAGGGGAAGAAATTAAGATAATTGTGAATACGGGGTCCAGCTTTGTTTTTTTTCATCAATATATTTTTAAATTGAAGTATAGTTAGTTTACAATGTTGTGTTAATTTCTGCTGTACAGCAAAGTGATTCAGTTATACATATATATAAGTCCTTTTTTAAAATATTTTTTCCATTATGGTTTATCATAGGATGTTGAATATAGTTCTCTGTGCTATACAGTAGGACCTTGTTGTGTGTCCATTCTGTATATAAAAGCTTACATCTGCTAACCCCAAGCTCCCTCTCCACCCCTCCCCTAAACCCCTCCCACTTGGCAACCACTAGGCTGTTCTCCATGTCCGTGATTCTCTTTCTGTTTTGTGGATATGTTCATTTGTATCATATTTTACTTTTTTTTCCCCTGGCCATGCCGCGCGGCATGCGGGATCTTAGTTCCCCAACCAGGGATCGAACCCATGCCCCCGGCAGTGGAAGTGCAGAGTCTTAAACACTGGACTGCCAGGGAAGTCGCCATTTGTGTCATATTTTAGATTCCACATATAAGTGATATCATATGGTATTTGTCTTTCTCTTTCTGACTTATTTCGCTTAGTATGATAATGTCTAGTGGCACCCATGTTGCTGCAAATGGTATTATTTTGTTGTTTTTTATGGCCGAGTAGTATTCCATTATATATATATACCACATCTTCTTTTTCCATTCATTCTGTTGATGGACATTTAGGTTTTTTCCGTATCTTGGCTGTTGTGAATAGTGCTGCTATGAATATAGGGGTATGTGTATCTTTCTTTTGTCTGAATATATGCCCAGGAGTAGGATTTGCTGGGTCATATGGTAATTCTATTTTTGGTTTTCTGAGGAACCTCCATACTGTTCTCCATAGTGGCTGTACCAACTTACATTCCCACCAACAGTGTAAGAGGGTTCCCTTTTCTCCACACCCTCTCTAGCATTTATTATTTGTAGACTTTTTAATGATGGCCATTCTGACTGGTGTGAGGTGATACCTCATTCATGTTTTGATTTGCATTTCTCTAATAATTAGTGATGATGAGCATCTTTTCATGTGCCTCTTGGCCATCTGTATGTCTTCTTTGGAGAAATGTCTATTTAGGTCTTCTGCCCATTTTTTGATTGGGTTTTTTTGTTGTTGTTGTTATTGAGTTGTATGAGCTGTTTGTATATTATGGAAATTAAGCCCTTGTCGGTTGCATCATTTGCAAATATTTTCTTCCATTCTGTAGGTTGTCTTTTCGTTTTGTTTATGGTCTCCTTTGCTGTGCAAAAGCTTGTAACTTTGATTAGGTCCCATTTGTTTAGTTTTGTTTTTATTTCTATTGCCTTGGGAGATGAAAGGAAGAGCTTAGATGGGGCTAGGAAATTTCTTTCTCTTTCTCTCTCTCTCCCCGTCAGCTATGTTTAACCACCTGTCTACTAGAAACATCATTGATTTCATGTCAGAGATTCCTCAAGTTTGTAACACAGGGCTTGAAACTTTTGTTGTGATGACTTTCCAAATGGACAAAATTCTGAACAATGTAGGGAGGTAACTTCTTCCAAGTTTTCAGAAGGGTGACAGAGTTCATTGAACCCTAGCATTGTGGAAGCCTGTAACTTTAAACATCCAAGACTGATCTGTCTGTTTTTAAGTTTCTCCTCTAAAGTCTATTCAGCTTAATACTTCTTGTCAAACACGATATATCTTGCTAAACTGAGCCACGTATTACCACCACGAAAAATCATTTACTTGCTTGCTTTCAGAATTCTCAGTTTCTGAAATGAACTGGACCATGGCTTTGGATCTTTAGTGGATTTTAATCAGTATGTTTCAATCATCTTTACAGTTACATTTCCCATATGAGTATCCCTGTCAGCATAGTAACAGTAACAAAAGCAGGAGCACTTTAGCTAATATGGTAACAATGCAAATAGCCGTTAAACCTAGTATATGTGGCTCAGAAACAATGTACTTCTGAGAATACATAGCTGCAGGGAGGGACATAGAATGTGGCTGGGTGACAACACTCATATGAGGAGCATGGTGTCATAATTAATTTAGGGAACAGTTGTGACACCATTGGTTGGGTACCTATGAGCCTTTCCCCCTCTTTTTCCTTGTTAATAGAACCCCAATATTGTTCAGTGAGTAGGCAAGTCATGTGCCTTGAAAGGGGGCTGGCCTCTCCAGTGCCAAGGAGAAAATCACTTGTCCATTCCAGACTGGATAACCTTGTCCCTTTTACCAATGATTGGATTAGCAGGGTCATGGAGTGCAGTCCTAATAGGATGTGAGAAGTCTGCTGTGGATATCTCTAGAATAGGTTCTTCTTGTTGCTAAAAAGAGTCACATAGGAAGAAATAGTTGCCTCTTCTTTACCAGACAGTATCATAGCAGCTTGTGGTGCCTAGAACTGTGGCAGCCAGGTAATGATGTGAACGGAGCCAGGTCTCATGCTGTGGGTGGCAGAGCACAAAGATGCTCTAGGATGTCATAATTCAGGTAACCACTGAATTCACCGACCTGAGTCCTAGCCTACCTCAGGTCTTATTATTTGAGACACTGTGTTTCTGATTGTTGACACCACAGACACAGGCGGCTCAGATCTTTATGCATCGTAGAGATGCATGTAATTCAGGAGTTTAAGGGAAGGGTAACTGATGATTTTAACATTTTGTTTTCCTAATTTTTTTGAATTCCAAAGGTAATACATAGATGTAAAAATTCAGTCAAAACAGAAATGTTAAGAATAGAAGCCGGAGTAAATCCTGAGTTCTCATTGCAAGGAAAAAATACTTTTTTCTTTTTCTTTTGTTTTATATCTATATGAGATGATAGATGTTCACTAAATTTATTGTGGGAATCATTTCATGATGTATGTAAGTCATATCATTATGTTGCATATCTTAAACAGTGCTGTATGCCAATAAAACAGGAAGGAAAAAAAAAAGCTGGAAGTCTCCTATAATTCTCCACCTCCTACCTACATATGTTAATATAATGTTAAAAAAATAGGATCTTGAACAGACATACTTAACAGGACATCTTAGATGTCTTTTATATGAATAATGTAGATCTACATCATTCTTTTTAGCAATTGTGTAATATTCCTAAGTATGGCTAGATCATACTTTTAAAGACCTGATGTGGGTGGTGCTTTAAAAAAATGTGATCCATGGGTAACTATATTCATCTCTGCCCCCAATCTCTGTCTTCAGCCATTTCTGGCAGGTGTTGCTGTTGTTCAGAGGGGCGTGCACAGGGAGAAGTTGTGTGGCACAGGGAGAAGGTGTGTGGCACAGTGAAGGGACACAGGATTTGGGGTCAGGCAGGTTGGGGCTGGGATTCAGCCCTACCATGTATACTAGCTGTGCCATCTTGGAAAGTGATTAAACACTTTATGTCTCCGTTGCCTCACCCCACTAAAAGGGATAATAAAACCTACCTCTTAAAGTTGTAAGGGTTAGAAATAATGTATTAAATCACTCACAACCTAGAATGATATTCAATGAATGACAGCAATTATTCTATGAAAGGAGCCGACTCCATGAACTCGTGTAACTGTCTTTCGTTATCCTCACCGAGCACACAATGGACAAAGATGCACTAGGACTTGTTAGCCGAAAATAATTTCTTGAAATTATTGAGCAAGTGGTACAAAGTAGGTCCATGGAAACAAACAATCTAAATTCATGTTTGTGTCAATCTTGTAAAGGAGTTAAACATTTAACCTTCATTTCATGGACAGAGGCCTGCACATACAGTATGAGCAATTTGTCAAATAGGCCAAGAAAAGACACCACAGTAAGAAGGTTTCGGTAGGCTGGAGTGGTAGGCTAAATTAAACAAGGTGAACTTAATTAGGGGAATACGTAAAATTTAACTGTTTGTTTCCTTTTCTTTCTTTTTTTTGCACAATACAGAATGGGAGAAATGTGATTTAATAACAGGTATGAAAAAGGCTTAGGGTTTTCTGTGGCTGAGGTTCAATGTGAAGCCATAGTGTGATACAGCTGTCTAAGCAAGCAACTGGAATCTTGGGCCTTATAAAGAGAAATAGGAAGTTCAGAATGAGGAAAGTGATGCCTCCGCTTAGTCTGCCCTCGTCAGACCACATGCTGTAACACTAGGATGGCGAGTCACGGGCGTGCAGGCTGAGGCAGATAACACTCACTCATCATATTCCATTGTGTTTCGATGCAGCCTCTGAATCCTTCTCAACACTGTCTTTAAGGCGGCCAATATTTTTTCCACGGAGTTGGCATGCAAGATGAAACCTGTCGGTAGCCAATGGACTGCAGGCTTCTCCTATGGTCTCCTTCTAAGGACACATTTCATGCTTAAATCACATGGTTCAACTTTTTACCAGCCACAGGAGATTGGATATGGACCCAAGTTCCGCCAACCTATAGGATGCTTAAAGAGCTTTATCCAAACTAGAACAAGTTCCTCACTTTGATTCTTTTGGGAATTTGAACTGGGAAGAAGAGAGTAAATCAGGCAGTTGCTGGCGGGCTCAGAGTGGACATAATGAACGTAAGAAAAGGGAAGCAAGAATGAGGAAGCAGAAGCTCTGAGGTAGAGATAATCTATATGGGGAGAGGGGATAAGGGATTGGCTGGTGGCAGCAAAAATGGTGGAAGAAGAGGCAGAGCGCTGAGGATAAATGTCACCCTGCTGCTGAGGGACCGGCAAGATCTCTTGTCCTCTGGCTGGAGATCCAACTACATTGCCATTTCTACTCTTCCCAAGAGGCCTCATCAGCCTGGGGTCCGTCAGGCAGGCCAGAAATGTGAGGTTCCTGTTTTTCTTAAGTCCACTATAAACACCCCCTCTTACTTGAGGTGACCGAGGGAATCTTTGCTCCTTGTAACCCAGAACATCTACTTAAGGTTCTTTGTCTAGCTCCGGGCGCCATAGTGGCAAACCAGAGCAGGTGCCAGAGAGAGAGACTCAGAATGGTAAAGAAGCCCGGGAATCTCACACAGAAGGAGCTTTCAAAGCTATGAGGGTGTTCAGCCAGAGCAGTGGTTCTTCAAGTGTGATCCCCAAGCAGCAGCAGCGGCAGCAGCATCTTAGAGATGTAAATTGCTGGGCCCACCCCAGACCTACTGAATCCGAAACTCTGGGGGTGGGGCCCAGTACTCTGTGGTTTAGCAAGATCTTCACATCTGATGCACGCTCAAGTTTGAGAACCACTGGCCTAGAGGAGACCAAGGCAGAACGTTAGTACCATCTCTGGTTATTTGAAGGACTGTCAGGGCAGGTGTGATATGAGACCCCCTGAGGGCAGCACGAAAACTAGAGCTTAGACAAAATGCGGAGACAGATTTCAGGGCAATAGAAGGGGGACTTTGCAAGCAGTTAGTGTGGTTTGAGAATGGTTTGGGTCTGTTGGGTAGTGAGCTGCCCGTCCCTGGTGGTGTTCAAGGATGGGGCTGCATGACCGCCAGGTGGTAGGTATTGTAGAGGGCTGTGAAGTCCACAGGAGGGAGAAGAGAAGACTGAAGGAGGAAGTGTGAATTAGGAAGACTCTAAATCAGGAACCGTGATTGAGGACTGGCATCCTGGGTCCCTCAATGCCATGGTGACAGTGGTGGGGTGGAGCAGTAACAAGCCAATGTGTGTATAGGAGTTTCAGGTGGGGCTTCTTTCCATTAGAGGCAGATCCACAATCCTGGTCTCTGTCAGGAAACAAATCCTAACATCTAGGACCAGGATCCCACCTTGGGATTTGCTTATTATCCCTATCTCTAGATTCTAGCCCTTCATTAAACGATCTTAAGCAAAGGCAGAGACTCTGATATTGGGGCAAACAGGTGGAGGCAGTCTGATCACTCACTCACCCAGTCCTCTTGGGACAGGCAGTAGAATAACGAATATTAACATCAAAGTGTCATATTGTGCTTAGTGGGTACAAGTTTTGGCTCTGGAGTCGGAAGACCAGACATGTCATTGCATGACTTAAGCATACTTCTCTCTGCCTTATTTTTCTTGTCTCTTAAATTGAGGCTTATATGAGTTGCTATCTCATAGGATTGTTTTAGTGTTGAGATAGTAGCCGTGTGCCCAGTCCACGATGAGCACGCAATATGTTTAACTATTATCATTGCTGTTATTGTTGTATCTCATCAGACTCCTAAAGTGCCTATGAGGAGGGTAGGGTAGGTTTTGTCACCCCCATTTTACAGCCCCAGGAGCCGAGGCACAGGATGGTTAAGACCAGGCTGACATCACACTGCTTCAGTATTAGTGGCAGACTCGAGCTAGGACTTGGTTTTCCTGACTTCAGGTGGCCAGGACAAAGGACAGATTCTGTATGTGTGCTCTAGAAAGAAGAGCAGAATTAGTTTTTTGAAAAGGCCATATATGCACGTGAGAAACATTCTACAAAAAAGGCATGTGGTGCAAAGTAAGTCTTACCGTGCCGCTAACGGGCTGGTCTCCTTGTCCCTTTCTGAGCATGGACTCTGTGCATCCTCCAGGAGCTGGTTCGTGCTTGGACAAGCCTGGGGTGTATGGATCCCTGGGTACTATTTCTAAGGCCTGTTGCTGTTTTGGTCTCCGGCTCCAGGCACGCGCATGTGTGTATGTGCGCGTGCGAGTGTGCGTGTGTGTGTGCGTGTGTGTGTGTGTGTGTGTTGTGAGGAGGGTTTATGAGGGCAGAGTGGGGTTTAGGATCTAACCTTGCCCTTGGAAAGAGAGGCCAGTAGGTCTGGGCAGCACCAGAGATAGGCCAGGGCCAGTGCTGGGTGGCCTCCTTCAGCCTCCCTCAGGGCTGGGGGACTTTGAGTTCTCCACCCTGTTCCAGAAGACACAGGCGGGTGGCCTGGGGGTGTGAATGCTGGCCCACGTCTCCCTTGCTCTGAGTCTGGCTTTCATCTCTTTCTTAAGGTGCTTTCATTCCCCCTGCTCCTCCCAATCTGCCTGGGGAAAGCTGATGGGGACCCCTAGACCCCAAGCTGCTGGATCATCACACCTGAGGCACAGCACAGGGGTGGGGGTGCAGGTCATGGAGGTGCAGGTCACAGGTCCAGGGGCCTGCACTCCTTGGCTCTTCCCCTTCCTCCTGGGGTCTCTGCTCAGCCAGCTCCTGGGGGAAACGTCAGACTCACTCAGCTTCAGTAATCCTGCCAATTTCCCGGCTTAGAGGAACAATCTTAGTATTTATTATCATTAGTACTATTATTTTTTAACTTCTAGAAGCCATGCTCTGACAAACACAGCATGGCCGTAGTTGCCTGCCATTTTTGTCAGGAGACAAGGGATGGGGCCAGCTGAGAATGCCGGTCCTTTCCGGGGTCAGCTGGGCCGAGACCATCCCCTGTCAAATCCCCTGACAAGCATTCTGGTGTCAGAGCAGATTTCTGTGCTTCCTGGTTACTGGTTCTCTCCAGGCTTAGTTCCTGGCTTCCCCTTTCCCTGGTCTGGAGTTTAAAAGGTTCTGCGTGAAGGCCTTGGTGTGTTGCTTCTCTGAGCCTCCCTCATCAGGGTCCTGCCTCTCTGATGACTGGAACTATTTAAAAACATGCTGCTTATCAGTCAGCTCCTTGCTGGCCTATGCAGGCTTGAGTATATCCACTCACGGGGATACAGTCCACCACTTCTGGAATCTCCCATCTCATTCTTAGATGGTGCTAGAGAGAAGAGCAGAACTAGAATTTGTGGCCAGGACTGTTTGTTTTGACAGGTACTGGGCTTCTAACCTCAAATTCCTCTTTCACTTAAAAGTCCTATGGGTTCTTAATCTCAGGATGTCTTTGAACATTTCTCTTAGGGTCAAGTTTCCAGCGGCTCATCTAAAACTTGGATGGGCTGGGTGGGCCCATTGTTCACCGGAAGGAGTGTAAATGTAGGAGAAATCCGTCTGCCACAAGAGACAATCAGGTAGGGGATGGGCAAAGTGACTTGAGGTCCTGTCCTCATCATGCATTTGGGCTCCACATTCTCTTATTCTCTGAAGGAGCCAGAGTCTGCAGTTTTGGGGCCTTATCCTCGGTACAAGGAGAACAAGTTGAAGAAGCTACCGAGTCCTGGGATGAGCCCAGCAGCTTTCTTCCTTTTCTCACTTTGCTTCTCTCCTTCCCCCCACCCTTTCCTGCCTGAGGCGGTATGGCCAGCAGCCAGAGCTCCTGAGCCCTGTTATTTAAAAAAAAAAAAATTCAGCCATCACCATGGCAACCTTCATCCTGCACCACCTCAACCAGAGATACAAAGAAGCAGTGAAAGGGAAAGTTTAATAAGATTTTTAATTTATTTATTTATTTTATGAATCTCACTGACAGTGTCTATCTTTTTGGGAAATAGAAATGTTCCATTTTCGTGTCATTATCAAAATGCTATTCATTTTCTGCCCCTTGGCTTCAGGAGGGTCACCACCACTGCTTGCTTTCTAAGGGCTCCCTTCAGAATGCGTGAGGGGTCTTTTTTTTTTTTTTTTTGCGGTACGCGGGCCTCTCACTGTTGTGGCCTCTCGCGTTGCGGAGCACAGGCTCCGGACGCGCAGGTTCAGCGACCATGGCCCACGGGCACAGCCGCTCCGCAGCGTGTGGGATCTTCCCGGACCGGGACACGAACCCATGTCCCCTGCATCGGCAGGCAGGCTCTCAACCACTGCGCCACCAGGGAAGCCCTTTTTTTTTTTTTAATTTATTTTGCTGTGTCAGGTCTTCATTGCGGCGTGTGGGATCTTTCGTTGCAGTGCACGGGCTTCTCTCTAGTTGTGGCATATGGGTTTTCTCTTCTCTAGTTGTGGCGTGGGTTCCAGAGTGCATGGGCTCTGTAGTTTGTGGCACGCAGGCTCTCTAGTTGAGTCACATGAGCTCAGTAGTTGTGGCGTGTGGGTTTGGTTGCCCCACGGCATATGGGATCTTAGTTCCCTGACCAGGGATCGAACGGGTGTCCCCTGCATAGGAAGGCGGATTCTTTACCACTGGACCACCAGGGAAGTCTCTGGGTGAGGGGTCTTATTTGGCATTTTGGCTTTTTGAAAGGGTTTGGGGTTGGGCTAATGCTAGAGCATTTCCATGGCTTTATTCTCCCTTCCATTTCCCTGACATCCAATCAGAGTCACATCAGGGTATTGAAAGCTGGAAGGGTCCTTAAAAATCACTTAACTCTGCAGTGCCATTTCTGTTGCTGCACGTCTAGCAACTGTTCTCCCACATTCCGAGAGTACTTCCTTGATCACCCCCCGGGGTGCCTGGTCTCTGGCCGTGTCAGTCCACGTGATTCAGGTGGAGCCCAGAACTTCCCTTGACCACAGCTGCTGGCTCATCGGTGAGCGTGTGGCCCAAAGGCACCTGTGAGGGCAGTCCAGGGCCTTTTGTGTGCTACGTCTAAGAGAAAGCCCCTCTATTTTTCTGCTGTGGGGATGAAAGCCTGGAGCTGCTGGAGACCCCCATATACAAGGAACCTTCCTGCAAGGGGACCAACAGAGAGGGAAGCAGAGCTGAAGGATGGAGGAGAGAGACCAGGCTCAGAGGAAGTTGCTTGACATCCTGGACTAAGTCCTCAATCCATGGCTTTTCAGTTTCATGAGTAATACGTATCCCCCTTTTACTCCCCTTAAGGTAGTTTAGGTTGGGTTTTCTGACACCTGAAAAACAGTGGCTTTGATGTTACATACCCCAAGAGTTTAGAAATGAGACAACAGACAGCCGGGGCAGGGAGGCACCACCCAAGGTTACAGAGAGACAGCCCCGAAGGTCAGGTGTCCTGATGTCCGTGTAGCCTGTCAATCTGCTGTCCTTCAGTTCTCAGGCTGATTTCCCCACCATGGCAGGAACGAAAGCTGAGCTGGTGGGGGCAGAATGTTAACAAGTGTAATTACGGTAAAGACACCTGCCCAGCTACCTGCCCCAAGGGTGATGGTGAGCATTTGCGGTCATATTCAAGGAATGTCTCCATCCTCAGAAGATTTTTGTGCCTTTTATAGGTTAGGAGGGATCCCAAGACATGTCAAGAAAAGCACTAATCACATGATAAGTGCCGCGTAGCTGTGAAACCCCAAGACGTAGCTCACCTGCTTTCTCCACTGAGATCTGCTTTTTAACTCTGTAAACAGATATAATTCAGTCAGTAAACCAACACTTGTGATTTCATTAATTCCACGGAAAAGCATTAATTGAGGGCCTCCTATGTGCTAATCACTAGTTTAGAGACACAGATTCAGTAGTCAACAAGGTAGCCTCAGTGCCTGTCCTCAGGGAACTTACACTTCAGGGTGGGCATGAAAATAACCAGAGAAACACAGACTTAGGGACTGTGAAAAGTCTTATGAAGGAAAAGTACCCAGTGCCATGAGAGCATATGAAGAGGACCCATCTCATCTGCTGAGGCAGGGGAAGCGCTGAGCAGAGATGGGCAGAAGGAACAGATATTAGCTAAGCAGCGTGGGGACCAGTATTTTGAATACTGGACAGAGCCTGGGCAGTTAGGGGGGCAGGGCTTTGAATTCATTCATGCCAGTGTTTGTTGGGTACCATATGTCAGTGTTCCTCTCTTTTGCTTGCTGTTTTAGGTCCTTTTCTTCCTGCCATAGATTCTCAGAGCCCAGGAGTCCTTGAGTCAGTTATATAAACTATTTTCAATCTAGGATCCTTGGTGCTCTGGCCTCACGGCTCCGCAGGTTCAGATACGCTGCGGGCTAACGTCTAGTTAGTCACGCTTTTGTGTGTGAGGTTAAAAAACTCCGCCATCGTAACCAAGCCTGCTCTTTTAGAGAAGGGTGCGGATTGCTTCTATCCATCCTCAAAAGTGCCTCCTCTCCCCCCACCACCCCGCCCCGATTTCCCTTTCATTTGTCTGTAGAAGAATGTGGCGGCAGTGAAGCTTGCTGCCACTAGGGGGCAGGAGCGCCAAAGCAAAGGACTAAGTTCCGGGAAAAAAGCAAATGAAGCCCGCAGGTAACACGCAGACGGTCCGACAGGGTTTGCGCTGGTGTAGGCCCCGTCAAGCTCCGAAGCCCAAGCTTTACGTGTCTCGATTCTGATACACCAAGTGTGCTTACAATGATGATTCCCTCCTGCACACTGTTGATTGCTACAGATACTAGTGCCAGCAGAGAAATTTTAAAAAGGAGCCTCTGGTGGGGGTGGTTCTTTTTGTCCATAAAACAAAGGAATGGAGTCTTGGATTAGAATTTAAGCTTGAAAGAGCCCTTCAAAATGTGCAGAGGGGCCAGGGGGCCCCAGTCCTGGTTTGCAGTGTTCTGTGTGACCTTGCTTAAGAACATAACCTCTCTGGGCCTAAATTGCCCCTTTATAAAAGGATGACACGATGTGAAAAGTCTCTTCTGATTCAAAGAATCCAAGTGGTGAAGACAGTTAAGAGTGGAGAACTGCCCCCTCAGATGACTCCTTGTGTAATTTCTAATTTGGGGGGTTCTTTCCACTGAGGGAGTTCTGTTTTCCTGACTCACACCTCCTTTCATTTTACAGATGAATACACTTTACCACGAAGGAATGAAGAGCTATGGGCGGGGTTCTGGCAAGTGGTGAGAGAGACACTGTTGGTTCTTTCAAATCGCACCATGACCAAATCCTCTTTGCCTTTGATAGGGACGAGCTGTTTGGCTCTGATGTGGGAGACAGGGTGAGTATCTGTGAGAAGCAAGTATCTCCCTGAAACTCAAATTAAACCCTCCGTTATCCTGGAATCCAGAGCCTCGTTGAACTAGCTCACGAGGCTGCCGGCTTGAGAACAGCGTGGAAACAGGACTGCTCTGGGACTGAGAGATGATCTTTAAGTCCCTTTTCTGCCTTGTCACTCTAGAATGAGAAGATTTATGCCCAGACAAGGCTATCCCTGGGAGGCCCCACCAAGAAGTAGAGCTTCGGCCTAAAGCCACAGTCTTGTTCTAAGACGGGCCCCCTGGGACTGGCCCCTGAGGACCTGTGCTGTCCTCACCGTCCACTGCTGCTTTGGGCTGGGGGAAGATGGCGGACGATAACGGAGACAAAACCTCCAAACAAATCAAAAACCAACAACAAAAACCCTATAGGAAAACCTCCTTTCTCTGGCAGCACCAGTTTCTGGGATTCACGACTTAGACCCAAAATGTAGAGTGAGAGGGGTCAGCAGGGGCCCGGGGAGGCTCCGCTCGGATTCTCCTTCCCGCTTTGGGTGATGGCTCTCTCTCCCCGCCCACCAATGCCTGATCGACAGCAAGCGGTTGCCTTGCGTGGCTGCTGCCTTTCCCACCGAGCAGGATGTCATAGATACCTTCGCTGTCAATTAATATAGATCAGCACCATGATTCGTGTTTCTCTAAAGATTGTTTTAATGTTGACGTACATTTTAATGGAAGTTTATTTTTTGGTTGGGTGACATCAGTACCACAATTTGTAATGATCGCAGAATGTTCCAGTTATGACTGTTTTTGGCTTTTTTTGGCCAGGCCTTGCAGCTTACAGGATCCTAGTTCCCCGACCAGGGATGAACCTGTGCCTGCTGCAGTGGAAGTGTGGGTCCTAACCGCTGCACCACCAGGGCATCCCCCTGCCCCACGGTTTTAACTGGCAACTCCCCACCCAACCCACACATTGCACATCCCCTATGTCGCCTGTCTTCATCTTGACACCGGGTGGAGGCGGGGAATCACCGCATCTTAGGGATCATCCTCTCTAGCCCTTTCATCTCCCAGAGCAGGGATGCGGCTTCCAGCTGGTGGCTGACCGGGGCTAGAATTCAGGTTTTCTCAGGATTACTGAGAAATCCTCTCAGGATTACTGAAGGTGGCCAGGAAGGGAGGAAGAGGGGACTTCACCCTCCAATGCCTGGCAGTTTACAGATTGTTAAGAGTGTCCCCTCTTACACATTTTTATATTCTCTTCCATGTTTCTACAATAAGTGTCCAAAATCCTGTCCCTGGCTGCTTGCTTGTTGGACAAATTTGGCCTTCCCGTCCTTCCTGTGCCCGAAAGTGGCATTTTAAACCCCTCCTTCCTCTCTCCCAGATCTGTCCCACCTCTGCATCCCCCAGATTGAATTTCCCAAGGGCGACTGCCACACAGAGCTAGCAACCCGTCACGAGATGGCTAAATATAAACTGTACAGACTGCAAATAAGCCTCCATGATCATCTGCTCCTTTGTTTAGCTTATTATCCTCCCAAATCAGGCTGGCGGGGAGGCACGCGCCTCGTCCGTGCTGCACAGGACCCAGTGGGTGTTGGTGTCCCACAGGACAAGACAAACAAACACGCTCTGCTGTGTGCCGAGTCGTTCCCTTCTCCATGGAGCAGGCCCTGCTTTCCAGATAAAGCTGACAACCCCAGGCTCCGATTTCCAAAGCAAATAACTGTGAATCCCCTCAATATGGGGAACAGATGCAACAGTCTGGCTGAGGGCTGAGTGCAGCTAGGGACAGAGACACATGATGTGCTGTGGAAGTCGTCTTACCTCCCTCAGGGGAGGATGGGGAATGGGGGACGATGACCTGGGAAGGGATCGAGGGTTCAGAGCTGTACCGCCATCCTAGAACATGGCATGTAGGGAGAGTGACCCCCAGAGGCACACATTTTTCAGGGGGGACTTCTGATCAATTAGTGATGTCTGACATGGACCCAGGTTTGGTGGGTGTGAATAGGTGTGCCTCACACTTGCCATCTGTGATCTAGAGGAAACCAATCTCAGGAGGTAGGATTTCTTGGTATGTAGGGTGGAGCGGTGGTTCCAGAAAGTTACAGGCTTAGCTGAAGCCTCAAACTGTCATGTTGAAAACATTCCTAGTGTTCAGGATCTCATGAATGGTTGGTTTTTCTAGAGAGTTGAGGTCCATTTTGAACCTTGGATTGTAATGGGGACAAGGGCACAGGAAAGAATCTGTGTTTGGAGAGGACCCAGAATGGGATGCTCTCATGAAAGGACACCGGTGACCTGGATATTTGGATATCCTGATGGATATTTACCTGTCTTCATCTTAAATGACCCTTATCAGCGCTTGGTGCTACTGGCCATTTCTTTCTTCTTGAATTATGCTCTTCCCTTGCTTAAAAACACTCTTCTGCTTTTCCTTCTGTCTCTTTGATCTTGCCTTAATTTCTCTTAAGTTTCATCCTCCTCTGTCATTAAATATTATGGTCCCTTGTCCATAGACTTGTCCTAGGTCCCTTTCTTTTCCCACCCTGTGTTCTCTCCCTAGGTGATCTCATCCTAGCCAATTACTTTAATTCCCACCTACATGGATATACTCAACCTTTTATATCTTGAGCTACACAGAAGCCCTCAGCTCCAATGGCCTATTTAGCATATCTGCTTGGGTGCCCCAAGGGCGAGTCAAACTCAACATGTGCAAAAGCAAGTCTGTGATCTCCCTTCTGTGCCCCGCCCACTTGGATCTCTTCTGGTGTTTCTTAACTCCAGTGAAATAAGCCAGAAATGTCACCCTGAACATACCCCCTCCTTCTCTCTTCCTGTATCCAATCCATCACCTAGCCCTGATGGTTTTTTTCCCCAGTTTTATTGAGATATCACTGACATATAGCATAACGACTTGCTATATAAGGGGTACAGTGTAATGACTTGACGTACATATAAATACCGTAAGTTTAGTTAACATCCATCTCATATAGTTACAAAAACATTTATTCTCCTTGTGATGAGAATTTGTAGGATTTGCTCCCTTAGCATTTTTCAAAGATGTCCTACAGAAGTGTTAGCTGTAGTCATCATGTTGTACATGACATCCCCAGAGCTTATTTATCTCATAACTGGAAGTTTGTACTTTTGACCACCTTCATCTAATTCCTCTGCACCCTGCCCCCCCCAACCCTGATTCTAGTAAACACACATCTGTTCTCTTTTTCTATGAGTTTGGTTTCATTTTTTTAAAGATTCTACATATACATGAGACCATAACAGCTTTTGTCTTTCTCTGCCTGACTTATTTCACTTAGCCTAATACCCTCAAGGTCTATCCATGTTGTCACAAATGGCAGAATTTCCTTCTTTTTAATGGATGAATAATATTCCACTGTATGTATATATCCCTCACATTTTCTTTATCCATTCATCTGCTGATGCACACTTAGCCTGATAATTTTACCTCATAAATATTTTTGAATTTGTCCACTTTTTTCTGTCATGACCACCATCCTAGATCGTTACTAAATACTTTCCTTTCTTGCTCAGACTACAAATGGTCCAAAACACCCCAATTCCTTTCCTTAAATTAATTTCAGCTCCCAAGTTGTCAAAAAAGGTCTTTGTCAAAAGGCACCTTGGATCACCCTCTCTTTCTCCTCCCACTGTTTCTACTCTGATATTGGCCTCTAGTTTACTGCAATGCTGAGGACTGTTAAAATCCCAACATTCACATGGTGCTTTCATTTCAAAGCACTTTTTTTTTTTTTTTTTCCGGTACACGGGCCTCTCACTGTTGCAGCCTCTCCCGTTGTGGAGCACAGGCTCTGGACGCGCAGGCTCAGCGGCCATGGCTCACGGGCCCAGCCGCTCCGCGGCATGTGGGATCTTCCCGGACCGGGGCACGAACCCGTGTCCCCTGCATCGGCAGGCGGACTCTCAACCACTGCGCCACCAGGGAAGCCCCTCAAAGCACTTTTGTTCTCATCATCTCATTTTATTTTCAACTGGCCCCGTGAGTGGGTCACAATTACCGCATTTTAGGGATCTTATCTGCCTTCCTTGGAAACAGTCTCAGAGACGTGGATCACCTCTTCTAAGGTCATCACTGGTTAGTGAGCAGGGCTTACGTCTGCTGACTCCCCACACTGACCTCACTTTTCCCCCCACTACTCAGAAGAGGACTTTGGATGAGCCAGATGCCCTTTAAGGCATATTCTAGGGCTAACAGTCTGTGATTCTGTGGTTTACAGGGACCAAGAGGAAGTTGCAAAAACATTTCAAAGAGAACTTTAGAGGTGAGGTTGAGAGAAAAGGTTCAAAGTGAAACTTGCCTTTCTCCACAAGTGAGTTTCACATCTGAAGCCTGAAGACAACAGATCAATTCTCTCTGCCTCGTGGCTGCTGCTTCTCTGGCCTCTCAGTGACCATGACTGGAGGTTGGCTTACAGCCTGATGGTGACCCAAGAAGGGCCAAGGGGTTTTAATCTTGCTTGGGGAAAAGATTGAACGTGGGAGGAATGAAAACCTCATGTTGTGCTAAAGAGGGTAATGAGAAGTGAAAATAATCCACTGTGAACGAGCCCCTGTGACAAATTGAAATAGAAGCAGGTGAGCCGTAGGGATGGAGAATTTGAGGGAAGAAAGAGTCAAAGCAATGAAGGGCTAGTGATTTCATGTTCCCAGGTGCAACCCACATAGTCTACATCTGAGAACATAGCAGAAGTTTGTGTTTGTGGTATAGATTGCTATGTCTTCTTGTAGGTATGTGTGAATTAAGGGCTTCTCAAGCTGCAAAAAGATTGTTAATGGACTGAATGATCAGGAGGGACTCCGTTGATGAGATAGATGGTCATACTTCATGAACTTTTCATTAGGCTGGATACAAAAATATAGACATTTCCTTATCCTGGGTGTGAATATGACAAATGGTGAGCCTGTGGACAGGTAAAGTAGGGATGGTAAACAAGTTTAATTTCCTGTGGTATCCCTGATTGTGTACATGGTTGTGACTGTCTTTTTTCTTTTTTCCAAATGTATAAAATGTCCAGAACAGGGAAGACAGAAGACAGAAAGCAGATTAGCGATTGCTTAGAACTGGGGTTGTAGGGGAAGGAAGAATTGGAAGATGACAGGTAAATGTTACAGGGTTACTTTCTTTTAAATACCTTTTAACTCCCTTCACCCATTTCTCCCCCCCACCTCTGGCAACCACCAATTTGTTCTCTGTATGTATAAGCTTTTTTCTTTTTTAAAAAAGACTCTACCTATAAGGGGGATCATACTCTAATTTGTCTTTCTCAGTCTGACTTACTTCATTTAGCCCAATGCCCTTGAGGTCCATTTATGTTGTTACATATGGCAAAGTTTCATTCTATTTTATGGCTGAATAATATTCCATTGTAGATATATAAACCATAATTTCTTTATCCATTCATCCATCGATGGACACTTGGGTAGTTTCCAATATCTTGGCTATTGTAAATAATGCTGCATTGAACATGGGGTGCATGTATCTTTTGGAGTTAGTGTTTTTGTTTTCTTCAGGTAAATAACCAGAAGTGGAATTGCTGGATCATACGGTAGTTGTGTTTTAGTTTAGTTTTGTTTTTTTTTAACAAGTTTATTTTCTTTTTTAAAATTTTATTTATTTATTTATTTATTTTCGGCTGTGTTGGGTCTTTGTTTCTGTGCGAGGGCTTTGTCTAGTTGCGGCGAGTGGGGGCCACTCTTCATCGCGTGCGCGGGCCTCTCACTGTCGTGGCCTCTCTTGTTGCGGAGCGCAGGCTCGGTAGTTGTGGCTCACGGGCCCAGTTGCTCCACGGCATGTGGGATCTTCCCAGACCAGGGCTCGAACCCGTGTCCCCTGCATTGGCAGGCAGATTCTCAACCACTGCACCACCAGGGAAGCCCGTGTTTTGGTTTTTAAAGGAACATCCGTACTGTTTTCCATACTGGCTGTACCAGTTCACATTCCCACAACAGGGCATGAGGGTTCCCTTTTCCCCATACCCTTGCCAAAACTTGTTATTTCTGGTCTTTTTGATAATAGACATTCTAACAGGTATGAAGGGTAGTGGCTTTCTTGAACACTGGGATAAGGAAGATTTTAAAACCAAGCATGGGCTTCATGGGGAAATGTGTGATGACTGATTAGCAATTTCTGCCATGGTTGAGGAATGAGGCAGTGGGAGTACAAGTGCTGACCTGGGTCAGTGCTACTCAAAGTGTGATTTGCAGATGGATGTAGGTCTAGAAATATTTGTTACCCGTGAAGAAATGAGTACAGAAACGGTAAGTAAGCATTTAAAAACTTTTATAGCAATTTGACATTGCAGCCTCATCCAAGTATATAATTCCCGTTATTTTATAAAGTATTGATCTGTGGCAGATTGAAAACAAAATTAAAACCTGGCCCTTTACCAGAGATAGTTTGAGAAGCAGTGACCTGATGGACTGTATTTGACCCCATTAGTTCCTATAAAAGACTTTGGACTTGAAAAGCTTATGAACGCAGCCGAGGTCCTATACATGTTGGCATTTACGTGGACTTGTTGACTGAGCATGGGTGTTTGCCAGTTTTCCTCCTCTTGCTTGGCAGAAGGATTAAGGTAATAACTACTCAGAGATTGCCAGAAATGCCTTCCTGGACTTCTCTACCCATTTCTACTTTCCATTTATTCCATAAAGCCTTCACTAACATTGGCTTCTTCCAGTGGAGAGTCAGTGAGGCCAGCAAAGAGATGATGTCATAGAAGGGCCTGGAGGGTGATCAAAGAGAGGTGTCCAACGTCAGCTGTTGAATTGGCCTGGGTGGCCGCTGGGATCATACATGAAATCACCCATTCATTTGCCCATTGATGCATTCTTACTCCTTCATTCTGTCATTCAGCAACTCTTTGTGGAATGCCAAGTATAAGCGTCAAAGTGCCAGGTCCTGGAGATATGATGGTAACCAAGGCAGACGCGTTCTCTGCTTTCACGAAACTGACAGTTTAGGAGGGGGACAAGTCTTAAAGCAATAATGCGTATGAGTGGTGATATAAATCCTGGTGGGTAGTCTGATGGAGAAGCATTGGTTTCTCTGAGAATATTTAGCAGGGGCCCTAACCTAGCTAGGGCATCTTGGAAGGCCTCTGAGGAAGTGACACGTCTGCCGGAGTGGCTGGACCATGATGAATGACTGGAGAGCAAAGGAAGTGACTAAGATGATCCTGGGGAGGTGGGCGAGGGACAGAAGGTGCAAGGCCTTGCAGGCTGCAGAAGGAGTTTGCACTTGATCCCAAGAACAGTAGGGAGCCTAATGGAATTACAAATATGGTTACGCCATGGTCTCTGCTCTCAAGAGACCATCAGCACAGTGGGGGAGAAAGATACCTAAACAACTACCTATAATATAATGTGATCTGGGTTGTACAGAGGTGTACACACAAATGGGAAATAATGGGGTGAGGGGACCGAGATGCTTTAACAGGTGAAATTTGACCCTGTCATTCTCCTGCTTTAAACACTTCGGTGGTTGCCTGTTGTGCTTAGAATATAGATGAGATCTTTCTGTATCGCCCCACATGGTCTGGTTGCTCCCTCAATCCCCAGACCCTTCTGGGGGCACTGTCTTGCTTCCTCCACTTCTGACCGGCATCCTGACTGATCATTCTTTAAGTCCCCAGAAACCACACACTTTCTTCCTATAGAGTGGCTTTTATTTATTTATTTAATTAATTTTTTGGCTGTGTTGGGTCTTTGTTGCTGTGCGCGGGCTTTCTCTAGGTGCAGCAAGCGGGGGCTACTCTTTGTTGCGGTGCGCGGGCTTCTCATCGCACTGGCTTCTCTTGTTGCGGAGCACGGGCTCTAGGCACGCGGGCTTCAGTAGTTGTGGCACGCAGGCTCAGTAGTTATGGCTCGTGGGCTGTAGAGCGCAGGCTCAGTAGTTGTGGTGCATGGGCTTAGTTGCTCCACAGCATGTAGGATCTTCCTGGGCCAGTGCTCGAACCCGTGTCCCCTGCATTGGCAGGCGGATTCTTAACCTCTGAGCCACCAGGGAAGCCCTAGAGTGGCCTTTTGTTTGGAATGCAATCTCCCTAGGCCCCCACTGCACCCCTGTCTGCTTCACTCATTCTCTAATTTTTCAGATCTCAACTTAAATATCCCTAGTTCCCCAGAGGACCTTGTACTTCTCCCTGCAAGTGCTTAGGACAAGTAGAATTCTTTGTTTGTATGATTTGTTGTTTAATGTCTGTCTCCCCTGATGCAGTAGGCATCCGATACATATTGAATGAATGAATGAATGAATGCATAAGAAGACAGCTGGCCTGGCCTGGGAAGATAGAAGTGCTGGCATGAGAGAGTGGACATGGGGCATGGAGTTTGGGTCGAGGGTGGGGGAGTGGGCATGACTGGTCCCAGAGCACAGCTGTTCCTTCTCTGTTGGCTTTTCCTCTCTCCCAAGCATGTGTGAAATGAGCCACAACATGATGGGACTCTCTGAAAGGCCACTTTTGAGGGATTATGAGTGCCAATCCTTAGCTCTTCAGGGAAAGCAAGTATCCCAGGAGATAAACCGTGCCTAGTCCTATCTCTGTGAATTACAAGAAAACCCTTCAACCTTAAAGTTGCTCAGGACTACAGAGCTTCTGTTGGGGTGTGTCATTTAGCAGGTGATGAGCATGTTGGAAGGCTGGGGGCTGGGGCTGTGGTCAGCCACAGCTGAGCCCTCCCTCGTCATTCCCCTCTGCCCTGTGTGAGTCAGTCCCTGCTGGCCTTAAGGTTTTGGTTCAAGAACTAAGAGGCCCATGTCTGTAAAATTTTCTCTGTGAGTCATCTATTGCCGTGTAACAGCTTATCTCCAAATGTCGTGGCTTAAAATAATGCATATCATTGACTATGTCTCATGGTTTCTGTCGGTCAGGAATTCAGAATACAGGGGGCATGCCCTGTGTCTGATGCTCCAGGTCTGGGGCCTCAGGTGTGGGAGCAGGAGGGTTGAAGGCTGGGTGCTGGAATCATCTAAAGTCTCCTTCAGTTATGAATCTGGTGGGTGATGGTGTTGCTGGCCTGGGGACCTCACTGGGTCTGTGGGCCGAGACACCCACGTGTGGCTTCTTCATGTGCTTGGGCTTCCTCACAACATGGTGGCTGGATTCCAAGGGCAAGCATCTCAAGGGAGAGCCAGGTGGAAGCTGAATCCGTTTTAGAGCCTAATTCTCAAGTCACACAGCGTTCTTCTGCTACATTTTATTCGTTAAAAGAGAATCACTAAATCCTCCTCATGTTCAAGGGGAAGGAAATTAGACTCCACTTTTTATGGGCATATTTGAAAACTACCACATTCCCTTCAACAAAAGTCCAGAGAGTACCCTGGAATAGCGGTATATGTTCCAGTGTAAAATAATGACGTCCGGGAATTTGCTGGTGGTCCAGTGGTTAAGACTCCACGCTCTCACTGCTGAGGGCTCTGGTTTGATCCCTGGTCCCGCAGCCACGCGGCCGAAAGAAAAAAAGAATGACATCATAGCAAACATTTCATTTCTGAGATTCTCTAGGACCCTACCCTGGGCAATGTTTTGACAGCTCCCCACATCCCCCATCTCCCTTTAGGAAGAGGCACTAATTTCTGAGAAGCTTCTCTACCCCTGGTTAAATAAACATAGGACAGTCTGATTGTACTGTGTGTGTGTGTGTGTGTGTGTGTGTGTGTGTGTGTATGGTGGGGACCATCCACAGTTCACCTGAAACTCTGCAGACAGGCTACTCACTATCCTGGAACATTGGGAAGCTTCTCAAGGTTCAGTACACATTTCTGATATTTCAGAGCTGCCCAAAGACATAATAAAGAAAGAAATAAGCCACACTAATAGTGAAGAGTTACATTTAAGGGAAGGTTCTTCGACTGAGCTAGTTTAAATGTTAATTTTGTTACTCAGGAGGACGCTTTGGAACTCCCTGCCATTATCAAACAATTAAACTGTAGTTCCTTATTAATTTTTACTGCCTTCCTAGGGTAATTAGTGGCACGTAATGTGAATTGCATCCCATTAATGAATAGATTTTTGAATGTGAGTGGGCAGAACCTTTTATTTGGCTATCCAACTAGACAAGGCTCACAAAAGGAAGAAAGGTGGACCCTTGCCAGAATAGAGGGCCTCTGCATGTCTCCCTGAGTCCAGGGTGAAGCCCGGCAGTGCCCTTTATAAAATATGTAGTCATCAAGCTTCAGGAAGTATGATGGTCCTGGCGCCTTCCTTGAACTCAAAGTTGGCAGTCAGAAAAAGGATAGTTCTATTGGAACAAAGATTTGGAAACCAAAACCACGATATGGAGATTCCTGAAGTCTTAAAGGAAGACTCTCACTTGCGGATTCATCTTTTTGGTTTTGTTGAAAGTGCAGTTTATAAAGCACCTACTATAGGCCTGGTACTTTACCAGGCAACATGAGTATATTATTTAATTCTCCACACTCCTTCATGAGATCGCTATTATTATCTCAATTTCATAGACAAGGAAAACTCATCTTGGGCTTAAAAACATGAGATCATATATTAAGTGACAGATCTTGGCCCTGAGGCCAAGTCCAGCTGAGTCTCAAGCCCCAATCCTCAACCACTGCATCACTGCCTGATGGTCGGGCCATATCTTTATTCATATCCTCTGTTGCATCACTCTGATTTATTTTAACATTTTTCTTGTTTGCAGATTCTATAACTAACAAAATTGAACACAAGTGTTAAAGGACCTTAGAGATGTAATGTGATCCCTTCATCGTTTTTTTTTTTTTCCCACTTCATCTTAGAAATGAGAAAATTGAGGCCCCGGGAGGAGAAGGGACTGTCGACTGAAAACAGATGCACAACCTAAAAGTTGAGAATTATGTTTTATTTAGTGGACTTTCTGAGGACCTCAAGCCCAGGACACAGCCTCTCAGATAGCTCTGAGGGACTGCTCCCAAGAGGTAAGGAAGGAGGTAGGATATATAAGGGTTTTTGCAACAAAGACCAGGTTGTTGGAACATTAAAAGATTACCGTTAATTAAAGAAAACCAGAGAGCTCAAGTTAATGAATTTAGCACTTTTCTACGTATGGGAAGATGCAAGAGTCTGGGCTCACTGAACTCATTCCTTTGCTATGCACCTCAGCTCTCTGGGGCCAGTGTCCTGTTCTTGCACATCCTGAGTCCCCTCAGGGTGCACAGTTGGGGATGGCGGCCATGGCTGAGGGCTTGGCAGTGGGCAACCTGGCAGCCCGGAAGCCATTTGTCACCATGCTGAGTTCCTGCAGGGCTCACCACGGGGGCGGCTGTGGTGGATTGATGGCTGAAACACCCTTTGTTTACTGACATGGCAGGACACTTTTTTCATCCACAGGACCACCTGACCCAGTGAGAGAGTAGTGAATCTGGTTCCATGTACATCCTAGAGGTGGTCCTGGCTGCCAGCGGTTCCCCTGATTCCTACTCTGTTTGCAGAATCCTCAGATCCTAACAGAGAGGCTGACCTCTGGCTTCCTGGGTGGGCTTCTCACCAGCAGTGTCACCTGCTCTGAGACTCTAGGTAAGTCACATTCCCTGTATGGGAAAACCATAGCCAGCTCTGTCTTGTCCCCTGGCAACCCAAATGTCACCAGCCTGAAAATACAAATTGTGTTGGCACAAGTCCCCACCTGCCTGGATGATAGCATTCACCCTCTCCTCGGTTGACCTGGGGGTAGGTGGGGGAAAACTGCTGAGACCACAGGAAGCAAAACTGCAGATAAGGGGGGACTACTGTATAGGAGAGCCTGGATCCTGATGGCTTGGTTGAGTTGCCCAACCAAGCCTAAGGGCGCCTTCCTCTGGGCTTCTCACTTAAAAACAATCAATGCAGAATGGTTTAAGACATTCTTAACCTCTTTATCAGTTATTTCCGACTGAAAGCTAGCCTAATAGATAGTAGCATGTTGAGTGACGGGACACAGTCCCTGCCCCGACGGAGCGATGGAGCTTACACGCAATCGCTAGATGACAGAGATGCCGGGCAGGGAAGAGAGCGGAGTTGTCAGCTGGGGCAATGCCTGGGTACCAGCTCAGCCGTTCTCTTCTGCTTATCAAAGGAGAAGAACAGCATTCCTTGCTCACTGTGTCTCTGTTCAGTATAATTAAATTCCATCTCTATTTGCTTTTACTTTTAACTTCTAATTTCTCAGAGTAAATCTGAGCCAGGAAGAGCTGACCGAGGAAGCAGCTGCTCCTAGGAGCCTGGCCGGTCTGCAGGCGGCTGTGGTAGACTGCGAGCTCATTTAGAGAACACTTTTGGATCGATAATGATTTCAGTTCCACCAGAGGCAAGTGTTTGGAGCCAGTGACTCTGGAGGAGGAGTGATGCTTACATTCGGAGCGCCGGTGTCACGGGTAGAGGCTTTTTCCTTCTTGCCTACTCTGCGTGGGAGAAGTCATCTCTTTTTTGGCTGGAGGGTTGCTAGGTCAGTCAGTCCTGGCAATGGTTGATTCACAGTTCAGATTTTCTCTCGCAGGTGACAAGTTTTGCCAAGAGAGAGGCAGTGGAGGGTGGTGGTTAAGAGCTCCAGCTCTAAGAATCCAGACTCTACCTCTTTACAGGCCGTGTGACCTTGGGCAAGTTACTCAGCCTGGCTGAGCCTGGATTTCTTTATCAGTGCTCTGTGGATAATCACAGGAGACAAGGCTTCTGCTGGCCCTCAGCAGGCCTTGCATAGATCTTTCGAGGAGCATGGTCGCCAAAGGCTGGAATGGGGAGGGAGTGAATTTGTGGAATGCACAGAAATGAAAACATCCCCAGCAGCTGGGGGCGTAACATCAGTAAAGGCACAGAGGTCAAACAAAACAAAATAAAAACACAAAACAAAACCCAAAACACGTTGAGGGAGGGGTACCCAGGGCGTTACCAGGAGGTGTTGAGATGAACTCTGTCTCCCTGCCTAGATCTGGTACTGCCAAGGTCCTGCCCTGTGAGAAGCGCCTCCTGTTAAAAAAGGACTAAAACACTCCCCCAAACGTGACGTCCATAAACAAATACTTTTAATGATATTCAAAGTTTCTGTGTTTTTAATGGAAGAAATAGGCACCTTTATGCTGTAGGTAGACAAGTATTCTATTAAAATATTTTAGTAGGACAATTGTCAGTATGAATCAAGAGCCCTAAAAGTGATCACATCCTTTGACTTGGCAGTTCCACTTTCAGGAAATGATTAAAGGAACTAAGATTATGGTTGTGAGAAATTTAGTTCACATGCTTTTGGCACAGTGTTGTAAAAATAGAGAGGAACTGTCCAATAATTTCTTAAATTCTGGTGAATCTGTAAGTGGAATACCATGTTACCATTAAAAAATGTAGAACATTGCTTTTTAAAAAAATGTTATTGAAGTATAGTTGATTTAAAATGTTGTGTTAATTTCTGCTCTACAGCCGGGTGATTCAGTTATATATATATATATATATACATTCTTTTTCATGTTCTTTTCCATCATGGTTTATCACAGCATATTGAATATAGTTCCTTGTGCTATACAGTAGGACCTTGTTGTTTATCCATCCTATATATAATAGTTTGCATCTGCTAATTCCAAACTCTCAATCCTTCCCTCCCCCAGCCCCCTCCCCCTTGGCAACAAGAAGTCTGTTTTCTATGTCTGAGTCTTTTTTTGTTTCGTAGATATGTTCATTTCTGTTGTATTTTAATTCCATCTGTAAGTGATATCATATGGTATTTGTCTTTCTCTTTCTGACTTACTTTGCTTAGTATGATAATCTCTAGTTGCATCCATGTCACTGCAAACGGCATTATTTCATTCTTTTTAATGGCTGAGTAATATTCCATTCTGTATATTTTTCACATCTTCTTTATCCATTCATCTATCGATGGACATTTAGGTTGTTTGCATGTCTTGGCTACTGTAAATAGTGCTGCTATGAACATAGGGGTACATGTATCTTTTCGAATTATAGTTTCTTCTGGGTATATGCCTAGGAGTGGGATTGCTGGATCATATGACATCTCTAATTTTGGTTTTTTGAGGAACCTCCATACTGTTTTCCATAGCAGCTGAACCAATTTACATTCCCACCTACAGTATAAGAGGGTTCACTTTTCTCCACACCATCTCCAGCATTTATTATTTGTAGATTTTCTGATGATGTTCATTCTGACTGGTGTGAGGTGATACCTCATTGTAATTTGGATTTGCATTTCTCTAATAATTAGTGATGATGAGCATCTTTTCATGTGCCTCTTGGCCATCTGTATGTCTTGTTTGGAGAAATGTCTATTTAGGTCTTCTGCCCACTTTTTGGTTGGGTTGTTTGCTTTTTTGTTACTGAATTGTGGGAGCTTTTTTTTTTGCGGTACGCGGGCCTCTCACTGTTGTGGCCTCTCCCGTTGCGGAGCACAGGCTCCAGACGCGCAGGCTCAGCGGCCATGGCTCACGGGCCCAGCCGCTCCGCGGCATGTGGGATCTTCCCGGACCGGGGCACGAACCCGTGTCCTCTGCATCGGCAGGCGGACTCTCAACCACTGCGCCACCAGGGAAGCCCCTGTGGGAGCATTTTGTATATTTTGGAAATTAAGCCCTTGTCAGTTTCATAAAAAGTGTAGAACATTGTTGAAAGCCTGAGAAAAGGCTCAAGATGGATGCAGATGTGAAACATGAAGACTGGATTATACTTCTGAGGTTTAAACCTGCTTCTACCACTTCCTAGCTGTGTGGCATGGGACAAATTACACAACTTCTCTGTGTCTAGGATTTTTCATCTGAAATAGGGGTCAGAAATCATAGTTGCTTTATGGGTTTATTATAAGTGAGATAATGCTTGTAAAACTTAGGGCAGTGACAAGTACATGGTAAGTGCCTCATCTATTGTTAAGTGAAACTATGAGGACATATTTCAAAAAAAAAAAAGGAAGGGAAGCATATGTGCAAAAAAGAAAAAGAATTTACTTATCTATTCAATACATATTTATTGAGTACCTCCCATATGTCAGGCTCTGGAATACAGTGGTGAACAGAAGAAGCCCAAATATCTGCATTAGCAGGGTTTACCGATCCGAAAGGAAGTCATCCTAAGGATCGCTGGCGGTGCCTTTGCAAAATGCAGGTGCTGGGAACCCATCCATACCCAGAAATCTGGATTCTGCAGACGTGTGGACATGCCCAGGAGTCTGATTTTGTGTATGCATGGGGAGATTCTGCTGCAGGCTTTGGGAGACTGTGCTGGTGGAGGTACCACCGAGCGATGGTTGGAGAGGGATGAGGAGGACTGGTTTTTTTCCTTGTATTTTGTAAAGTTTTAACAGTAAGTAAGAATATTTTTTTAAAAATTTTATACCTTTGTAAACGTTTTTTATATATAAATATTCGGCAGCTCTGCCCCTCCAGTCTGCCTTCCCCCACATCCGGCACAACCCTTATTTCTTCCCCAATAGCAGAAGCACATTGCATAGATTCCAGATTAGGAAAGCGCTCTGGGAGTGGATAGTGGGGCTGTGATTCTCAGATACCTGCAATATCACAAAGGGAAGGTGGAAAATTTCTTGCCCAAATCATCTACTTTTACTTGAATCTGCTTCGGAGCAGGCTCTCTTATGCAAAAGCCCTCTTTAAAGATGCATTTCATTTGCTTTCTTTTTCCTGCAAATTCTCCTGACCTTGAGATTTCTCTGGTGGCTCTAGTAATTGGTGCTGTTTCCAGAGTCATTTGTATGGACACTGTAATGCGGAGGTAGGGGGAGAAATCTCCGCAGTCATCCTGTGCTTGTATCAGGTGAATTTATATTTTATGGGTTTTGGTCAGATTGATTTGTGTGAAACACCCTGGGGTGTTTGCAAATATGAAAGTTCTTGTAGTGCTGGTCGCTTGTTTGCATTTACAGGAAGAATATAAAGAAGAAAAAAAATTTGCTCTCTCTGTCGACAAACCCCATTGTCCCAGGAGCGTGGTAGAGAAGCAGATGAAGGGGTTCCAACAGGAGAGAAAATTAGAGGCAGGGAGATCAGAGATCAGGGTGAGAAGCTGCCAGTGAAGGCTCATCTGCCCCGGGAATTATTGACAGGTGTGGGCTGCATGTTTTTAAGTACTGGGTAGGTCTCACTAAAGAAACAGGTTAAGATAAACACAACTGCTATGATTAAAGGCTTTAAATCTCTGAATTCTTTTATAAGTGGGCTCCGTGGTCCTACCTTGAGTTCATTCAGCGAAACAATGTCCATTTGGGGCTGATCTTAGTAGTTACAGACACATAGAAGGAATACCTGTCAGCTTGGTTATATAAATTGAAAAACATATCTTCCCCAACCCCAAACCAAACCAAACCAAACCAGAATAGCTAACTTCTTGTATCAGTTGGTTCTGATGCCTGAAATACTTTTAGTGTGGTTTCTTTTGGTAAAGGTAGGCACAGTAAGTATGTAGCATGCATACGGCTACTTCTTACTTCTGAGCTCATGACAGCCATCACTAATCAATTATAGTATTCTCTGCTGCTGAGGCCAGATGTCAGCACTAGTGCCTAATAATCTTACTTATAGTCTGGGCAGAACATTCTTTTGGGGTTGGTCTCAAGCATAGATAGGGTTGGTGTTTGACCTAACTAGTAGAAATTATAAGGCCTTCCCTACACCACCAACCTTACCCCATTTAGCAACTCCATTCCTAAATTTCTCATCGTGATAGCCATCCCCCCTTTTTAATTGAAGTATAGTTCATTTACAATGCTATGTTAGTTTCAGGTGTACAGCCAAGTGGTTCAGTTACATATATATATATATTCTTTTTCCTTATAGGTTATTACAAAATACTGAGTATATTTCCCTGTGCTATACAGTAGGTCCTTGTTGGTTATCTATTATATAGTAGTGTGTGTATGTTAATCCCAAATTCCTAATTTACCTCTCCTCTCTCTTTCCCCTTTGGTAACCGTAAGTTTGTTTTCCATGTCTGTGGGTCTGCTTCTGTTTTGTATATAAGTTTGTTTGTATCATTTTATTTTTTAGATTCCACAAATAAGCAATATTGTGTAATATTTGTCTTTGTCTGGCTTATTTCACTTAGTATGATAATCTCTAGGGCCATCTATGTTGCTGCAAATGGCATTATTTCATTCTTTTTTATGGCTGAGTAATATTCATTTTATATATATATATACCACTTCTTCTTTATCCATCATTTGTCGCTGAACATTTAGGTTGCTTCCAGGTTTGGGATAGCCATCCCTTTTGGATAAAGCACAATTGGCAAAGGCAAAGCATCTGCATTGCTTTTCTTACTGCAATGCCTCCGTGTTTTATCCTTGACAGGCACCAGTTATAAATCACAGCGCTCACAATGAGTTCAGGAGTCATCTTAGAATCTTTCTCAACACAGCTTCCCTTGCAGCTTCTACCAATAGATGAGATTTTGTATAAAGCAGGAAAGGTATTTGCCATCCATGGGTTTCTGGTAGTGAGGCGGCCAGGCGTCTGCTTGTGAATTTTCCCATCTGATTAGTGTCATGGGGGAATGGGGGGAAGGGAGGGAATAAGGGTAGGTGTAAACTCTTCAGTCTGGTGTTTAAGACCCTTTGTGGTTTGGCCTCACTTTCTATCTCTAATCAAAGAGCCTAGGTTTGCTCAGACAAGCATTCCCACTTGCTTCCATACTTCATGTTTTTTTCCTTTTTTGGGTCCTCTGTTCACTGTTTCCCCCATTTGGAACACCCTCCCTCCTGTCCATCCAATTCTTGCTGTTATTTAAGGCTTAGCTCATGGTCCATCTCTTTTTGCTAAGTTTTTTCTAAATACTAGCAATGCTTTCTTTGTGGTTTAAAGTCCCAGGACATTTGCAATTCATTCTACTCACCTGGTATCAAACATCTTCCCCTGAAACATTTGTTTCCTTTTAATATCTATGTGTTTGAATTTTTTAGCCACTAGATAATAGACCTTGACAGCAGGGTCTGAGCCCTCATCTTCCATTGTGCTGAGTGTATATGTTGGGTAAGAACGATTTGTCTGTCCAGGGCTGGTGGAAAGAGGGGATGCTGGTGGAGGGTAAATGAGCCACACTTCATCTGCTCTGCATTCTGGTTTAAGTCCCTCTCTGTTTCCATTTGAGGCCTTTGAAATAGGATTCAAAACATAGACTAGGATGTCGGTGGGTTTTCCCACAGAAAGCTAATGCAGTATTGAGAGATGATAAAAGGGAGGATCTGGAGGGTGCAGAGCAGCGAACCGCCAACTCCAGGTAGTGGGGCGGAGCACTGAGGGAAGTTTCACTTCCCTTTGGTTCTTCCCGCCTTAGTAGGAAGTGATGACAATATCTAACATTCAAAATCATTTAATCTTCAGTCTTACCATTAGGGAGGAGTTGCATTTTATTAAAGCAACTATCTTCATTGTCATTCTGCCCCGCTCAGAATCCGGTGTCAGAGAAGTAGAGCTCATTTTGTATGTCTGAAATATTTCTTAGTAAGTTTTTAAAATAAATATTCAGTGCTACATAAAAGTGATATAAAGTTCATCACATATAAATGCTTGCTTTCTGAGTGTTTTCTATATATTTCCAGATTATATGAGGATGTTTTATTCAAAATGATTCAAAATGATTTTCCTTCATTACAATATCAACATATTTGTATTTTTATTTTACTTAGATAACAGATACACAAGTTCATAAAAGTATTCAATGAAAAATTTGTACCAGTCACTGAGCATATAAATGATCATTCTTTTTAGGGTAGTAGATACTAAGGCAGAAGTTATTGAGAACCAAAAGTTCAGTGGAGAAGCTGAAACCCAAAGGGCATGGGACTTGGCTAATGCCCTGGCTTTGTTAATTCAACTTGAAAAAATTAGCCCCAATTTTCTTCCACATCCAGTTTCCATAGCTAGTTGGTAGCTTCCTTGATATCAGAGATCCAGCTTCTGTGATCTTTGACAAGCAATTAGACCAGTAAACCCCCCCGTCCTCATCCGTAACATGAAGAAGTTGGATGAGCTGTGGTTTACAAACTGTGCTCTGCGGGATCCTAGGGTTCCCTGGGGAGGGCAACAGGACAGCTCTCTACCAATCTCTCCCATTACAGCAGCTCTTTTTAATTACTGTTTTTCAGTGTTACAGTTAAGATTTGATTTGGAAAAAATGGACTGGATGATATCCAAGTTATTGTTCAGCTTTCAAAAATTCTATGTCCAGTCTTTACTCCTAAGGTCTAATTCAGTGAACAAAAAAGGGCTTAATTGGGGCTTCCCTGGTGGACCAGTGGTTGAGAATCTGCCTGCCAATGCAGGGGACACGGGTTCGAGCCCTGTTCTGGGAAGATCCCACATGCCACGGAGCAACTAGGCCCGTGAGCCACAACTACTGAGCCTGCGCGTCTGGAGCCTGTGCTCTGCAACAAGAGAGGCCGTGCACCGGCCCGCGCACCGCGATGAAGAGTGGCCCCTGCTCGCCGCAACTAGAGAAAGCCCTCGCACAGAAATGAAGACCCAACACAGCCACAAATAAATAAATTTTTTTTTTTTTTTTTTAAAAAGGGCTTAATAGGGCTTCCCTGGTGGCGCAGTGGTTGGGAGTCCGCCTGCCAATGCAGGGGACGCGGGTTCGTGCCCCGGTCCGGGAGGATCCCACATGCTACGGAGCGGCTGGGCCTGTGAGCCATGGCCTCTGGGCCTGCGCGTCCGGAGCCTGTGCTCCGCCGCGGGAGAGGCCGCAACAGCGAGAGGCCCGCGTACCGCAAAAAAAAAAAAAAAAAAAGGGCTTAATACATTTTATTGGCTAAGAAAATAAAAGGAAACATTTTGTGAATAATGGCTGACATTGATGGGCTATCTATAATGTGCTAAATGCTTCATAATTATTATTTCATTTATCCCTCACCACAGCCCTGTGAGGCTTAATCCTTTTAGAGAAACATATTTTTAAGCAACTTGGATAGAGCATATTACTGGTAAGTGGAACTACACTGATATTTTAAAAGTATAAAGTAGTTATATTTGGGGTCCATGCTCAAAACCTTTGTGTACCATCGTAGTTTTCCCTTGAGTTCTCTCGTCCCCTTTATTCAAGAGTTCATAGCCCTCCTGAATCAAAGTTTTAAAGAATCTCAGGAAAAAAATGGAAAATCATTTCCCTAGATCTGGGCTCCTGAGGATGCTTTAATCATGCGACCCACGGGAGGCAGAGGACTAGATGAAATGACCCAGAGAGGTTAATTTCCAAGTTCCTCATTCTATGTTCTCATTCAGTGATGGCCAAGACGGCTGTTGCACGGAAGGCCATGTTTCTGAATTGACTTCTGTCTTCAGCATCCAGGGAACATGTGCCCTCTAATCACCTCCCCCCACCCTACCAACCCCCAAATGGGAATTATACACCCTCAGTGGTTCAAGATGTCCATTTTGGAGCTAGGTGGTGAGGCTAGGTTTAGGGCATTACATTTGAGTTCTTCCCCCTGTGGCACAGCTTTGACTAATGTTTCCAACATGTTCTCTGTAAGTAGCAGGAGACAATAAGGGAGCATCTGGGGTTTCCAGGAGCCTTGGAAAACAACTTTGCATAAGTCCTCTTAGGAATCAGTGTGATAATTTCTCGGGGGTTTATACCAGGAGTAAGATCCGTGAGTGGTAGGTAAGCTACACTGACCCTGGGGTAAGGTCGGGTGGGGTACACCGTGAGCACTCGTACAGTGCCCTCCAGAACGACCTTAGCTTTTCACTCCCGTGAAGATCCCATTCTCCCTTATCCTCACCGAAAGTCTGATATGTCTACAGAGGTTTCTCACTGTCATTTTAATTTGCATTTGTCTGATTGCTAGGGGAGTTGAGCAGAGGATTATCTTTCTCTTCCATGAAACTGTGAGTTCCTCTAAGGCCATGCGATAATCGTGTGTATCCTTGGCCTCTGCTACCCAGTAGGACCTCCTTACTTACATGAGTGCCCGGCTCGTCCCTCAGCAGAGGCTTCAGGTGTTCCAAATACAAGCTTTTTCTTGAAATTTCTTTAAGTTGGAAGCATCTGTGTCTAGCTAGTGTCTGCCAGAACTGCAATCAGGATAATGACCAGAGTATTCATTTGTTTCTGTAAAATCAGAGAGCTAGTGAACTTCAAGGACACGAAGAGGAATGGTCGGCTAATGACAGGTTTCACTCAGTAAACTCTGATTTCCTCTCTTGTTTTTCCTCAGTGTGATACGTCATCTTGTCAGCTTGCGTGCCGCTCACTTTTGATCTGTTTGAAATGCTTGCCTGGGGCCATCCGTGGGAAATCGTCTAGTCTGACCCATCCTGTCCCCATCTCTACACCAGTGGTTTTGAGCACTTTGGGGTCATGTGTCCCATTGATACTATGATAAAAGTTACGGACCCATTCTCTGGAAAATTCACGTGTGCACAAAATTTTGCATGTAATCTCAGTGGACGTGACACCTAAAGACTTATGTGGCAATTGTTTGTGCACTCATTTATTCATTTACTTGCTCATTCACTTATTCACGCGTTCATTCATTTATTGTTAGTTAATGCTGTGATTTAGGTGCTGTGTTAGATATTGGAGACCCATGAACAACAGTCCCTACCCTCAAGGAGTTTATAGTCCAAGCGTACAGGTGGTAAATAAACCACCTGTGATGGTAAATTTTGTGTGTCAATTTGATGGGGTTAAGGGATGCCCAGATAGCTGGTGAAACATTATTTCTTGGTGTCTGTGAGGGTTTTTCTGGAAGAGATTAGCATTTGACTTGGTAGACTGAATAAAAATGCCCTCCCCTGCACCCCCCACCCCAATGCTGGTGGGCGTCATCCAATCTGTTGAGGGCCTGATGAGTACAAACAGAGGATGGAAGGGCAAGTTTGTTCTTTTTGCTTGGCTGAGACATCCATCTTTTCCTGCCCTCAGAAATCAGCATTCCTGGTTCTCAGGCCTTCAGACTTGGACTGAGAATTAACCCCTGGCTCCCCTGGTCCTCAGGCCTTTGGACTCAGACTGAATGACTCCACTGGCTTTCCTGGTTCTCCAGCTTGCTTTTTTTATTGTGGTAAAATATATACAACATAAAAGTCACCATTTTAACCATTTTTAAGCGTACAACTCAAGGACATTAAGTACATTTACAATGTTGTGCAACCATGCCACTATCTATTTCCAGAGCTTTTTCATCACCCCAAACAGAAAGTCCCTATTCCTCCCTCCCTTCTCCCCACCTCCTGGTAACCTTTGTTCTACTTTCTGCCTTTATGAATTTGCCTATTCTAGATACCTCATATAAGTAGAAGCCTACAATATTTGTCCTTTTGTGTTTGGCTTACTTCAGTTAGTGTAATGTTTTTGAGGTTCATCCATGTTGTAGCATGAATTCAGAATTTCATTCCTTTTTAAGGCTGAATAATATTCCATTGTATATATAGACCACATTTTGTTTACCAGTTCATCTCTTGTGGACACTTGGGTATTTCCACCTTTTGGCTATTGTGAATAATGCTGCTATGAACATTGATATACAAATATCTGTTTCAGTCCCTGCTTTTTTTTTTTTGCGGTAAGCAGGCCTCTCACTGCTGTGGCCTCTCCGGACGCGGAGCACAGGCTCCGGACGCGCAGGCCCAGTGGCCATGGCTCACGGCCCAGCCGCTCCGCAGTATGTGGGATCCCCCTGGACCAGGGCACGAACCTGCGTCCCCTGCATCGGCAGGTGGACTCCCAACCACTGTGCCACCAGGGAAGCCCTGAGTCCCTGCTTTTGATTCTTTTGGGTATATATCTAGGAGTGGATTGCTGGATCATATGGTAATTTTATATTTGACTTTTTTAGGCTATATATAATTTTCTCAGAAATTTTTGAAAGGATTTTCAAATTGTGCTTTGTAAATTACTTGGCTACTTATTTAGTTTATGATTGGTTATTTTAATTTTTATTCTATAAGATTATTATCCTTTTATTTTGGTAATCGTCTAGCACAGTGGTCCTCATATTTAAGCTTGTATCAGAGTCGCTTGAAGGGCTTGTGCAAACAGAGCATTCACTGAACTCCATTCCCAGGGTTTCTGATTCAGTAGGTCTGGGGTGAGGCCTAGGAGTCTTCATTTCTAGCAAGTTTTCAGACAAGGCTGATTTTGCTGTTCTGGGGGCCACATTTTGAGAACCACTGACAATGCATACTCAGGAATTCTTGAGGTAAAAATAGAACTTACCAGCTGTTTTCAAATGTAATAATTTTATGAATACTAAACCTAACAATTGCTGAAGCTGGCATGATATATTTTATAGACAAACACATTCGTTGCAACTTTGCAGTTTTATTTTTGTATTTTGTAATCAACATTCTTTTTTCAGGTCTTTAACATTTTTATAGGCCTCTCCCAAACTTATAGGCCTTAATTGTACCCAAAGTATTGATGGAGAGAATGGTTTTTCCTAACGCTTATAGATTTGCCTTATTAAAAAAAAAAGAAGACTGGTAATTATCCCATTGTGTAGATGCATCATAATTTAATCACACCCAATCAATAAACTATAAGTTGTTTGCATTGTTTTCCTTCTAAACAAAGCTACAGTGAACACCTCTCTATCCCAGGGGTTCACATTTCTGACTGCCTGTTAAAATCACCTTTTCTAATCAGTTTTCTATTCCTATCCTTGGGCCTCACTACCAGAGGTTCTGATTTTATTGGTCTGAGTTCATGCTGCCCAGGCATGAATAGTTTTTAAAAGGTCCTCAGGTGATTTTAATGTGTAGCCAGGGTCGAGGATCATTGTCCTACATGCAACTTTGACCACATGTGCTCTGTCTTGTCTGGGCCAGGACATTCCCTTGAGATCTGATGCTAACCCGGAAGAAGATTCATTGTTATTTTTGTAAGAAAGATGTTCAAATGATTGTCCCACAAGTGAAGGCATGCTATGTTATTGCTGCATTGGCAGTGGGAACAACTGTCCTGCTGGTTCTCCTCTGCTCTAAAAACATGCACACTCCCAGCCTTTTCTGTCACGGATGCTTGTCTTGTAATTGCCAGGGAGGAGGGAAAAAGAGTGTTAAAAAGACAAGCTTCATTGCAGGAATCAGGATGGGAGTTCATTCCTTATCCTTAAGAGTCTCTGAATTTAGTTGTTTTCATTATTTAAATTCTAGCATTGAAGAAATCTTCAAGTGTAGAAACATTAGGACAGATTAATAAGTGAAAGGAAAACTACCTAAGTGTCTATTTTCTATTTAATGAAGAATAATGAGAATCAAGTCTAATCATCTTAATCAACAGCAGTGTTCAAGCGCAAATGTTACATTTTGGGTTGAAGATGAATGACTAGCAACAGATGCAGAGATTTTTGTCACTATTGTACGTACTTGGAGACAGACGTGACTCTGTAAACCAAGCCGAAAAAACAAAGGTGATGTTCAAAATATATAACAGCTGGTATGGCATGGGGCCTGGTGCTGCTTGGGACACAGTTCTGGTCTGTTTTGACCAAAACCAGCCCTCCAAAAGCATTTGATGTGGGGGTATTAAGAGTCCCCTGCTTTCACAAGCCTACCCCACTTGCCTGTCACATTGCCTGAGATTCCACCCCTCACCTGAGTAAAAATTTTATCTTTCTTGTAAGATCAATACAGATATCTTTTGGAGGAGAGTATGTGTATATATGTGAGAACTTCATTTCCTAATAGCTTTTTACCCTTGCTATTGATTATTTTATAACCTGAGCAGGTTCCCTGTTGGAAATGTTCCCTGGTGGACTGGACATAGGATATAGATCAGTGTTGGTGGGGAGAGAGAAAATTCAGGACTCTGGGCTTCTGCCTGGGAGGAAAGGCCTCCCTCGTGTAGTGACATCATTAAGGATGAGGTGGAATGGGAATGGGAAGAGGACTTGAAGATCAACGTGGCCTGTTTTTATCATTTTGCCAAGCAATTAACTTTAGCAGAGATGCCTAGATCTGGAAGGAACTGTAGAGATCATCTCTTCCACATGCCCCAATTTATATCTCAGGAAGCTGAGCCCAGAGAGGGAACGTGACTTGTTCAAGGCCACACAGTTGTTTAGTTTGGCAACGTGGGAAGAATTTTAGTGTCAGAACTGGCTTTAAGGTGGGACTCTTCTGCTGTCCTGGGAAATGGGGCATACATTTCAAAAAAGTGAAAACATGTGAAGGGATGAAGAAGTCCAGAGTATGCCCTTGTTACATAAAAATTATTTTGAGCTGAAGGCATTTGAGATCCTGAAATCCCTTATCTGCCTAAAAGCAGAGCATCTCAAAAGAACTCAGTTGTCATAAATCCCCTCCCTGGGAGCAACTCTCTAGTCTTCTTGGAGATGTAAAGCTGGCACCACACCAAAACAGACATTATTACAAAACTATCATGTCCCCCATTTATTCTAAGTGCCCTTTCTTCCCTCTCTTTCTAAAAAGTCATTTGTTTCCCAGAAGTGCCCTTCTCCCCCTTCCTTTCCCCTATTAAGATGGTATATAAGCCCCTTTGGGTCACATCTTTTTTATGAACTCCCATGATTAAATCTGATTTTTCTCTTGCTACTCTGTCTGTCTGAGTTTAATTTGCAGGCACGCAAAACAAAATGTAAGAGGTTAGAGAAAAAGTTTTTCTCCATGACACATGACTCATACAAAAGACAGTAAACATGTAAAGATTTTATTCAAAGAACATAGAGCTGGTTCCAAAAAATTTAAGAAACACATTTATATAGTATGTTAGTCAAGGGAATGTGAAAATGAATTTGCTAAAAGATACAAAATTGGTTAATGTTCTACAGGGCAATGAAATTGTAACCTTTGGGACAGAAATCTACAAGTTAACATTATTTTCACAGTGTCTGTTCTCTAAACAAGTAGTGAATGGCAAAATCATACAAAGTCCTAATTAATAATCCTCGGATGAGTCTGTTAAACAATGATACTGAAAGGAGGTACGTTTACTATGGTAGTTTATTTCCAAGTTTTGGGTAAGTTTGGCTTAGTATGGGAATGTGATGAAAAAATGTCTGCAGTACTCCTCAGTTGTTACTGTTTAGCAGGAAAATGTGCTTTTGGAGTGTTCTGGGTCCTTGATTATGTGAGAGTCCATCCATCTATACATCTCCTATGCACATACTGCAAGAGGAGGTGATCCTAGGAAAGAGAAAGTCTCATTCCATCAATCCTCCCAGTATCAATCAGCCAAACTGCTGAGGGTTTGAAATCCCGGACCCAGGAGGGGCCTATTCTTTGCTAGAAGCCATAGTAAACAGATTTAGTTGTCAGTTTTGCCAAGAATGAATGGAAATAAGTGAAGATTTAAAGTTTTTGGAGCAGAAGGCCTGTTGAATTTGGGGGTAGGGGTTGGGCAATGACAGCTCTCCTCTGGTGTTTTGGGAGAGGAGAGCAGTGCCTGAAATTAATTTACTTCCTTTTCTCACCTCAGTGACAAAATATGTCCACACACCTTGGTGATTCTCCAAGTCCAGGACTTGGCCATGAGGTCTGGTCAGGGCTGAATCTGCCCCAGTCAAGGTTCTCTTGGGAGTGCCTATTTCTTTTTGTTGTTGTTGTTTTTTGTTTGTTTTTCTTTTTGCGGTACGCAGGCCTCTCACTGCTGTGGCCACTCCCGTTGTGGAGCACAGGCTTCGGACGCGCAGGTTCAGCGGCCATGGCTCACGGGCCCAGCCGCTCTGCGGCATGTGGGATCTTCCCAGACCGGGACACGAACCTGTGTCCCCTGCATCGGCAGGCGGACTCTCAACCACTGCGCCACCAGGGAAGCCTTCTTTCTTTTTTTTTTTTTTTTTAAATAAATTTATTTATTTATTGTTTTTGGCTGTGTTGGGTCTTCGTTGCTGCAGGCGGGCTTTCTCTAGTTGCGACAAGCAGGGGCTACTCTTCGTTGTGGTGCGCGGGCTTCTCATTGCGGTGGCTTCTCTTGTTGCAGAGCACGGGCTCCAGGCGTGCGGGCTTCAGTAGTTGTGACACGTGGGCTCAGTAGTTGTGGTTCATGGGATTAGTTGCTCCGCGGCATGTGGGATCTTCCCAGGCCAGGGCTCGAACCCATGTGCCCCTGCATTGGCAGGCGGATTCTTAACCACTGTGCCACCAGGGGAGCCTGGGAGTGCCTATTTCTGAATTTACCTCTGTTTGCATTTCAAACACCTCTGTTATTTAGTTAAAAACTAGGGTGTTCCTTCTTCTTAGGCTGTCAATGACCCCACTGAAACAGTGTTTGGAAATACCACATATATTTGTATTTCTCAGCTCCTGCCTCTGAGCTGACCTCTGTGTCTACTCTCTCTCACATACCTGCAGAGGCAGGGCTGTCTTTGGCCATGTTGTGAAATGTTTGGGGAACACATTCCTCCTTGTGCCTTTGACAGCTCCCACCTCAGTTCTCATATCCTCTACACACCCCAACAGAATGGGTGGTAAACACACTATTCATTCATACCAAGGCACAAATGACTGATAGCTTTTAATTTGTTAACTATCCCAGAGGTCTCATTTCTTAATATTGAAGTATAATTGGTTTACAGAGATCTCATTTTTAAGAACTTTATTATTGTTTTTTTTTAATAAGAAAAGGTCTTGTTCATTATGAAAGGCTTAGGAAATACAGAAATGTATTAAGAAGAAAATTTAAATCACCTAGAATACCAGTATCTGGAGATAACAAATGTGGCTAACATTTTGCTATACCTGCTTATGGATATACACATACTTCAAAACATTGAGATTATACTGTTTTATTAACTTTTGACTTGTGGTTGAAAGCAGTTCCAAGGGTGGAATTTCATGTATCAGTTAGCGGATTGCAACGATTTTTTTTTTTTTTGATCTGGGGAGGAAGTAAACGGGAGTGCAAGTGGGCAGTGGGAGCTGGTGGATACTCATGAACTAACACCCTAGAGGCACCTCTATCCAAGGAAACAATTTTCTGTCCACAGGTTGTGCTGGCAGAGGTGGTCTCTGAGACAGAGAAGATTTTTGGAGCTATTTACATTACTGTGTGTGCAGAGAGTAGGTGAACACTAGGCATTTTTTTCTCCTGTTTGCGAATGTATGTACTCTAGCCTTCCCTGACTTTCTACGTGGCACCATTGCCTACCTAGCTGTTCAAGCTAGGACTTGGTTCTCACTCCCCCTCCCTGCTTATATTTTGAAGGTTCTACACTTATTTCTTTATTTTTAATTTTTAAAGTTTACTTTTGGCTGCACTGGGTCTTTGTTGCTGTGCACGGGCTTTCTTTAGTTGTGGCGAGCGGGGGCTACTCTTCATTGCGGTGTGTGGGCTTCTCACTATGGTGAGTTCTCTTGTTGTGGAGCACGGGCTCTAGGCGTGCAGGCTTCAGTAGTTGTGGCACGTGGGCTCAGTAGTTGTGACACACGGGCTTAGTTGCTCCGCGGCATGTGGGATCTTCCCGGACCAGGGCTCGAACCCGTGTCCCCTGCATTGGCAGGCGGATTCTTAACCACTGCACCACCAGGGAAGTCCCTGAAGGTTCTCCCCTTAAAATATTTCCTGAATATAATCACTTTTTACTATCTTCACTGTTATCACCTTGATCTAAGTCTCCATCGTTTCTAACCTGAATGAGTCCAGTTAACGCTTGTGGAAATAAAGACCAACCCAGTGAGAACAGGCAAAGGCTATTTGTACAGAGCTTGCTGTAACAAAGGAGCCAGCCACCATCACTTGTGTTTTGGCCGAGACTCAAAAGCAGGCAGAGGAATTGGAAAACTTCATAGTGGAGAAAAAGGAAGATTTCAGGTATGTCCCTATTGAAGGCTGTTATTGTGGGGAAGTTGTAGGTGGGCCAATAAGAGGTAGGACATCTTATGTGACTGGTGAAGGCTGCATATTTGGCTTTCTCTGGTTGGTCCTAAGTTGGAAGCTGCCAGTTATTAATCAAGTCCTGCCTGTTTTGGGCTGGTAGTTATAGGAGTTTGGCTTTATGGAATTTTTTCTAGAGATGGTGGTCTGACTTTGTACAAGTCTGACTTATAAATAATAAGTAGGCTGGCTTCCTGAGCTCCCTAGATAATGGGTCGGTTTCTAGGGCTGGTTGCAGACAGTAGGTTAGAGATCTATTTTTACATATGGTTTGGCCATTGTATATTCAGTCTGTCATGCTGCATTCAAAATTTAATGGTGTTTCTTTGGTGAACACTTGGAACCAACTTGATTGGGAAGTAACTACTATTACTGTCATCTCCATTTACCTAGAAAGAACCTGAGGGTCAGAGAGGTTAATTAACTTGCCCAAGATCACAAGGTAAGAAGAGCCTGGCTTTAAACCTTGGCAGTTTTCATTCCAGAAGTCACCACCTTAGACTACCTCCCTCAGCCACTTAGAGACTGGGGTCACCCTGTCCTTGCCAGTGTGTTAGATAAGGATTTAAAATGCAGCCTCTCCACCAGCAGAATTTGCATTTTGCCTCTGCTAATTCTCTCCCTGAGGAAGTCAGTCCATTCTGTATGACCTAACTCATCTTATATCTTCTCAGTGAGACTTGACTCCATTCATCCTATTTTCCTTTTAAATAACCAATGGATTATAGCAGATAAAGGAGTGAAACTCTGAGAGGAAAATAGAAAGCCTTGGGACATCCCTGTATACACATTTAGGAGTCATACTGCCTAGGTTTGATTCTCAGCTCCCCCACTTAGTAGCTACAGACCTTGGGCTGATCTCTGAATTTATCTAAGCCTCAGTTTCCAAATCTGTAAATGGGGATGATGATAAAATACTACCTATCCTATGAAGCATAAAGATTTAAATAACAGACACAAAGCACTTGCATGATGCCAAGGCAGATGGTAAGTGCTCAATGTAAATTAAAACACAAATACCCTTAGAAGATTCTTTCCTATGGCCTTAACTAACGTAATATGGAAAGTGGGAATTTTAATTGTCAATAGTTTGGGCTGGAAAGGGAGGAGAGAAAAATCCTAGAGTACTCTTTTTCAAAAATTTTCGGGACTTCCCTGGAGGTCCAGTGGTTAAGAATCTGCCTTCGAATGCAAGGGACACAGGTTCAATCCCTGGTTGGGCAACTAAGATCCCACATGCTGTGGGGCAACTAAGCCCGCACGCAACAACTACTGAGTTCACACGCCTCAACTAGAGAGAAGCCTGTGCGCCGCAACGAAAGATCCCACGTGCCTCAATGAAGACCCCGTGTGCCACAACTAAGACCCGATGCAGCCAAAAAATAAAATAAAATAAATAAATATTAAAAAAAAATTGTCTGGGAAAAGTGAAGACTTTTCAAAAAAGTTGACCAAAAGTGGCATTCCCACCCATCCCCACGCACACACATGCTTCTCGCTCCCATACGCTATTCACTTTTGAGATCCTCCAATGATTACAGGGAAAAGACTGAATAAGATTTTATTTTTACTGATTGAATTGAATAATTGGTCTTTGTAAATCCAAGCAAATACACAGCACATTAAGAACTTCAAATCCTATTTTATTTGTCTTCTCTGGGTCACTGTACTTGAAATAAGTAGAAGCCAGATAAATAGGCATTCACTGGAGTAACAATTCAGAGACGCCTAGCCTTTTGTTTGTAGAAATAATCGCATATCAAGGGCCTTATCCTCTACTTGGGTACAAAGCACAAAAGAATAATGTAAATTTCCAGTTCAAAAGAGAAGCGATCCACACCCTCCAACCACAGTTTATTTTCTGTCTCGGTGGGATCTTCCCATCTAGCGGAGCTAGGGAATGTGGCACAAAGAGGGTAGAGAATTGGTTCAGTGGTGCTGCAGCGTCTGGAATCCCTGCATGGCCAGAGGGGAAGGTCTCTGGAGTCCTCCCCCGTAGCCATAGTGAGGCGGAGAGAACGTGGGTGCAGGTGCCGCAGAGTGAAGTGAGGTGGGAGCTGGTGGAAGTTCCTATCTGATTGCCTTTATTTTCAAATGATTTAGAGAAGCAAGGTCAAGTGCTGAAAATGGGGACGGGGACTCGAGGTTTGTAAAGAGAGGCAAAAGCAGGAATTGTCTAGGAGAGTGGAAGAGTGAATGGGCTAGCAACAGGACCCGCTTGAGGTTCAAGGTCATGACTTGACAGTGACCAGTCAGCCCCTTTCTCTAGCCGCTTTCAGCTCTCAGGGTACAGGGGCAGAGCAGGCAGAGACTTGGTTTTAACTGAGAAATATGTGGTTTAGCCAAGTGAGTCTGACAAAGTAAGAGGAGGCCAGGGGACTGGGCAAGAGGGAACAAGGATAACAGTGGGTTGGGGAATCTGAGCCTCTGTTCACTGTCCCTCCCCCTCCCCCATGCTGTGTCCTCACTTGGAGGGTGGGATACTTGAAAGTGAAATTTTGGAGGGGTTTTAGTGATTGGTAGTGACATGGTTTAGTATCTGGGGTGAGACCATGGGGGTGATGGGTGAAGTGGGATAGAGACCAAGCTCATCAGAGGTGAGAAAATCAAGAAATCGAGTGAACAGGGTATTGGAAGGGTCAACAATGTAGATATTGGAATCATCAGTAATTAAGACAGATTTGTATTGGAGAGAGGGACAGTGAGCCAGGAGCTAAATATTCAAGGAATAAAAGGGGTGATGCTGGGAGCAGGACGGTAACAAGGAGGGGTGGGTAGTGGTGTCATCTGATAACATGAGATTCAGAGCTGCAGGGATTTTACAGAGGAAGGAAGGACAATGGTCTGGAGGAGAGGACAAACGCTCCATCTCCAAGCCTCGTGGGTGGGAGAGAGTATAGTTCTTACTCGAGGGATCTTCGGGGAAAGTCACATTCTCAGAGCAGAGCCAGGATTCTCTTAAAAAGGTCCCTTTGGAAATTCAGCAAACAGATTAAGGGGGTAGAGAATAATACATAGTAACCCTAGAATAAAATGTGATACACATGCTGCTTTGATCGCTCAGAGAAGAGGCACGCGAGAGGATTATGGGTAGGAAGTGACAGGTGACCTGAGTTTTAGAGGATGGGTAGAAGTTCTCCAGGCAGATAAAGAGAAAGGAAAGACAGAGAAGAGCAAGAATAAAGGCATGGTGGCATGGTTAGATTTGGGGAACTGAAAAGAGGCTGTTGAGAACAGAGGAGGAGGGATGCGGGGCTGCAGAGTCCGAGGCAGGGGTTCCATCATGAAGGGCCTTGAATGCCGTATTTGGAGGTTGAACTTTACTTGGAAGTGGTTATAAGCCATATGAGCAGGACAGTGACTGGATTTTTAAGTAGTATTGAATTCAGTAAAACAACCATTCTGTGATTTGCATTTGTTTTTTTCATGTATGTATCTATGAATACAGATCTCTTTCTATCTAATCCCAAATATGAAGAGGATTCCAGTTATTACAGCGCAGATTGTTGTCATCTGGATGCAACCAAATACTGAAGATTTAAGGCAGGGACCAGAGCACTAAGTGGCTTGGGGAGGGGCCTAAAGACCCCTAGGGGTTAGGAGTCTTGGCACAGACAAAACCCTGAACTGGATTCTTAGCTTGTCACTTACCATTTTGTGGCCTAGACAAATTACTTAATTTCTCTGACTCTCCTTATTGGTAAAATGGGAATAATAGTCCTTACTTGAAGGTTCCTGTGTGGATTAAATGAGGTCATGCAGTAATGTACTCAGCAGAGTGACTGTCTCATGGTAAGTGAATATTAGCTGTTATTAGCTGTTTTTTTTTTTTTTTTTTTTTTTGCGGTACGCGGGCCTCTCACTGCTGTGGCCTCTCCCATTGTGGAGCACAGGCTCCGGACGCGCAGGCTCAGCGGCCACGGCTCACGGGCCCAGCCGCTCCGCGGCATGTGGGATCTTCCCGGACCGGGACACGAACCCATGTCCCCTGCATCGGCAGACGGACTCTCAACCACTGAGCCACCAGTGAAGCCCAGCTGTTATTTTATGGTGTATGAACTTCAAGCTCACACATGCGCCTACATTACTTCCTCTCTGGTTTGGCTGCACATTGCAATGACCTGGTCCTACTTTTTAAAAACAGGCATAACTTGTTTCCACCCCCAGGGATTATGATGGATTTGGTCAGGGGTACCGCCTGGGTGTTTTTATAAGCTCCCCAAGGTGATCTTAATGTGCGATGAGGTTGAATGCTGTTGGCTCTCAGAGGGCTGCACCCTGAACTGGCAGCATTAGCATCACCTGGGAATTAGTTAGAAAGGCAAAATTTCCCTGGTCTACTGAATCAGAAACTCTGGGGGTGAGTCAGCAATCTGTATTTTAACAAGCTCCTCATGCAGACTCAAGTTTCATAAGTACTGATCCAGGGCTAGCCGTTCAGGGTGGTCATTTCAGCTGTTGACATCACTTGCACCTGAACCAACAAGTCTCTCAGACCCTCCCCCTCCACTTCCTCTGCATTCCTCTGCTTGCTCTCCTTTTTTTTTTTTTTCCTTCAGAAGAGGATGGTTAGATTTAGGGCTGAGATTTCTTTTCTTTTGCTTATTTAATTTTGTATATTTTCTTTTTCTTCTTTCAGGTACGCTTCCATTCTCCCAACAAAATGTCGGTGCTGGCTACTGGGGGTAAGGAGCAAATAAGGAAGACACGGTTCCTAATCCCATGGAACGCCCAGTTGTCGTATTGTGATTTATAATAAATGTGTACTTGGCCTTTGTCCCCACTTCTGGCACAGACCTGCGAAATTGGAAATTTCCCTTGGAATTTTCTGTGATGAGAGCGTTTAAAGGTGTCTTTTGTTGTGTTGATGGTAACTTCTGAACCACACCTGAGGATGGAGGCTGGTTGCCAGGAGAGCCCATCCTGTGATTATAAGTTTCAGTTCCACCCCCGACCTCGGGGCAGGGGAGAGGGGATGGCGAATGAGTTCAATCGCCAATGGCCAATGATTTAATCAGTCGTGCCTACGTCATGAAGCGGCCATAAAAGCCCGGAAGGACTGAGTTCAGAGAACTTCCGCGTTGGGGATCATGGAGGAGCCGGGAGAGTGTTGCACCTGGAGAGGGCATGGAAGCTCCGTGCTCTTTCGCCACATCTTGTCCTATGAATCTCTTCCTGCTGGTCGTTCCTGAGTTATCGCCTTTCATAATAAACTGGCAATCTGGTAAGTAAAATGTTTCTTTGAGTTCTATGAGCCACCCTAGCAAATTAATCGAACCTAAGCAGGGGTTTGTTGGAACCGCCAATTATCGCTGGTCCGTCAGAAAACCTGGGCTTTTGACTGGCGTCTGAAGCAGGGGTGGCGGGTGCAGGGGGCAGCCTTGTGGGGCTGAGCCCTTATCCTTGGGATCTGATGCTACCTCTGTAATATCAGAAGTGAGTTGAATTGTAGGGCACCCAGCTGGTGCTGGAGAATTGCTTGGTGTGGGAAAGAACCCGCCGCACATTGGAGTTGGAGTCAGAAACTTACGAGCATTAAAAAAAAATAAACCCTGGTGGCGCAGTGGTTGAGAGTCCGCCTGCCGTTGCAGGGGACACGGGTTCGTGCCCCGGTCCGGGAAGATCCCACATGCCGCAGAGCGGCTGGGCCCATGAGCCTTGGCCGCTGAGCCTGCGCGTCCGGAGCCTGTGCTCCGCAACGGGAGAGGCCGCAGCAGGGAGAGGCCCGCGTACCGCAAAAAAAAAAAAAATGTAGCCTACTGGGCCTGTCTTGGGCAGGGAGAAGGGTGATTTTAGGTCCTCAGCTTGGCTGTTTCATATCCTCCTCTTCCTGTGATCTTGTCCTCTCTCCCCTGCCTGTGTGAAAACCTATTCTCACGTTTGGATTTGACCTCAGTCATTTGTAATTTAGTTTGAGCTACTCTGAGAATAAGCCTTGTTTGCCTACCAGACTGCATACACCTGAGGAAAGGGGCTGTGTCTTTATTTCTCTGAATGCACACACTTCTGCAGTTCACAGTCCTGTAATAAGATGCCACTTGCACTTTTAAGTGCTGAACAGCACTGGCTTTGGCACCACAGATGAGGGTTTGTCTGCAGCCTGCTAGCTGTGTAAACTTGGGCAGCTCATGGCGCTTCTTAGCACTTCAGTTTGCCCATCTAAAATGGGCTTGATGATCGTTAACGTCATACAGTTGTGAAGACTGTGTAAGAACGCATGGAAAGTGCTTAGGTCAATACTCTACTGAGGATATTCACTGAGAGCGCTCAATGAATGGTACATGTTAATGATCATTATTAAATTTCACTTCCTGCTGGGAAAGGATAGGTTTCATCCAGAGCAATATGGTAAAATGCCTGTCAGACTCCAGTGAGCTGTTGGGAAACTTTTGGACAGAGTCTCTTTTCCCTGAGGTACAATTTCTACTCTGACAGCCCCCTTTCCAGGCAGCCCAGAAATGTCACCGCCACCAATGTCTCCAGAAACCCCTCTTACTGAGCCCTTCATACAGTTTCCTGTGGTCTCACCAATGCTGGTGCTGAAGCGCCTAGAGCAAGTCCTAAATCTTCTCTTCAGGAAGTTAATACCTTGCAGAAGCCTGAAGCCTATTTTATTTTATTATTTATTTATTTATTTTAAAATAAATTTATTTATTTATTTATTTTTGGCTGAGTTGGGTCTTTGTTGCTGCGCGTGGGCTTTTCTAGTTGCGGCAAACAGGGGCTACCCTTCGTTGTGGTGTGCAGGCTTCTCGTTGTGGTGGCTTCTCTTGTTGCGGAGCATGGGCTCTAGAGCACGGGCTTCAGTAGTTGCTGCACGCGGGCTCTAGAGCACAGGCTCAGTAGTTGTGGCGCATGGGCTTAGTTGCTCTGTGGCATGTGGGATCTTCCCGGACCAGGGCTCGAACCTGTGTCCTCTGCCTTGGCAGACGGATTCTTAACCACTGCGCCATCAGGGAAACCCCTTGAGCCTATTTTAATTGAATTATTTCATTCAGTGTCAGGCTTAAAGAGCACCCCTACAGGGTCTCAGCTCTGAATGAATGCATTAAAAAATCAAATACTGTAGATGATGGCATAATCCTCGAGGCAGTTATAAATAGAATCTCCTCTGGTGCCGTTTCATTTCCCTGCATTAGTTAATAAACACATTTTTATAGCGTCTGCTTTTCATTTTCGTCCCTTAAAGTTCTTTAGTTGCCTTAGTAAGAAAGAGAACAAAACTCAGAATAAAACAAGATATTGGGGAAGAATTTACCATCTTAATTTTCGGGGCTGGAAGGGATTTTCAACATTACCTGGTCTAACCCTTCATAATTTACCTGGCATGAGGCAGAGGTCTAGAGAAGGAGATAGCTTAGCTAGGGTCACAGAACTTCACCTCCAATGAACTTAGCTGGAAAAGACACAATCTTTGTTCTGGACGAGTATTGGGAGCCACAGTGAAACATGGTGTAGGAGAATGAGCAGACCAGGGCCATGATTAAGGGGAGCGCTTTGGCCTCAGACTACCAGGGATTGAATCTTTGTCCACTTCATGCTGTCTGCCTTTGGATAAGTGATTTAACATTGCTGGGGCTTAAGTTTCCTTACCTCCAAATAGGGATAATAATCGTACCTACCTCAGAGTGCTGTTGAGTCAGACAACAGTTCACTAAAAAGCTTAGAACTGTACCTGGCACATAGTAAGTGCTCAATACATTTTAGTTGTTATTGTTAGTAAATAATTTTTTTAAAAGCTCTCATTGGGATGGTAATGGGCAGGCCCTGCATCTTTAGCACTTTATGGCAGTGGCTGTGGGCTCCCCATAAGGATTGAATTCCTTATTTCCTCCAGTAGGAGGAAAGTCCCAGAGGTCCTTAATCCAAGGGCAGGCTTCTTTGCTAATGAGAGTATGTAGAAGAAGGGCAGGTGGTAAGGGGTCAGCTCCATCAGAGAGGGCTGAAAATGATGCTGTCTGATCCTTTGAGAAGATCAAATACAAAGTGGATTTTAAGTGCTTAAAAAATGTGGGAGCTCAGTGAAAGGGAGGTGTTAGTAACAATAGTAAAACTAATGTTACCAAGTACATTAACAGCCATTATCTCATTTGATTCTTAATTATATATGAATATATAATCTATAGATATTATGTAGTAAGCCATCAACTCTCTTGAATAAACAGATGAGTAGTTGGATAGGCATTATTGTCCCTTTTTTTCTTTTTTTTTTTTTTGCGGTACGCGGGCCTCTCACTGCCATGGCCTCTCCCGCTGCGGAGCACAGGCTCTGGGCGCGCAGGCTCAGCGGCCATGGCTCACGGGCCCAGCTGCTCCGCGGCATGTGGGATCTTCCTGGACCGGAGCACGAACCCATGTCCCCTGCATCGGCAGGCGGACTCTCAACCACTGCGCCACTAGGGAAGCCCTATTGTCCCATTTGAATGAGGAAATAGGGATGCAGTCTTTGCTATGTAACAGACCACCGCAAAGATTAGTAGCTGAAAGCAACAGCGACTCCTTTCTTTTTCTGTATGTTTATCTTTTATTTATTTATTTTTTCTTATTGGTCATCCATTTAATACACATCAGTGTATACATGTCAATCCCAAGCTCCCAATTCATCACACCCCCACCCCCACCGCTTTTCCCCCTTGGTGTCCATACGTTTGTCCTCTACATCTGTGTCTCAACTTCTATCCTGCAAACCGGTTCATCTGTACCATTTTCTAGGTTCCACATACACGCGTTAATATACGATATTTGTTTTTCTCTTTCTGACTTACTTCACTCTGTATGACAGTCTCTAGGTCCATTATGTCTCTACAAATGACCCAATTTCGTTCCTTTTTTATGGCTGAGTAATATTCCATTGTATATATGTGCCACGTCTTCTTTATCCATTCGTCTGTCGATGGGCATTTAGGTTGCTTCCATGACCTGGCTATTGTAAATAGTGCTGCAGTGAACATTAGGGTGCATGTGTCTTTTTGAATTATGGTTTTCTCTGGGTATATACCCAGTAGTGGGATTGCTGGGTCATATGGTAGTTCTATTTTTAGTTTTTTAAGGAACCTCCATACTGTTCTCCATAGTGGCTGTACCAATTTACATTCCCACCAACAGTGCAAGAGGTTTCCCCTTTCTTCACACTGTCTCCAGCATTTATTGCTTGTAGATTTTTTGATGATGACCATTCTGACTGGTATGTGGTGATACCTCATTGTAGTTTTCATTTGCATTTCTCTAATGATTAGTGATGTTGAGCATCCTTTCATGTGTTTGTTGGCAATCTGTATATCTTCTTTGGAGAAATGTCTCTTTAGGTCTTTTGCCCATTTTTGGATTGGGTTGTTTGTTTTTCAGATATTGACCTGCATGAGCTGTTTATATATTTTGGAGATTAATCCTTTGTCTGATGATTCATTTGCAAGTATTTTCTCCCATTCTGAGGGTTGTCTTTTGGTCTTGTTTATGGTTTCCTTTGCTGTGCAAAAGCTTTTAAGTTTCATTAGGTCCCATTATTTTATGTTTTTACTTTTTATTTTTTTGCGGTACACGGGCCTCTCACTGTTGTGGCCTCTCCTGTTGCAGAGCACAGGCTCCGGACACGCAGGCTCAGTGGCCATGGCTCACAGGCCTAGGCGCTCCATGGCATGTGGGATCTTCCCGGACTGGGGCACGAACCTGCATCCCCTGCATCGGCAGGTGGACTCTTAACCACTGCGCCACCAGGGAAGCCCCCATTTGTTTATTTTTGTTTTTATTTTCATTACTCTAGGAGGTGGATCAAAAAAGATCTTGCTGTGATTTATGTCAAAGAGTGTTCTTCCTATGTTTTCCTCTAAGAGTTTGATAGTGACCGGTCTTACATTTAGTTCTCTAATCCATTTTGAGTTTATTTCTGTGTATGGTGGTAGGGAGTGTTCTAATTTCATTCTTTGACATGTAGCTGTCCAGTTTTTCCAGCACCACTTACTGAAGAGACTGTCTTTTCTCCATTTTATATCCTTGCCTCCTTTGTCATAGATTAGTTGACCATAGGTGCGTGGGTTTATCTCTGGGTTTTCTATTCTGTTCCATTGATCTATGTTTCTGTTTTTGTGCCAGTACCATATTGTCTTCATTACTGTAGGTTTCTAGTATAGTCTGAAGTCAGGGAGTCTGATTCCTCCAGCTCCATTTTTTTCCCTCAAGACTGCTTTGGCTATTCGGGGTCTTTTGTGTCTCCATACAAATTTTAAGATTTTTTTGTCCTAGTTCCGTAAAAAATGCCGTTGGTAACTTGATGGGGATTGCATTGAATCTGTAGATTGCTTTGGGTAGTATAGTCATTTTCACAATATTGATTCTTCCAATCCAGGAACATGGTATAGCTCTGCATCTGTTGGTATCATCTTTAATTTCTTTCATCAGTGTATTATAGTTTTCTGCATGCAGGTCTTCTGTCTTCCTAAGTACGTTTATTCCTAGTTATTTTATTATTTTTGTTGCAATGGTAAAGGGGAGTGTTTCCTTAATTTCTCTTTCAGATTTTTCATCATTAGTGTATAGGAATGCAAGAGATTTCTGTGCATTAATTTTTCTTTCTTTTTTTTTTTTTTTTTGCTGTACGTGGGCCTCTCACTGCAGTGGCCTCTCCCCTTGCGGAGCACAGGCTCCAGACATGCAGGCTCAGCAGTCATGGCTCACGGGCCCAGCCGCTCCGTGGCATGTGGGATCCTCCCGGACCAAGGCACGAACCCGTGTCCCCTGCATCGGCAGGCGGACTCTCAACCACTGCCCCACCAGGGAAGCCCTCTGTGCATTAATTTTGTATCCTGCCACTTTACCAAATTCATTGATTAGCTCTAGTAGTTTTCTTGTGGCATTTTTAGGATTCTTTATGTATAGTATCATGTCATCTGCAAACAGTGGCAGTTTTACTTCTTCTTTTCCAATTTGTATTCCTTTTATTTCTTTTTCTTCTCTGATTGCCGTGGCTAGGACTTCCAAAACTATGTTGAATAATAGTGGAATTGTCTTGTTCCTGATCTTAGAGGAAATGCTTTCAGTTTTTCACCAGTGAGAATGATGTTTGCTGTGGGTTTGTCATATATGGCCTTTATTATGTTGAGGTAGGTTCCCTCTGTTCCCACTTTGTGGAGAGTTTTTATCATAAATGGGTGTTGAATTTTGTCAGAAGCTTTTTCTGCATCTATTGAGATGAGCATATGGTTTTTATTCTTCAATATGTTAATGTGGTGTATCACATTGATTGATTTGTGTATACTGAAGAGTCCTTGCATCCCTGGGATAAATTCCACTTGATCATGGTGTATGACCCTTTTAATGTGTTGTTGGATTCTGTTTCCTAGTATTTTGTTGAGGATTTTTGCATCTATATTCATCAGTGATATTGGTTTGTAATTTTCTTTTTTTGTAATATCTTTGTCTGGTTTTGGTATCAGGGTGATGGTGGCCTCATAGAATGAGTTTGGGAGTGTTCCTTCCTCTGCAATTTTTTGGAAGAGTTTGAGAAGGATAGGTGTTATCTCTTCTCTAAATGTTTGATGGAATTCACCTGTGAAGCCATCTGGTCCTGTACTTTCGTTTGTTGGAAGATTTTCAATCACAGTTTCAATTTCATTACTTGTGAGTGGTCTGTACATATTTTCTATTTCTTCCTGGTTCAGTCTTGGAAGGTTATACCTTTTTAAGAATTTGTCCATTTCTTCCAGGTTGTCCATTTTGTTGGCATAGAGTTGCTTGTAGTAGTCTCTTAGGATGCTTTGTATTTCTGCAGTGTCTGTTGTAAGTTCTCCTTTTTCATTTTTAATTTTATTGGTTTGGGTCCTCTTCCTCTCCCTCTTGATGGGCCTGGCTAATGGTTTATCAATTTCGTTTATCTTCTCAAAGAACCAGCTTTTAGTTTCATTGATGTTTGCTATTGTTTTTGTTGTTTCTGTTTCATTTATTTCTGCTCTGATTTTTATGATTTCTTTCCTTCTGCTAAGTTTGGGTTTTGTTTGTTCTTCTTTCCCTAGTTCCTTTAGGTGTAACGTTAGACTGTTTATTTGAGATTCTTCTTGTTTCTTGAGGTAGGCTTGCATAGCTATAAACTTCCCTCTTAGAAGTGTTTTGCTGCATCCCCTGGGTTTTGGATCGTCATGTTTTCATTTTCATTTGTCTGTAGGTATTTTTTGATTTCCTCTTTGATTTCTTCAGTGATCGCTTGGATATGTAGTAATGTATTGTTTAGTCTCTATGTGTTTTTGTTTTTTACTTTTTTTCCCCTGTAATTGATTTCTAATCTCATGGCGTTGTGGTCAGAAAAGATGCTAGATATGATTTCAGTTTTCTTAAATTTACTGAGGCTTGATTTGTGACCCAAGATGTGATCTATCCCGGAGAATGTTCCTTGCACACTTGAGAAGAAAGCATAATCTGCTGTTTTTGGATGGAATGTCCTATAAATATCAATTAAATCTATCTCGTCTATTGTGACATTTAAAGCTTGTGTTTCTTTATTAATTTTCTGTCTGGATGATCTGTCCATTGGTGTAGGTGAGGTGTTAAAGTCCCCCACTATTATTGAGTAGTCGATTTCCTCTTTTAGAGCTGTTAGCAGTTGTGTTATGTATTGCAGTGCTCCTATGTTGCGTGCATATATATTTATAATTGTTATGTCTTCTTCTTGGATTGATCCCTTGATCATTACATAGTGTCCTTCCTTGTCTCTTATAATATTCTTTAAAGTCTATTTTATCTGATATGAGTATTGCTACTGCAGCTTTCTTTTGATTTCCATCTGCATGGAATATCTTTCTCCATCCCCTCACTTTCAGTCTGTATGTGTCCCTAGGTCTGAATTGGGTCTCTTTTAGACAGCATATATATGGGTCTTGTTTTTGTATCCATTCAGCAAGCCTGTGTGTTTTGGTTGGAGCGTTTAATCCATTCATGTTTAAGGTAATTATTAATATGTATGTTCTTATTACCATTTTCTTAATTTTTGGCAGTTTGTTTTTGTAGGTCCTTTTCTTCTCTTGTGTTTCCCAGTTAGAGAAGTTCCTTTAGCATTTGTTGTGGAGCTGGTTTGGTGGTGCTGAATTCTCTTACCTTTTGCTTGTCTGTAAAGCTTTTGATTTTTCTATCGAGTCTGAATGAGATCCTTGTTGGGTAGAGTAATCTTGGTTGTAGTTTCTTCCCTTTCATCACTTTAAGTATATCATGCCACTCTCTTCTGGCTTGTAGAGTTTCTGCTGAGAAAGGAGCTGTTAACCTTATGGGAGTTCCCTTCTATGTTATTTGTCTTTTTTCCTTTGGTGCTTTCAATAATTTTTTTTTTGTCTTTAATCTTTGTAAAGTTGATTACTATGTGTCTCAGTATGTTTCTCCTTGGGTTTATCCTGCCTGGGACTCTGTGTGCTTCCTGGAGTTGGGTGGCTATTTCCTTTCCCATGTTAGGGAAGTTTTCGACTATAATCTCTTCAAATATTTTCTCAGGTCCTTTCTCTTCTCCTTCTGGGACCCCTATAATTGAATGTTGTTGCATTTAGTGTTGTTCCAGAGGTCTCTTAGGCTGTCTTCATTTCTTTTCATTCTTTTTTCTTTATTCTGTTCAGCGGCAGTGAATTCCACCATTCTGTCTTCCAGGTCACTTTTCCGTTCTTCTGCCTCAGTTATTCTGCTAGTGATTCCTTCTAGTTTATTTTTCACTTTAGTTATTGTATTGTTCATCTCTGTTTGTTTGTTCTTTAATTCTTCTAGGTCTTTGTTAAACATGTCTTGCATCTTCTTGAATTTTGCCTCCATTCTTTTTCCAAAGTCCTGGATCATCTTCACTATCATTATTTTGAATTTGTTTTCTGGAAGATTGCCTATCTCCATGTCATTTAGTTGTTTTTCTGGGGTTTTATCTTGTTCCTTCCTCTAGTACATAGCCCTCTGCCTTTTCATCTTGCCTATATTTCTGTGAATGTGGTTTTTGTTCCACAGGCTTCAGGATTGTAGTTCTTCTTGCTTCTGCTGTCTGCCCTCTGGTGGATGAGGCTATCTAAGAGGCTTGTGGAAGTTTCCTGATGGGAGGGACTGGTGGTGGGTAGAGCTGGCTGTTGCTCTGGTGGACAGAGGTCAGTAAAAGTTTAATCCACTTGTCTGCTGCTGGGTGGGGCTGGGTTCCCTCCCTTTTGGTTGTTTGGCCTGAGGTGACCCAGCACTGGAGCCTATCCGGGCTCTTTGGTGGGACTAATGGCGGACTCTGGGAGGGCTCACGCCAAGGAGTACTTCCCAGAACTTCTGCTGCCAGTGTCCGTGTCCCTTGGTGAGCCACAGCTGCCCCCGCCTCTGCAGGAGACCCTCCAACACTAGCAGGTAGGTCTGGTTCACTCTCCTGTGGAGTCACTGCTCCTTCCTTTGGTCCCGATGCACACACTAGTTTGTGTGTGCCCTCCAAGAGTGGAGTCTCTGTTTCCCCCAGTCCTGCTGAAGTCCTCCAATCAAATTCTGCTAGCTTTCAAAGTCTGATTCTCTAGGAATTCCTCCTCCTGTTGCCACACCCCCAGGTTGGGAAGCATGACGTGTGGGTCAGAACCTTCACTCCAGTGGGTGGAGTTCTGTGGTATAAGTGTTCTCCAGTTTGTGAGTCACCCACCCAGCAGTTATGGGATTTGATTTTATTGTGATAGCACCCCTCCTTCCATCTCATTGTGGTTTCTCCTTTGTCTTTGCACGTGGGATATCTTTTTTGGTGAGTTCCAGTGTCTTCCCGTCGATGATTGTTCAGCAGTTAGTTTTGATTCCGGTGTTCTCAAAAGAGGGAGTGAGAGCATGTCCTTCTACTCCGCCATCTTGAATCAATCTGTCAACGACTCCTTTTTTCAATTTAATTTTATTGAAGTATAGTTGATTTACAATGTTCTGTTAGTTTCTGGTGTACAGCCAAGTGATCCAGTTATACGTATATATGTATTCTTTTTCATATTCTTTCACTTTATGTTTTATAACAAGATATTGAATATAGTTCCCTATGCTATACAGTAGGATCTTGTTGTTTATCCATTTTATATATAATAGTTTGCATCTGCTAATTCCAAACTTCTAATCTGTCCCTCCGTCAACCCCCTCCCCTTTGGCAACCACAAATCTGTTCTCTATGTGTGTGAATCTGTTTCTGTTTCATAGATAAGTTCATTTGTAACAATGACTCCTTCTTCATTCTTCTGTAGGTTGGCAGGGTGGCTTCTCTGCTGGTTTTGCCCAGACTCAAAATGCTGGAGGGTCCATTGGGTTGAGGGTCCAAGAGAGCCTCAGTGGTATATTTGGCAGTTGATGTTAGATGTGGGTTATGATGCCTTGCTTCTCCCCACGTTGCTTCCCCTCCTGCATAGACTAGATTAGCTTCCTTACATGGTGGTCTCAGGGAAGCATTCCAAGATGGTGGAGACAGAAGCTGCAAGGCTGTTGCTTCCACCATATTCTATTTGTCAAAGCAAGTCTCAAGACCAGCACAGATCCTAAGCCTGGAGAAACTCCCTCTGTCGATGAAAGAAGCTGTAAGGAATATGTAGTTATATTTAATTACTAGGAGATAGCAGATTTCATCTTTCATTAGCATTTGGCCAGGGTCCCAGAGCCTGTACGAGTCAGGGTCATGGCTTGAACTTGGGTTCTGTGACTCCAGGGCTCGTGGCGTTTCTTCTACAGCACAACCGCCTTTGCTGCAAGAGGAAATGCAACTCAGGGATGAGGCAAAGATTTTCTGCCCTTAGACGTTTTAGGGCACTGGGCACCTGCTGTGTCTGTTGAAAAATGTCATAATCTGGAAACATTGTGGTTTGGACATAACATAGTTCTTTATTTGTACACAAAAATACCCATAATATGTTTACATGGTATAATTCAGTGTAGGCTCTTTAAAATGAGAACCTGACAGAATGGCTTGCTGTTCCAGGAGAAGTAATGTGCGTGTGTGTGGCTTGACTTAAGAGAGATTTGTTTAGGTTTCATCCTCTCAGTTATTCACAGAAATCTAGGCCTAGGAAAATAAGCTCTTTAAAAATGGTGAGGTTTGTGTAATGGTCACATGGTTCCCAAGCATTTGGCTAAAGCTTGAGAAGATGAAACAAGGGCGACTGAAAACAAAAAAGAGATTAAATTTCAAGCCAACAGGGGCTCCTTTAAAGCCTTAGAAAAGAACAGAGCAGTCTGTTGAATAGAAAACCTATAGAAGAATCTGCCCCAATAGATTCCCAAACAGAAATGATCTGTTTTGAGTAGTAGAAGAAAGTGTTTCACAGAATAGTTCGATTTTTTTTTTCTTCTTCAGCGCTTGGGTTGGCGACCTTTATAACTGTACTGTCGCCTGCAAAATGTACTTAATGTTACTCAAAATGGTTTCTTAGAAGAGAATGCAGTAAAGTATAAATATTTGGTCTCCCATTCCTGCCTGCTAAGGGGGAGGAGATTGCTGCTCAGCGGCCTGCTTCTGCAGTGCTGGCTGGGGCAGCAGACAGAAGAAAGTGCCAGGAGGTGGGCAGCTTTGCAGGAGGAAGGGACCCAAGCCACCAGGGAGAAAGGACCCTGGATGGGATGCTGCTGAGAAGCTCTGAAGGAGGAGAAGGACAGCAGTGCACAGGGCACCTTTGAGGAGAAGGAGGTGTGCTTGTGAATCACCTGGGAGGAGTTTTAGGAAATTCAATCTTGTTCTGTAGCGCGGGGCGCAATTTCCCGTTTGTGCTTCAAGATACCTTCCCTAAAGTCTTCGCTGCTTCTTGAGACTTTTGGGGTCCAGTATGTGTTTATTTTGAATATGACCCCACATGGAGAAGCAGGAGCTAGAAGACCTAGTTTCATTTGAGTTATGCTAATTTTCTCCTAATCTTATTTTCTAGGCATTTTCACCTTTCCAACCATGAATTTTTTTCCGTTGGTGGGGGGTTTACCAACCCTGCAGGTTTTTTTTTTTTTTTTCTTTCCTAATTTTGTTGTTGGTTTTCGCTAGTGGTGAGTTCTGATGTCTGTCTACAAGGCTCTCACTGAAAAGTGCTCCCTGGGCCAATAGTGAGAGTTCAAGATATTGCTGATGCAACAGCAGGCTTTTTCAGGGCCCAGCGCAGGCTGCTGTGAGCTGCTCATCTGAGCACTGGCCTGCTTTCCCTAGCACAATTTTGCAAGTAATTTAGCAACTATGATGCTGCCCCAGGGCCACGCTGGCATTGGAGCCAGGAGGCATTCAAGTCATGCCGTTTGTATTCCTTGGTGTTTCCAGACAAGCTTTGTTACTCATATGAGAATCAGTTGTCATTGTGTTCCATTTCCCACTTCCGGCCCTTTCATGTTCCTTTTGTGACTGTGGGAGAGGGCATCTGAGTGGAGGGATATTTGGATTAAGATGAAAAAATAAGAGTCTTCCCTGGGGTAGTGTCAAAACCATAATGATGATAATGAGAGCACATACATGTATAGGTGTGTTGACTCTTACAGCCTTAGGAAGTAGGAGTGTCTAAATTTTGCAGGGGCTGGGAAATTATTATTTTTTAAAATGGTTTTTTATATTGGAGTATAGTTGACTTACAACGTCATGCTGGTTTCAGGTGTACAGCAAAGTGATTCAGTGATACATATACACGTATCCCTTCTTTATCAGATTCTTTTCTCATATAGGTTATTACAGAGTATCGAGTCTAGTTCCCTGTGCTATGCAGTAGGTTCGTGTTGATTATCTATTTTATATATAGTAGTGTGTATATGTTAATCCCAACCTCCTAATTTTCCCCTCCCACCCACGTTTTCCCTTTGGTAACCATAAGTGTGTTTTCTAAGTCTGTGGGTCTGTTTCTGTTTTTAAATAAGTTCATTTGTATCATTTTAAATTAGATTCCACATATAAGTGATATCATATGATATTTGTCTTTCTCTGTCTGAAGGGCTGAGAAATTAAAACTGACTTTTTAAAAGAAATATCTTTAATTTTTTAAAAAATTAATTTAAGTTTTGGCTGTGTTGGGTCTTTGTTGGTGCGTTCGGGCTTTCTCTAGTTGCGGCGAGCCAGGGCTACTCTTCGCTGCAGTGTGTAGGCTTCTCATTGCGGTGGCTTCTCTTTTTGTGGAGCATGGCTCTAGGCGCACGGGCTTCAGTAGTTGTGGCTTGCAGGCTCTAGAGTGCAGGCTCAGTAGTTGTGGCTCATGGGCTTGGTTGCTCTGCGGTATGTGGGATTTTCCTTGACCAGGGCTCAGACCCGTGTCCCCTGCATTGGCAGGTGGATTCTTAACCACTGCACCACCAGAGAAGTCCCCCAAACTGACATTTGAACCCATATCTTGGCATAAGTTCCTAACCCTTAAGCTACAGTGTACCTCCTAGATGAGGGTCAGGAGGTCTGGGTTCTAGCATAGCTGTTTGCTGTTGTGCAAGTCAGTTCCCCTGCCCAGATCTCAGTTTTTTTCAGGTGTAAAGTGAAATTTGGCTATAATCTTTAAAGTCCATTCCAGCTGTATGAGTTTGTGATTCAGGAATTTACAGACACTTCTTATGTGCCAGGATGCTGATCTTATGATAGAAGGGAAGGCATTCCTGCCTTCTGAGTGGGCCATGGAACCAGTTATAGTCTAACAGGAGTAAATAAGAGTATAATGGTCCTGGCACGTAGCAGGCAGAGGTCATGCTCAAAGTAGTTAATAACTTGTTTGGTAATGAAAATCAACATATAAAATAAACTAATTTGAAAAGCACTTTTAGTGTATATACTATCTATCTATCTATCTATCTATCTATCTATCTATATATTTTTTTTTGCGGTACGTGGGCCTCTCACTGTTGCGGCCTCTCCCGTTGCGGAGCACAGGCTCTGGATGTGCAGGCTCAGCAGCCATGGCTCATGGGCCCAGCCACTCCGCGGCATGTGGGATCTTCCCGGACTGGGGCACGAACCCATGTCCCCTGCATCGGCAGGCGGACTCTCAACCACTGCGCCACCAGGGAAGCCCATCTATCTATATTTTAAAACTGCTTGGCAAATAATGTAAGTTGTGGTGCATATCATTGGTCAAACCTTTCTAATTTCCAAGTCATTTGTTGAGTTTTAGATTTTTTCCAGTTTTATTGAGATATAATTGACCTATTTAAGATGTACAATGTGTTGATTTGATACACTTATATATTGCAAAATGGCAACTACCATAGCATTAACTAACACCTCCATCACATCACAGAATACTTATTTTTGTGGTGAGAACATTTAAGATCTAGTCTTTTAGCAACTTTTAGCAACTTTCATATATATAATGAATAACTTTATATCATGCAGTATTATTAACTATAAGCACTATGCTGTACACTAGATCCCCAGAACTTTTTCATCTTATGACTGGAAGTCTGTATTTTTTGACCAACATCTCCCCCTTCCCCCCAGACATTGGTAACCACAGTTCTAGTCAGTTTCTATGAATTAGGTTTTTTGATTCCAAATATGTGATATCATAGTAGTATTTGTCTTTCTCTGTCTTACTTATTTTACTTAGCTTTATGACCTCAAGTTTCATGCATGTTGTCACAATGGGCAAGATGTCCTTTCTCATGGCTGAATAATATTCCATTGTGTATATACATATATACGCTACATCTTTATCCATTCATCTGTTGACTAACACTTAGGTTGTTTTGATATCTTGGCTATTGTGAATAATGCTGCAATGAATATGGGAGTGCAGATAGCTCTTCCAGATCCTATTTTCATTTCCTTTGGATATATACCCAGAAGAAGGATTGCTGGATTATGTGGTAGTTCTGTTTAATTTTTTGAGGAGCCTCCATACTGTTTTCCATAGTGGCACCACCAATTTACATTCTGATCAACAGTGCACAAGGGTTCCCTTTTCTCCACATCCTCCCCAAAACTTGTTGTCTCTTTTCTTTTTCATGGTAGCCATTCTAATAGGTGTGAGGTGATACCTCATATGGTTTTGATTTGCGTTTTCCTGATGATTAGTGATGTTGAGCACCTTTTCATGTACCTGTTGGCCATCTGTATGTCTCCTTTGGAGAAATGTCAATTCAGTTCCTGTGCACCTTTTAAAATTATATTGTTTGTTTTTGAATTGTATGGGTTCTTTATATATTTTGGGTATTAAACCCTTATCACATAGGTGGTTTGAAAATATTTTCTCTCATTCAGTAGGTTGCCTTTTCATTTTGTTGATGGTTTCCTTTGCTGTGCAGAAGCTTTTAATCTGATGTAGTCCCACTTGTTTGTTTTTGCTACTGTTGTTTTGCTTTTGCTGTCAAATCCAAAAAATCATTGCCAAGACTGATGTCAAGGAGCTTACCTCCTATGTCTTTTTTTTTTTTCTAGGAGTCTTGTCATTTCAAATCTAAATCTTCACACCATACACAAAAATCAATTCAAAATGGATTAAGATAGGGGTCTGGTTTCATTTTTTTGCATGTGGCTTTCCAGTTTCCCAGCACCATTTATTGAAGATACTATCCTTTCTCCATTGTATATTAATGGTTCCTTTGTTGTAAATTAATTGGCAATATATGTGTGGATTTGTTTCAGGGCTCTAAATTCTGTTCTGTTGATCTATGTCTTTATTTTAATGCCAATACCATACTGTTTGATTACTATAACTTCATAATATTGTTTGAAACCAGGAAGTGTTATACCTCCAGCTTTGCTCTTTCTCAATATTGCTTTGGCTATTTAAGATTTTTTGTGGTTGCATACACATTTTAGGATTGTTTGTTCTATATCTGTGAAAAATGCCATTGGAATTTTGATAGAGATTGCATTGCATTGGGTAGTATGGACATTTTAACAGTATTCCTCAAATCCATGACCATAAAATATCTTTCCATTTGTGTCTTCAATTTCTTTCACCAATGTCCTATAGTTTCCAATGTATACATCGTTCACCTCCTTGCTTAAATTTATTCCTAAGTATTCTTTTGGGTGCTATTTTAAATGACTTTATTTTCTTAATTTCTCTTTCTGGATAGTTCACTATTATTGTATAGGAATGCAGTTGATTTTTGTATATTTTTACTGAGTTTGTTTTCGTTCTAACAGGTGTTTTTTTTTTTTTTTTTTTTGAGACTTTAGGGTTTTCTGTATATGATAGGTCTTCTGCAAGTAGAGAAGATTTTACTTCTTCCTTTCTGATTTGAATAACTTTTCTTTATCTTGCCTAATTGCAAGTCTAGGACTTGCAGTGATATGTTGAATAGGAGTGCTAAGAGTGGACAGTCTTGTCTTGTTTTTGACCTTAGAGGAAAGGCTTTCAGCTTTTTACCACTGACTATGGTGTTAGCTATGGGCTTGCCATATATGACCTTTATTATGTTGAGACTCCTAGAAGAGAACATAGGTGAAACATTCTTGCATATAAATTGAGTAATATTTTCTTAAATCATCTCCCAAGGCAAGAGAGATAAGAGCAAAAACAAACAAATGAGACCTAATCAAACTTAAAAGATTTGCACAGCAAAGAAAACCATAAGCAAAATGAAAATATAACCTATGGACTGGGAGAAAATATTTGCAAATGTTGTGACCAAAAAGGGCTTAATTTTTAAAATATACAAACAGCTCATACGATTCAATACCAAAAAACAAACAAACAAACAAAAAAACCAAAAAACTGCAACAACCCAATCAAAAAATGGGTAGAAAGAAGACCTAAATAGACATTTCTCCAAAGACATACAGATGGCCAACAAGTACATGAAAAGATGCTCAACATTGGTAATTATTAGAAAAATGCAAATCAAAAGTACAATAAGTTATCACCTCATACTGGTGAGACTGGCCTTCATCAAAAGGTCTACAAATAATAAATGCTGGAGAGGGTGTGGTGAAAAGGGAACCCTCCTACACTGTTGGTGGGAGTGTAAATTGTTGCATGCACTATAGAAAATAGTAAGGTGGTTGCTTAAAAACTAGAGTTTACCGTATGATCCGGCAATCCCACTCCTGGGCATATGTCCAGAAAGATGAAAACTCTAAAAACATACATGCACCCCAGTGTTCATAGCAGCACTATTTACAGTAGCCAAGACATGCAAGCAACTTAAGTGTCCATGAATGGATAAAGATATGGCATAATATACATCAATATATACACATACATACAATGGAATATTACTCAGCCATAAAAAAGAATGAAATAATGCAATTTGAAGCAACATGGATGGACCTAAAGATTATCATACTAAGTGAAGTCAGACAGAGAAAGACAAATATTATATGATATCACTTATATGTGGAATCTAAAAATAATACAAATAAACTTATTTACAAAACAGAAGCAGGCTCACAGACATAGAAAACAAACTTATAGTTACTAAAGGGGAAGGCAGGGGGAGGGATAAATTAGCAGTATGGGATTAACAGGTACACACCACTATATATTAAAAAAACAAGGATTTACTGTATAGCACAGGGAACTATATTCAAAATCTTGTAATAACATATAATTGAAGACTCTAAAAAAGAATATATATGTATGACTGAGTCACTTTGCTGTATACCTGGAACTAACACAATAGTGTAAATCAACTATAGTTCAATTAAAAAGAGAAAGACAACAAATAACAAGTGTTGGAGAGGATGTAGAAAAAAGAGAACCCTTGTGCACGTTAGTAGGAATGTAAATTGGCACAGCTGCTATACAAAACGGTACGGAGTTCCCTCAAAACATTAAAAATAGAACTGCCATACGATCCAGCAGTTCCACTTCTGAGTATTTTTCTGAAGAAAACAAACACTAATTCAAAAAGATATATGCACTCCTATGTTCATTGCAGTATTATTTGCAATAACCAAGATATGGAAGCAACCTAAGTGTCCATTAATAGGTGAATGGACATAAAGAAGATGTGATATACACACACAATGGAATATTATTCAACCATTAAAAAACAATGAAATCGGGCTTCCCTGGTGGCGCAGTGGTTGAGAGTCCGCCTGCCGATGCAGGGGACACGGGTCCGTGCCCCGGTCCGGGAAGATCCCACATGCCGCGGAGTGGCTGGGCCCGTGAGCCATGGCTGCTGAGCCTGCGCGTCCGGAGCCTGTGCTCCGAAACGGGAGAGGCCACAACAGTGAGAGGCCCGCTACTGCAAAAACAAACAGACAAACAAAAAAAACAAACAATGAAATCTTGCCATTTGCAACAACATGGATGGACCTAGAGGGTATTATGCTAAATGAAATAAATCAGCCAGAGAAAGACATATACCATGTGATTTCACTTATATGTGGAATCCAAGAAAACAAAACAAATGAACAAACAAAACAGAAAAAGACTCATAGATACATAGTACAAACAGGTGGTTGCCAGAGTGGAGCGGGGTGGAGGGATGAGTGAAGCAAGTGAGGGAGATTAAGAAGTGCAAACTTCCAGTTACAAAATAAATGAGTCACAGAGATGAAGGGTACAGCAAGGGGAATATAGTCAATAATAATGTAATATCTTTGTATGGTGACAGATGGTAACTAGACTCACTGTGGTGATCACTTTGTAATATATAGAAATATCAAATCATTATGTTGTACATCAGGAACTAATTACATTTTTCTTTTTTAATTCCAAGCAGCCAGAATGAAAATTTAAAGAATTTGGCTGCAGCTGTTTAACCTAGGGGGTAAAAAATGTTTTACTTGTAGAGGATATCTGCCAGCCAGTTTTTTTCTTTTCTTCTAAGTTAGAAATACAAGGAAAGAGACAAAAACTGCAGCTTGAGGGAATGAAGCTAGGAAAAGAAAAGATCCCCGACAGTGCTGTGATGTTTCTTGGACATTGGAATTGGTTACCAAATATTTGATCAGACTGAGGTTTTGCCTAAAGGTGATCCTATCTATAAACTGCTTGAGAGGTGAGAGTTTAGACAAGATAATTTCCACAGCCCCTTGAAAGCTGTGTTTGGCAAAGAATGTTCTGAGGCCACGTATATCAAAATTGCCTGGGGTGCTTCAATTGGGCTCTTGCATTTTTAGTAAGTTTCCTTTATCATTCATGATCCAGTCAGAGAAACAGCAATGGAAGAGAGATTTAATGAAAGGAAACAATTATTACATGAATTATCTGTTGTGGGGTTATAGAACACCCTAAAACTAGTAGCGTAAAGGAACAATTGTTTGTTATTGCTCCCCAGTCTAGTGGACAACTGGATTGCTCTTCTGATCTTGGCTGGCGTCCCTCATGTATCTGTGGTGGGTGTCAGGCCAGCTAGGTGGCTCTGGTTCTGTGGTCTGACTGATTGCTGGCTGGGGAACTTGCTTCTCCGTGAGGTCTCTCATCCTCCAGCAGGCTAGCTCAGGCTCATTCACGCAGAAGCTTAGTGAGATTCCAAAAGGAAGCATGCAAGGTCTTTAGGTCTAAAATCGGAACTGGCATATTGCTTTTGCTACTATTTACTGGCTTAAGCAAGTCATAAAGCCGGCCCAGACCCAAGAGATGGAGAAACAGATTTCACCTGTTGATGGGAGGAGCTTTTTTTTTTTCTTTTAACAAATTTATTTATTTATTTTTGGCTGCATTGGGTCTCTGTTGCTGTGCGCGGGCTTTCTCTAGTGTGGCAAGCGGGGGCTACTCCTCGTTGCCGTGCGTGGGTTTCTCATTGCTGTGGCTTCTTTTATTGCAGAGCACGGGCTCTAGGCATGTGGGATTCAGTAGTTGTGGCACGCGGGCTCAGTAGTTGTGGCTCGTGGGCTCTAGAGCGCAGGCTCAGTAGTTGTGGCGCATGGGCTTAGTTGCTCCACGGCATGTGGGATCTTCCTGGACCAGGGCTTGAACACGTATCCCCTGCATTGGCAGGCGGATTCTTAGCCACTGTGCCTCCAGGGAAGTCCAGGAGGAGCTTTATAGTCACATTGCCAAGGGGAATAAATAGAAGGGATTAATGGGGACCATTTTGCCTATAGTCTGTCATGGTAATAATGGTGTGAGGAAGAGGGGGAGTAAAAGGAACAAGGGATGTGCTGAGGGTGAGGACTTCGTTAGTAGGATTTTAATGGGACTGCTCCTTTTTAATAGGTGGAGTCTATCCCTCCATCTCTTGAGTGGGCTGGACTTATGACTTGCTTTGGGGAGTGTGGGGCTGCGAGCAGACTGGAAAACAACTGCCACGCCCCTGTGGAATTCTTATCCCATTAGAGTTTTGAGATCTATTGCTCTAATATGCTATGATTCTAGGTGGGTAGTGAACTATAAGCCCCATCCCAAAGATGAACACTGGCTTGGTGAAGAATTCCTGGGAAATTACTCTTGCTGATTTTGACCTATAACTAGGCTGGAGGTAGGGGTGAAGACAAGATAAGTATGCTGAATGGGCAAGAAAGTCCGAGTTTGGTCTCATTCATTATTATCTCAAAGGAGATTATCTGTATGGAGAAGCAATAGACACAAAAATCTTGATGTTTGTCATCTGATAAGTTGCTTGGCCAATGGCTTTAGCCAGCAGCACAGAGGATTTGCATGATGGTGTGAGTGAGTGGGGTATAGAGAGGCAGGCAATCAGCATGAATATTAATCCAATCAGTCTGTTAAAGGTCTGTAAAAAGTCACAATTCTGGATCCTCTAATGAGCAGAGGGAATTTACATATTGTTAGAGAAACCCAGTAGCTTCCACTTAAGTCAGATAATGACTAACTACCACAGCTGAGGGGACATCCAAAGGATGGGGCAAGGGGCAGGAAGACAGAAGGCAGGGTGACAAATGGTACAAGGATGACTCTGCTACTGGGGAGTTTACAAAAATTCCACACCGAACGCCGCAGAAGCTTAATTATGGATCCCGAAGACAATTAAATATGTAATGGACTGATGTGGCACGAGTGTGTTTTAAATATGCATTACTTTCCTGTAAGAACTATTTAACAGTGATTATTTATACCAAGTCTTAATCAATTAGTGTTTGAAACTGGCCTGCACATGTAAAAGAAATAACTCCATAACCTGAGCTCTTTAAGACACTTTGGAAATCATCTACTCCTTCTCCCCTCATTGTGTCTCTAATGAAACTGGGGCCCAGAAAGCTGCAGTGGCTTGTCTGAGGTCACACAGCTGATTAAAGACAGAATCAGGACTAGCGCTTGAGCTGGGTGATTCCCAGTCACATGGGTTTCATAATCTCTACCTTGTATTTTGACACCAGTGAGGCCTGTATCTATATGAAACTTGAAGACAGTGTTTTCTAGATTCATCAGAATCACCCATGGGTGCTTTTATAGATCTGCCTGGAGCCTAGGCCAGAACTGCAGAGGCAGAATTCTGGGACAGCAGAACAAAACCTTAGGAGTGTGTATTAAAAACAACAACTCCCTTACGCGTTTTCGATGTCCTGTCTCCCTTTTCCCTTGCCCAGCTCTGGGTAAGGATATGGTTTTAGGCATTGATTAGCAGGAGAGAGAATTCTTTCCAGAGGTCTACATACTTTCAGTTAGGTAAGGCCTGAAGCCCCTTCTTGACTGAGTGACTTCCTGAGGGGCTCATGTGCCATACACCCTCACTCATCAGTGATTTCCATGGGCCCATCCTTTGTACAGGGAGTATTAACACTGAAGGTGCAGCGTTGGCTATTGACAAGTTGGCTCCCCCAAGTACCTTCAGAAAATTGTAGGATGACATCCAGTTCAGGCCACCTCAAGTATTGATCCCCAGGTGCCACATTGTTGGTGTGTTTGGCCAGTAGTGAGTGTGAGTTAACAGGGAGGGAAGCCAGCTCTAAGGATAAATGAGTCTTTCTTGCCCGTTGTGTTATCTGCAGTTTCTAAAACAGTACTGGGCATATGTTAGGTGCATAGTTAATATTTGTTGACTGACTGAATGAAATGGAGCCCCTTATTGGGTGCCAGCTGTGAAATAGCTGTACTTAATGTATCTTGAGTCATTAAGTGTCCTCTTTCCAGAAGTGTGGTTGGATTCTGAGTGTAGTTGGGATTCATCCTGTAAAGCTCCACAGGGCCTAATGGATGATGATAAATCATAACCTTCCTAGGTGTTCAGAATCAATTTCACACCTCATCTGTTATCGTGAGCAGAATGTGTGAGAAAGTACCCTCATCGTGGTAATACATCAGCTCACAAAAATAAAAAATGCCTGAAGATCGGAAAAGGGAACACCGTTATAGTCCATGGTGCTTAATCAACTACCCAGACATTGATGGATTTCAGGGGATATTTACATTTGAATCATGGCATCTAGAATGTCTCGAGTACAACCCGTAGTTTATGGAAAGCATGGAAGCAATTTAAAAAAATCATTTCTCATTGTCTGTAGTTAAAAACAAGGTCTCTCTTTGTAGAAATATTCTTTCTACCAAAAAACAACAACAACAAAGGATAAATCCTATCTAGAGCAATGATAGCCTCGACTGCCAGAATCCTCAGCGTGTCCCTGACAGACATCACTAACTGATGACAATATATTTTCCTGCTGTGCCCAGTACAGTCTCATTGCTTCTCCATCCAAGGCTTTAAGAAACCATTACTGATTGATCTGAGGTGAACGGAAACTCACTATTGCTGATCTAGAGTTTGTCTTTGTTATTTCTCTGAAAAGCTAATATTAGCAGATAAGAGGATGAAGGGAAAAGCAGAGGAAATGCTATCAGTTTGGAAAGCATCTTGAATTGGTCAGCTGGTCCACTCCGTTGCTTCTGGACAGGGTCATATTCAAAGCCATGGGCTGAGGATGATTTCCTCGCTGGCAGTGTTTCACCAACTGAGATTTGGGGGCCGGGTGCATCAGAATCACTTGGGTGATATTGTAGGTACTTGCGCCTCACTCAAGACTTACTGGATCAGAACCTCTGGATTTGAAGTCAAGTACACTGCATTGGAACAAGTATCCAGGTGTGTCGTAGTCACTCTAATGTTGGAGAACCACTGCCCTACGGAGATCTGGGGTCTAGTCTCAGCTCTTGCCATTCACTTGGGCCCATCCCTTACTTGAGCCTCAGTTTTCTTGTCTTAAGGAGAAATAATAACATCCTGTGCCGTCTACGTCCTAGGGCAGCCATGAAGCTCACTTGAGTTGAGACACCTGAGAATACTTTGAGGCAAAGTGACTGCTATAAACATGGGGTATATTGCTGTCCACCTATTAAACTTGGTGGGGAATTGGGGTATATTTTCAAAAGTTTATTTTAACTTTACCAGGAGCCAGTGATCTACTAATACACAGAATGACATAGGAGAAAAATAAAACAACTCTGCTGAAGAGACCAGAGCAGTAGTTCTCAACCATGCTTACAAATTAGAATCATCTGGGGAAGTTTTAAAAACTGCCTAAGGCAGAGCCCCATCCAGGACAGAGTTCCAAGAATCCAGGGAGTGAGCTTGGGACTTGGCAACCCTTGTGGGATGTATTCTGGTTTCCAGCCTTCCTGAAGAATGGCTGACGTGTTTGTCTTTCAAGCCTATCGGCATTTCAGTATTTTGCCAACACATTTCATTTTATTTAAGTTACTCAGGCTCACACTTGTTGCTTGCAACCAGAAAACCTTAATTGACATCTCATTAGCTGGTTAACCCTCAAAGCTAGGGACTGTGGCTGTCTCCTTCACATCTGGATCCCGAGTGACTCACGCAGTTCCTGACATAGAGTGGAGATGAAAAATTGGCTTATATAAATTGCGAGCTACACAAGTGCTGATCCTAATTGGGGCAGAGTAAATCTAGGTGTCCTCAAAGTGAAGAGATAATGCCTGTAAGGTTCCTGGCATTTATATGTGGACACTCAGCAAATGATTGTAGTGGTCGTTTTTGAACACTGTGGAGATACAAAGGTGGGTAAGACTTAAATGAGTTTGTGGTAAACAAAATTTTATAAATAAAGAATGAAAGTCCAGTGTTATTGAACACAGTCATGCTCATTCATTTGTGTTGTCTGTGACAGATTTTGTGCTATGAATACAGAGTTAAGTAGTAGCAACAGAGACCATATGGCCTGCAAAGGCTAAAATATTTACTTTCTGGTTCTTATAGAAAAGGTTTGCTGACCTCTGGTCTAACGGTGTAGATTGGATAAATGAGTGTGTGCTGGATAGTCTCCTTTTGCCCCTCAGGATCAACTTTTCACCCCTTCCACCATGTTCTGTACCCTAGGAGGCTGGCCTCTAGGGTAGGGTTTCTGGCAGTTGTTCTCAGTGTCTGGTCCTGGAATCAGCATCATGCTAGCATTGATGGTGATCTTGTGGCAGATTCTTGAGCCCCATTCACCCCAGACCAATTGAATCGGAAAATCTGGGGGTGGGGGCCCAGGAATCTTTAACAGCCCTCAGGTAATCCTGATGTACGTTAACATTTGAGAACCACTGATCTATGAGTTCCCTTGCTCTTCAGCTTCCTGTCGATTTCTGCCAGTTAGGAGCATCGGCGAAAGATGGATTGAGGGAGGGAGGAAGGAGAGCGAGGCAAGGTATTCGTTCACTGTCTCTCACCCTGTGGAGTGATTTGTGTATGTATGTCTGTATGTATTTATGTCTTTCCCCATCTGGGATTCTTTTAAATTGAAGTATAGTTGATTACAATATTTATGTTAGTGTCAGGTGTACAGCAAAGTGATTGTTTTATATATATATATATATATATATATATATATACTTTTATAAATATTTATACTTTAAAAAGTTATTTTCCATTATAGGTTATTACAAGGTATGGAATATAGTTTCCTGTGCTCTACAGTAAATCCTTGTTGCTTATCTGTTTTATGTATAGTAGTTTGTTATCTATTAATTCCATACTCCTAATTTATCCCTTCCCTTTCCCCTTCGGTAACTGTAAGTTTGTTTTCTATGTCTGTGAGACTGTTTCTGTTTTGTATATAGATTCGTTTGTATTATTGTTCAGATTCCACATGTAAGTGATATAATATTTGTCTTTCTCTGGCTGACTTACTTCACTTAGTATGATAATCTCTAGGTCCATCCATGTTGCTGCAAATGGCATTATTTCATTGTTCTTTAATGGCTGAGTAATATTCGTGTGTGTGTGTGTGTGTGTGTGTGTGTGTATCTCACATCTTCTTAAGCCAGTTGTCTGTTGGTGGGCACTTGGGTTTTTTCCATGTCTTGGCTGTGATAAATAGTGCTGCTATGAATATTGGGGTGCATGCATCTTTTTGAATTAGAGTTTTAGTCTTTTCTATGGAGTTATTTAATTCCTCAACTGATAGTCCCAGCTCCTGTAAGGCAGCCCTCTCCAGGCAGCCTTCTTTGTATTGGGTCCCATTAGCAATAACTGTTGCCTCTTCACATCCTTTCTTTAGGCCTGCGAGTGGTTATAGGGGCTTCTATTGCCAGACTTGGGGCTCACACTAGCTGCCATAGTTTCCCTCTAGACTTCCCACACTTCTGTAAACAGTCCCTTTATGAAAAACAACTCCAATTATTCTAAAGTGAATGTGCTTTGTGCTGGGACCGTGACACATACCATACATAAAATGCTAACTTGTAAGGTGTCATACTGTAAAGGCAAAATGACGGATACTCAGTAAGGGTTTGGGGACCCCAGAGGACAGAAAATCATTTCAGAAACTTTTAGGTGCTAAAGTCCTCACAGAAGGCTTCAGAGGAGGTGTGACCTTGGCCGGTCTCTTCAAGATGGATAACATGCACCTTAATGTAGGAAGCGTTCCAGGACTTGGGTAGTGTGTATGACTGTCTAGGCAGCCATGAGTCATTGAATTCGATGAACATATAATGTTGGGTTGAGAACCACTGTCATAGGTAGTAAGGTGCCATTGAAACTTTCTAAGTAGGTAAGTGATGTGGAGATAGCTTAAGAATGAACAATCCAGAATTTGGTGGTTAAGCAGACAGGCTATGGGATCGGAGGGACTAAAGTTAAAATCCAGGCCTGCCTCATACTAGCTGTGTGTCTATTAGTAAATAATTTAATATTTCTGAACCTTAGTTTCCTCTATAAAACAGAATTGGTGATACCTTGTATAGATGTCATAAAGGTTAAGTGAAGAGTTGTATGTAGAGCACTAGTACTGTGCCTGGAATACTGTAAATGATCAGTACATCGTGTCATAAGTATGGTCACTCTTATTATCCTTCTGAACCCCAAGAACTTACCGCATGCCCAAGAGCTGTGAATGTTAGACGGGAGACCAGTGGCCTGGGCTCCGACAGCTAGAGGATACATCATTGTTGTGACTTAGCGTCATCTTCCAACATGCTTCTCCTTTCTCTGATGGCCTTCTGGAGAAGTTGCTGTGCACGCTCTAAGCAAGCTGCTATCCCTACAGCTATCTCTAAGGGACACAGGGTCAAAAGAGTTCTCATTTAAGGGTATCAGTACAGAAATCACTTGCACATTCTTAATTTTTAAAATTTTATTCAAGTATAGTTGAAGTACAATATTATATGTTACGGGTGTACACCATGGTGATTCACAATTTTTAAAGGTTATACTCCATTTATAGTTACTACAAAACGTTAGCTGTTTTCCCCATGCTGTATAATATATCCTTGCTGCTTATTTTATACCTAATAATTTGTACCTCTTACTCTTGTACTACTATTTTGTCCCTCCCCTGTCCCCTCTCCCTACTCATAACCACTAGTTTGTTTCTATATCTGTGAGTCTGCTTCTTTTTTGTTATATTCACTAGTTTGTTGTGTTTTATTAGATTCCTTATATGTGATATCATACAGTGTTTGTCTTTCTCTGTCTGACTTATTTCATTTAGTATAATGCCCTCCAAGTCCATCCATGTTGCTGCAAATGGCAAAATTTCATTCTTTTTTATTGCTTAGTAGTATTCCATTGTGTGTGTGTGTGTGTGTGTGTGTGTGTGTGTGTGTAAATCTATATAGTTATATGTATATCACATCTCTTTAATTGTTTTTGTTGAAGTATAGTTGATTTATAATGTTGTGTTAATTTCTGCTGTACAGAAAAGTGATTCAGTTATGTACATACATACATTCTTTTTTTAATGCTCTTTTCCATTATGGTTTATCATAGGATATTGAATATAGTTCCCTGTGCTATACAGTATGACCTTGTTGTCCATCTATTCTGTATATAATAGCTTACATCTGCTAACCTCAGCCTCCCACTCCATCCCCCCCCAACCCCCTCCTCTTTGGCAACCACAAGTGTGTTCTCTGTGTCCATGAGTCTGTTTCTGTTTCGTAGACCTGTTCATTTGTGTCGTATTTTAGACTTTACATATAAGTGATATCATATGGTATGTGTCATTCTCTTTATGATTTATTTCACTTAGTATGATAATCTCTGTTTGCGTCCATGTTGCTGCAAATGGCATTATTTCATGCGCATTTATGGCTGAGAAGTGTATATATGTAACATCTTACAGAAAAACCCGAACGAACTTTTTGGCCAACCCAATATATCATCTTTTTTTTTTTTTCCTGAAGGATGTATAGTTTTGTTTTTTTTAACTTTTTATACTGGAGAACTGTATAGTTGATTAACAATGTTGTGTTAGTTTCAGGTGTACAGCAAAGTGATTCAGTTATACATATACATGTATCTATTCCTTTTCAAATTCTTTTCCCATTTAGGTTCTTACATAATATTGAGCAGAGTTCCCTGTGCTATACTGTAGGTCCTTGCTGGTTATCCATTTTAAATATAGCCTTGTGTATATGTCAATCCCAAACTCCATAACTATCCCTTCCTCTGACCCTTCCCCCCGGTAACCGTAAGGTTGTTCTCGAAGTCTTTGAGTCTGTTTCTGTTTTGTGAATAAGTTCATTTGCATCATTTTTTTTTTAGATTCCGCATATAAGCGATATCATACAATATTTCTCTTTCTCTGACTTACTTCACTTAGTATGACGATCTCTAGGTCCATCCATGTTGCTGCAAATGGCATTATTTCATCCTTTTTAATGGTTGAGTTAATATGTACCACATCTTTATCCTTTCATCTGTAGATGGACATTTAGGTTCATTCCATGTCTTGGCTATTGTAAATAGTGCTGCTGTGAGGATAGGGGTGCATGTATCTTTTTAAATTATAGTTGTCTGGATATATGCCCAAGAGTGGGATTGCTGGATCATATGGTATTTCTACCTTTAGTGTTCTGAGAAACCTCCATAATGTTTTCCATAGTGTCTGCACCAACTTACATTCCCACCAACAGTGTAGGAGGGTTCCCTTTTCTCCACACCCTCTCCAGCATTTGTTATTTGTAGACTTTTAAATGATGGTCATTCTGACTGGTGTGAGGTGGTACCTCATTGTACTTTTGATTTGCATTTTTCTAATAATTTGTGATGTTGAGCATCTTTTCATGTGCCTGTTGTCCATCTGTATTCTTCTTTGGAGAAATGTCTATTTAGGTCTTCTGCCCATTTTTCGATTGGGTTGTTTGTTTGTCATTGGGTTGTATGAACTGTTGTATATTCTGGAAATTAAGCCCTTGTTGGTCGCATCATTTGCAGGTATTTTCTCCCAGTTCATAGGTTGTCTTTTTGTTTTGTTTATGGTTTCCTTTGCTGTACAAAATCTTGTAAGTTTGATTAGTTCCCATTTGTTATTTTTGTTTTTATTTCTATTGCCTTGGGAGACTGACCTAAGAAAACACTGGTATGATTTATGTCAGAGAATGTTTTGCCTATGATCTCTTCTAGGAGTTTTATGGTGTCATGTCTTTTTTTTAAAATTTATTTTGGCTGCGCCAGATTATGGCATGCGGGATCTTTAGTTGTGGCATGCGGGATCTGCTAGTTGCAGTATGCAGACTTCTTAGTTGTGGCCTGCATGTGGGATCTAGTTCCCCGACCAGGGATCGAACCAGGCCCCCTGCCTTGGGAGTGTGGAGTCTTACCCACTGGATCACCAGGGAAGTCTCAGTGTCATGTCTTATATTTAAGTTTTTAAGCCATTTTGGGTTTATTTTTGTGTATGGTGAGAGGATATATTCTAACTTCATTGATTTACATGCAGTTGTCCAACTTTCCCAACACCACTTGCTGAAAAGACTTTCCCCATTGTATATTCCTGCCTCCTTTGTCGAAGATTAATTGACTGCAGGTGTGTGGGTTTATTTCTGGCTCTCTATTCTGTTCTGTTGATCCATATGTCTGTTTTTGTCATACCATGCCATTTTGATTACTGTAGCTTTTTTTTTTTTTTTTGCCGTATGTGGGCCTCTCACTGTTGTGGCCTCTCCCGTTGCGGAGCACAGGCTCTGGACGCGCAGGCTCAACGGCCACGGCTCAGGGGCCCAGCCGCTCCGTGGCATGTGGGATCTTCCTGGACTGGGGCATGAATCCGTGTCCCCTGAATCCGCAGGCGGACTCTCAACCACTCTACCACCAGGGAAGCCCGATTACTGTAGCTTTGTAGTATTGTCTGAAGTCTGGGAAGGTTATGCCTCCTGCTTTGTTCTTTTTCTGCAGGTATATCACATCTTCTTTACCCATTCATCTGTTGATGGACACTTAAGTTGCTTCCATATCTTGGGTATTGTAAATAGTGCTGCTATGAACATTGGGGTGCATGTATCTTTTCAAATTAGTGTTTTTAGTTTTTTTGGATATATACCCAGGAGAGGAATTGCAGGATCATATGGTAGTTCTATTTTTAGTTTTTTGAGAAACCTCCATACTGTTTTCCACAGTGGCTGCACCCATTTACATTCCCACCAAGAGTGTATGAGGTTTCCCTCTTCACCACATCCTCACTGACATTTGCTGCACATTCTTAATTTAAATGCAAGAAAAAGGGTAGAATTTTCTCCTCAGAGAATGCCAAAATGAATTAAGTTACACTGCATGCAAAGACATTGGGGTGTCCTTGGTGCTTATCTGCAGATGGTTTCATTTGAGGGGGTGGTCTTTTTTGACCATTTTAAAAATGAGCAATTCTCAACCAAGACATGCTGGTGGGATGCAGACAAATAACTGGGTAGTCTGGATGTGGCAGCCTCTGTTCTTTCCTGATGCCCCTTTGAGGTAGGACATGGAAGTTTGATTCATCTCCAAAGTAGATACAGTCCAAGGAGTGTCCAGGAGAAGTGACATTTAACTAAAGATTGTGTATGGGGATTAGAAGAGGGACCTACCTTTATACATCTTGTCCTTCTCCCTAGAGTAGTTCTTCCTTGCAAGCCATCTTTTGTATCCTTTCTTTTCTTTTCTTTTTTTTAACATATTTATTGGAGTATAATTGCTTTACAATGGTGCGTTAGTTTCTGCTTTATAACAAAGTGAATCAGTTATACATATACATATGTTCCCATATCTCTTCCCCCTTGCGTCTCCCTCCCTCCCACCCTCCCTATCCCACCCCTCTAGGTGGTCACAAACCACTGAGCTGATCTCCCTCTGCTATGTGGTGGCTTCCCACTAGCTATCTATTTTACATTTGGTAGTGCATATATGTCCTTGCCACTCTCTCACTTTGTCACATCGTACCCTTCCCCCTCCCCATATCCTCAGGTCCATTATCTAGTAGGTCTGTGTCTTTATTCCCGTTTTACCCCTAGGTTCTTCATGACTTCTTTTTTTTAGATCCCGTATATATGTGTTAGCATACAGTATTTGTTTTTCTCTTTCTGACTTACTTCACTCTGTATGACAGACTCTAGGTCCATCCACCTCCGTACAAATAACTCAATTTCGTTTCTTTTTATGGCTGAGTAATATTCCATTGTATATATGTGCCACATCTTCTTTATCCATTCATCTGTTGATGCACACTTAGGTTGCTTCCATGTCCTGGCTATTGTAAATAGAGCTGCAGTGAACATTTTGGTACATGACTCTTGTTGAATTATGGTTTTCTCAGGGTATATGCCCAGTAGTGGGATTGCTGGGTCGTATGGTAGTTCTATCTGTAGTTTTCTAAGGAACCTCCATACTGTTCTCCATAGTGGCTGTATCAATTTACATTCCCAACAGTGCAAGAGGGTTCCCTTTTCTCCATACCCTCTCCAGCATTTATTGTTTTTAGATTTTTTTGATGATGCTCATTCTGACTGGTGTGAGATGATACCTCACTGTAGTTTTGATTTGCATTTCTCTAATGATTAGTGATGTTGAGTATCCTTTCATGTGTTTGTTGGCAATCTGTATATCTTCTTTGGAGAAATGTCTATTTAGGTCTTCTGCCCATTTTTGGATTGGGTTGTTTGTTTTTTTGTTATTGAGCTGCATGAACTGCTTGTAAATTTTGGAGATTAATCCTTGGTCAGTTGCTTCATTTGCAAATATTTTCTCCCATTCTGAGGGTTGTCTTTTGGTCTTGTTTATGGTTTCCTTTGCTGTGCAAAAGCTTTGAAGTTTCATTAGGTCCCATTTGTTTATGTTTGTTTTTATTTCCATTTCTCTAGGAGGTGGGTCAAAAAAGATCTTGCTGTGATTTATGTCATAGAGTGTTCTGCCTATGTTTTCCTCTAAGAGTTTGATAGTGTCTGGCCTTACATTTAAGTCTTTAATCCATTTTGAGTTTATTTTTATGTATGGTGTTAGGGAGTGTTCCAATTTCATACTTTCACATGTACCTGTCCAGTTTTCCCAGCACTACTTATTGAAGAGGCTGTCTTTTCTCCACTGTATATTCTTGCCTCCTTTATCAAAGATAAGGTGACCATATGTGCGTGGATTTATTTCTGGGCTTTCGATCCTGTTCCATTGATCTATATTTCTGGTTTTGTGCCAGTACCATACTGTCTTGATTACTTTAGCTTTGTAGTATAGTCTGAAGTCAGGGAGCCTGATTCCACCAGCTCCATTTTTTGTTCTCAAGGTTGCTCTGGCTATGCGGGGTCTTTTGTGTTTTCATACAAATTGTGAAATATTTTTGTTCTAGTTCTGTGAAAAATGCCAGTGGTAGTTTGATAGGGATTGCATTGAATCTGTAGATTGCTTTGGGTAGTAGAGTCATTTTCACAATGTTGATTCTTCCAATCCAAGAACATGATATAGCTCTCCATCTATTTGTATCATCTTTAATTTCTTTCATCAGTGTCTTACAGTTTTCTGCATACAGGTCTTTTGTCTCCTTAGGTAGGTTTATTCCTAGATATTTTATTCTTTTTGTTGCAATGGTAAGTGGGAGTGTTTTCTTGATTTCACTTTCAGATTTTTCATCATTAGTATATAGGAATGCCAGAGATTCTGGGCATTAATTTTGTATCCTGCTACTTTATGAAATTCATTGATTAACTCTGGTAGTTTTCTGGTAGCGTATTTACGATTCTCTATGTATATTATCCTGTGATATGCAAACAGTGACAGTGTTATTTCTTCTTTTCCAATTTGTATTCCTTTTACTTCTTTTTCTTCTCTGATTGCTGTGGCTAAAACTTCCAAAACTATGTTGACTAAGAGTGGTGAGAGTGGGCAACCTTGTCTTGTTCCTGATCTTAGTGGAAATGGTTTCAGTTTTTCACCATTGAGGACGATGTTGGGTGTGGGTTTGTCATATATGGCCTTTATTATGTTGAGGAAAGTTCCCTCTATGCCTACTTTCTGCAGGGTTTTTGTCATAAATGGGTGTTGAATTTTGTCAAAAGTTTTCTCTGCATCTATTGAGATGATCATATGGTTTTTCTCCTTCACTTTGTTAATATGGTGTATCATGTTGATTGCTTTGCGTATATTGAAGAATCCTTGCATTCCTGGAATAAACCCCACTTGATCATGGTTTATGATCCTTTTAATGTGCTGTTGGATTCTGATGAGGATTTTTGCATCTATGTTCATCAGTGATATTGGTCTGTAGTTTTCTTTCTTTGTGACATCCTTGCCTGGTTTTGGTATCAAGGTGATGGTGGCCTCGTAGAAGGAGTTTGGGAGTGTTCCTCCCTCTGCTATATTTTGGAAGAGTTTGAGAAGGATAGGTGTTAGCTCTTCTCTAAATGTTTGATAGAATTCGCCTGTGAAGCCATCTGGTCCTGGGCTTTTCTTTGTTGGAAGATTTTTAATCACAGTTTCAATTTCAGTGCTTGTGATTGGTCTGTTCGTATTTTCTATTTCTTCCTGATTCAGTCTTGGCAGGTTGTGCATTTCTAAGAATTTGCCCATTTCTTCCAGATTGTCCATTTTATTGGCATAGAGTTGCTTGTAGTAATCTCTCATGATCTCTTTTATTTCTGCAGTGTCAGTTGTTATCTCTCCTTTTTCATTTCTAATTCTATTGATTTGAGTCTTCTCCCTTTTTTTCTTGATGAGTCTGGCTAGTGGTTTATCTATTTTGTTTATCTTCTCAAAGAACCAGCTTTTAGTTTTATTGATCTTTGCTATTGTTTCCTTCATTTCTTTTTAATTTATTTCTGATCTGATTTTTATGATTTCTTTCCTTCTGCTAGCTTTGGGGTTTTTTTGTTCTTCTTTCTCTAATTGCTTGAGGTGCAAGGTTAGGTTGTTTATTCTAGATGTTACCTGCTTCTTAAGGTGGGCTTGTATTACTATAAACTTCCCCCTTAGAACTGCTTTTCCTGCATCCCACAGGTTTTGGGTCGTCGTGTCTCCACTGTCATTATTTTCTAGGTATTTTTTGATTTCCTCTTTGATTTCTTCAGTGATCACTTCATTATTAAGTAGTGTATTGTTTAGCCTCCATGTGTTTGTATTTTTTACAGATCTTTTCCTGTAATTGATATCTAGTCTCATGGCGTTGTGGTCAGAAAAGATACTTGATACAATTTCAATTTTCTTAAATTTACCAAGGCTTGATCTGTGACCCAAGATATGATCTATCCTGGAGAATGTTCCATGAGCACTTGAGAAAAATGTGTATTCTGTTGTTTTTGGATGGAGTGTCCTATAAATATCAATTAAGTCCATCTTGTTTAATGTATCATTTAAAGCTTGTGTTTCCTTATTTATTTTCATTTTGGATGATCTGTCCATGGGTGAAAGTGGGGTGTTAAAGTCCCCTACTATGATTGTGTTACTGTTGATTTCCCCTTTTATGGCTGTTAGTATTTGCCTTATGTATTGAGGTGCTCCTATGTTGGGTGTATAAATATTTACAATTGTTATATCTTCTTCTTGGATTGATCCCTTGATCATTATGTAGTGTCCTTTGTCTCTTCTAATAGTCTTTATTTTAAAGTCTATTTTGTCTGATATGAGAATTGCTACTCCAGCTTTCTTTTGATTTCCATTTGCATGGAATATCTTTTTCCAACCCTTAACTTTCAGTCTGTGTGTGTCCCTAGGTCTGAAGTGGGTCTCTTGTAGACAGCATATATATGGGTCTTGTTTTTGTATCCATCCAGCCAGTCTGTGTCTTTTGGTGGGAGCATTTAATCCATTTATATTTAAGGTAATTATCAATATGTATGTTCCTATTCCCATTTTCTTAATTGTTTTGCGTTTGTTATTGTAGGTCTTTTCCTTCTCTTGTGTTTCTTGCCTAGAGAAGTTCCTTTAGCATTTGTTGTAAAGCTGGTTTGGTAGTGCTGAACTCTCTCAGCTTTTGCTTGTCTGTAAAGGTTTTAATTTCTCCATCAAATCTGAATGAGATCCTTGCTGGGTAGAGTAATCTTGGTTGTAGGTTTTTCTCCTTCATCATTTTGAATATGTCCTGCCACTGCCTTCTGGCTTGCAGAGTTCCTGCTGAAAGATCAGCTGTTAACCTTATGGGGATTCCCTTGTGTGCTATTTGTTGTTTTTCCCTTGCTGCTTTAATATGTTTTCTTTGTATTTAATTTTTGACAGTGTGATTAATATGTGTCTTGGCGTGTTTCTCCTTGGATTTACCCTGTATGGGACTCTCTGTGCTTCCTGGACTTGATTAACTATTTCCTTTCGCATATTAGGGAAGTTTTCAACTATAATCTCTTCAAATATTTTCTCAGTCCCTTTCTTTTTCTCTTCTTCTTCTGGAACCCCTATAATTCGAATATTGGTGTGTTCAGTGTTGTCCCAGAGGTCTCTGAGACTGTCCTCAGTTTTTTTCATTCTTTTCTCTTTATTCTGCTCTACAGTAGTTATTTCCACTATTTTATCTTTCAGGTCACTTATCCGTTCTTCTGCCTCAGTTATTCTGCTATTTAGCCCTTCTACAGTATTTTTAATTTCATTTATCATGTTGTTCATCATTGCTTGTTTCCTCTTTAGTTCTTCTAGGTCCTTGTTTAATGTTTCTTGCATTTTCTCTATTCTGTTTCCAAGATTTTGGATCATCTCTACTATCATTATTCTGAATTCTTTTTCAGGTAGACTCCCTATTTCCTCTTCATTTGTTAGGTCTGGTGGTTTTTTACCTTGCTCCTTCATCTGATGTTGTGTTTTTCTATTGTCTCCTTTTGCTTATTTTACTGTGTTTGGGGTCTCCTTTTCACAGGCTGCAGGTTTGTAGTTTGCGTTGTTTTTGGTGTCTGTCCCCAGTGGCTAAGGTTGGTTCAGTGGGTTGTGTAGGCTTCCTGGTGGAGGGCACTAGTGCCTGTGTTCTGGTGGATGAGGCTGGATCTTGTCTTTCTGATGGGCAGGTCCATGTCTGGTGGTTTGTTTTGGGGTGTCTGTGGCCTTATTATGATTTTAGGCAGCCTCTCTGCTAATGCATGGGGCTGTGTTCTGTGCTAGTTGTTTGGCATAGGGTGTCCAGCACTGGAGCTTGCTGGTCGTTGAGTGAAGCTGGGTGTTGGTTTTGAGATGGAGATCTCTGGGAGATTTTCATCGTTTGATATTACGTGGAGCTGGGAGGTCTCTTGTGGACCAGTGTCCTGAACTTGGCTCTCCCACCTCAGTGGCACAGCCCTGATGCCTGGCTGGAGCACCAAGAGCCTTTCATCCACACGGCTCAGAATAAAAGGGAGAAAAACTAGAAAGAAAGAAAGAGGATAAAAGAAAATAAAATAAAGTAAGGTCAAAATAAAATAAAGTTACTAAAATAAAAAAATTATTAAGAAAAAAAGTTTTTTACAAGTAAAAACAAACAAACAACAGACAGATAGAACCCTAGGACAAATGGTGAAAGGAAAGCTATACAGACAAGTATAGCTTTCTATACAGAAAGCTATACTTCTCACACGGAAGCATACACATATACACTCACAAAAAGAGTAAAAGGGGAAAAAATAATAAACCTTGCTCTCAAAGTCCACCTCCTGAGTTTGGAATGATTTGTTGTCTATTCAGGTATTCCACAGATGCAGAGTTCATCAAGTTGATTGTGGAGATTTAATCTGCTGCTCCTGAGGCTGCTGGGAGAGATTTCCATTTCTCTTCTTTGTTCGCACAGCTCCCGGGGTTCAGCTTTGGATTTGGCCCCGCCTCTGGGTGTAGGTCGCCCGGAGTGCGTCTGTTCTCCGCTCAGACAGGACGGGGTTAAAGGAGCCACTGCTTCGGGGGCTACGGCTCACTCAGGCCGGGGGAGTGGGAGGGGCACTGCGTGCGGGGCGAGCCTGCGGCGGCAGAGGCTGGTGTGACGTTGCACCAGCCTGAGGTGTGCCGTGCGTTCACCTGGGAAGTTGTCCCTGGATCCCGGGACCCTGGCAGTGGTGGACTGCACAGGCTCCCCGGAACGGGGGTGTGGATTGACTTGTGCTCACACACAGGCTTCTTGGTGGCGGCAGCAGCAGCCTTAGCGTCTCATGCCCGTCTCTGGGGTCCGCGCTTTTAGCCGCGGCTCACGCCCGTTTCTGGAGCTCCTTTAAGCAGGGCTCTTAATCCCCTCTCCTCGTGCACCAGGAAACAGAGGGAAGAAAAAGTCTCTTGCCTCTTCGGCAGGGCCAGACTTTTCCCCAGACTCCCTCCAGGCTAGCCGTGGTGCACTAACCCCCTGCAGGCTGTGTTCACGCCCCCAACCCCAGTCCTGCGCTCCGACCGAAGCCCGAGCCTCAACTCCCAGCCCCACCCGCCCCGGCGCGGGAGCAGACAAGCCTCTCGGACTGGTGAGTGCCGGTCGGTCCTGATCCTCTGTGCGGGAATCTCTCCACTTTGCCCTCCGCACCCCTATTGCTGTGCTCTCCTCCGCGGCCCCGAAGCTTCCCCCTCCGCCACCCGCAGTCTCCGCCCGCGAAGGGGCTTCTAGTGTGTGGAAACCTTTCCTCCTTCACAGCTCCCTCCCACTGGTGTAGGTCCTGCCCCTATTCTTTTGTCTCTGTTTATTCTTTTTTCTTTTGCCCTACCCAGGTACGAGGGGAGTTTCTTTCCTTTTGGGAGGTCTGAGGTCTTCTGCCAGCATTCAGTAGGTGTTCTGTAGGAGCTGTTCCACGTGTAGATGTATTTCTGGTGTATCTGTGGGGAGGAAGGTGTTCTCCGCGTCTTACTCTTCCGCCATCTTCTCAAATCTCGTATCCCTTCTTTTTTAACTCACAAATCTCCAGTATTAAAAAAAACACTCTGCACTCACATTCTGTGGCATTTCACCCTCACCCTGTGCTTGTACACCTGCACTCAGCAATACCTACCATTATAAGGTATGCTACTGATTACCCTCATTCCGCCCCCCGCCCCCTGCCAATGAAATGGGGTAGATTCGATTAAAGCCTCCATTCACCATACTCTAGGTAGAGTTCAGCTAATGGTGGTGGCAATGGAATTCCAAACAGAAAAGTGTTGGGTTGTGTCTCTCTAGGGCAGAGGGAAACAGTGGGTCTTGAACACAGTTTGCTTTTCAAATGATGACCCGCCTGCCTTCTTTTTTATTAAATTATTATTTTTTATTTTTATACAATTTTAAGGGTTAATTTTCATTTACATTTATTATAAAATATTGGCTATATTTCCCATGTTGTACAATACATCTTTGAGCCCATCTTACACCCAATAGCTTGTATTTTCCACTCCCCTACCCCTCTGTTGCCCCTCCCCACTTCCCTCTCCCCACTGGTAACCACTAGTTTGTTCTCTATATCTGTGAGCCTGCTTCTTTTATTCACTAGTTTGTTGTGTTTTTTAGATTCCACATATAAGTGACGTTGCACAGTATTTGTCTTTCTCTGTCTGACTTATTTCACTTAGCATAATGTCCTCCAAGTCCATCCATGTTGCTGCAAATGATAAAATTTTGTTCTCTTTTATGGCTGAGTAGTATTCCATTATGTGTGTTTATATGTGCCACATCTTCTTTACCCATTCATCTGTTGATGGACACTTAGGTTGCTTCCATGTCTTCTGCCTGCCCTCTTTTGATGGTAGTACCTGAAAATCTCTTCTCTTAGGCTAGTCAGCTTACCAAAACAGAGTTCTCCAATCTCCTGTTTGGGAGGGGCCTTGGCTTTGGGGCTGCCCACATTCTAAGAGCTGAGGGTCTAACCTTCTGATCAGGGAGGACCTTGCTCTCAGCCTGTGCTCTGCTCATGGTACCTCCTGCAGAGTCTGCATTTCAACCTCCCACCTGGTTTGGGGAATGGAGGTTCCATGTCTGCACTGGTTGGGGTAGGGGAGCTGGCTCAGGCTTGGAAACACCTTGTTTTCGGCTCTACTCCCTGGATCCCCAGTTTTAGAGTTACCTGGTGCTTTTGATTCCCAAACCTCTGAGGTCTGTTTGTAGGCACTGCCGGGATTTATGTTGGTTTCTCACCCTGCAGGTCCTTTGCAGAGAGAAGACAGCTGAAGTGTAATCCAGTTACCCTTCCTTTATTTCTTTTCCATTTTCCTAAGTTTTTTTTTTTTTTTTACTCCTCTTTGTCTTTAGTTCTCTCCCCTTCTCTTTGTTCTTGAAGATTTGCACCTTTCTACTCCCTTAACTCGTATTCTAGTGGGATTTTAGGAGAAAGTGGAGATAAGTGCGTATGTCAATCCACCTCATTTAACTGGAGGTTGAGCTGATGTTCTCTTTTTCTGTTTCAAAAGTTAACTTTTTCTGTTGCTGGTTGTGTGGGTTTGCCAGCCTTTCATTAACCAGAGTCATTTGTTTTCATTCTGGAATACCCATGGAGATTTCTTCTAGGTTTCAGAATTTGTCTTTAGAAGATTTTCAGCCAAGGAGCTGATATATGCCCTATTTTCAAAGCTTGCGTGGGTGAGCAATGCATCCATTCAAGAGAGAAGTGGTAGAAGGTCTTATCAGTCTGGATCTGTCAGCCTGGATAAAGGGGCCTTGCATCTTCCCAGGAAATCTGCCACAGAATGATGCTGAGCTATCTTAGTTATTAAAGGAAGCCTACACATCACTCAAATCAGCTCCCAGCTCCCCTGTGCTCTGAGTGTCTGTCTACAGTCATTAGTATCATCTCTGGGTGTTTTCTCTGCTTTGCTGGGATTCCGTGTTAATCTGCTTCTTCCTTAGCCCTTGTGTCTCCTTCATCACTCAAAATATACAGCTGCTCTGTCTTGGCACGGTGGGTTCCTTACACCATTTCAGTTCTTGCTACTTCATATGCTCCAGAGCTATGAAGGATTTTAGAGATCACCTAGTGGCTTCAAACGTGCAGTCTACAGATCAAAAAGAAGAGTTTTAACCAATCTTGGGGGAAAGCCTGGTACATGAAGCAGGTAGAATGAGAGCGGTTCTGGGTAATGTAGGGGAGGGAACCTACCCCATCCCGATCACATCTCCCCAAGGAGATGGATTAACCACCACTGATCCCGTTTTACTCTCATCTTGAACGTGAGAGGCTGAGTCCCTGAGTTGGGAAGTAACTTGCAGAAGGTCGGGTAGTGGACTAGTTCAGGATTTGAATCAAGGCCTCCTTACACTTTACCATTTCCTCTAGATCCACAAATGATGAAGCCAGAAGGGTGACTGTGGAGACCTTCAAGTGAGTGATCAAACCGTGGCTGCATCCTATGAGCCTGACTGCCCCTTTTTTCAACGGCTCCACTCATCCATAGTCTTGTATGAAAAAATCATAAATAATAATTCTCGCTGAAACGGCCTCCTGTCTGCCCCGGAATTGGTGTCCCGCTGGCTTGTTAATTTTAGTTTGGGAGTCAGAGACCTAGTGACACCTGCTATCGTGCAGGGCTCCTTGGCTGTTCAGTAAATGCTAATAAACCGTAAGTTGCAATCCTAACAATCCCTGCCGCCCGAACCAAACTGCAAGGGCAGAGATGACTTTGGTCTGAATTGGATTTGAAAAGGCTGAAAGAACAGGCTTTGAGTACGCAGTGGAAATGCCAGTCGAATATTAATTATAGCGGCAGTGCCGGCCCGCGGAAGGCGCCATGGTTCAGCCCCGAGAACGAAGAACGGGAGAGGGATGATGAATGCAGATGAGATGCTTCTGCCTGTGAAATCCAAGTGTGGCTTCACAAAAGAGGCCAGGGAGCCTCCGGTGGTTTTCTGCAGCTCTTCTGGTGTTCAGAGAGGTCTTTCTGGTCTTCTCATTTGCTCGTTTTATTTATTCCTCAGAATCACCAGGGTGACGCGGCCATGAGCTATCTTAGGGGCAGGTTTTAATTAGTGGCTTGGGATTCCAAAAGTGGCAGCGAGGTAGATGGGGCCTCCGTAACCTCTTTGACCCAGTGATTATTTACCACATTCCAGGAATGGGCTGTTCTGGTCCACAGTGAACCAGACACATAATTATAACCGGTCCCTTTATGCAGCAGACGTCTACACACAAACGCACACCTACCCCCCCCCCCGCCCCCCAACACACACACACACAGACACACAGCATTAACAGCATCGGGCTGTAGTGTGGGCAGGGATAGAAGTTTGCTTACGAAAACAGGGAGCCATAGGTAAGGGATAATTTCCATATATCTCACCGCCTGGCAAACTTTTAAATTATGTATACTGAAGAATTTCCTACAGCTCTAACTGCCCAACAGATTGTGTGACTAATTGTTTCTTTCTACTTAAAATGGGAGCCTCCTGGTAGGCTGTATGTTTCGGTGCAATTATGTCAACCGGACCAGGGCCGAGGCCATTTTAGCCACCTGAGGGGTGTGCTAATTGTTCTGAAGTGTGCCGCCTGGGGTGCGCCTCATTGCTGTAGTGGTTTTAACGGAAATTCTAATTAAGAATAAGAAGCGAAAAGGGGCTGGGTGCATTCCTCCCACGTCAGGGGTTCAGGCAGGCTGCCTTTGAGCACAACAGTGTGAACATGCCCATGCTGGGAGCCAGCTGGGGCAGAAATTGATGTGCCTCAGGTGTGGTTTGTCTACAGGCTTGGTGCAGGCTGTTGGAGCTGTAATTAGAGCTGGGCCAATGTCAACGTGGTGTCCGGGCTTCCAGTCTTTCCAGGCTCTGTGTCAGTGTTTGGAGGGGGTGCCTGTGGAGGAGCTGGAGGGGAGGAGGCTGGAAAGTTTAAGTAGCTGGAAGTACAGCCTGAGGGAGTTGGTGAGACAGGACTATTCTGGCAAATCGCACGCCCTGATGCTTCTGTAAGACCAGGCTGCCCTGGTTGTTAATTACAGTTGGGCTGGGAATCCCACCGGGGTTCGGAACACTAGTTTTGTCTCTTGTTAACAGAGCATCTTTGGGTAAACTGTTTAACTTTTCTGAGTCTCAGTTTGCTTTACCTGTAAAATGGGGATTAAAAATATGAATTAAGTTTGATGTTATTTTGGCATCACGGACTTAGAACTCAGGAATGTCTGCATCCCACATGGACAATCATTTCTCCCCTCTGTGGGACTCCACTTCCCAATTCCCCTTACTCCGTCCTTCGCAGACTAGTACCACAAGGAACATTAGCAGAATGGGAACAAAAATAATTAATTTATAACTGAGCCCAGTGAACCAAAGTAGGAGAAAGAAAAGGGAACGAAAGAGAGGTTGGCTTCCTCCATGAGACGAGTCTCAGCTTAGTGTGCTGACTGACCTCATGGAAGGAGGAAAGAGAGACGCAGGAGAGCTCAGATGTGTCTGGAACTCTTTTTTTTTTTTTTTATGCGGTACGCGGGCCTCTCACTGTTGTGGTCTCTCCCGTTGCAGAGCACAGGTTCCGGACGCGCAGGCCCAGCAGCCATGGCTCACGGGCCCAGCCGCTCCGCGGCATGTGGGATCCTCCCGGACCGAGACGCGAACCCGTGTCCTCTGCATTGGCAGGCGGATTCTCAACCACTGCACCACCAGGGAAGCCCTGGAACTCTTTTAAAATATAGGCCGTCAAGAATCACTGATTTTCCTGGCACTCTGACCATTGGATCATTCTCTGGTCTTTGTCTATAGGGAAGAGAAGAGTGGGAGGCTGAGACAGAGACCTCATGGTATGAGAGAGGCAGAGGAAATGTCTCTCCCCACCTCTGTCTCCTAGATTTGTAGTCAGGACTAGATGAAAGAACATTCTTAGGAGCCAGTCTGCTACTATCATTTGGCCAAGGCTTGGTTCTAGCCCTGGAATGACCTGTGATTTCAGGCTCTGACATTCTATCAGGAGTGATTAAAAAAAAAAAGACGCGAGTCTGTATTGAGTTCCGTAAGTGGTGTGCAGAGAGGTTTGAGAGTTAGTGACTAGGGAAAGCTTTATGGAGGAAGTGGTCGTTAGAGGTCTGAATTTGAGATTTGGGCTTTGATCAGGCGTTCTAGGCAGAGGAAGTGGCCCAACCAAAGGAACAGAGGTTGGAAAGTGTAAAATGTGTTTAGGATGGCAAGCAGCCTGATTGCCTCAATTGCAGGCTCTGAGCTCGGCAAGGTAGGTCAGGGTCAGGCGATGGGGGCTCAGTGAACACCTGGTTCAGGAGTTGGGCCATAAATAGAACACACAGCTCTTGCTTATCTCCTTTGGGAGTTATTTTTATTTTTTAAATTTATTTATTTATTTATTTTTGGCTGCGTTGGGTCTTCATTGCTGCGCGTGGGTTTTCTCTGGTTGCTGCGAGCGGGGGCTACTCTTCGTTGTGGTGTGCGGGCTTCTCATGGTGGCTTCTCATTGGGGAGCACAGGCTCTCGGCGCACAGGCTTCAGTAGTTGTGGCTCGTGGGCTCAGTAGTTGTGGCACGTGGGCTCAGTAGCTGTGGCTCACGGGCTTAGTTGCTCTGCGGCATGCGGGATCTTCCTGGACCAGGGCTTGAACCCGTGTCCACTGCATTGGCAGGCGGATTCTTAACCACTGAACCACCAGGGAAGCCCGGGTGTTATCTTAATATCCTTCAGATTCCTTCCCTGCCACCTGCTTACTCTCCCTGCCCACCCCCCACCCTCCAACTATGTTTGTGGTTTGCTAGTGCTTAGCCAGCCAGCAGGTTTTCAGTTGACTTAGTAGTGGCTTTAATTATCCTTTTGAAAAGCTGATTAGTCTGGTTTCAAACACATCTACTGAAAAAAAGATTTCTTACTGATAGCTTGAGTGGAAGCTTCAAGGGCATTTAGGAGTCAACTGAGTATGTGTTCTTACAGAGGAGAATCATGAATTCAGAAAAATGTGGTGGCCTTAGTCGTCTCCAGGCCAGCCTCTTCATTTTACATATAGAGAAGAGTGAGAGAGGAAAAAGTCCCACAATAAGAAATTTGCAGATCTGGGAATCAGATCTCCTGACTCTTAATTCAGTCAGGTGTCTTTTCACTACATTGTGGAAGGAGTGTAACCTAGAGGTTAATATTTTGGGCCCTGAAGTTGGGCTCCTCGATGTTGAATCTTGGCTCTTAGCCACATAATTGCCTGTTGACTTTTGGGAAAGGTATCAAGCCTCAGTTTACCCATCTATAAAATGGGACAAGGAAGCCAAGTGGAAAAATACATTATCATTTTCAGGGAACAAAAAAAAGGGTGTATATTGATATTTCCTATTTGTAAAAGAGCTGCCTGATGTGTAGGCAGTCATGTCCAAGGGGTGAAGCAAGGGTCTTCTAAAGAAAGGGTCTTTTGGCCAAAGATGTCGATATCCTCACTGTGGCCTGCCACCCTGCCTGCTTTATCTTCGGGATGAAGGACCCCAAGACCTCCTAAAATAGATGAATTACCAAGGTGGGGTCTCACATTAGATCATGATGTTCATTAAGACCGTGGTTTGAATGACATCCTCTGGTTTATCCTGAGCCGATAGTGAGGCCAGGAGGGTGACATGAGGTCCTGCTTGGAAGGGTATCCATGGGCCCATTTGGTAAAAGCACTTATTGAGGGTACCTCAGAGATTCCATTTTCTTTTTTCTTTTTTTTAAATATATATATATATATTTATTTTATTTATTTACTTTTGGCTGCATTGGGTCTTCATTGCTGCGTGCGGGCTTTCTCTAGTTGCGGTGAGCAGGGGCTACTCTTCCCTGCGGTGCGTGGGCTTCTCATTGTGGTGGCTTCTCTTGTTGCGGAGCACAGGCTCTAGGCGTGCAGGCTTCAGTAGTTGTGGCATGCGGGCTCAGTAGTTGTTGTGGTGCACGGGCTTAGTTGCTCCGCGGCATGTGAGGTCTTCCCGGACCAGGGCTCGAACCCGTGTCCCCTGCATTGGCAGGCGGATTCTTAACCACTGTGCCACCAGGGAAGCCCCTCCATTTTCAACATGGAACAGATCTTCTAAATCTCTGTCCTCTGGCCAGCTGGGGCAATTGAAGGTAGCAGAGGTGACCCTCAACCTCCGGCAAGTTCACATCCCCTCTTTGGGCCTTTTATCCCTTGTCTGGTTCCTTGCTCCTTAAAAAGAGGAGGACTTGGCTAGAAGCCTAGCAATCGTTAAGCTCTCAGGGTTTCTGTATTCCCTTCTTGAAAGAGAACCCTCACTGTCCAACATACTAGTCTGTTACAAATGGGGAAAGCAAACGTGTGCTGCTCTTCACACTTTTGTCTTTTGCATCCAGTAAAAGGGATAAATGCTGCTTTTTCGTGTGTGTGTGTGGGGGTGTGGGGGGGGGGACGGTGAGTTGTCTTAAAGGCAAGATTGGAGGTTCAGAAGAAGCAGCTAGGGGAGCTTCAGAATTCTGTTCTGCCTCTGCAGACCAGAGAACTCCAAGGTGACTTTAAAAAAAAAATTAATTAAGTTTTGGCTGCGTTGGGTCTTCATTGCTGCATGTGGGCTTTCTCTTACGGCAAGTGGGGGGCTACACTTCGTTGCAGCGCGTGGGCTCCTCATTGCGGTGGCTTCTCTTGTCGCGGAGCACAGGCTCTAGGCGTGTGGGCTTCAGTAGTTGTGGCACATGTGCAGGCTCAGTAGTTGTGGCTCGTGGGCTTAGTTGCTCCGTGGCATGTGGGATCTTCCTGGACCAGGGCTCGAACCCGTGTCCCCTGCATTAGCAGGTGGATTCTTTTTTTTTTTTTTTTTTTTCGGTACGTGGGCCTCTCACCGCTGTGGCCTCTCCCGTTGAGGAGCACAGGCTCCGGACATGCAGGCCCAGCGGCCATGGCTCACGGGCCCAGCCACTCTGCAGCACATGGGATCCTCCCGGACCAGGGCACGAACCCGCGCCCCCTGCACCGGCAGGCAGACTCTCAACCACTGGGCCACCAGGGAAGCCCCTAGCAGGTGGATTCTTGACATGCGCCACCAGGGAAGTCCCCGAGAGGTGACTTCTTACTAGTATAGCCCCATCCTTCACCCCCGAGGCTGCCCTTTTGCAAACAGGCTGATATGAATTTCATAGTCAAACAGATCTATGCTGGCTCACCTGCCGTGTGGCCTGATATTTTAAAATTTTACCCTTTTGGGTTAATCTTCCCATTTTTAAATGTGCAAGCAGAGCTGGAAGGGACTGCCAGTTCATCTCTAGCTGATGAGATGGTTGAAGAGACCTCCTTGGGGGGTGTCAGGAGACTCCAATTCCAATCTCTGCTCTAACTCCAAATTACTGGGTGACCCTGCGCACAGCCACTTATGTCTCATCTCAGTTTTGTCATCAGCATCTTAAGGAATATCTCCCACCTCAACCTGTGGGAACATAAGAGAGCTGGGGTAGGAAGGGCTCAAGACACGGAGGAAAGAACACTTTTCCTCAAAGTTCAGTCAAGTGTCTGTCAGGCAGCCTCCCTTTGCTGCACTGGGGTCTGAGAACAGGCTCTGAGGATGCTGTGCCTCCCAGGTGGTCTGGGGCTTTGTTGTGCCTGAGCTTACCTTCCTCCAGCCCTGATCGGTGAGGGGCTGGCTCCTCCGATAGCCTGGGAGTCAGGGGAGAGATGGTGGCTGTTTAAATTTGGGGTCAGAGGAGGGGCGTAGGGGCGGTGATGTGCATGGTATTGGAGCTGGGCTTGGTGTTTTATTTACACAGCAAGCCAGCCATGTTTCCGGAGGGGTGTGGAGGTATTGACAGAGATTATAGGAGAGTGAATTTCCTATTCGTCCACCCCTTTGCACCTGGAGCCAGCTGACAGTGTGTGAGGGAGAGGCGTCCTGGCTCCAGCTCCCTGCTGACAGCTGGAAATGCCGGCTGCCCTGTCCCCTTCTGAGGTGTTTGTAATTCCTTAATACCTACTGATCTCAGAAAGGCAACGTGGCGCCTCCCCGGGTGCATTATCTTCCCAAATAGGGTTGCTGCCCTCCTGCCTTCTCTACTCTCTCTGAAACCAGCCCCCATCTATGATTTTCTTCAACAGCAAGAGTCACCATATTGCTGAGCTCTGACATGGGCAGGGCGCTGGGAACACATCAGAGAACAAGACCACTCGCTCCCTCCCTTATGGGATCGTTCGTGTGTGTGGTGTGCGCATGCGCACGCGCAAGAATCAAACAACTGCGCGAACAGTACATTGGTTTACCAGAGGTCCTTCCCCCACTGTAACCAGCCTCCCCAAAAGAGCTTTTAGAATCACAGAATATTAGAACCAGGCCAATTCCCACCCTGAGTGTTTGGGGAATCTGAGTGAACCTCAGTTTGAGGTTGAAACCCCGGGGAAGGGATTTGTCCAGAGTCAGAGCAGAAACTGTGGGCGGGGCCAGAGTTGAAACTTGGCCTCCAACTCCTGGCTCGGCTTCCCCTGCGCCTTGTTATTCCTGCTCCAGCTGCAGGAGGAATCCTCAGGTGTGGCAGCTCCTCCGCCGATGCTAGATGCTAGGTGGCACCAGCACACCTTGGAACAAAAAGGCTCCCAATCTGGCTCCCATCTGAAAATGCCCGAATCCTCACTGCTGGCAGCCTGAAGTCCAGGCTGGGTGCTGTCTTCTCCTAGTGCCCTCACAAGGCCTGCCTGCTCGGAGGGCTGCCCCTGATCACAGTCCCACTTCCTTCATCCCTTCCTGGGTCCCAGGTGCCTTGGGGACCTGTTCGCTGGTTACCTGGAAGAATTCACTCCTATGTGATTGATTTCTTCTGGGGGCTCTCTGTGCAGAATGGAAAGTTCTGGCTGGGTGATCAGCTCAGGGGAGCTATTTTAGGGCCATGCAGGCACAAATTCCTCTTAGGTGCTGGTATCTTTCTTACTTACTGAAGCTTCTGTCTGGGTGAACAACCCAGCTGAACACGGTGTGGTCTCTCCCCAGGTCACATTGCCAGTCTGTGACAGAGGGGGGATGGAGTCCAGGCTTGCTAAGGACCGCACTACTTTGTCTCTCAAGAGAATGTCCAGAAGACAAGACCCTCTGTCACTTGGTCCCTACCTACCCTTCCAGTGCCATCTCACAGTTGTGGAGCTCTGTGGCTAAGAGTATGGCTGTGGTTTCAGACTCCTGGGATTGGAATGGCGTCTCCCCAGTTGTTAATTGTGTTACTGTGCCATGTTTATGGAACATTTCTCTGCCTCAGTTTCTCCCTCTGTGAATGGGATGGGGTAGGTTACATAGGATCTCAAATTTCTTTGCAACTTCCCAGCTGGCCTTGTGACTTGCTTCCATAGGAATGGGTGGCAATAATGTGTGAGCTCTGAGCCTAGGTGTCAAGAGGCTTTGCAACTTCTGTTCTTTCAGGACATTGCTGCCATGTGACAAGCCCCGCTGATGCCACTGAGGATGTGAGGCCACGTGGAAGGAGATCCCAGCCATCCAGCCCAAATTGCCCACTCACAGCATTGTGAGTACATGAATTATTTTGGGGGTGGTTTGTTATGTTGCTGAAGCTGACTGAAATAGGGGAGAATAATAGTACAGTAGTCTCTCCTTATCCATGATTTTGCTTTCTACAGTTTCAGTTACCTGTGGTCAACCATGGCCCCAAAATACCAAATGGAAAATTCTAGAAAGAATTTGTAAGTTTTAAATTGCATGATTTTGTGCGTAGTTTGATGAAATCTTGTGCCTTCCCACCTGGGACATGAATCATCCCTTTCTCCAGCATATCCGAGCAGTATATGCGACCCCCATTACTCACTTAGTAGTGCTCTAGTCTCAGTTATCAGATCGATGGTCCTGGTATTGCAGTCCTGGGGCAGGTAGGGACCAAGTGACAGAGGGTCTTGTCTTCTGTCCAAGTCACTCTTACTTCACTTAATAATGGCCCCCAAACACAACAGTAGTGATGCCAGCAATTTGCATATTCTCTTACTGTGCCTAATTTATAAATTTTATCATAGGTATGTATGTATAGGAAAAAACATAGTGTATATAGGGTTTGGTACTATCTGTGGTTTCAGGTATTTACTGGGGGTCTTGGCGCATAATCTCCTAGAATAAGGGGGACTGCTGTACCTACCTTGAAAGGTGGCGGTGAGGTTTACATAATAATGGGAACTTAGATCAGCGCCTAGCACACGTGAAGCAAATACAGTCGTTACTACTAACATCATCATGGGGCACTTCCTCTTGCTTATTGCATTCTAGTTCCACCGACCTCCTTTCTTCTTATTCTGCTTTTTTCCTTGTTCCTTCTTTCCTCCTCCTTCTTCTCCCCCTCCGTTGTCTTCTTCTTTTAAATATACCAAACTCTTCCTTTTTCAGGGCTTTCATACTTAATTCTCTCCGTTTGAAATTGTCCTTCCCTGCTGTCTTGTTTTCATGGTTGCGGTCTCAGCTGAAACTTCTTCTCCTTGGAGAGGTCTTCTCTGAATCTCCCTCCTCCCTTCCTCTCCATTTTTGCTTCCTTTCATTGTCTCTGATCATCACATTTATTGATTTCCTTGAATGTTGTCTGTCTCCCCTTCTAGATTTCAAGTCCCTTGAGGGCAGGAGCTGGGCTTTTATCCTTGCTGCCCACCACGGTGCCGTGCACAGCAGGCACTCACTTGGTATTTGCTGAATGAGTGGATGAAAAGAGGCATCTAGTCAATATGAGTTTGAGGTTGGTGTCTGGTTTCCAAGAACAGGGGAGTATCCATCCAGGTTGGAGTTTCAGAGAGAGGAGACCATGTGTGCTGCTTCTCATTCTTACAGCCGTTTAGGTTTTTGTCACACTCTTTGTTGGATCAATTATGTTCCTGATATCCTATGCCCAACAAGGCTATGGGCTTCTTTAGAAAGAGATTGAGTCCCTCACAGCCCCAAGCACATTGTCAGGCACCTAGTAGAGGCTTAACAGAAGTTTATTGGATAGATAAATGGATGGACGGGTGGATGAATAGATGAATAAATGAGTGAATGTAAAGAAGGATGGATGGACAGTAGTACTCAGACTGCAGGCAACAATGGAAAACCATGTTTATTTTTTCCTTCTAATAAAGGACAGTACATTTCCAGTCAATCTGTAAAACATCATGAACATATAAAAATGTATTAAGTACAGTCATTAGCATTACATTGCAGAGAAATAGTTGTTATAACCTTTTCCCCTAAGATGGTACTTGGATGGTCACTGTTGGTTTGCTTTAACAAAAGAGGGCAAGAGTAGGTGACCAGTTGGCCTGGTTGGCCCAGGACTAAGGAGTTTCCCAGGATGTGGGGCTTTCAGTGCTAAAACTGGGAAAAGCCCAGGCAAACTGGGATGGTTGGTCATGCAAGAAAGAGAGCAGCACGAGAATGTTGGGTGTGCTTTGGTGTTTAGGTACACGGGGCCGATATTTTCTCAACTTCCCATGACCTCGCTTCCTCTTAGCTCTGGAATAAAAATCCCTGTGTTATTATCAAGGGTGTTGCAGCTTTCAAAGGGTTTTAACAGCCCCGTGTAATTTTGACTTGATCTTTATGCCAAGCCTGGGAGGTAGGGCAGTTCTAACCTAATTTGCAGGTGAAGCATGCTACATCAGTGCTCCTAGCTCCTAGAGAATACGGGGCAGAGAAAAGACTGCCACCCCCATCTCCTGAGGCCAGTGTTCTTCCCACTACTCTGTTCTCTTCTGAAACATCCTGCCTGTCTCATCTGGCTTTCAGGAGTGAGCAGGAATCATACGGGGGAAAGGAAGGACCCTGAGATCCAAGCTTTGGCTCAATCCCCTCATTTGGGACAATTTTATATGATTACTACTTTGCCTGATGTGTTTACCTGCTCCTCCTCTAGCAATCCTCATGAAGGATTCCCCTGAAGACCCACCAGCTGGTCAGTGCTGGCATCATTATGTGGCAAAGTCAGTGAAAGAGATCCAGTATATTTGGGCCATGTCCCAAATGGCCCTTCCAGTTAAGGTTTGCCAGCAGGATGGTCAGAGGACCAGCTCAGTCTGCCATGTGCCAGCTTGATTGTTGAGCTCTTTTTGGGTACTTCTGCTGAGAAATTACTCAAGTGATAAGTCAATTCATGGGGTGGCTGTAACTTGCCACACTTGTTCCCACCCTTGTACTTTTTGCCTGACATAAATGGGTACCACCTTAAGGCGGGAGGGTTCAGTAGTCCTCCCTGGCTCACCTTAAAAGACTAGGGACAGGCTATCCTTGCCCATGGTAGACCTCACTTCTTTTGACAGTGTATTAGAATCCTATCATCCATTCTTTTATTCCAACACTGTTTTGAGCTCGTTTGCATTTTTGGCATTTATGACCTCTAGGGATAAGAAGTCTATGTAATCCTTCTTTTCCCTGTGAAGTGAGACTTCCTCTGGCTCTCCCTAATTCAACTGAAGCCTGTGATATTCTGGGATAAGCTTAATAAATGGGGTTTGACACTGGTCCTACTCTTTCAGATGTTGTTGTTTGGGCTCAGAGTTGCTCTGTCATGCGGGTCGTCTGTTTTGGGTGCAGCTGTGTAAAGGTCTGATCTTAGAGCTTTCCTTTTCTGAGAGTTGAATGAGGAATGGGTACAGGCTTCCCCTGCTATCTGAAAGTAGAGCGTTAGTATGAAAATTTTCGTAAGCTGAAATGGTGTAAACAAAGAAGCAATTACCTTAGGACACATCTTGCTAATGGATGCACAAAATGGATAGATCCAGATAAAGCACAGCTGCTTAGACACAGTTCAAAGCTATGGCGGTTTGATTCTGAGATGCTGAGTGGAGTTCCTGGGGAAGGAGTTGGGTGGTGCCACTCAGTGCTCAGTGCTCTATAACCGCTGGCTGCAAAATAAATGCTGAATGCTATTTTCACTTTTCACCTTTTTTGGAGGGTAAAAGCAGAAAGAAATGCAACTCTTTGGATTTCTTTCGGTTAGCAACAACAGGTACCAATGTAGGTCTTTGGTAGAAGTGAAATGGCTTAAGTCAAACTTGAAAAGTGGGGCATATTTGTACTTTTATTTAAAAATAAATAAAGTAAATATCTTTAAAAGAAGGGTGTTGCCCATGCCCTCTTGGTAGATTCCCCAGACTGTGGGACATGTAGCCTATTAGCTGAAGCGTGGAGTTTCTGCTTCACGTGCTTATGTCCATTCATTTTCACATGCTTATGTTCTTTCTGCCTCTTAAACTAGCTGCGGCCTTATGACCCTCAGAAGTGTCTGTGGCTCTGAGTTCAAATTTGATTTTAGGGCTTCCCTGGTGGCGCAGTGGTTGAGAGTCCGCCTGCCGATGCAGGGGACACGGGTTCGTGCCCCAGTCCGGGAAGATCCCACATGCCGCGGAGCGGCTGGGCCCGTGAGCCATGGCTGCTGAGAGCCTGCGCGTCCGGAGCCTGTGCTCCGCAACGGGAGAGGCCACAACGGTGAGAGGCCCGCGTACCGCCAAAAAAAAAACCCAAAACACACACACACACAAATCTGATTTTAATCTTTAGGTGTGATTTTCTTTGGTTTAGAGCAGACCCAACTCTGGAAGGGATGTTAACCCCGATATGACCATCCCTGCAATACATTTGAGATGAGGCACTTGTGTGTATGAGACTCTTCTGAAACTTGAACTCTTGACACCGAGGGGTGAGGTGATGGTTTGACAAGCCCAGAAACTTCCAGATCTTGAGATATTGGCTGGCTCGCTACACACTTCTTGGCATCTGGGAAACTGATGGCCCAGTTGCATTGGGTTGTAGGCTGTACTTATCTAGAGGGTCAAAGAATGTCTCTGGGTTAAAAAATGAAAAATGCTCAATGCAATAGAAATATAGCCTCCTTATAGAAAACCTTTTGCAAGAAGTGCTGCCTGGCAGCAGGAGAAAACTAGAGGTCGACTGGTTTCCAGTCCTTTTTTGTCAGACCCCTTGGGGCCAGCACTTCCTCTAAGGAAGTCAAGCCTGGTGGGGAGAAGAGGATAAGACGGGCACATTCTTCCCTTCATGAAGAGGAAGAGTCGTGGTTAATTAAGCCAGTGATTAGGCGGCCTCCTCTGAGTTTGTGCAGATCTCTGCAGGCCCCTCATATGGTCACTGAACTCTGGGATCGGCGATGGCTGCCCTGGCTGAAGGGCCGGTTCGACTTAGTCTGTCCACTTGAGTAGGCTCCGGACGCCATCATCCTACTAGGCTCCAGGAGAAGGTGCTCCCCAGATGAGAATTTAGCCCAGGAGTCCCGTGAGCATGGGTCATCCCTTATGTGGTCTCCACTGGATCTCTCTCCGGGCAGCACCCAGTCCTCTTTGTACTTGCACTCCACAGGGCTCGAGCTCTTTGGGGTGCTGGCTCTGAAGCTCGGTTCTGGGGCAGGTGGGCCTCTCCAGGGACAGTGGCAGGCCTCTGTCGGCTTCTCCAACTCCGGATTTCCAGCTCTCTTTTGTCCATGGGGAGTTTGTCAATTTTCTGAGCTTTTAAGATCAAAGACTTCCCATATGTCCCTTGTAGAGCCAGGAGAAAGTACCTGGTGGGAAATAATAGAATAAAGATATTTTCTGACGTCTGACTTCTGAATTTCAGCATTGAGAGGGTCCTTAGAATCCAACTCCCTGCCCAGGGAAAGATCATCTTTTTTTTTTCCAAACAATGGTAATTTAATGTTAGTTACTATAAAGAAAAGGTTACCATGTATTGGCCTTTAATGACTGCGTGAATCATGGGGTACTTCCTTGGGGAAGCCTTATTTGATTGAACTTCCTTCTCATAAATGCTTGTACCACCTCTTAGTTCGTAATGATGGCACTTAAAAATTTTTTTTAATTTTTCATTTATTTATTTTTAACATCTTTATTGGAGTATATTTGCCTTACAATGGTGTGTTAGTTTCTGCTCTATGACAAAGTGAATCAGCTATACATATACATATATCCCCATATCTCCTCCCTCTTGCGTCTCCCTCCCTCCCACCCTCCCTATCCCACCCCTCTAGGTGGTCACAAAGCACCGACTGATCTCCCTGTGCTATGCGGCTGCTTCCCACTAGCTATCTGTTTTACATTTGGTAGTGTATATAAGTCCATGCCACCCTCTCACTTCGTCCTAGCTTACCCTTCTCCCTCCCCATGTCCTCAAGTTCATTCTCTGCATCTGCATCTTTATTCCTGTCCTGCCCCTAGGTTCTTCAGAACCTTTTTTTTTAGATTCCATATGTATGTGTTAGCATACGGTATTTGTTTTTCTCTTTCTGACTTACTTCACTCTGTATGGCAGTCTCTAGGTCCATCCACCTCACTACAAATAACTCAATTTCGTTTCTTTTTAGGGCTGAGTGATATTCCATTGTATATATGTGCCACATCTTCTTTATCCATTCATTTGTCGATGGACACTTAGGTTGCTTCCATGTCCTGGCTATTGTAAATAGTGCTGCAGTGAACATTGTGGTACATGACTCTTACTGAATTATGGTTTTCTCAGGGTATATGCCCAATAGTGAGATTGCTGGGTCGTATGGTAGTTCTATTTTTAGTTTTTGAAGGAACCTCCTTACTGTTCTCCATAGTGGCTGTATCAATTTACATTCTCACCAACAGTGCAAGAGGGTTCCCTTTTCGCCACACGCTCTCCAGCATTTATTCGGGAAAGGTCATCTTTGCCACTCTCTTGACTGATGGATCAAATCTATGCTTGTATGCCTCTGGTACTGGGGAGTTCAACAACAAAATATAACAGCTAACATTTGTTAGGTAGCAAGATTATTCTAAGTGCTTTACATATTATTAACTCATATTATTCTCCCCCACATCCCACGTGGTTGGTACGTTTGTTTCCCGCTATGTACAGACATGGAAACTGAGGCACCGAGAGACTGAATGGTTTGTCCAGAGCCACACAGTGGTCAAGCTGTGGTGAAGACCAAGTGCTGTGGATCCTGAGGCTTTTCTCTCATCTACCATGCATGAGGCAGTCCATTCTATTTCTGAGCTGTTCTAATTTAGGCAGATTTTCTTGCTTTGGAATGTCAACTCTTTGTGGAACTTAATAATTTTAAAGTAGTTTCCCAATACGTCCTTTTCTTGAATCCACAGGCTGTGCTAGCTTCACAGCATCAGTGTATTATCACTATTTTCCAGATGAAGATACTGAGGTCCCAAGTGATGAGATGGGTTTCCTCAGGTCTCCCGAGAAGTTGATAGATCTCCTTGATGGTTAACTCAAGGTTCCTTTCCCCTGCCAAGCTTCCTGTAGCCTGTAGTGGACTCTGGAATCGGGGGTCTCTATATGTGCCTAGAATATTTTCCTGTTCCAGGTTTAGGTAAGAAGGTAACTAAAACTATGTGATCTGTGGTAGAAGCATATACCATCTTGTGATGCTGGGCAGCTCATACCCCCTCTCTGGGTGTCAGTTTATCTAAAACGTAATCCAGTTGGGCCAGAGGACATCTAAGGTCTTTTCCAAAAATAATCCTTAAATGTTTTTTTTTTTTTTATTTCTAAAGCCTTATAAGCAGAGAGGCTCCCATCCTTCTATTATGTCTAAAAGATTCAGGATGATCTAAAGTGAGCAGGGGTTTCTGAAGACCACAGTAGATCCCACGGAAACAGAAACTTCTCCCTATTCTCTCTCATCTCACCCAGGGCGGCAGTGCAGGTGACCATCACATATGTGTTTCAGGAAAGACTCTTCTTGCGGGAAACTGGAATTTTCTCAGTTTAAACATTCCCCCAAGTTACCAATTTCCCTCTCTGTCCATTTAGTGAACATATACCTGGCAAGTTCCTACAATGGGCCAAGCCCCAAGGGATTATTAAGCTGGGAACCAGACTGACCGGAATCTTGCTGTCAGGAAGCACAGGAACAGAGTTAGAAGCCTCAGGAGCAGTGAGAGTATCAAACACGTGATCTGGTGCAAGAAATCTTCCTTGAGGAGGAAACATTAAAGGTGAGGACTGAGGGATGCATAGGAGGAAGCCAGGCAAAGAGGGGGTGAGAAGCAAATCCTGGGCTCAATGGCTGCAGTGTGGAGAGTGAGGGCAAGAGTGAGGGACTAGGACACAGAGGGGTTGGCAGGGTCAGAGCAGGCAAGGACCATGGGGAATGTTTTGGGTTTTGTGCATTATTGTAAAGGCCTTGGAAAGTTATGAACATGACACGATTACACTTTGACACAATGATAATGGATTAGAGTAAAACCCAGTAGGAGACTATTGAAGTAATTCAGAATGAAAGTCTTATAACCTATCCATGGTGGTGGCTGTAGAAATGGAAATAGCAGATGGCAATACCTACTGAGAAATAGGTTAGCAGATAAAATTGTCGGGTCTTGGTGATGGGCGAGAGAGGGGCATGTGGTGGGTGGTATCAAGGATAAGTCTCAGGGGCCTGCCTTGATCCTAAGTGGTCACAGTGGATGAAAGGAACTCGGGAAGAGAGCCAGGTTTCTGGGATGGTGATGGTGACAGAAAGTAGATAGCGAATTAAATTACAGATGTCTCCCACTTTCCTCAGATGTAGCAGGCCCAGTGCTGGTGAGGCATAGGTAGCTTAGAAAGATGTATCTGGGATTCCGGAGAAGGATCTGGGCTGGGAGTTTATATTAGAGATTCATTTGTGAAAAATGATATTTAACTTCACAATAGTGGTTGCTATGTTTATGGAAAGAATTAAAGTGAGAAGACAAAAGAACCTAGGACAAAGGCTTGACAATACACCATGTCAAAGACATGAACCAGCAAAAGAAACAAAGAAGAAGTAGGAGAAAAACCAAGAGAGTTCTGTGTTACTGAAGCTAAATGAAGAGTGTCCAAGGGCTCTGTTGTAGCGAATTACGATGCTGCATTGTGTTTTAAAGTTTGTGTGTTTGTTAGTTATTTAAGAGATAAAACAAAAGAAACTTACTTTCTCTTAGTTTAAGAGAATCCATAGTTCCTTTATACTGGTTGAAGTAATTAGACCAAGATAAGTGAGGTCACGGTTAGTGGCTAATTATCACAAGCTTGGTGAGTGAAATCAATCTTATTATGAGTACAGCTTACATCTTTAAGTGAACAAATAGAGTTTTCGATAGCAAACATTCTATCATGTAGATTTCTGTAACAAAAATTAATTGTTCTAAGGTTACAAGTCAACAGTCCTTGGAGCTATTAAAATAATCCTTTCTCTGTCAAAGGAAATCTCTTTGCCTTTCTTAGGCAACAGAATTAAACAGTAATTCAAGTTTATGATGATAATATAGAATAAGCAGGAATTTAACTTGTGCACTGTGGTAACTGGCAAGAAAATATTTGCCTGCTTTTCCCTAAGTTGTCCCTCATTTGTTTAACAAGCTGTAATGTTGAGTGTTTGTCTTTTCCAAGAACGTTCACACTTTTCAACAGCCCTCATCAAGCTGGCAGCCTCTGGCTCCAAATGTGTCTTCTAACCAAGGGTGGGACAAGAATCCTCGGCTGTTGATTTGCTCTTTCCATACCCCAGATAAGACACAGAACAGAGGAGGTCAGTCCTCGGTCAGAGGTGATCATAACCATGTTTAACCCCAAAAGCGTGGACAAAAAGATTTAACCCACATATCTGATGCCCTTTTCCAATGAGGGCAGGACCTTCACGGTCTCTCCCAGGCTCCGTCTCCCAAGGGGTTGGGCTGAGAAAGGGGGTGGGTGGGAAATAATGTCCTCCGAGGCTTGTGCTTAATTGCTTCCCACCCTTCAGTCCCAGGGCCCTGTTTTAATACTAGTTACTTTCACCTGTATTACGATCAAACTTCTGTCTGAATTGTCCACTGGGCTGTAGACTTCTGGAGAGCAAGAGTTCTGTTTTATTCATCTTTCTGTTTCTTTAGCATCTTTTTCTCATTTATCTCTGAGGGCAGCCTACATGACAAGAACTCTGCTAACTGTGGGTTATATAATGATAAGGAGACACCTTCCTTCCCGGAGTTAATGGTCAGACCAAGACAAACAGATAAAACAGATGATGTGGCTAAACGGAGTAGTGACAGATAGACCCAGGTCATGGGAACACAGGAGCGAGGGGGATCTGTTTCAGCCTGAGGGAGGTAGGTGAGGTCATGCAAGGGTTCTGGAATTGCTCATGCCTGAAATGATGTCAAAGGGTGAGGCGGTCTGGTAACGAAGGGCATTTTGAATAGAAGGGACAGCATGAACACAGGCAGGAAGGGGAGAGGGCAGGGAGCCTTTAGGGAAGTCCAAGAAGCTTGGTGATGTGGAGCCCAAAGTTTGAGCTTTGGGAGCAGGGGGATGAGGCTGTAGAGGCCAGTAGGGGCCAAGCAGGGAGGCTACGTCCACAGTGCATACTCAGCCGTTTGCTGAGTTCACAGTAGTGTTTGTCATATTGGTATCTTCAGCCTCTAAACCCTGCATCAGATGTCAAGGTTCTGAGGTGGCTTATGAAGAAGAAATGGAGCCCAAACTAGGTTAAGCAAGCTTCCAAACTTATTAAAGGAAGCAAAGCATGCTAATGGCTCTCTGCCTATTAGAAAAAGTTCTACACAATGTTGCAATGGCTTCTTGACTGTGGCTTATAACGATAAAGTAGCTGAATTTCAACGTTCAGAGCAGACGCGATCCTAAGGATGGAGAGAGGCTGAGTCTTGCCTCTGGGTGCAGCATCGTTAAGTTCACCGAATGCTCTGACTATAGAGAGCGTGGGATGGAGAACAGAACGCTGGCCTCCGAGTGGGGAGAACTCAGCTCCCACTGTGACTTGCGGTGGGCTGGAGGACACATTCTGGTCCCCCGTAGGACTTAAGCTGTTCCATGAGCAAGTAAGACTACAACCACCGCTTTGCCTAATTTCTAGGTGATTTTGCAAAAGGCAGTTTTTGCACAAATGGAGGAGCTAGATAGAAAAGCATGTGTCAAGAGTAAGTTCTAAGGACACGCCAGGCGTTGTTGCTGTTTTTCGGGAAAAGGCGAATGTAGAGGATTTAGGCTGGAAATGTTAGAAATAGTCCCTCTGCATGAATGACTTATTTGGCAAATGCAGGGTGTGTGTTTTAACAAATTTGAGTAGTATTAAAAAGTTGGCTATTTCATGCAAAATTTGAATTTCTGGGAAAAAGCTAAAGCTCTGAAATGCTGGTCTTGATCTTTCCTTGTGGCAGTGATAGGCTGAAGCTTAGAAGTTCCTTCTCCTAATGTCTGTCTGTACCTCACCTGGTTTGCTGCTGTTGCTTACCTGTCCCTGTAGGCATTTGAGAGTGAGACTCCTGGGCTAAGGAGTAAAGGACTATAGAGCTTTTCCAAATGATTCTTTTTACACAACAAAGTTTGTATGGCAGGAGGGTAGGAATTAGTACTCTCATTTTGCAGGTGGTATAACAGAGGTTGTGCCAGATTTGGTGACTTTGCTGCTCTGTGGCTGAGCTGGGACCAGAGTCCGTGCTATTTGCCTCCAAGTTCATTATTCTTTCTGTCCTAGCTCCCTATCTTTGAAACAATAGCCTCAAGCATCCCAGCTGGAGTCAAACTCCTGACTCTTGGGCTATGAAAATGGCTGATTGAGGGGAGAGTGGTAGTTCTAGGAAGAAAATAGCACCCCCTGTTCAAACCTTGGGAGAAGAGCCACGACCGGTGTGAGGAAGCAGACGAGGTAGAAAGTGGGGTCCGAGAGCTGGCCTTCCATCACCCAGTAGGGGTTGATGGGACTGTTGCAGGTGACGCAGGTGGCGTTGTACACTAGGGATACCACAAAGTACATCAGGAAGCTGCCTGCGAGAACAAGCCCATGGATGATGGTCTGTGGAAGGAAAGAAGTAAACACTGTTGAAGGGATAGCTTAGATTAGGGGGGAATGCAGTCACGCTACTTTAACTTGTTTTAAACTTCTTTTTTTGGAAATGCCACATACCTATAAACAATTTAAAAAACTGTGCCATTTAATGGCTTATGATAAAGTAAACACCTATACTGCTACCACCCAGAATTTGAACACACATACCCCGGAAACCCCTAAATCACCTTGACTTCGGTGATAATTTTCATGATATTCTTTAGTTTTACTACCTATGTTTCTCTCCTAATAGTCTGTCTTTAAAAATTAATCATATTTGATGTGACTTTTGTCTTTTTTCCGCAGTATTATGTTTGTGTGATGAATTCATTTTTTCCACATGTGGCTGTTAGTTATTCATTTCCAAAGCAGTGCAGTCTTCTGCAGTCTGATCTCATTTTGCCCTGCCTGTTTTATGCTGCTTTCCTTCCAATTCTTGTCCTCTTTTAAACTTACTGACGATTCCATATAATTTCATTTCCCTGTCTACTAGTTTGAAAGTTATATATTTCATTTCCATTCCTTAGTGATTACTCAATAAATGCTAATAAGCAGTTTTAACTTACTGTGGTATATAAAGTTTCTATGTTTCCCTCCTCCTGAATACATTAACTTTAGAACACATTAACTTTGTTTACCTCCCTCCTGACTCATATCTCATTGCTACTGTGTATTTAAATTCTATCATCTTTTTAAATCACATAAGTCATTATTACAGTGTAATATGGTCAGTATTCATTAAGATTTACTTACATGCTTGACACTTTTTATGCCTTCATTCCCTCTTGCATTTTGGACTTTCCATCTGAGCTTTCTTTCCTTATACTTTTTTATCTCTTCTTTTTCAGATTCTTTTCCCATTTAGGTTACTACAGAATATTGAGCAGAGTTCCCTGTGCTATATACAGTAGGTCCTTGTTGGTTATCTATTTTAAATATAGTAGTGTGTACATGTCAATCCCAATCTATCCCTCTCACCCTCCTTTCTCCCTGGTAACCATAAGTTTGTTCTCTAAGTCTGTGAGTGTTTCTGTTTTGTAAATAAGTTCATTTGTGTCATTTTTAAAGATTCTGCATAGAAGTGATATCATATGATTGATATTCATCTTTCTCTGACTTACTTCACTTAGTATGATAATCTACAGGTCCATCCATGTTGTTGCAAATGGCATTATTTCATTCTTTTTAATGGCCGAGTAATATTCCATTGTATATACGTACCACATCTTCTTTATCCATTCCTCTGTCGATGGACATTTAGTGTGCTTCCATGTCTTGGCTATTGTAAACAGTGCTGCCATGAACATTGGGGTGTCTTTTCTTATACTTTAAATAGAGTTGACCTTTGAACAACATGGGTTTGAACTGTGCGGGTCCACTTACATGTAGATTTTTCTCAACAAATACTACAGTATTACCTGATCTGTGGTTGGTTGAATCCACAGATACGGAGAACTGATTATCGGACTTGAGCATCCACAGATTTTGGTATTTGCATTGGGTCCTGGAACAAATCCCCTGTGGGTACTGAGGGATGGCTGTACATCCTTTAGAATATCCTTTCGTGAAAGTCTGCTGGTGATGCATTCTCTGATCCATTATTTCATTCTCATTCTTAAAAACTATTTTTGATCTTGTTGGGAAGTTATTTTCTTTTAGTATATTTAAGATAGCATTTCACTATCTTCTGGCTTCTGTTGTTGCTATTGAGAAGTTAGCAACTCTTTATCTGTTATTCCTTAGAAGGAAGTCTCTTATAACGTGGCTGCTTTTATGATTTTTATTTCGTCTTCAGTGTTCTATAGTTTTTTTATAAGGGTGGATTTTTAAAAAATTTATCTTGCTTGGGTTTTGCTGATCTTCTTGAATTCGTGGATTGATGTCTTTCATTACTTTTGCAAAATTCTCAAGTCACTATCTTTTCAAATATTGCCTCTGTCTCATTTTCTCCTTTCCTTCTGAGACTCTAATCAAATGTATGTTAGATCTTTTAAGATACCACCATATCTTCTATATATCTCAATATCTGTTCCGTAATTTTCATCATTTTACTTTTGTTTTATATTCTGGATAATTTGACCATTTCACTAATTCTCCCCTCAGCTGTGCCCAACCTGCTGTTAATCCAGCCATTGAAACTTAAATTACAGTTATTGTATTTTTTAATTTCGAAGAGTTTTATTTGGTCTTTTTTTCACATCTTCTAGAATTCTTGCAGATATTTTAAAGCTTAATCTTCTTTAAACATAGCAAACAAACCTTTTCTATGATTTCTATCTGATAATTCCAATACCTGAAATATTTGTTACTGATGTTTGTGCTTGTGATCCTCATTGAGTTCTTGTTTCATTTTGAGCTTCATTATTTATTTGTTTGTTATTTTTTTTTTTTGCGGTATGCGGGCCTCTCACTGTTGTGGCCTCTCCCGTTGTGGAGCACAGGCTCTGGACGCGCAGGCTCAGCGGCCATGGCTCACGGGCCCAGCCGCTCCGTGGCATGTGGGATCTTCCCGGACCGGGGCATGAACCCATGTCCCCTGCATCAGCAGGCAGACTCCCAACCGCTGCGCCACCAGGGAAGCCCCATTATTTATTTTATTGTGTGTTTTTGAAAATTTTATTTTTCTTACTCATTTGAGAGTTATTGAAACTTCTTAATGCAATCTGTTGTTATATAGTGCAAAAATCTTCTTAAAGTCTACTGTTTATTATTATATATATTTTAATTGAAGTATAGTTGCAGTGATTCAGTTTTTATATATATATATATATATATATATATATATATATATATATATATATATATATTCTTTTTCAGATTCTTTTCCCTTACAGGTTATTACAAAATTGAGTATAGCTGCCTATAGGTCCTTGTTGGTTATCTATTTTGTATATAGTTGTGTGTGTATGTTAATCCCCACTTTATCCCTCCCCTCCCCCACCCCTTTCCACTTCGGCAACCATAAGTTTGTTTTCTACATCTGTGGGTCTATTTCTGTTTTGTAAATAAGTTAATTTGTATCTTTAAAAAAAATTATGATATAAGTGATATCATATATTTGTCTTTCTCTGTCTGGCTTACTTCACGTAGTATGATAATGAGCTTCCTTATTTTTGAATATGTGATGCTTCTTGGCCTTGGAAAATTAGTGGGGATACTTTGAGGCTTAGGAAAACGTTCCCTGGAGAGGGTGTATGTGTATTTTGTAATATCCTTGTGCACTGTCAGTTACTTTAAACTGAATTCATAAGTCAAAATTTGGCTCACCCAGGGGGTACAAAGAATCTGGGCTGCAAATCGGTGTGAGGCCAGCCCATGGTCCATTTCGCAGGATAAGTCCTTTTTACTGATTCTCCCTGCTCTCTTCAGCACAGTGGGAACAATCCCTACAGTCCCTGCTGGGGAGGGGAGTGCAGGTAGGTCCACTTTTGGGTATACCTTTACTCTGAAGGTAGAGCCTTTGGGGTCCTAATTTAATGTGATCTCTTATTAGACTCCCACTTTAGCAGCCTGGCTTTTAATTTCTGAACTTTATGCTCAATGAAGTCTGCCAAAAAGTTCATTTTGGGCAGGGTTGCAAACGCTTTGAAGAAAACAGAGGCTTTGGCTCAGCTTGCTTCTCTACAAACCCACTTTCCCAGAGGCTTTGGTCTTTATCCTGTCATCTTTTTCATACCTTTAGCATATGTATACATATATACTTGTGTGTGTGTGTGTGTGTGTGTGTGTATATATATATATATATATATAATGTGTGTATACATATATATGTTTATGTATACATATATTAAATACATACATACACACACACACACATTAATTTGTTTTCAGTGGAAGGGGTGGTTTGAATATCCTAGCCCCTGTTCCTGAAAAGAAAGCAGTTAGCTAACTTTTTAAATCACTTTGGTGGGGACTGTGAAAGCTGACACAGCTATTAAAATTCATGTTAGATTTCTACCCAGGGAAGAAAGACATTCTCCCTCTGCTTCAAGCACTTTAAAAAGGGAAACACTTTTTTTCATAATGATTCTAGTAGCTAACTAACTCCTTCCCCAAGAGCAACAGAAATCACCAGTAACTACCAGGATACCTGGTCTAGAGATGCATTAGGTGGATTAATAGTGCTGAATGGTGAGTGAAAGGAACAGGTTCTGTCTTTTAAAGCAGATGAATGCAGTGCTCTGAGAAAGAGGGCCGAACGACCAGTCATTATATTACACATTGAGGCCTGATTATTTACAGGGGAATTTTGAAAGGTTAATAAGATACCTAATGGTTAAGAGGGTCATGGAGAGCAGAGATCCTCTTGGGAAATATCTTGTGCTGGTGTTTAAAAAAAAGTAATTAAATTATTGTGAAATATTGCAAGTGCATAGTCAACAAATCTCATATACTTGACATCCAGCTTTATCCGTTTTAATCTTATGCCATATAAAGGGGAGCAGAATATATCATCCCCAAATAAGTCTCCGGCATAAGGATTATCTTGAGCTGGTTATTTTTAAGAAAGAGCAGACAGAGGAGGAGCTCTGGAAACTGAAAAGAAGTTATCTTTCTGTAAGAGACATTTACAGTTATAAGGGAGATCTCCATTTGTAAGGGTGTCTCCCTCTCTGTACCTGGAAGAAAAGGACAATTCTATATTTCTAGGAAATCTTTATCAACTCCAATATCTGGCCTCCCCTAGCCTCAAAACTTCTTTTGTCTTTAGCTAGAGATGGTATTTAAGGTGGTGGCCAGGGCCATTTCAGAAAGTTACTCAGTTTCCTGGCCTCTCCCATGTGTATAGGAAGTATTTATTAAACTTCTGTTTTTCTCGCATTAATCTGTCTTTTATTACAAGAGTGTCTAAGCTGAGAACCTGGAAGGGTAGAGGGAAAATTATTCTTTCTTCCTCTACACATATTTGCCTCAGATTTTATTAAAAGATTAAGCCTTACAGATACAATTCAAGCACCCATGTATCCCTTGCAAATGCCTTCTCGTTAGTCTTGAAAATAAACTCAGTGTTCCTCATTCTTCTGTGTATTTTCTATATACATGTTTATGCATCCATGTTAATGGATGCTTTTTAATTTTATCATGTATAGGTATCCCTCTGAATTATGCTTTGGACCTTTATTTTTGTTGATAAATGCCATTCTAGTTGATTCATTTTAACTGTTCTAGTGTATGAATATGCCACTATTTATTTATTTTCCTGTTAATGAACATTTAAGCTGTTTCCGATTTTTTTTTGCTATTAAGAACAATGAAGAAACAAACATTCTTGTACATGTCTATGTATATACATGTGCAAAAGGATGGCCCAGGGTGCATATTTAGAAGTGGAATCGTGTCATAGCATATAGTGAGTACTTGAACTCCTCTAGCTATTTTCAAGTTGCTCTCTAGAATGGTGGTATCAGTTTATAGTTTACCAACAGAATATGAAAGTTCCTTGGTTGGGCTTTATTATGTTTAACCTGCTACTGAGTTAGTGTGGCAATATTTTATTTAGAATTTTTTACATTATGTTCATTGAACAGATTGGTCTGTAATTTTGTTTTCTTGAACAGTCCATGCTCATTATTTTCATATCAGAATTATTCTAGCCATGAACATTGAATTGCCTATATTTTCTAATATTTGAATCCATGAAACAATGGGTATGAGAGAGGAATTATCTGTCCCTTATAAGTTTGGTCAAACTGACCTTTATAATCCTTGGGCTTGGTGTCTTTAGGAACAGGGTTACCGAGTCAATTTCTGTAATAGTGATTGGTTTATTCATGTTTGCTGAATGATTTTGACTATGCTTTGGTAAATTTTACATTTAAAGGAATTATTATTGTTATTATTATTTTTTGCGGTACGTGGGCCTCTCACTGTTGTGGCCTCTACCGTTGCGGAGCACAGGCTCTGGACGCGCAGGCTCAGCGGCCACGGCTCACGGGCTTAGTTGCTCTGCGGCATGTGGGATCTTCCCGGACCGGGGCACGAACCCGTATCCCCTGCATCGGTAGGCGGACTCTCAACCACTGCGCCACCAGGGAAGCCCTAAAGGAATTATTTTTATTATTATTTTTAAAAGGTCAAGTCGTGGGACTTCCCTGTTGACACAGTGGTTGGGAATCTGCCTGCCAATGCAGGGGACATGGGTTCGAGCCCTGGTCTGGGAGGATACCACATGCCGCAGAGCAACTAAGCCCGTGAGCCATGGCTGTTGAGCCCAAGTGCCACAACTACTGAAGCCCGCGCACCTAGAGCCTGTGCTCTGCAACAGGAGAGGCCACTGCAATGAGAGGCCCGCGCACCATGGTGAGGAGTGGCCCTGCTCGCCACAACTAGAGAAAGCCCGCACACAGCAGAAGACTCAACACAGCCAAAAATAAATAAATTAATTTTAAAAAGCCAAGTCTTTATTTATTTTTATTTGGCTGCGTTGGGTCTTCGTTGCTGTGGGTGGGCTTCTCACTGCAGTGGCTTCTCTTATTGCCCAGCACGGGCTCTAGGTGTGTGGGCTTCAGTAGTTGTGGCTCACGGGGTCAGTGGTTGCAGCTCCTGGGTTCTAGAGTGCAGGCTCAGTAGTTGTGGCACATGGGCTTAGTTGCTCTGCGGCATGTGGGATCTTCCCGGACCAGGGCTCGAACCTGTGTCCCCTGCATTGGCAGGCGGATTCTTATGTAGTTTTAGCTGTTAGCTTTTATGTTCTTGCATGTTTCTTTCTTCCTTTAGTGAGGGTCTGTGGGTGGTAGACCTTGCAGAGTTTATCTGAAAATGTCATTTATCACAGTCTTAAGTGGTAGTGTAACTGTTTGTTATTTTGCCTCAGGTCTTTGAAGATAATTACTCCATTGTTTTTTCGGTTTCTACTTTTTAAACTGCTGTTAAATTTCAAGTAATTGGTGCATAGTCTGTCTTTCACACTGTACAGTTTTACTATGATATACCAGGCAATATACCCAGGTTTATTTTGATTAATCGTCATTCTCAGTGATTATCTCTTCAGATACTGCTTCTCTACTATTCTTTGCTTGTTCTTCTGTGACTCTGACTCCTATTATGTAGCTGCTGGAACCATTTATTCTAGCCACCATTCCTCTTGATTACATTTTCATATTTGTGTGGCATTCTGGATGGGTACCCAATACTACCTTCCAATTTGGTAGTTTACTTTTAGCCTGTGTCCAGCCTAATTTCAATGACAAAATTTTTGTATTTTTCAAGAGTTCTAAATGTTTCCTTAGTTTGGCTCAGTTCCCAGTATTAAAGTTATGACTGTTGTCTGTCTTCCTCACAGCTTCTAAGTGGTTTTTCTGGTGGTTCTGAAAGAAATTTATCCTGTGTACTTAAGCTTGGCTAGGCCTTTTTGTTTTCATCATTTTGGTCTATCTGTCATTGGCATGAATTGGAGCAAAGGGGTTTTCCAGATGGGAACTGCGTGATCTGGAAGCTCCCTTGGGTGGCTCTTATCAGCCACTGCCCAATGTCAGGGCCTGGCCTAACTTGTGATAGTAGGGCGTGGGGAGGAAGTCCCATTGCAGAATGCTGGGAACCCACTGAGCCTACTTGGGGAAGTCTTCGAAATGGTTAATACAAATGCTGTCAGAAAGAGCCATTTCAGCTTGGCTAAAGACAGATCTTTCTGTCAAGGGGTCTCCCTGCACCAGTCAGTCTTACCTTCTCACACTGTTAGCACAGAGGTTAAACGGTCAAGAGTCAGCTGGCCAGGGTTCAAACTTGCTTCTGTCTTGAACTACTTGGGTAAAGTTTCTTAACCTCTTTATATTCATTTCTATAGCTATAAAATGGGAATTAAAAAAAAAAACACCTAACACACGCGTATCTTGCAAAAGGATTTCCACAGTAAGTTTAGTTAAGGTTCATCACTTTGCAGTACAGTTGACTCTTGAACAACACAGGTTTGAACTGCACGGGTCCACTTATACACAGATTTTTTTCACTAAGTACATACCATAGTACTACACGATTGAAGCCATGGATGTGGAACTGCAGGTACGGAGGGCCAACGGTAAAGTCATGTGTGGAATTTCCCCTGCGTGGAGGGTTGGCGCCCCTAAACCCCAAACTGTTCAAGTGTTAACTATATGTGTATGTCAAGTCATTAAACTTATACAGTGCTGTATGTCAATCATATCTCAATAAAACTGAAAAAAGCAGAACAAAACGCTCCAAATACCATCTAACACGAAGGGTTCTGGGAGGTTAAGTAAGATGTAAGATAATACATTAAAACATGTAGATATGTACCTGGCATATAATTTTAAGCTCTTTGTTTTTATAATTATCATTGACTAGTCTAATGAGAAAGATGGTGTTACCTTTTTAGATACTAAAATGTGATATTTGGACGTGCTTGAGATATGCTTAATGGAGACAGTCTTCTAATCTTTTACCCCCAAGTTAAATGGGGAGCATACCTCCCTAACACAGATCAGTCTAATGTTTTCCTTTGTCTCTCAAACACCCCTGAAATTTTTAATCAAAAATTTGCATTTTGGCAACAAATTGTCTCATTGTTCTTTATGAATTAGTTTTTTCATCCTGGCTGGATGGTTACAAAGTTGAGGCCAGCAATTTTATCTTCTCTACCTCTTTATCCCTGTACAAGTGGAACGCAGGTAGGGGTTCAGTATGTGTTTATCCAGTGGCTCAATTATATGGAGTAAAGCAGCTCAGAAATCTGAAGGTGGTTGATGAACAGGAACACAATTCTCAGGCCATAAGGGCTCTGGGGCACTTACCCAGGTCTTCATTTCCATTGCCTGGTGCAGGAGGATTGTGGCGAGGGAAACGGTGTTGATGGGTGTCCCAAAGGTAAAGATGTCGATGTCAGAATCCTTGTAGGTCTGCAGAGGAGGAACAAACAGGCACTGGCAGATGTGCCCACGGACTGAAGGCCTTGGCTTTGACAAGTGATTGTAAAACATCAGTGAAGGCAGGTGTCAAGGGAGGGGCAGGCTGGGGAGAAGGCATCCAGCTGCCATCACGTGGAGCTGACCCAAGGGACAGACAAGAGGAGGAGTGAGTTGACAGGACTAAACTCTTGAAAAAGCATTTGCAAAGGAAGCCATGATGAGTATTCCAGAACACTGCAGAAGGAGTCAAGAAAGAATTTACTGAGTACCTACCAGGCACAATGCCAACTGCTAAAGACACTGCTGTGTCCACTTTCAAGGAGTTTAGAGACCGACTAGGCAGGGCAAATGTGGTACAATTTTAGGGTATAAATGCTATAATGGCAGCACGTACAAGGAACGCCGGGAGCAGAGAAGAGGAATCAGCTGAGACTATAATAAGAGGATTGAAAAGAAAAGAGAGGGGAAAGGCAAAGGCCACAACTGAGGGTGAAAAGTCCAAATCGTCCTAGATGGTAGGTCTGTTGAGCACACAGTAAGGGCAAAAGGTGACGCAGGAAAGGCAAGCAGAGGCCTGACCAGGGAGGGTATTGTAAACCAGGAAATTCAAAGAAAGCACAAAATGCCCACCTCAACACTCATCGTGTTGCTATTTGCAAACGAACACGAGCCAGAGACTAGACACCACTGGCTTCCTGGGAGCAATTACCCCACACCTGAGTTCCCTGTCTAGGATGAATACAGATATCCTATGCTATATAAATTCTCACTCTTTAAACTGGGGAACCAAACTGAGATGGGGCTGGAATCCCTTACTATCTGCATTCTTGTTTTTATTTCATAGAATGTAGTATCTCTTATTATCAGAACTTCATGCCTTGACCTTGGAAGGTCAAATCTAAATATAAACCAAGGGTTGCAAATTCAAATACCTTCAGTGCTCAAGTAAGAAGCGGTAAATGAGTGAAGAAGGCCAGGCATGACACAAAAGGGCATGGTGGGGACTATGGCAAACTGGAGCACATGCCCCCCATCTAAGCAGGGCAGTGAGTCAACTCTGGATTCTCGCCACGAGGGAAAAATGACCCAGTGTAATAATAGCTTTCAGTGTTTCAGAAGCTGGCAGAAATGAAGACGTTTTGGTAAAATATTCTGACTTTTTGAATACCAGGGTAGGGTGGAGTCTGCAGGCCTCCTCTTTGGAGCCCCTGCTCCGAATATTAGGAAACTATTAGCTTGGGATTTCATATAAACAGGACCAGTTCTACCCTGCTATTTGTACGGTTAGAATGGGACCATACAACTTACCAGGTAGGGGATAAAGAAACAGACGAGGCTCTGGTAGAACGCATCCGCCATGGAAATCCAGAAAGTCAGCAGGTTATAGCACTGGCAGGAAATAGCACATCGACAGTAACCACCATCAAAGCAAGCCTCTGTTCTTTGTAAGCAACTTTCTTGTGCATGGCTGGACTAGACAACACGGCACTTACAATGCTTCTTATCTTAGAGGCAATAGAATGGAACGATTAAGAGCATGGGCCTGGGGGTGACAGACCTCAGGTCCAGTTCCAGCACTGTGTGGCCTTAGTGAAAGTCACTAAGCTTCTTTGAGCATTGTTTCCTCTTCCTTAGAAAGTAGAGAAAAACACCACCAACTATTTCCTTGGGTTTCAAGAGGTCTAAATGCAGTTGTGCTTTGGTAGCTAGTAAAGGCTCAGCTACCAAATATATTACCAAATTATTACCAAATGATAATGAATGCCTATCATTCATTAGCACATTGTTAGTGCTCATACAAACTTGGTAAGTTTAGAGATTCTGAGGTTTCTGAATAGCATCTGAAAGAGAACCCTCAATCACAGCCCAGGGTCACAGGTTCCCAAGATCTCAGTGGCTTCAGAGACAACCTTTCTCATTTTGTGCTTCACTCCTCTTGCCTTCCCTGGGAAAAGTGAAACTGTTCACATTGTATGTTTTTGCCACATTAACTTCTCTTAATGTTAGTTACTCAAGGAAGACATTATGCAGCTAGCTCGCCTCTGGGAAGGGGACAGTTAGAAGGGCCCAGGATGTAGGCGTGCCATCGCCACCTCTCCCTTGCTTGAAGTGCTGGGGTTGCTGTGTTGCTCTCCACCTGTCTCTGGTTGAGGATGGGGCTTGGTTCTTCACTGGCTGTCCCCAAAATATCACCAGCTCTCAGGCACCACATCTGGCTTTGCCCTCCTTTTCCCCAGGTGCAAAGGTACCCTTGTGCATATCGACATCCCTTTTCCCAGAGCTCCCCCTTCGAGGCAGTCAGGTCCCCTCTCTGCCTCCTGCATCCAAGCTCCTGACCCGTGTCTGTGCTAGTCGGGCTGCCTGCTGTGTGACTTCTCCAGATCATTTAGGGCATCAGTGTGGCCTCTGTGCCTTGTAAGAGACTGTTCTGTGGTTTTAGTCCAGGGGTTCCCAAACCAAGCCTTGGGCATTCTGTTGAAAGCCTACAGACAAGGACCAGATAAGGGTGATGGGCTCTTTCTGTAAGCCCTCTTCCCCTTTAACTAGGGAGTCCCGTATTAACGTGTGATGTAATTAAGAAATAACTGAAAAGAAAAATACCCACTGGTCTGGTCCATCACCTTCAACAGCAAATGAGAAACAGGCCAGAAGCAGGGAGCAGTGTTTCCGGGTCACATGGGAGGTAAGTGGCAGAGTGGTGACCAGAACACAGGACCGCCAGCCCAGCACTCCTCCTCTGACACCTCAAGGGAGGAGCTGGAGGTCACCTCCCCGCCTGCCCGAGCCCCTTACCTCAGAGTTCTGACCACTCTTGTACAGCTCAGGCAACGCCAGGAGTGTTTCCATAGAGACGTCTTTATCGAGGACTCCGAAGACAAGAGGAGGCAAGGAGGTGAAGAAGAGATTGAAGAAGATCAATTGCCAGTAATCGATCATGGTGGAGCCAGAGAAACCACAGAAGAACTGGTACCAGAAGAGCAGGTTGACGTAGCCCTGCAGGCAGAGGGTGCGGCCTTGTGAGTGAGGACCCGCGGGCAGCCGGGTCCCAGATGCTGCTTAGGAGCTCTGACAAGTCCCTACTCAGACTTGGAGCTTCAGTTTCCTTGTTTGTGACAGGCAAGGTTGTATAAGGACTGCAGGTAATTTTCATCCCTTAGATTCTACCATTACCACTTCTGCTACTACTACTAACCTTCTTTAGGACCTGAAAGTAATTCCACCGATTTGTTAAGTATACGTTGTCAAGAGCATAGGGTTTTGGAGGCAGAGAGGACTGGTTTTGAATCCCCAGTTGGGTCATGTACTAGCTTGAGTCACACCCCAGTTGGGTGTGAACTCGGTCAAATTGCTTAGCCTTTCTGAACGTCATCTTGCCATCTTTCGGATACGATTAGTAGTACCTAGACCATGACATGTGATACCAAAAGGCAGTAGTTGTGATTAGCAGTATGGTAAGAGGAAGGGATGCTAGAAAGACTTGACTGCGGGCAGGAAGGCTGGCGGGAGGATGACTTCCTGAGGAGGTTGACCTCACAACACTTGCCTCATGGTCACACAGCTCCAAAGGTGAAGAAGAAAACCTTGTGCCTAAGTTGCTTTATGCTTTCGAAAGATCTTTCTACCCAAGACCTCCTCACCTGAGAAGGGCTGGGTCACTATTACTATCTAACATATTGTGATGTGGTTTGGTGACTTGACCAAGGTCACAGAAGCAGCCGGTCCTGGCATTAGAACTAGAACTTCTCAACTCTACGTGGCTGGGGCACAGAGGCATGAAGGATGTTGTAAGGAAGCTTTCAGTGGGTTTGTGTTCAAGCTAGAATTCTCATTCCCTGATTGCTGGGCCAGTGTTATTTTTAAGAGCCTCTCTGTTTAGTACTGTAATACTACTAGTAATATTAACATTCATATTAACACCACGATTGTTATTTGAGCTTCTATTTGTGACAGGTGTGTGACATACTATATTAGTATATACCACAGTAGTAGATGTGCAGTATATATAATTGGTCCCATCAACCTGGCAAGATTAATGTCATTGCTAATAATATCATACTACTATATTTATGTATTATATTAACTATTATAACTTGATCTACAGACAAGGAATCTGAGGCTCTGAGATACTCAGTTACTCCTTGCCTGTGTTCACAGCCAGGAAATGGCACAACCAGCCACTGAGTTTTCAAAGCTTCCTCCTCAACCACCCGCAAGAACTCTTAGTCCCGTTTTTGGATTATATAATAACAATGCTAACCAAGATTCTCCCAGCTGAGGAACTCCATCCTTTGGCTTTTCTGCCAAGGTGACTAATGGGAGGTTTTCTGGCTCTGAAGGAGACCCCGGTGCTCTGAGACACCCTGGATGGACCTTGCATCTCTCTGTCTGAGGGCCGGGCTCCCCTTCATTGCTGCTCTGGGGCTTCAGGTCATCCTGCTCCCACTCCAGTCCTGTGATGCTGTGAGGGCTTTTCTCCTATGAGTTTTGGTGAAGTTCTTTCTCAGAGGAGGAGATTTGGGAAGGAGAGGGCTTGGTCTGTTTCCTGTGCTGTAGGTAGGTTTGAAATATACTATGGGCAGACACTGAGTCCCCAAATCAACATCACCCACTTGTGCACTTGACAGGATTGGTTTAAGAAGAACCAAAGTGCTGAAGTCTCCTTGATACTAGGGTTCAACAACTGCATGAGGCTTTGACTGCTTGTTTTTTTTTTTTTAAGCCCTTTGAGCACCTTGCTTCTTCCTCCCCAGCTAGCTGGGTAAGACAATAACTCTTATCTCCATGTACGCACAGGCAGCTTGAGTGGCTCAAATAGGGTAAGTGACTACACCAAAGTCCCTCTGCCAGTTGGGCCTGGAACTGTGACTTGAGGTTGTAGAACCTTAGGACGCCAGGACTGGAAGTGACGCCATCTACAGACGAGGCCAAGAATAGCAACGGCAGCAAACACAACAGCAACCGAGACTCCTAAAGCGCATCTTATGTGCCAAACTCTGTTCTGACTCACTCAGTCCATCTACCAGCCTTATGAGGATATCACTACTATCCTCATTTTACAATTGAGAAAACCGAGCCTCAGAGAGGTCAAATCATGGGGCTGGGGCTACAGACTAGTAAGTAACAAAGCTGGAGTCCAGACCTAGATGTTCTGGCTAAACAATATACTACTAAACAACCAATGGATCACTGAAGAAATCAAAGAGGAAATAAAAAAATACCTAGAGACAAAAGACAATGAAAACATGATCATCCAAAACCTATGGGACGCAGCAAAAGCAGTTCTAAGAGGAAAGTCTATAGAAATACAATCTTACCTCAGGAAACAAGAAACATCACAAATAAACACCTAAACTTACACGCAAAACAACTAGAGAATGACAAACAAAACCCAAAGTTAGTAGAAGGAAGGAAATCTTAAACATCAGAGCAGAAACAAATGAAATAGAGATGAAGAAAACAGTAGAAAAAGATCAATGAAACTAAAAGCTGGCTCTTTGAAAGATAAAATTGATAAACCTTTAGTGAGACTCATCAAGAAAAAAAGGGAGAGGGCTCGTATCAATAAAATTAGAAATGGAAAAGGAGAAGTTACAATGGACACCACAGAAATACAAAGGATTGTATGAGATCACTATACACCAATAAAATGGACAACCTGGAAGAAATGGACAAATTCTCAGAAAGGTATAACCTTCCAAGACCCAACCAGGAAGAAATAGAAAATATGAACAGAACAATCACAAGTACTGAAATCGAAACTGTGACTAAAAATTTCCAACAAACCAAAGTCCAGGACCAGATGGCTTCACAATCGAATTCTTTCAAACATTTAGAGAAGAATTAACACCTATCCTTCTGAAACTATTTCAAAACATTGCAAGGAAGGAACACTCCCAAACTCATTCTATGAGGCCACCATCACCCTGATACCAAAACCAGACAAAGTTACCACACATGAAAAAAATTACAGGCCAATATCATTGATGAACATAGATGCAAAAATCCTCAACAAAACACTAGCAAACCAAATCCAACGATACACTAAAAGGATTGTGCACCCTTATCAAGTGGGGTTTATCCCAGGGATGCAAGGATTTTTCAATATCCACAAATCATTGTGATACACTACATCGAAAAATTGAAGGATAAAAACCATATGATTATCTCAATAGATGCAGAAAAAGCTTTTGACAAAATTCAACACCCACTTATGATAAAAACTCTCCAGAAAGTGGGCATAGAGGGCACCTACCTCAACCTAATAAAGGCCATATATGACAAACCCACAGCAAACAACATTCTCATTGGTGAAAAGCTGAAAGCATTTCCTCTAAGGTCAGCAACAAGACAAGGATGTCCAGTCTTGCCACTTTTATTCAACATAGTCTTGGAAGTCCTAGCCATGGCAATCAGAGAAGGAAAAGAAATAATAGGAATCCAAATTGGAAAAGAAATGTAAAACTGTCACTGTTTGCAGATGACATGATACTATATATAGACAATCCTAAAGATGCTACCAGAAAACTACTAGAGCTCATCAGTGATAAAGTTGCAGGTTACAAAATTAACGCACAGAAATCACTTGTATTTCTGTACACTAACAACAAGAGATCAGAAAGAAATTAAGGAAACAATCCCACTTACCATCGCATCAAAAAGAATAAAATACCTAGGAATAAACCTACCTAAGGAGGAAAGAGACCTGTACTCTGAAAACTATAAGATGCTGATGAAAGTAATCAAAGATGATACCAACAGATGGAGAGATATACCATGTTCTTGGATTGGAAGAATCAATATTGTCAAATGACTGTACTACCCAAGGCAATCTACAGATTCAATGCAATCCCTATCAAATAACCAATGGCATTTTTCACAGAACTAGACCACAAAATTTTATAATTTGTATTGAAACACAGAAGACCCCATATAGCCAAAGCTATTTGAAAAAGAAAGAGCTGGAGGAATCAGGCTCTCTGACTTCAGACTATGCTACAAAGCTACAGTTGCCAAAATACTATGGTACTGGCACAAAAATAGAAATATAGATCAAAGGAATAGGCTAGAAAGCCCAGAAATAAACCCACACACCTATGGTCAGTTAATCTATGACAAAAGAGGCAAGAGCATACAGTGGAGAAAAGACAGTCTCTTCAATAAGTGGTGCTGGGAAAACTGGACAGCTACATGTAAAAAAATGAAACTAGAACATTCTTTAACGCCATACACAAAAATAAACTCAAAATGGTCTAAAGACTTGATATAAGACATGACAGCATAAAACTCCTAGAAGAGAACATAGGCAAAACATTCTCTGACATATATCATACCAATGTTTTCTTAGGTCAGTCTCCCAAGGCAATAGAAATAAAAGCAAAAATAAACAAATGGGACCTAAAGGAAACCATAAACAAAATGAAAAGGCAACTTACATACTGGGAGGAAATATTTACAAACAAAGCGACCTACAGGAGATTCATCTCCAAAATATACAAATAGCTCACGCAGCTCAATATAAAACAAACCAACCAACCAGTCAAAAAATTGGCAGATCTAAATAGACATTTCTCCAAAGAAGACATATGGATGGCCAAAAAGCACATGAAAATATGCTCAACATCACTAACTGTAAGAGGAATGCAAATCAAAACTACAATGAGGTATCACCTCACACTGGTCAGGATGGCCATCAGCAAAATACCTACAAACAACAAATGCTGGAGAGGGTGTGGATAAAAGGGAACCCTCTTGCACTGTTGGTGGGAATGTAAATTGATATAGCCACTATGGAGGTTTCTTAAAAAACTAAAAACAGCTACCATGTGATCCAGCAATCCCACTCCTGGGCATATATCTGGAGAAAACCATAATTTGAAAGGATATACGTACCCCGGTGTTCACTGCAGCACTATTTACAATAGCCAAGACATGGAAGCAACCCAAATGTTCACTGACAGAAGAATGGATGAAGAAGATGTGGTACATGTAGACAATGGAATATTACTCAGCCATAAGAAAGAATGATATAATGCCATTTGTAGCAACGTGGACCTAGAGATTGTCATACTGAGTGAGAAAAGTCAGAGAAAGACAAAGATCATATGATATCACTTATGTGGAACTAAAAAATGATATAAATGAACTTACAAAATAGAAACAGACTCACGGACTTTGTAAACAAACTTATGGTTACCAAAGGGGAAAGGTTGGGGGAGGGATAAATTAGGAGTTTGGGATTAACATATACACACTATATAAAATAGGTAATATAAAATATATAATCAACAAGAACCTACTGTATAGCACAGGGAACTCTACTCAATAATCAGTAATAACATTATTACTGTTATTATTACTAATAGCATATATGGGAAAAGAATCTGAAAAGGAATGGGTATATGTATATGTATAACTGAATCACTTTGCTATACCCCTGAAACTAACGCAACACTATAAATCAAGTATACTCTTATATAAAACAAAAATTAAATTTAAAAAGGAATAATCCAATTAAAAAATTGAAACTGTATTAATCCTTAAAAAAAAAAAGAATACAAGGTTCCTGACCTCCAAGACAATATTTATGAGCAGGCCCTTTGCAGAAGAAGTTTGCAGAGCCCCGATTTAGACCGTAAGCCTCATGAGAGTGGGGACCACGTGTGTCTAGATCTCTGCTCTATACCCAGTGCCTGATAATGTTCCCGACACAGCATATGTTCAGTAATTATTTGAACAAACTAAGTACATCTTGGTGGTTCTATTGTCCTCACATGCATCCTGGAGTTTTAACGTGAAAATGTGTTTCCTTCCACAGGTCGTGTTAGGACCTTGTGCGTTTCCACTTGCTCTGCCTGGCTGGAATCTCTGCACCCCGGGGAGACCGTATTGAACCCCGTGATGGCATCGCTGAGACTGGGCGCCTGTTTTTCCTCCCAAGAAGCCACAGTGCCGTAATTAACTCACTGTCCACATTTCAGAGCAGGCAGCGTTTTAATCCCCTCGGAAATTGGTTTTGGACATGGAAGTTATAGTTCTCCACCCTCTAATTGCAAAGGGGAGATAATAGGGCAACAGTATCGCCATTTCGATCCCGGTATCGAGCTGGAAATAAATATCATTTAAGCTCTGAAAGCATGGCTGGCTGGAAACGTTTCCTTTTCTATTTCACAGATTTAATGCAGAGAAGAGGCTGTGCTTATTCAAAAAAACGATTCTCTTGGAGGCAAGGAAAAAACATTAAACGGGGGCATTTTGAATTCTAACTACACAGTCTTTCTGGTCAAATAGAGACTTGTTTGCATGGGTTTGCTGAAATAATGGTACCATCCAGTGTATGGAATTTACATTATTTTTTGTCATGCTGCTTATTTACATATACATTGAACTTTGCACAGAAATGCCTATTCCCGAGTCCGGGTAACTGTGACTTTCCTGAAAGCAGGCCTGGGAGAATGGAGTGAGAGGAAAAAATATATGCCATTTTGTAGCTGCTACTTGGCTACTGTGTTTCACTTCCATCACTCTGGTCTTAATCCTCCCTTTTTCCTTATGCAAAAAGGAATTGGATTCTATTTGGAGTCTCTTGGGGATTATTCAAAGGTCCTCAAGCTAGATAATGAAAAGCGCAGGCCCTGTTCTCTCCCTTAATACAGCAGTGCTCTGACTTCTTCCTATGCCCATTGTTAATCGAGGGCTTTGCAAACAAGAGCCTCTGACAGTTTTAATACCTCAGTTGGTGTGTGCCTGCTTTGGGCCCTTATCAACAAGACAAAAACACACATATCTTTCAGAGAAACAATCATACCTTCAAATGATTCTATAGTGCTCCGTGCCATCCAGAGCTCTGATGCTAAAACCTCTCGATAATACTTCTAGGGACAGAGAGAGTCCTATTCTCCCCACATTATGGACGAGGAAACCAAGGCTCAGAGAGTTGAAGTAACTCTTTCAAGTTTACAAAGCATACTAGAGTCAGGCAAGACTAAAACCCAGATGATCACCCTCCTCTAAACATTTTTGCTAATGTATATTTTATTTAGAAGTCCTTGTTGGGAATGCTGGCGATGTTGAAGTGATACACAGGGTCTTGGGTGGCAACCTTCCCCTTCACTCTCCTGAGGGTGAGGGTTCTGCTCTTGCCTATCCGGGTGACTCTATCTGGGGAGGAAACCTAAGCTCCAAGTTAGGCGAGTTGTTCTTCAAATCCTTCTTCCTTGCAGTCAGAAAATCTCATTTATGGAGGCCCTCTAAGAGTTACGACAGCAGCAACAATGATAAAAAGAAGAATGGCTAACTTTATAGGGTGATCACTAAGCGCTAATCACTTTCCACACAAGCTGTCAGTTCATCCCTGTGGCAAGTGTGCGAGAAAGGTACTATTACCATCCCCATTTTAGAGATGAGGAAACTAAGGTGTGAAGCCATTACCAAATAAAGGAGCCTCAGTTTGAACCAAATCTGATCTGACTCCAGAGTGCTCACGCCTCCTCCTACGTGCCAGGTGCGTGCCAGACAGTACTGCCGATGTTGACGATCATCTCACCAAATAGTACTAGCCCCATTTTATCAAAGACGAAATTGAGGCTCAGAGAACTGAATTATCTTGCCCAACGTCACTGAGCTAGTAAGGGACAGTTTCAGGATTCAAAATCCAGGTTAGCCTGACTTATTTCCTTACATAGAGATGCTTTGTCTATTTCAGCGGGGAAAGCTGGCTGTCCCCTGGCCAGGACTCCCAAGGCTCGGGTGGGAGGTTACCGCAGGGCCACTCACCACGTTCTTGTAGAAGTAGTACGCCACCATCCTGGCCAGGCGTGAGTAACACCAGTGTCCGTGCACAAGCAGCAGCTTCTTGAGGTGTCTGAAGTGGGAGATGGCAAAGTCGCTGGACATGACGGCCTGAGAGGGCAGAGCAGACACATCAGCTTCCATTCACTGCTGCCAGTGCACCAAAGAGGCTCCCTGGAGGGTGCTGCTCTGTTCCGGGTCCACAGCCGGTAGGGTCTAAAAGACCCTTTGTCACGTGTAGCACCCTTGGGTGGCTTTATGGACTCTGACACCCCACCCTCTCCTCTGGGAAATGCAAATCCCACTAGAATCCAAGGAGGGCAGGTCAGAAGGGACCAGTGGTCTGGCCTGGCCCTTGACCTCCTTCCACTTATCCAATAAGCATTTACTGTGAACCAGTGTGTGTTGGGCACCATCTAGGGATGTGATGGTTGACCAGAGAGTAGGGGCTTCCATGCGAGTGATCCTCAAACCTCTCAACGCCCTTGGCCACCCACCAAGGCAGGCCATTTGCTCCAGTCTCATGCGGAGCTGATGGATGGAGAGCTCTTCCTTTCCATGGAGCTGAAGTGTGTCTTTTGCCCTTGGGATGACTCAGAAACAAGGCCCAGTTCATGGTAATTTTTTAGAGTATGAGGTTTGGACGTGCCTGGTTATAAATCCTGGTCCGAGTCTTGGTCAGGGCATTTAACCGCTCTCAGCCTCAGTTTCCTCATCTGAAAAAGTGGAATAACAATCCCTAACACACAGGGTGGTGGCTGCTGAAATTAACTGGGATAATAAGTGTGAAGTGCGAATAGAGTGCTGGCCTACGATAGACACTCAAAAGGTGACGGTGTTCGATCCTCCCCACCAACAAATTTAGGCACCACCTAATGTCTGCACTGGTGGTGGGAATACAGTTGTTAATGGTTCAGAACGCCAAGGTGGGGTCTGTCTTAATGGGAAACATTAGCAGCTCCAGTTAGTATGTTTGTTCCAAGCTGAATTTGAGTAATTTTGGTACACTTTTAAGGTATACCAAGCAACTTATAGGTCCGTCTAGCCATCACGACTCAAATGGCAGTTGAAAAATATTTTCCGATGTCCTTACAACTGTCACTGCTCACAGAGGGCACTGCAAACTTGGATGTGGGTGGAGGTTACAGGGAGGAAGCATGGAATCAGGAAGGCTTTGTTTTCCCTGAATGGTTGGGTACTCTTTGGCTTTAGAATATGGGTATCGCCAGCTGTCTATAAGAAGCCAAGCATCTTTGATCACTCTCTTTATTCTGAAGGACTGGGCAGTAGGGATGCGGTGATGGAGGTTATGTATAGGCAAGGATATCTGTCTTTCAGATGATAATTCTGCAAAGCTCTTCAGTATAAATTCCTCCAAGACTGTGGGGAATTGCTTAACTCACTAATAAGGATAATGGAGAGTAAGAAAGTAACAAGTAGAGTTGAAGCAAATGATACCTGCATGCCTTCCTGTCCAGATATTCCAATCCCAATATCAGCAGCTTGAATCATGCTTACGTCATTTGCTCCATCACCTGAAAGGAGAGAGGTCATGAGATCCTGGTCCAACTGCTATGTGACAATGAGAAGTTTTATACAAGCGGCACTAAATCGTCCCTATTTTATGCACAAGTGAATCCTTTTAATGTTGCTCTGAATAGTCCTATAGGAAGAGTCATTGCTACAGGACTTTAGCCTGAGAGATCTTTTCTTCTTTGGACAAGAAGCCCTACTCTTTCTTTATCATTTACCAAATACTTATTGTGTCCTTTTTTTAGGTACAATGTTAGGTATTGGGAATACAATGGTATGTGAGCCTTGGGCAGTGCTTTACAGTTTGCCAAAAAGGCCTTCTCAGGTGTTACAGTGGGCTTCACTGAGAAGCAGATGGAGAATTTGAGCAACACAGGGGCTCGGCAAGGGTAATCCAGGTAGTGAAGGGACCCGGAAGCCCTGGAACTAAGATCTTTCTGTTTCCACGGCCAGCAAACCTCCCCTCACTCAGTATAACTTACACTGACCATATCAAGACAACTGGAATGCTGGACAGCTAAATCATCAGAGATTGTCAGTGGTGTCCAAGGACAGAGACAATGTTCAGTGATGTTTCTAAACAGAGGAACATGGGATTGACTCATTTTTTAGGTTGAGGTACATTGAGTCACTTTGGGTTCCCAGTCAATGAATCAGTTGATTCAGGGAACTGGAGGTTAGGGCATGGAAATACATACACACACATGCCACCTTTTATACCAGCACCGTCAAACAGATTTTCCTGTGATAGAAATGTCCTATATCTTTACTGTCCAATTTGAAAACCATTAGCCCCCTGTGACTACTGAAATGTGGCTGGTGAATTTCTATTTAATTTTAAGTTTAACTTTAAATAGCCACATATAACAGGTGGCAACCATGTTGGACGGCACAGCTCTCAACAGTGAGGTCTTCCTCACGAGCCTGGCTTTTCCAGACTATGATGCCTTATCCATCAGACTAGAGTTTAGCAAACTTTTTCTGTAAAGGGCCAGATAGTAAATATTTTAGGCTTTGTGGGCCAAGAAGCAAAACTGAGCAACTGTTCCTGCTGAGAGGCAAATCGTTTTTACACATTTTACTATTAAAAACACAAAAACCATTCTTAGCATCTCTACAGAAATATGCAGTGGGCCAGTCTCAGCTTGAGGGCCATGATTTGTAGACTGAACTGGCTTCATCCTTCTCCTTCTCCTGGCGCCACCTGTTTTTCCAGTGGGTTCTCATAATGATCTGCAAGTCAATTTATATGAGATACTAGAGAGAATATGGATTTGAGGGAGAAAATTTCCTTCTCCTAATTATCTGGCAACAAAATTCATTAAGCTCAAAAATTGTGTCAGTGTAAGTTGCTGTTATTCTTCTAACGATGATTTTTTTTCTCCTTGATAGCACAGCAGTGCATGATTTTCATCTTCCCCATGGCAGGACAAATCCACCCTTTAACCTCTTCTGTTTGCAAGGCAGTGGAAGCAGAGGTATGGAATCCCGCTATTTCTTGCCCTGCTGGTTTTGTTTCTGTTGCTGTGGCAGTGAAGCCAGTCCCTTACCTCTGGGAATCAATCCCGGGCTATTGCCTTCAAGTTTGGAAGAGGACAGTTCAGGGAATACAATTAGGATGCAGTTGCTAAAGCTCTGCTGCCTCTATTCTTTCTGCCCACTCCCTCTTTTTTTTTTCTGGTTTTGAACTGCTTTTACCTGAAGACCAGGAGAAAAGGAAAAAAAAAAAACAAACCCACCAATGTAAAGTAGGCCCCTTATTTGAAATGCCAGGAAAGAAAATCTCTTTCCATGTCTTCGCAGGAGGAAGAGAACCTGAACCATCTGTAAGAATGTCCTCACACAAAAGCAACGTTTACCATGTGCTTGGTATGCGCTGGGCACGGGATGGAACTGAGTAAGACTGACATTGCCCCTCCACTCAGGAAACTTCTGGTCTCCTGAGCAGCCCAGCACTGAAGGCGTAACAGTGCTGTGGAGCCCTGTGGGAGCCCACGGAGTAAAGGAACATTAGGCGGGATTGGAGGAGGTTTTACAGAGGAAACGGCTTGAGCAAAGGTCAGGAAGCGAGAGAGAGGACGAGGCTCCTGGAGAATGGTAAGCAGCTTCATGTGATTGGGACATGGACTGCTGAATGTTGTGGGGAGGAAGGTGGCTGGACAGATAATGGAGCCCAGATCGTGAAGGTTCTTGTAAACCATCTTTGGTTGTTCCTGGAAGGTTTGAAGTAAGGACACTTCATTTCTCTGCCTCAACCATGGCTAAAATTTAATCCCCTATGAGAAATTCTTCAACAACCAACAAGCCAGCGTTTACTGAGGGTATGCTTTGTGTAGAGTCTTATATTTAGAAATGAATATACAACACTAAACATGGGACAAGCTTCACTTTTTAGATCTCCCCACCAGCCATCAACACTCGCCAGAATATCAAGTCCACAGGCACCTGAGGTGCGTGGTATTGTGCCATGTGTTAAGTATGGAAGGGCACATGGTCGGCATCCCAGAAGTGAGTGGGCCTGGATGTATATTGAGCTACCTGGATATTCTGAACTTGAGGCCCCTCTTGCCTTTGGCCTCCATCCAAGTCCTGACTTTTCCTTAGCAGACCTGCTCATCCTGAGAACTTGGATTTGCTCGCCCACCCTGCTTAGCTGCTGCTCACCTGCTGACTGCCACATCTTGATTGTCACGTTGAACTCTCTCCCTCTAAGACAACGACCCTCAGCTTGAGCATCCTGACGGTGATACGTGACCCCTCACCTCTGGTCCAGAGTGGGCTTGCCCAGCGTCCCCCCCACATCTCCGCATGATGGGTACCTATGGAAAGGGTCATGGCTCTCAGCCTGTCTCGCACCAGCTTGACGAGCATACTCTTCTGGAGTGGGGTGGAGCGGCAGCACAGGACAGACCGGCAGTACTGGGTCAACTCCAGAAATTTCTCCTCCAGTTTTTCCTGGAAAATGGCATTCAACGTCTTCCCATCGATGACCAATCCAACCTCTGGAACTGCAGCTCCTGAGGTGGGGGGTGGCGTCGCAGAAGGTAGGCGGAAGAACCCAGAGAGCTTGTGGTCCGGCTTCTGTGGTCCATGAAGTTGCTTTACCTCTTCCAATACCAAGTTGAGGATGGATTCACAGGTTTCCTATAAAGAGCAGAATAATGAATTTGGTGTCAGTAGGCAACATTAGAAACAGGTTAAAAATGTCACTTTATCCTTTAGTTAAAGAGTTATAAAACTCTACCCCCATAGAGATGACCCGGGATTTCACTTTCTGATTTTGACATTTCTCTGCAATATTTCAAACAGCATCAAAGCAATAGTAATTTGGAAACAAATTAATGGCCAAAATAGGAGAGACAGCTTGGGAATGGGAGTGGAGATAGCACAGCAAGATGCGGGCCTTTTACAGGGATGACAGAGTGTAGCAAATGATACTGATACGATGGCAAATGATGACAATGTGTCATGCTGGTACCCTACTTTCCATTTCTCACAAGTCATTTCTGTTCTCCTTTGTTCCTCAGAACATTCCTGTGTGGTAGGTAGGGTGAGTATTACTGACTTTAGTTTCGAGATGAGGAAATTGAAACAGTGAAATCCTTAGTAACTTGCCCAAGGTCATCTCGAATTGTGGCTTCTTAACTGAAAAAATACATTGCATGTTTATCCGTTTGTATAAATGTATTGGTCGTACTGGTTAAAACTGACTATGTGGGCTTCCCTGGTGGCGCAGTGGTTGAGAGTCTGCCTGCCGATGCAGGGGACATGGGTTTGTGCCCTAGTCCGGGAGGATCCCACATGCCACGGAGCGGCTGGGCCCGTGAGCCATGGCCACTGAGCCTGCGTGTCCGGAGCCTGTGCTCCGCAACGGGAGAGGCCACAACAGTGAGAGGCCTGTGTACCGCAAAAAACAAAAAAAAACTGACCATGTATGTGAGTCTTATTGAGTTTTTCTGATGTTTACCTTGAAACATGGTGAAGAAATTATTTCCTCTTATCAATTCTCCTCCATTACTTTTGATTGTATAAAAGATAAAGACAGATCTTGGATCTAAAGATATCCTTAATACCTCTTTCACTTGTTTAAACATCACTTTTAAATAAAGATAGAGAAAAGTGGTGGCAGTCAGCTAGCTGTACTATCAATTTTAATTTCATTGTTGTGTTCACGGGGTCTTTATTTAGCAGTGTTCTTTTATCCGTGGCAAGGGATGATGATTTTTCATTTACTTTAGTGCTAAAAATTCTTCTAAAAATAAGTTTTGAAAAGTTCAAAGTGAGTCTATTTAAATGAAATCATTAAATAAACAACAGTATAGATAATATGTGGATTTAGGCAAAAATCGTGAAGGTTGTTCTGAAATGACAAGTTTGGAGACCCCTGATCTAGAAGCTTCTGAGAATATTTGGAATAATTGCTTCTGGAGTGAGTAGGACTGCAGCTCATTATTCTGGAGGCTTCCTTTAGGGGATGCTAAACTGAGCACTGCAAGCAAGAGGATGTGCACGGGACCTAGCGGGGCCACAGGAAGTAGCTCAGGAGCAGGTGGTTATACCCGAAGCACTTTTCTGGGAAAGAGATCAAGGTAGTCCTTGCTGGAACTTGGGGTTGGCACACAGTATATACAGGCATACCTTGGAGATATTGTGGGTTTGGTTCCAGACCACTGCAATAAAGTGAATATTGCAATAAAGTGAGTCACATGAGATTTTTGGTTTCCCAGGACATATAAAAGTTATCTTTAGTAAGTATACAATAACATTATGTCTAAAAAAACTGTACATACATTAAAATACTTATGGCTAAAAAGTGCTATCATCTGAGCCTTCAGCAAGTTGTAATCCTTTTGCTGGGGGAGGGTCTTGCCTCGATGTCCATGGCTGCTGACTGATCTGGGTGGTGGTTGCTAAGGCTGGGGTAGCTGAGGCGATTTCTTAAAATAAGACAACAATGAAGTGTGCCACATCGATGGACTCTTCCTTTCATGAAGGATTTCTGTGTAGCCTGCAATGCTGTTTGGTGGCATTTTACCCACAGTAGAACTTTCTAAATTGGAGTCAATCCTCTCAAACCCTGCTGCTGCTTTATCAACTGAATTTATGTAATATGCTAAATCCTTTGTTGTCATTTCAACAATCTTCACAGCATCTTCACCAGGAGTAGATTCCATCTCAAGAAACCACTTTCTTTGCTCATCCATAAGAAGCAACGCCTCAACTATTAAAGTTTTATCATGAGATTGCAGCAATTCAGTCACATCTTCAGGCTCCACTTCTAATTCCAGTTCTCTTGCCATTGCCACCACATCTGCAGTGACTCCCTGCACTGAAGACTTGAACCCCTCAAAGTCATCCATGAGGGTTAGAATCAGCTTCTTCTAAACTCCTGGTAGTGTTGGTATTTTGTCCTCTTCCCATGAGTCACAAATGTTCGTAATAGCATCTAGAATGGTGAATCCTTTCCATAGGTTTTCAATTTATTTTGCCCACAACCAGCAGAGGAATCACTGCCTATGGCAGTTATAACCTTATGGAATATATTTCTTAAATAATGACTTGAAAGTTGAAGTTCCTCCTTGATCCATGGGCTGTAGAATGGATGTCATGTTATCAGGCATGAAAACAACATTAATCTCACTGTACATCTCCATCAGAGCTCTCGGGTGACCAGGTGCATTGTCAGTGAGCAGTAATATTTTGAAAGGAATCTTTTTTTCTGAGCAGTAGTAGGTCTCAGCAGTGGGCTTAAAATATTCATTAAACCATGCTGTAAACAGTTACGCTGTCATCCAGGTTTTGTTGTTCCTTTTATAGAACACCGGCAGAGTAGATTTTAGCATAATTCTTAAAGGTCCTAGGACTTTCATAATGGTCAGTGAGCATCGGCTTCAACTTAAAGTCACCAGCTGATTAGCCCCTAACAGAGTCAGCCTGTCCCTTGAAGCTTTGAAGCCGGGCACTGACTTCTCTCTAGCCATAAAAGTCCTAGACTGCATCTTCTTCCAATATAGCACTGTTTTCTCTACATTGAAAATTTGTTGTTTGGTGTAGCCGCCTTCATTAATGATCTTAGATCTTCTGCATAACTTGCCGCAGCCTCTACATCAGTACTTGCTGCTTCACCTTGTACTTTTATGTGATGGAGATGTCTTCTTTCCTCAATCCTCATGAACCAACCTCTGCTAGCTTCAAACTTTTCTTCTTCAGCTTCCTCACCTCTCTCAGCCTTCATGGAATTGAAGAGAGTTAGGGCCTTGCTCTGGACTAGGCTTTGGCTTAAAGGCATGTTGTGGCTGGCTTGATCTTCTCTCCAGACCACTAGAACTTTCTCTGTATCAGCAGCAAGGCTGATTCACTTTCTTATCATTCATGTGTTTATCGGAGTAGCACTTCTAATTTCCTTCAAGAATTTTTCCTTTGCATTCACAACTTAGCTAACTGGCACAAGACACCTAGCTTTTGGTCTGTCCCAGCTTTCAACATGCCTTCTTTACTAAGCTTAATCATTTCTAGCTTTTGGTTTAAAGCTAGAATTTCTAGCTTTTGGTTAAAAGCTAGAGATATGCAACCCTTCCTCTCAAACACTTGGAGGCCATTGTAGGGTTATTAATTGACCTAATTTTGATATTGTTGTGTCTCAGGGAATAGGGAGGCCTGAGGAGAGTGGGGGGAGATGGAGCAACCTGTTCGTGGAGCAGTCAGAACACCGACAACATTTATCAGTTAGGTTCGCTATGTTATATGGGTGCAGTTCGTGGTACCCTAAAACATCAAAGAACACTAGTCACAGATCACCGTAACAAATACAGTAATAATAAAGAAGTTTGAAATACTGCGAGAGTTACCAAAATGTGACCCAGAGACCCAGAGTGATCAAATGCTTTTGGAAAGATGACGCCAACAGACTTGTTCAATGCAGGGTTGCCACGAAACTTCAATTTGTAAAAAACAGTATCTGCAAAGTGCAATGAAGTGCAATAAAATGAGGTATGCTGTCAATTCCTCCAACATGTGACTGCAGCAAGTCATTGGAAATATAAGCTTCAAAATAAAATCTCTGAATTTACTTATTTCAAATTTTCTATGGAATAATCATAATCGTTACCATTCATTTAACATTCAGTATCTGTCAGTGCTGAGGCAGGCAGCCTCTAAGATGGTTCTCAGTGATCTCCATCTCCTGGTATTCATGTCCTTCCTTGTGTAACCTCCAACCCTTGAGTGTGGTTATGACTAACGACTCCTTTCTAATGAAGAGAATTCTGCAAAAGTGGTGGGATGTCGCTTCCCAGGTCAGTTTATCTAAAGACTGTGGCTACCAATCTTGGCAATCTTTCTCACTCTCTCTCTTGAATGGCTTACCCTGGAGAAAACCAGCTATCACGTTGTGAAGCAGCTCAGTAGAGGGGCCCCTGTGGTGAGGAACCCAAGCCTGTCAATAATCATGTCCATGAGCTTGCAAGGACTCCTCTCCATCACCAAATGACCCAACCAGTTGAGCCTTTAGATGAGCTCACATCCCTGACCGATAGCCTGACTGCAACCCCAGGAGAGACCTTGAACCAGAGGTACCCAGCTAAGCTGCTCCTGGACTCATAACCCACACATACTGTGGGATAATAAATGTTTACTGTTTTCAGCTGCTAAGTTTTGGGGTAATTTGTTAACTCTCATAAATGCAGTGCTAGTAAGTATTGTTCTTCTGTGAACTTATTTAACCCTCCCAATAGCCTCTGAAATAAATATTTTTAATCTCTATTCTACAGATGAGAAGAACGAAGTTCAGAGAGATATGGTATCTGGATCATATTACGCCTTCAATATGCTGTTAATAATAACAATAATAGCTGCTATTACCAGTTCCTATCTAATACTGTATAGTCCCTTCTAAAATTCCTTGACAGATCAACATTTCCAGTGATGGATTAGTAATTTTCTCGTGTTATGGATGAGAACGCTGAGTTCTAGACAGGTCCCATAGCTTGCTTATAGCTTTAAGATACATAACAAAGAAACCACAGCCCTAACTCAATTTATATTGAATCAGGCAGATTAAAACCCTTGGAGGAAATAGCCACCAAATATGTAATTACATTAAACTGGGGTTTAAATAAGTCTGAGATTTAGAATAGGTTTCCCCAGTTTCTGTCTTAACATATCTCTGCACCTACTACTTTCCCAACGGGATGAGAAAGCCTAATTTTCCAGGTTTAGTGGGCCTGGGGGTGTAGGCAGGGTCCAACATTCAGGTACCATCTTGGAGGGTTGTGGACAGCTTTAAAATTGTTGACAGTGACTGAGCTCAACTTGGAACGTGGCCCACAGTTGGGAACTTTGGCTAATTAATCAAGAGGCATCTTCCGCTTCCTACAGGAATGCATTGCATTTAACAGAACCCACAGAAGCCCACTCTGTCCCCCTCAGGAGCACTCACAGGCTTGTTGATATCCTCCTCCTGGAATCTGCTGGAGTGAAATGATCATTGCAAATGGAATTTCCATTGCAAGTGGGGCAGGCAGACATCCACACTATTACAGGGATCAAGCACTCAAGCCAGCTGCAAATTACTTTCTTTCCTAGGCATCATATTAACGCCAAGATTTCCCTGAGAATAGTTTCATTTTGAAAATTCATTGGGGTTTAATCTAATCATGGCATTATCTGTTCACCTGACAAGAAAGTAAGTGATTTTCCCAATTCATCTAAAGGGCCTCTGGCACTTTTATCAGGATTCACTACCTCTTTAAAAAAATATGTGTACGTGGATTCTTCATGGAATGAAAACCAAATTGAAACCTGTAAACGTCTCTTCTGGGTCCAGTTCAGCCCCAGGCAAAAGTGAAGGAGTGAGATTGCATCATCCTTCCTGCCTCTCTTTCTGCGCTGTTCTTTCCATCTTCCATCTTCCTCCCTGTCTCCATCCTTCTCCCCATGGTATGTTCTAGGTCTCCAGGTGCCCCCCACCCCACAACCCACTGCTTTCCTTGTTACAACCGCACATCTAATCCAGTCCTGTTCCCTTTGATAGGAGCACACAACTCAATGCCTACTTCCCATATTCATCAGCCACGGAGATAGTGGAACTTTACTTTCTGCAGTTTGCATCGTGAAAATAGATTTTTTCCTCCTAAATATAAAACTGTGTTATGACTTTAAATACGCTTCTTTAGACTTTATACAGTCCTCTGTCTCCAAACCTTGCTCCCTGCCACTCACAACCTATTCAGGCTGAAAATTACAGTTTTCAAACTTCGCTTATCTTTCTCTCTCTCCTCCATCCCATCAAAACATACTGGTCTCACGTGTCATTTCCTTCAGGTTTTATTCTGTGGCAACAAATTGCACATACGAATTGGAGCTGAAATTTTAAACTCAGAATCATTTCTATTCAATTGGGGTTTTTCAATGGATAAGTTTATCCAAAGTATAAGAAACAATTGAGGATCTGTGAGCAAACAGTCTGGTATAATGCAAATAGCACTGGCCTGGCCGGAGAAGAGCATTTTAGACTTGGTCCATCAGAAACTACCAGGGTGGCCCTGGGCAAGTGACTTAGCTCCAGTGGTCCTCAGTTTCTCACGTGTAGAATGGGGAGACTGGGCCAAGGATGAGATTCGAGATAGGCACAACTTGCTACTAGGTACTGCTAGATGTAATATAAATAGACTGGTCAACGATATGTGGGGATGGGGTCGAGGATATTGGGCTGGATGCCTTCTAGGACCCTTGGAATTCCAAGATTTGGGGGTAGGGGTGCGTCTCCTGTGTACCCAAGTCCCACCCACAATCCCTCTCCTGTTGGCCTAGAAGCTGCTCCCCACTTGGACATTTGAACTGTACTTTGGCCTCACCTGACTTTCTGTGTTAATGGAATAAACGGTGTCCTTCTGGTCTAACAGTCTGCAGGCATAGGCGATATTGACTGCCGTCTGCTGCTTATCTCCAGTCAGGACCCAGAGCCGGATCCCAGCCTCCTGCAGAGCAGCGACTGTATCTGGAACTCCTTCCTGCAGCCGGTCTTCGATCCCAGTGGCTCCTGGAGTGATTAGAGACAGCAGAACTCACATTTATGTTGAGAAAGTAGCTGCTTAATTTCCCCAAAGCCCTATCAAGCCAGGCAATGATTATTAACTTATCTCTCGTGTTCTAGGCTGTGCTAAATGCCCAGGATACAGCCGTGAAATAGACAGAGCTGGTCCCCACCCTCTCGGTACTCAAAGGCCTGGCGAGTAAGGATTTATAACTGAGCTATTTGAGGAGAGAAGCCCAGGGTGCCGGGCAAACATATATCAGGAGACCCAGACTTCATTTGGAAGGTCAGGGAAGGCCTTGCTGAGGAAGGGCCACTTAAGCTCAGACCTGGGAGATAAACCCAAAAGGTGGGGAAGGAGGGGGAATTCCAGGCAGACGGATCAGTATGTGTGAAGGCCCAGAGGTCAGAGTAGAAGATGACACAGAAAGGCAGACAGAGCAGGGAGAGAGACGAGGCCAGGCAGGGAGGGGTGGAGCTGGATCTTGTAGAGCCTATCAGGGCATGAAGGGATTTGGCATTTTTTGGTAGCAAAGAAAGCTATGAAAGGGAGTTAAGTTGGAGAGTGATGGGATCGGTTATGAATTTTAAGAAGATCATTCTCAAGAATGGATTGGAGGGTGGAGGAAGCAGGATGAGATTCAGGGCTAACAGAGGAGAGCTGGTGTGGCTGGACTGGCATAGCGGCAATAGGAGTGGAAAGATATGGAGAGACTGGAATCTTTGCTCTGCAAGCGCTCACTGCAGAATTAACAGAGACTTGGGTTTTTGATAACGTTCTTGGAGGGCATTAAACATGCGGATTCCATCATTTTTTGAATGGTCTCAAGCTTTGAGCCAAACTTGATGATTGTATACCCAAATACCCAATAGCTGCTCAGTGATTAAGCAAAAATAAATCTGCATTTAAATTGAGATTCATTTCAGACCACAGACTAATGGCTACCCATCTCACTCTGGGCAGGAGCAGGCGTGCCATTTCTTTTAATAATCCCGAGTGACAATAGCTTGGCAAAGCAGTTGTACTGAAAAGTTGATTTAATATCGTGGGACTCGGTGTGAATGCATGGCAGCTTTTTAGTGGCGTGACAGTTTCTTCGTGGCAGGATGCAATCTCTTCCCAGCCCTAGTCCTCTCCATCACAAGCCATCTGGAGGGAAGAAAACAAACCTCTCTATCCCGAAATGTGCCTGTTTTGTATTTCAGGCCCAAGTGCACAGGTAAACCAACCCATGAAAAGTGATGCCCGACCCTCATCTTTTCCGCCTAGCGTTTGCCTGGAAAGTGAGACTGAAAATGATGTGTGTTACCGGGAGGCAGGGTGAAGGAGAGAGCAGGAAAAACACATTTAGTTGTGTGAAAGAGAAAATGAAACAGGAAGGTGGTGAGAGCCTTTCTCAGCCAGGGAAGCCCATGGGTCCTGACAAGTGTGTTCTCTTTCATGCACTACCGGCTCAGGGGCATTTCTCACCAGCTGAGGCCAGAAGGCTCCCCTGAAACAAAAGAAACCGCAGGGGAGAGGGTGTGAAGGGGGTCAGGTGCCCTAATGGGATGACATTCCGGGGGTGGCCCGGGGTGCCGGGTGGAGCTGTCTGGACTAGCTACTGTCTACTTCCTGTTAGAATGGGTTCTCGAGGCCAGCTTTCAAGGGGGCCTTGTGAGGCAACAGACAAAGGCCCCTGCAGTCCAAACACAGGAAACAGAAAAGCCGAAGGAGGTGGGGAGCAAACCTGTCTCCCCCTGTTTTCCACCCATCTGACCAAATCTTGCTGGTACCTTTTTTATATAAAGAGGTATTACCGTCTTCCTACAGCGACCCTGGGTCTTCCCCCTTCAACCCTGCCTGGCTGAGCTTGGTGATTTAGCCAGAGGAGGCGCAAAGGCTCAGAGGGGTGTGGGGATGTGTCCCTGGGCACACAGCAAGGTCACCACAGGGCCAAGATGTGGCCTTCATCCCCAGGCCAGCACTGCCTCCCAAGATGAAAGAAGCCTTTTGCCACGTGGCCAGTATGTGCACGCTGTTCAGGCATCGCCTTTCCGGGATCTTATTCCCGAGCTGTGAAGAGATTAGTCTGATAAATAAAGCCTCCCCCTTCTCCCTTGGCAACGCTTTTCCTTCAACAGAAATCCAACCCTGTCTCTTAGCTGGTGTTTTCCATCTTTCCCCCGAGAGTATCTATCTAACTTCTATACGTCTTTACAGCAGCAGAGTGATTTTTGTAAAACGCAAATCTGTCCCTGCTTTGATCCCCTTCCCCTCTCCAAAGCTTTAGCCTGTGATCTACACGGCCCTTCATAACCTGCGACCTGCTGCTCTCCCCCGCACTCTGGGGTCCAGCCGTAGGAGACCTCTGAGTCCCAGCCAGCCCAGGCTTTCCTGCCTCCAGGCCTTCATTTGGGCCCTTCCCTCTCCTGGAACACCCTCCCCCTTTGACCAGCTCCTTTTCTCTGCTCAGTTCCGGCTGTCCTGCACCCTCCTTGGCTCCGCAGTAGGTTGCCACCTTCTCCTTTGTGCTTTCATCCCACCAGGTACATCTTCCAGCCCACCTCTCATCACACTCTGAGGAAATTACTTGTTTAATCATCCAAGTGTCTTTGCTAGACTCTGAGCTCCAGGAGGGCAGGGTCTGTGTTTTTGTTTTTTTTTAAATTTTTATTGGAGTATAGTATTTACAATGTTGTGTTAGTTTCAGGTGAGGGTCTGCGGCTCTTGTTCCCTGTTGTAGCCACGATACCTAGCATGCTACTTGGCACATAGTAGGTGCTCAATAAACATTTGAACGACTGGAGGAGAAGCAACCAGGCTTCATCCGGCAGGGAGTGCAGGAATGCTCCTGGGGCATCCTCAGGAAGCTGCGCGTGGAGTCTGGGTTGGATATCGGCACAGCCCATTGGCGCCAAATGCCTGGAAGGGCACCCCAGGGAGGTTCCTAATTGAGACACATTTGAAGCAGTGTCAGAATCAAGGCCAAGAACTCCCTTTCCAGCTTGCAGCATTCCGTTTTTAAAATGTAATGATAACTTATTTTTACCTACCGAGTAAGATGAGTTGGTTCTCCAGGTGCTGTGCTGTCTCCAAGAGAAGCTCATCTCTGTTGTTGAGGGACGCCTCAGCCTCACGCCGGAAACTGGCCCATCTCTGGAAGTCCTCTTCACTTAAGATCTATGCAAAAAGAAGAGGCTTGTTCACAGCTCTGGGTGACTCCCTCCCCCTGCCCATGTGCTGGGCCTCCTACGGGCCAGTTTGAGCTTCACTGTACAATTAGATGGGGCTTTTCCCTCAATTTTTTTTTTTTTTTTGGGTCTTAAATTGATGAAGGATTGGTTCTTCGTGTTCCATTATCATCAAACTTCTGTTGAGCCCCTGTGATGCTCTGGTCACCGGAGATATACCAGTGATCGAGACAGACAAGAATCCTACAGGCCTGGGCTTATGTGCTAGTGGAGGGTGAGAGACATGATCCAAGTGAATAATTTAAAAGAATGGATCATGTCAAGGAGTTCCATACAGAAAACAAAGAGGGTGATATGACGGCGTACGACAGGGTAGGGGGATAGTTGTGGGAAGAGGGGTTATTTCATTTGGATCGTCAGGTCCCTTAGACAAGGTGACATGTTGGCTGAGATCCAATGACGAGAAGGCTTCTGTCACGGGGAGGGGTAAGTTCAAAGGCCATGAAATAGCAATGGACGTGGCTTTCTTTCTGTCCCTTGAACTTACCAGTTGGCTTAAGGATGGAAAGCCAGGTGGAGAGGACCAGCAATGAGGCTGGAAAGGTGAGAAGCATCCAGATCTTGCATAGCCTGGTAGACCATTCCACTAGCTGCTGGGGGTGCCCAGTGGCTGAAAGAATCCAACTAGAGGGCATATCTGGAGTCCAGAGCACTTTTAGACCCCTCTGTTGGCATTATATCCTCACTGTCTCTTTTTTTTTTTTTTTGCGGTACGTGGGCCTCTCACTGTTGTGGCCTCTCCTGTTGCGAAGCACAGGCTCCAGACGCGCAGGCTCAGCAGCCATGGCTCATGGGCCCAGCCGCTCCGCGGCATGTGGGATCTTCCCGGACCGGGGCACGAACCCGTGTCCCCTGCATCGGCAGGCGGACTCTCAACCACTGCGCCACCAGGGAAGCCCCTCTCTGTCTCTTATAGTAATGAATGACTCTTTCCTTCAAGCATCAACTATTCTTTAATTTTCCCTCTGTGCGCGGCACTGTAGGGAAAACCAAGGGGACACAGGTAGGCCTTTTGCTCTCAAGGAAGAAGAGTCTCATCAGAGGAGGCAAAATAGGAATAGATAATGTAAATAAAAAATAGAAGGTGGTAAGGATATAATTACAATTTATAGAATAGTAATGCGGGTCACTGTCCCAGGTGCTGTACCTGTGTTATCTTAGTTGATGTCCCTGACAATTATATGAGGTAGGGAACACTAGCACCTTTTTACAGATAAGAACATCCCCAAACTCAGAGAGGTGAAGAAACTCGCCCAAGGTCACACCACAGATACGTGGTGAGATTGGGACTTGTCTCCTGGTAGGTCTGGCTTTAAAGCGGGTGCTCTTAAACTTTATGGTGCACTAAGCACCTACAAAAGAGATGAAGAGCTCTGGGGATTTATGGAGAAGAAGCCACTTCTAGCCATCTTGAAATGTATGCCCATCATAGCTCCCCTGATTTTAGGTGCCTCATTAGATGCCCCAGCTCTGGGATTCATAGCTCTTTGCCTCCTTTCCTGTAGGGGCAGCAAAGTGAGAGACCTGAAGGGCATAAGGTGGGTAATCTACTTGACTATAGCTGGGACAAGGGCAATGCAATCGGGAATGGTAGGAAACATGACCAACCCCAGAACACAGCAGAATATATCCTTCATCAAAGGGATCAGCTGCTACATGGCTCTAGCTATTTGTAGCTATTCAAGAATGGAGATCCAGTTTTCCAGATCCTCTGCACTTTGAAGAGAAACCAGAAATCTAGATTTGTATGTGATCACATAAAATCTCCCCAATTCCAAATCTAGACAAATAATGCAAATGTTCAAAGGATATTTGAAGGCAAAATTATAACATTAAAAATTATGAGTTATAGGTCATCAGTTACATAGACAATGGAAAGCAAGGAACCACAAAGCCACACTAATAAGGAACCTTCCCACTCAGATTTTTGTCCCAGCAAAATTGTCAAAGTCATGGGTCTCTGTGGTCAGGATAGCTAATTTTGAAAATATTAAAACAACCAACATTGAGGATCTTCTAAAACAGAAATAGAAAAGACAGAAGCAGGGTCGAGGCCTTTCAGCCACTAAGCGTGGAACTTGTTCTCACCTTCTTGGCGATGCACAGTGTTCGAAGGCCATCTCTTGCATACAAGTCTAGATGCCTCTGGGTCTGGGCTCGGATTTTCCTCACCTTCTTTTCCACATCAGTGTCAGTCACTGTCAAATAGTCATTATCCCCCATGAGGTCGTGGGCAATTGCTTAGGGATCCCGTTCCTAACACTCAGGCATCTTTAGAGGAGGAATTCCCTCATACCCCCGCCCCCCCGTAAACATGGAACAGCTCTCCCAGGCTGCCCTGGAAGGCGGTAACTCCACGGGTCCTTAAATTGTCTGCTCTATCTGATCATCCAACGTCTGGCTGAGAGAAGTACTATTTAGGGAAGGTAGGTGGTTCCAGGTATTGTTCCCAAATGCCTGTTTGCAGGAATTCCCTGGCGGTCCAGTGGTTAGGACAATGTGCTTCCACTGCAGGGGGCATGGGTTTGATCCCTGGTCAGGGACCTAAGATCCTGCATGCTGTGAGGCAAAAAAAAAAACAAACAAAAAAAAACATGGATAACCTAAACATCTGTTTGCATCAGAACCACCAGGGAACTTAAACCAATAATTCGCAGGTCAGGTTGAAGGCCTGCTGAATCAGGGGACGAGAAGTCTGAGTGTTTCTTGTTACCTAAGGAGTTTTCCATGTGGCTAGTTTAGCCCTGGATGACCAGTTTGCTAAGTCTCAGAGATACTATCCATCACCTTCTCCGTCATCTACTTTAGTCCTTATAGCAAGTTGCTTCCAAGGTGGCTACAGACCTGAATCTCATTACTAAGTCCCTCACCATACTGGGTTTGCTGAGTTAGGCTTAGAAAAAGTATTTTTTGGATTCCTATAAATCTAGTGTGAAAAATATTTCATTGTGTTGCTCAAAGTCCCCCTTTTGAAGTCCTACATAATACGATTCTCTTAGAAGAAATTTATCTTTTTCTTTTGAAATTCCAGTACTTTGATCTATCAGAGAAAAAAGAATTTTTCAGCCTGGGCTGGTGGTTGTGGGGCAGGATTGATGCAATCATCGCTTCCTTTATCTAAGATGTCACAGACATCACTAATCAGTAGCAGCACTTTGTAAATGTGAGCTTGGAAGAAGCTTCTGAATCCTTCTTTACCAGGGCTGGACTGAGATCTTCAGAAGCCCTAAGCGGTAAACAGATTTTGTGCACTTTGTCCATCCCTCCATATGATGCAAAATTAAAAGTACAATTCTTAACAGTATGATAAGTATAAGGAAGTCCAACAAAGCTCTCACTTTCTCCATGATACTATTCTAAGGCTGCTTTTATGCAGTATAAAAATCCCTTCAAAGATTATTTTCTCATTTTTCAGATGCTACTGGTTTCCTGGTACCTTAACAACAGTCTTTGTACCTTATCTTTTTGAGCACTATCTACAATATTTTATTTTCAAAGACATCAGCTCCCGAGATTAAACACCTTTTGCCTTCTACCTGTGTGCCTTTGAGTTTACATTTTTGCTCAGGCTACCAGGAACCTCAGGGTCAAATTGAATGTTCAAACACTGTAAATATATTAAACCCTGAGGTTATTTTTTCCCCCTCTTTTTGAAATCTTTGCTTCGCAAATCTTATAGTAACACTGTCTATGTATTTTTTATCGGAGGCATCGGTAATCCATTTTGGAATCAGGTGAGGAACAGAGAAAGAAACATCTCCAGGGCAGTGTGGAAGGCTGTTGCCCGGGGATAGAATGCCGTGGCACCCTTGACTCGGAAACACTGAATTCACTTGTCTGCCAGAGTCTGGGGATGAAGAGACTTAATTAGCTCCCTTCCCCTTCAAAACACTCATCAACCCCCATGATCCTCTTGGCTCTCATCCATAGCTGATAATTCAGGAGGCACAGGGCTGCCTGGGCAATTCTAAAGCTTGGCTAGAATCTACTACCCTGGGAGAATCACAGCCCCATAACGGTCTTCTCCTTGCTAGCAATCAGGAAGCGGCTGCACACTAATTCATGCTGTTCCAAAATTGGACACTGATATGTAGGGACTTTGGAACATTTTTCTGGCTTGGAGCAAGTTTATGAAAATCTGTTTGGGGGAGGCTGGGGAAAGGCATGATAAAGAGGACCACCCGAGGCTTCCCAGAGTGAACCGAGCCTGATGCAGAATTCTGGCAGCATGGGAAGAGGCCTGAACTGGGATTCAGGATACCTCCACATAGGATTTACCACTAGTTAGCTGGGACCACTCTTTTAAGTCACTTCCCTCTTTGGGTTCAGTTGGCTTCTCTCCAAAACTAAGAGTTAGGACCACAGTGTGTTCTAGGGTATGTTAATGGGTGTCCTGGTGAAAAAAAAAATTGTGTATGGAGAGTCCATCTTTAAATGAGTTTGGAAAACTAGAAACTGGGATAAATAAAGTTAAAGAAGTTCCTCTATGACAAGACTGCCCAAACAAAGCCTTTAATAAGTTCATAATGAGCTCCGTCATTCTCCAGGTCGTGGAGACGTGGAAAGCAAGCTGCTTTGTGGAGAGCATCTTGAGGGTTTGTGTTCCAGTTGGGACCTGCCGGACTGAGTGACACTATAACCTGAGCCCCTGGTTACCATCCATGCCGCCTGTTAAATAAGCCCTCTCTTCTTGGAGCCCGGTGGGGTGGACTCACCACAGGCTGGGTCTTCCAGCAGGTCCATGATAACGCAGTCGGCACCCTTGGTGTAGACGATGATCTCACCGGTCAGCGGGTGCCTCACGACCACGGACATCCTCTTCCTGACAGAGTCAAACTCCAGGGTGCAGAGGACATCGAAGGTGAGGCAGGTGCCCTGGGGCAAGCGCACGGTCACCTGCTTGGGCGTCCGGGACACCAGCGTGAAGCTGTAGGCACGGGCAGCGTGCACCAGGGCAGCCTCATCAGGGCTCTCGGCCTCGTAACAGACTTCGGGGCCGGCCAGGCTGAGGGCCGGGTCCTGCAGCACCTCCTCCAGGGAGGCACCCGGACCCACCCCCAGGATGTCACCCTGCTCCCACGTGCTGCTCCTGTAGCCGCCGTCGGTGGAGTAGCCGCCACTGCTCACAGACGCGTCGTCTCTCTCTTCCGAGTCCGTGGTGGGCATGTTGGCCCCCAAACTCTCCCCCAGGTCCACGTCGGAGGGTGCGGTGGTCGAGAATGACTGGCTGAGGCTCGAAAGCTTCAACTTGCGGAACAGCTGCTGAATCTTCTCCAGGGATGTCACCAGAGCCTTGGTCGAGGGTGGCACTGTGACCTTGTGGTAGAGGAGGGAAGGAGACCATGACTCTCCAGGTTGGGAAAACTGTCAAGCTGTCTTATGCATCTCATTTTGCAATCAGTGAATTAGGTGGGCCTTCAGTGATGATGGGCAAGTCTTCTCCCCTCTGTGAGCCTCGGTTTACCCACCTGTAGCATGAGGGAGTTAGGCCATTGGTTTCCTTCCAGCCCTGACTTCCTAGGGATTGGCGATACTATTTTCCTCTATCTTATGACCATCCCACTCTGATCATGGGCAAAGCAAAGGAGACAAAAGCCAGACTCACAGTAGGGGTTCACATGCCCTGCACCCTTATCATCGCCTTGTCTGCTTTAGTTTTGCACGCAGCATCTCACTTCATCCTCCCAGCGATGCTAGGGGATCCTATCATTATCCCAATTTCTGGATGAGGCAACTGAGGCATAAAGAGGGTAAACTGGCTGTGATCACCCAGTGTGTAGATAGCAGAGCTGGGTCTCAAGTCTGGGTCTGTCTGACTCCAGGGACTGGGCTCTTGAGCTACCTGCCAGCTACCTCCCCACTGACGTGCAAATTGAAAACTGGATGCTGTCCTTCCCCAAATGGTACTGCTTTCTCCCTTGAAAATAGGGAGAATTGCTCAGATAATGCTTCCTGCGTTCCCCAAACTCCCTGAAGACTTCTGATTACTTGCTGACTTTTCAGGGTAGTTTAGAATCTGGGTGTAATAATGGGGGCTCTGGTTTGGTGCCTGGATGAACGCTCTTCTTCTTGATTTTTGTGGCCACATGTTGTAACACCCAATTATTCTTATTTTTCACTTACAAGGGAGCTTGGGTGAGAGTATGTGGATAATCGAAGGTAAATCTACCTTCTGTACTGAAAAATAATTCAGAGTATAACGTCCTATGAGTGGCCATCCAGGTGCACTATCTCCAAACTGGCAGAACTTCACACATGGTGTTAATTGTTTTTTTAACCCTCCATTAAAAAGCAGATACCACTATACCGTGATATTATTACAGAATCGTACAGATCGTTCTGCCGTGTATTCACCCTACATCCTTCCTTAAGTTCCTCAAGCTCTCTGAGCCACGCCACTGTTTCTTCACTTGTTAAATCCAAAGACATACCTCCCAGGACTGTTGGGCTGTGAGGATTAAATGATAGTGCAGGTGACATGTTTGGCATGGAGCCTGGCACAGAGCAAGTGCTCAGTAAATATTAACTTTTAACATCTACCCTGCAGACAGACAGACACAAAAATGTGAGATCTATATAGAGAGCTCATATGGAACTTTTAATATTTTATTTAAAAAAGGAGGAGATTGAGGCCCAGAGAGGCTAAGAGCTCTGTTCAAGGTCTTACAGTGATGAAATGGTGACAGTGTGGCTAGGACCCAAGTATCTTGTCCCCCTGTGCAGGGCTTCCGCCCTCGCCCCTCGCCCTCCTCTCATCCATCCCACCTTACCATCAGCGGTCCTTACCCTCTGACGGGGCTCTGCGGTCGTGGAGACCGTGACGGAGTTGCAGATGGTTAAGGCCAGGAAGAAGTCAGCAGTGGAGGAGGTGGTGGAGAGGGAAGGCTTGGCAGGTCTGCTGTCTGACAGGGTTTCCAGCCACAGGGCTGCATCTCGTACCTTGGTCAGGAGGTTTTTATCCGGAGTCACATCTTTTTCCTGGGAGAGAAAGGCCCGGGTCAGAGTCTCCTGAAGGGACTGGGGAGGAAAGCCCCCTCCGGCAGATCCTTTCATGCCTGGAAAAGGCTGATACAGTCCCCCCCACTGCGATCCTGCGTCCAGCACGTCTCCCCGCCTCCCCTGGGCCTGGTCATTGTAGAGTGTGATTTGGTTCCTCCCTTTCCCTCAACCCCACATGCCCATCAGTTATAGGCTCTGGTAGTTCTTTCCCCACAGGGTCTCCCCGCCATTTCCCCTCATTCCTGATGTTTCCAGCCAAGCGCAGACCCTCTAGCCCTCCAGCTTGGATTTCTGCATCAGCCTCTAAAGTGAGGTGGCTGCCTTTCACCTCTCTTCTTTCAAACCCTTCATATGTATCACCCATTCATCCTCCTAAAAATACTATTTCCCTCAAGGTATTCTTGAGCTTGAAAAAATTCTGGGAGATCTTCATTGTAAACACGATCAATTCAGTCTGGCACCTAAATTCTTTCCCATTTGATTTCCACTCTTGATTCCCACCACTCTGCATTGTGGACCCTCAGCTAGGCCGGGTGGTCTGTCTGCTGCCTCCTGGGGGTATACTCCCCTCCTATGCCTCTGATCACACCCTGTTTGAAGTCCTCTCCTGTCTACCCAAATCCTACCTAGACATCAGTAACCATGAAAACTCCACGGGTCCATGAGATCTGATCCAGCCCACAGTGAGCTCTCTGTCTTCTGAGCCACAGTAACAGGCTCCTGAATGCAGAATGTGCACAGGAGTCAGGGTAAGGTGAATGAGGCAAGCTGGCCAAGGTACGGTTGAGGACACTATGGGATGGGGGGCTGTGAGACCTGGCAAGTCCCACACCATCTAAAAGGGGGCGACTGCTCTGCTACTAACAGGCTCCAGGGCTGGAACATTTTGCCAAATCTCTGGATTTTTCAAGATAAAGTAGAGACGATGTGAGAACTGTGTTTTGTTTCTTTTCTTTTTTAAAAAACCAGTGGGCTGGATCTGACTCATGGATTTCCAATTTTTCCACATCTTTGTAGAAGTTGCCACTTCTGCCATCCCTCTAGAATTCACTACATATTGACCTATATTTTAAATTCAATTTTCTTAAGTCCATGTTTAATCTCTCTAGAGATAAACCAAGAGGCTGAAAGACAAGAGACTGCCTTTTCCATGAAGTTGTATCTTCTGTAACTCCAAAGATTGCTTTGTTTGAAGCCGAAGTTCAATAAACACTAGCTCTTCACAGATATGACAAAAGCCATTCCGCAAAAAGCCATTTCGATCCATGTTCAGAGTTCACAGGTTAATTAAAGTTTAGAAGAGAGTCAATGATTGGAAACGATGGACTGACGAATCTTGACTGATTCGTGCAGAGTGAAGACCGAGGGCCAACAAGCTAGCAAGTTTTACGAACAAGAACCCAAGTTGAGATGAAAAACAGCCTGTGGGGAAAGAGTCCTCAGACTGTGTCCTCTCTGACTACCAAGTGCAGTGACTCCAGAAGTCAGCTTCTCACCTCCCTGGAAGTGCTGGCACAGGCGAGAGCCACAGGGGAGGAAACCCAGACTGACGTGGAGGTGCTGGATGGCTGGAGGGATGAGAGTCGGCTTTTCCAACAGCACAGCTTGATCGGGGAAGTGGACTGCGGGTGGAGCTCACACTGTAAAGAGTTCTGACCTTCATTTGGAGGGCTTTCCCAGAGCCAACGCCTACACTTCCAACTTGTTGATACCATCTTAAGAGGACAGTGTCCAGAAAAAAGCCTTTTCATTAAAAGGAAGAGTGCGAGTAAAACCGCATCCAGTCTGCATTCCCTTTCCTTGCCCTGTAATAAGTAATGGTGGGCTGTCCATACCATACAGTGACCCTATTTTCAGAAAGCTTAGGAAGGAGCAGGAACCATCCATCCTCCCTGCCTCTGAGTACAGTTGTCATAGCAGGAACTCACAGTGATGGAGCTAATCCTACCTTTCCAACAATGTCAGTTATGTGATCTCACTGGGTTCTCACAGTCCCAAGTTGAGATGAAACTAGCCCCAACTTAACTGAAACCCAGAGAGATGTCTGACTTGACCAGTGTCACCCAAGGAGTCATTGTAAAGCCAGAATTGATGTCAGACCCCTTGACTGTGAACCTAGGGTCTTCCTTTCTGTGGTCGTGGTAAAGTAGCTATGTTCCCTTATGAATGCTCCCGTGTGTACTCCTTTAACCAGATTCCAGGGTCCATCCAGTTTGCCAACATCACTCACGGAACTCTGAGCCAATGTCTTTTTTTTTTTTTTTTTTTTTTTTGCGGTACGCGGGCCTCTCACTGTTGTGGCCTCTCCCGTTGTGGAGCACAGGCTCCGGACGCGCAGGCTCAGCGTCCATGGCTCACGGGCCCAGCCGCTCCAAGGCATGTGGGATCCTCCCGGACCGGGGCACGAACCCGTGTCCCCTGCATCGGCAGGTGGACTCTCAACCACTGCACCACCAGGGAAGCCCTGAGCCAATTTCTGATAATAGTAGTGACAGTTCCATTTCGTGGAGTGTTTCTTATGTTCTGGGTACATCCATTATCTCACTGCATCCCCACAGCACACTATCTATTGAGTACTATTATTCTCCCAGTTACCTCTGCACTTCAAACGAGGAAACGGCTGCCCAGGGAGATTAGATGTCTGGCCTAAGGTCTCACAGCAAGTTGATTCAAGATAGTCCGACTCTAGAATTCATGCTCTTTAACCTCCACGCCAGGCAAGATCTCCCATGAGAAGGAAGTGGCCTTTGATACTTGCTGACAGTTGGCATCTTTAGTGTCTGGGATCCCAAATACAACTGACGGGCTTATATATCTAATCCTTAGGGCTCAGCAGGGAGTCCATGAGATTATAAAGGGGATTATGGGGATCTTTTTCAGAAAGTAGATTTCATTTTTTTTTTGGCAGGGGTACATGAATGGGATGCTTTTAACCCTTACCAAAGATACCCAGACTTGGGAACAAGCTTGGAGGTCATCAAGGCCAAATCCCCTATTTTCCTGATGCTAAAACTGAGTGCCAGGGAGGAGGGTAGTGAACTCCCCCAAGATTGCACATTGAATCAGAGTCAGAACTAGGACAGTTTTCACACCACCTGACTCCGGCCTCTGACAGCACACCGCTTTGCTCCAAGCTATGCATTATGTATTTCCAAACGGTGACACAGTTAAAATGATTTAACGGTTAGGTATTGCATGTCCATTACTCTCTAGTCTCTAAGTGCCATGAGGGCAGAGACTGTGATGTGTCCCCGGTGCTTGCCAGCCTGTAGGCACTCACTCGAACCTTTGTTGCCTGACTCCTGTCTAGGACACCATGCTACCTCACCGCTGATTAACCCATGGGGGCTCTTTGTTAAAACTCTTATTTAGTATATTTCTACCCAATCTTATAGCAATGCACACACACAAAAAGTTCTGCAAAGGGCCTGCTTCTCTCTGGCATTGGCAGCAGGCCCAGCCTGCAGGTGTCAGCGGCAGATGTCAGGGAAGCTTCATCCAGGCACGCAGACTTGTTTCTGCAGGGCAAGCTTCTTCGTGGTTCCCTTCATCCACAGCCCATTGGTTTGCTGTCCGGTTCATTAACATTTAGGAACTTGGCATGTAGGACGCTTTTAGAGAAAACAGTGCCCCCAACCCCCTCCGGGCCCTTTGGCTAGTCTGTTTCTCTGAAGGAAAAGAAATATACATTTGTGGGGCTACCAGTTGCTCAGATTAGAGCTTTGTGGCAGCTGGGCACCCAACTGGTTGGATTTCTTTCTATTGCAGAACACCCGAAGCTCAGATAAACCCTCTTTGGGGAAGGTGATCTCTGACCTCACACCACATCCTCAAGGATCCTCCTATTATCATCAGATTATATCTATTGACAATTTATAGCAAAGTCATGGGCTTTGGTAAGTGCTTCCATGTACATCCTGTAATCATTATAACAGCATCAAAATAGCTACTATCATTCTCCCATTTTATTTATGAGGCAAATGAGGCTCACTGAAGATAAGTAACTTGTCTAAGGTTCCAAAGTCAATTAAAAAGCTGGGTCTTGAATCCAGTTCTGCTGATGCCAAAACCCAAACCCTTAAACACGATGCCAGCACTTCCCAAACTCTAACATATACACAAATCAGCTGGGTGTCTTATTTAAATGCATATACTGATGCAGCAGTTCTGGAGTGGGGTCTGAGCATCTGCATTTCTACAGGCTCCCAAGTGGTGCTCCTGCTGGGGGTCCGAGGACAAGAGTTTGAGTAGCAAGGCTCTAGGCTCTAGGGCTGCCCTATAGATATAGCCCGCTCCCTCTCTGACTGGGGAGTGTTCTGCATGGAAGGCTGGGAGAAGAAGGCCAAGCTCCATTCCATTACTCTCCTCTCAGTTTTAGTGACGGCTCACTCATGGTCACACTGGTGACTATCACTAATTGGGTGCAGCAGATTGTTGCCATGGGAACCCACAGAGCCAGCGGTGGAAATGAACAGGAACCCTGGTGCATAGGCCTGGAAGCAAACTCTGTGGCTTGGTTCCTCCCATGTCTCTATCTCCTCGATCGCCTCTCTCCGACCTGTGCCTCTTATTCCAGCCATTCCTTGGAACCCCAAGTCTCCATTTGCTTGTGCAGAATGTCTCCCCTAAAACATCATGCACTCTCCCCACTAGATGGTCTCTTCTCTTTGCTCTGGTTAACCTTTAAAATTTTGTCTCAAATTCAGCTCTGATGCTAACCCTTCCAGGAAGCCCCCTGATGCCTAGTTTGATGTAGGTGCACCTCTTCTGGGCTCCTATAGCACCTCTGCACCCATACACCCCAGCACTGAGAGCAGTGTCCTGTAGGCACTGGGGTTCTTGCCCCTTCACTGGGCTGTAAGTGCCTGAAATCAGGAACAATGCCCCATTAGACTTTACTCCCCCAGTGTCTAGAACAGTACTTGCTATATTATTTAGTATTTGTTGACCGACCGACAATAAATGAAAAGCTATTCTAAAGAAATGTAGACACTGAGAATACAAAGACTTGGAAGAAGGGGAGGAGGCAGACCCTTCTATTTGCTTTTGTGGGTGTCTGAACTCGTACAACCACTTGAGAAGTATCAATCAAAAATTTAAAAATGCACACAATCTCAATTTAGCAGTTATGCTCTAAGAATACCATAGAAAAACTTACATACATGTATAAACGTGATGGCTCGACCATCCAACAAATTCTAACAGCCATTAAAAATGGGATGAAGTGGCTCTCTATTGAATAGCTGTCAATTTGTCTACATATATGAAATATTCCCCAAGATTCATTAGGTTAAAAAAAAGTCCAAAGTCCAAAACAGTGTGTATGCTATGCTTCTGTTTGTGGGAAAGGATGTGTTTATGTGTACACCCCACTTGCCTGCTTCTATATAGATACAGCACCTCTGGCAAAGACACAGAAATATACAAATAATGGTTGTCTCTGAGGTGGTGGGGAATAGAGTAGGGAGGGAGGCTTACTCTCTTCATTTGCCCTTTGGTTCCTTTTGAATACTTAGCCACGTGGTTGTATTGCTATTGTCGAAACAAACTTTCCCAGTTGTTGGGGAGATGAAGGCTGAAGTATTATTTAGGGCAGTCATGTTTTTGCCCTTGATGAGGTTGTGGCCTTGATGATATTGAGTTTGGTTCGAGAATGGGGAGAGCTCAATATTAGTAAATATTTGCTTAAATAGAAGCATGTGGATTACTAAGGTAAGCTTTTCCCAAATGGGACAGAAGCCCCAGGGAAAAAAACTCAATGGCCTAGCAAGAAGAGAGTTTCCCACAGCATCCATTCATGATAAAAACCCTTACCAAAGTGGGTATAGCAGGATCATATCTCAGCATAATAAAATCTATTTATGACAAACCCACAGCCAACATAATACTCAACAGAGAAAGCCTTCCTGCTAAAATCTGGAATGAGACAAGGAGGCCCGCTCTCACCACTTCTATTCAACATAGTATTGGGAGTCCTAGCCACAGCAGTTAGACAAGAAAAATAAAAGATATCCAATGTGGAAGGGAAGAGGTAAAATTGTCAGTATATGCAGATGACATGATATTATACATAGAAAACCCTAAAGATTCCACACAAAAACTACTAAAACTGATAAATGATTTCAGCAAGGTAGCAGGATACAAGTTTAACATATAGAAACCTGTTGCATTTCTTTACACTAACAATGAAATATCAGAAAGAGAAAGTAAAAAAAAATTCCTTTTAAAATTGCATCAAAAAAGCCCAAAACCAAAACCAAACTTAGGAATAAACCTGACCAAGGAGCTGAAAGACTTATCTGCTGAGAACTAATAAACAATGATAAAGGAAGCTGAAGATGATACAAAGAAATGGAAAGATATTCCATGTTCTTGGATTTGAAGAATTAATATTGTTAAAATGGCCATACTACTCAAAACAATCTATAGATTTAATGTGATCCCTATCAAATTATCCATGACATTTTTCACAGAACTGGAACAAAGAATCCTAAAAGTTTTTTGGAGCCACAAAAGACCCAGAATTGCCAAAGCAATTCTGGGGAAAACCAGCAAAACTGGAGGCATAACCCTCCCAGACTTCAGACAATACTACAAAGCTACTGTAATCAAAACAACATGATATTGGCACAATAACAGACATATGGATCAATGGAACAGTAGAGTGAGCCCAGAAATAAACTCACACACCTATGGCCAATTAATCTTTGACAAAGGAGGCAAGAATATACAATGGAGAAAAGACAGTCTCTTCAGCAAGTGGTGTTGGGAAAGCTGTAATGTAAATGTAAATCAATGAAGTTAGAACACACCCTCAAACCATACACAAAAAATAAACTCAAAATGCCTTAAAGACTTAAATATAAGACATGACACCATAAAATTCCTAGAAGAGAATATAGGCAAAACATTCTCTGACATAAATCGTACCAACGTTTTCTTAAGTCAGTCTCCCAAGGCAAAAGAAATAAAAGCAAAAATAAGCAAATGGGACCTAATCAAACTTATAAGCTTTTGCACAGCAAAGGAGACCATAAACAAAATGAAAAGACAACCTACGGAATGGGAGAGAATATTTGCAAATGATGTGACCAACAGGAGCTTAATTTCCAAAATATACAAAAACTCATACAACTCAACAACAAAAAAACAAACAACCCAATCTAAAAATGGGCAGAAGACCTAAAGAGACATTTCTCCAAAGAAGACATACAGATGGCCAATAGGCACATGAAAAGATGCTCAACATTGCTACTTATTAGAAAAATGCAAATCACAACTATAATGAGGTGTCACCTCACACTGGTCAGAATGGCCATCATCAAAAGTCTACAAATAACAAATGCTGGAGAGGGTGTGGAGAAAAGGGAACCCTCTTATACTGTTGGTGGGAATGTAAATTGGTGCAACCACTATGGAAAACAGTGTGGAGGCCCCTTAAAAAACTAAAAATAGAGTTGCCATATGATCCAGCAATCTCACTCCTGGGCATATATCCGGAGAAAACTCTAATTCAAAAAGATATATACAGGGGCTTCCCTGGTGGCGCAGTGGTTGAGAGTCCGCATGCTGATACAGGGGACACGGGTTTGTGCCCCGGTCCGGGAGGATCCCACATGCTGCGGAGCGGCTGGACCCATGAGCCATGGCCGCTGAGCCTGTGCATCTGGAGCCTGTGCTCCGCAATGGGAGAGACCACAGCAGTGAGAGGCCCGCGTACCACAAAACAAAACAAAACAAAAAGATATATTCGGCCCAGTGTTCATAGCAGCACTATTTACAATAGCCAAGACATGGAAGTAACCTAAATGCCCATCGACAGATGAGTGGATAAAGAAGGTGTGTGTGTATGTGTGTGTGTGTGTGTGTGTGTGTGTGTGTGTGTCTAAGTCAGCCATTAAAAAGAATGAAATAATGCCATTTGCAGCAACATGGATGAACCTTGAGATTATCATACTAAGTGAAGTAAGTCTGACAGAGAAAGATAAATACCACATGCTATCACTTATATGTGGATCTAAAATATGATACAAATGAACTTACTTATGAAACAGAAACAGACTCATGGATATAGAACACAAACTTATGGTTACCAAAGGGAAAGGGGGTGGGTAGGGATAAGTTAGGAGTTTGGGATTAGCAGATAGAAACTACTATACTTAAAACAGATAAACAACAAGGTCCTACTGTATAGCACAGGGAACTGTATTCAATATCCTGTAATTAGCCATAATGGAAAAGTATATGAAAAAGAATATGTCTGTATCTATCTATCTATCTGAATCACTTTGCTATACACCACAAACTAATACAATATTGTAAATCAACTATAGTTCAATAAAAAAAAAAAAGAAAAAAAGAAAGAAGTATCCCAGATCTTGTAAGACCAGTTCCGTGAAAAGGGTCACCACAGCTGTGTGCCCCTATTTGGGACCCTGGGAGCTAAGGGAAGCAAAGCTGAGACAGGCTTCCTCCATTTCTTGCCCTGTGTGGTCACATGACTTACTAAAAGATTTTGCGTGCTTGACTAGTTAAATCAGGACTCTTACCTAACCTTGCCGTGGGAGTTTGTGCACGTGGGCTGTCCCTGTCAACCCGGAGCAGACTATAAGTATGGCACAAATATCTTCCCAAGAATGAAAGGAAGACCAAGTTTCAAGAAAGGAGGCAGAGGGCCAAAGACACCACCTTTACTTCCCTCTATTGCATTCTTTCTAGACAGGTGGGAGGGGTCGTGCCCACAGAAGGGAGAGGTGGTGGGGTTTGGAGCCTAAACGGCCCTGATGCAAACTTTATGATTAGGAAAGCAGTCTTCGGTCTGATGACTCAAAAATATTTTTCCAAGTGGCATGTCTAAACAAAGACTCTCTACTCCAATCTTGTCTGCTTACAGACCAGGGGGGAAAAGGCATTTCACTTTCCCTCCGGCAGGACTATTAAATGCTGGCTCAGAACTCACCACTTTCCTAAGAATATTACCCCACCCTAAAGCCACAGATTTTAGAGCAGCCAATTAGACAACAATAACAGATGCTTCCTTGATCTGTGTAGTAAAAGAAAAAAGCCAGCTTTTGTTGTAGTGGTTGTTATTGTTCATTTTATTTTTGGTTCAGAGCAATGGGCTTCTTTGGAATGGGGTTGGGTGCTCCGCCATGACCTGGCATCCCTGGGGCTTCAGAGGCAAGTTCTGGCTGAGTTTACAAAGGAAAGGTAAAGCACTGGTTTTGCCAAGACATTACCCAACGAGGTTGGTTGCCAGACGGGCGGGTGCAAGAGGAGCAACACAGAAAGCCTGCCAAGCGGGGGTGAGTGGGAGCCAGGAGCCAGGGCACCCCCCCGGGGCTGCCACGGACGTTCTCCATGGACTCACTCAAGGGTCTGCCACTCAGACACAGAGAGTTTACAGGTTAGTGTCAGAGCCCTTTAAGGCAACATACATCACCCCCTTTAGCGAATGCCTCCCAGGCTGTACAAGGCGCCCGTCTGAGCCAAATGAAGACCATTTTCCAGTGGAGTGATGGTATGCTTAGAGCGTTTCTCAATCTTGGTTGCTCACTGGAATCATCAGAAATAGAAACATGAATGCTCAGGCCTCACCCTAGACCAAATATCCCAGAATCTCAGGGGAGAGAGCTTGACATTGTGTTTTATGAAAACTCCCATTTCCCCTCCCTGTCATCAGTTATGTGAACATTTGTCCAAGGCAGACGGCTTTCCTTTAGAAAAGTCATTTAAAACTTCTATTAGTTATCCATCTGTCTAGAACACATGAGCTTTAAGAATTAAATCCTCAAAATCAACTCACGAGGCATAACAATAATCCCTTTTCAAGGTGAGAACATCGAGGCTTCCAGCTCAGTGAGTTGACCAAAGTCACGGAGCTAATACACGGTGGAGCAAAGATGAGAACCTGGGACATTTGCCCCAAATGTGCTGAATTCATAGCTGGCAGCGACCTTGCTGGTCAGCACAAGCATCATGGTATTTGACTTTTAGGACAGCCAGTCAGAGTTGTAAGCAACGTATTTTCAGGTGATGAAACAGGGAAAGAGAGAGGTTTAACATGTTGCATAAGGCCACCCTGCAAGCCTCAGCAGAGTTGAAACCAGAGCCTGTGTTTCCTGACCCTTGGCCCAGTGCCCTCCCTGACACATAGCCAGGATGCTGACCCCACTGACCCCAGATTTTCAGCCTGACTTGTAGAACAGCATAGTTAGCAGCTCATAAAGAGAACACATCACCATCCTGTCTTGCTCAGGCAACAAGAGTCGGGTCTTACTCTATGTGTCCATTTCCTTATTGTTCCTAAATGCATTTAGTTAGAACTGGACTTGGAATGTGCCAGCCAGGGCAGAACAATGACATCCAGGATCTGGAGGCAGCTCATAAGTTAACGTGTCCCTTTCACTGACCATCAGCTAAGGGCCCCGAATAAAAGTTATACTGACTGACTCAGGGCTGCAACTTTTCTGGGCTGCTGAGATTTGTCCGGCTGGGCAATGCATCTGTGTATCCCAAATGAGACGTACACAGGAAAGCTTCCTTTTTACCCCCGTGTCCTGGGGGAGACATTCTCAGACACACGGGATGCCCACGGTATCTAGAACTGGAAGATGCCAAAAGACACTGGTAGTGCAAGACTTACTACCTGTGCCCAATGAGAATTCACTGAATTCATTGTCCAAATATTTAGGTAAAGAACTGAGGGGAAGGGCATTCCATTCAGAAGGGACAGAATTAAATTAAAGAAGGAAAGACTTGACAATATGCATGTCCTGTTGTTACTTCATTTGGGAAAATCAAAAAGAAAAATAAAACCTAAAATCTTCTAAAAGGATCATTCTTCTTGTAGTTTTATAAGCATTATATGTCTTAACACACTGTTATTGTTTTCTCCTTGCTACTATTGCATTTCTGTGCACGATAATAACATAAGAGAATTAAATTTGTACTTACTTAAAGTTAGATAAACACAACCCAGAACATACAGTCTCACAGCGTTTCTTGTCACAGTCAGAAAACAGAGTCCTGGATAATGAATACTAGGTAGCAATGTGGAAAAGGCTCTTGATATCATGTCAGATGAAAAAAACCCAGCAGCTATAATTTATGTGTACTATGACTGCAAAAATGTTAAAATATGTAGTTTGTGTGTGTGCACGTGTGTGTGTGTATTAGTGGGGGAAATAAAAGACTGGAAGGAAATTCACCAAAATGATCATTTTGAAAATCTAATGTTCTAATAATGGGATAATAGCACTTTCAGTCCCTCTGTATGTGTGTCTTGTTCAAGATACCTGGGGCTCCCTGAGGCCTTTTCTGTAAGTGCAGAAGACTCTGGATGATGGGTTCCCCAGAGGAAGAGCCTGGTGCAGAGGAAAGTGTGATGAGATGGGAGTCAGAGGCCCTGGTTCTGGCCTTGACTTTTTGGGCATGCTGTGTCATCTTGGGGAAGGAACTCAGTTTCTTCACCTGCTGCCTGGACGTCTAGTGGTAACTATCCCAATGGATCAAATGTGAGGGGCCAGATGCAGAAAGCCCCAAAGTTGCAAAGTTGAACATCCTAGGGGCCTGGCAGTTAGCCTAAGGGAGTGACGTGGACTGAGTAAATTTGACAGAGATGTTCTTTGCATCATAACAATTTAAGACTCTTTATCACAATAAATACCTTCTCCCATTTTTCTTGAAACCTAAGCCTTACGGGCTCATCTTTTGTTTTTCCACTTTATAGAAACGTGGACATGTCAGATATTTCTTTTTCCTCTTAGCTGTATTTTGGAAAAAATGCATAATGAACATGCTGCTGGGCCTCACTCAGCTCAGGGATGAGGATACAGAGAGAGGGGGTGAGGGACAGTGATGGACTGAGGACGGCACGCCCAGGCTGAGCACCGACTTCTTCATTCAAACCACTTACTGCCACAGGGAAATGCCGGCTTAGTGGGGACACTTTTTTCAATTCCATTTAGAAATCTCCCAATTTCTAAACATTGAACATTTGAAATTAACAAGAATCGTACGTGCCCCAAAAAACCTGTGTAGATTAAATACAAGACCAAGAGCTGCCATTCTGAGAGCTCTTCAGGGTTTATACACCCTTTTCTCTTTCATACCCCAGAGCCCTCCCCCTTCTCTCCCCGAGACAGGCCACCAGCAATTCAAAAAGGAAAAGGCAGGGACTTACTATGGAGCTGCTGAAGGCCACAGGGGGCTGTGAGATTTCACAGCGCCCCCTGGACCTTTGTCGCCAGTGGCCCTGGATGCGTGCCCGGGCACTCTGGCTCCTCAGAGGCTGGGACCCTCCTTGGCCCCTTATTGTTGCTGGTCCCTGGTCCCTGCGGGCTGGGAAGGACAAGCACCGGTATTGGGTCCACTCTTCACTGTCTGAGTCCAGCTCCTCTGGGGTCTCTAGTCGCTTAGCTGCAGGAAAGGAACCCCGTTATTGCGCCAGTCACACCTTGGCCAGATCATGGTTGGGGAGATGCCAGACTTTGGGGGTGGAGCTAAGAGTAGGCAGCTGGCTACCTCAGCTGGTGAAAGAGGGGTGCAACTAAGTTGCACAGGTTCAAATCCTGGCTCTCCTACCTCCTAGCTATGTGACTTCGCGCTTCGCATAACCCATGCCTCTCTTTCCTCAATTAGGGGTTATAAAAAAGTACCTAACTCACAGGGTTGTTTTGAAGACTTAATGATATAAAAGTGATTAGCATACTCTAAGGACTGGTAGCGGTAGCTGTATTATTATTAAGAAGAGATTAGAAGCTCCATGTAAATGGTTACCACTGTGGCAAAGGGGATTGGACCGCCTTTAATGGATATTAAACATCCATTAAACATCTTTTCTCTTTCTCCATCCCTCCCACTCAAAAGAATGAATGCTGCTCTTGTGAGTTTCTTCTCCTAGTTAGAAAGTGTGTGTGTGTGTGTGTGTGTGTGTGTTGTCGGGGGAGGGAGCTGAGGGGATCAGTCAGCTCTGTCGGCCACCTTCAGTCTGTGCAAGATGACAGTCCAGGCATTTTATAGCCACATCCCCTAAGGCAAAGCTTTGCGTCAGTGAACATCTAAGAGATCAGTTAGTATGGAGGGCGCTTCCTGGATGTATCACATCTCACCATGTGCCTACACCTGGGCCTGTCCTGTCAGGTAAGGGGACGTGAGAAATTCTTAAACTTTGGCTACATGACTGGCACATAATTTGGACACTTCCCCAGTGCATTCCTGACAGATAAAAATCCTGTGTGTAAATGGCACCAAAGATCAACCGACTGGAGGGCTACCACACAGGAGATCACTGATAGCCTTTGTGAACAAATGAAAGTTTACAAGTGATAAGAACAGCATTGATCTTTGACAAGGAAGCCACAGGGATGCAGGAAGCTACTTCCCACAGAGCCACCCAGCCTCTGCTGGGAGCCAGGATAATGGTTTTTATCATCATTCTCTCAGGAGAGCAGGGGCAATTCCTTTAGAAGAGGGGTGGGAGCCCCTGGAAGCCCTCGTACCATTTTCTTGGTGAGAATACTCGTGGCCCATGATGGTACAACGCCTGAACACCATCTTGTTCTCGGTCAGCGTCCCCGTCTTGTCAGAGAAGATGTACTGGATCTGGCCCAAGTCCTCAGTGATGTTGAGGGCTCGACACTGAATGGACAAATAGGTCTCTTCATCGTACAGGTCAAGGTCATTGTGCAGGAAGAAGACTTGCCCGAGCTTCACCAGCTCGATGGACACGTACAGGGAGATTGGGATCAGTATCTGTGGGGAGATCAATTCCCATCGTATCAGAAAACGGGCCGGTCCCCCATCTCAGAACCTTCACTGGGTGATGGGAGTAGCAAAGGGATTTCATGGAAAGCTCAGGTCAGCTCACATGTGGACTTTCTCTGAGAAGTTAAAGATTAATGACCTCATGCCTCCCTTGGCATTCTTAGGGTCATCTGAAAAAGAGATACACCTTCTTCAACCAGAGATATCCAGTATGGGGTAGGCACTCACCATTGCTTGTTTAATGACTGAGCCAGGAGGAGGTAAGGAGCTCTAGCTACCTCTGAAGGATAGTTAACTTACAATGTTGTGTTGGGTTCAGGTATGCAGCAAAGTGACTTAGTTTTATGTATATAATATACATATATATATTCTTTTCCATTGTCGTTTATTACAAGGTTTTGAATACGCTACACAGTAGATTCTTGTTGTTTATCTATTTTATATACAGTAGTGTGTATCAGCTAATCCCAAACTGCTAATTTATCTCTCTCCCCCCCTTTTCCCTTTGGTGACCATAAGTTTGTTTCCTATTCAGACTCATGGTTGACCACTGCCCACTGATCCAATACCTAGTACCTATCAGGTGCTTCAGGTGTCACATGCCGTTCTAGGTCCCGCAAATGGCAGTGAGCAGAACAAAACCTCACATTCTAGTAAACAAACAAAGAAATAGATACTGGGTAGCGGTAAGTCTCATGAAAAAGTGTAAAGAAAAGTGAAAAGGGTGAAGGCTGGGAGGGAGTGGGTCATAAGCCATGACCTTTGCGCAGAGACTTGAAGAAATGAGGGTGTGAGCGTGAGGTTATCTGTGGGAGGAGGAGGGTTCCGGGCAGCGCATGGGTGGCTGGGTGCTTGCAGGGTGGGCGTGAGAGTCAGCAGGCCTGTGTGTGAGTGTGCAGGAAACAGCTTGGAGACGTGGTCCAGAAAGGAGTCAGGGTCCAGATCACCTAGGACCTTGTTGGTTGCAGTCAGAACTTCAGTTTTCACGTTGAGTGGATGTGAAACCACCAGAGGGTTCAGTGCAGAGGACAGCATGACCCGACTCACATTTTAAAAGGATTACTGTGCCCAATGAATGAACGAACTAATGAATGAAAAAGGATCATCAGTAAGAGGACAGTGAAACACCCTCAAATACTGTAGGGACTCAAACATAGATGGGGTTTTGTTAAAACAAAACTACAACCTGCCTTATCTTTTCATAGACTGTGATTACTTATAGAGCCTGAGGATTTTTTTAATCTGTCTCTTTATACTTCACTGCAGGTGTTTACCTACAGTCGTTGCCTTTCTTACGTCCCTCGTAGGTGCTCTATGTTTTTGTTTTTTTCCTCCTATATAGTGCCAGTTCTCTTTTTCCATCTCAAACTTTCAAATGAGAAAACACTAACCTGTGGTTTCTTTCTCTCAGTGTTTGGGGTCTGAAAGTTCTCTGTAGTTCTCTGTGCTGCATTGTCTTTTGTTGTTCCCAGGTCACTAGGGTTTACCTGTTTAGGTCTGGCAGAGGGACAGGCACACGTGGATCACTGCTATAATCTTACTTTTAAATGGAAAATGCTGATAACTATTTTCCTCTGCTATTATCTGAGGCCAAGGTCCCCTCCACAAGGCAGGGCTGGTCCTGGCATAATCCCAGTTGTGAATACTTTCAAAGACCCATAAGAAAGCGATAAAACATTTCCCCATCTCAGTCCAGTTAGTTCTTTCACGGGGCCAGCGCTGATTTTTCTTTAGTTTGCAAAGTTGTGCAGATATTGGCCACGGGTCTTCTGGGTCCCAAGTTACAGAGGGCCTCCTACCTGGAGCAGAATGATCATGGTGAGGAACATGTAGAAGCCTCCAAGGGCAAGGGGAAGGAAGTTGCCCTCGGCATCTGGCACATCAAAGGGAGGGTGTTCTGCAAAGGTTCCATTCCAGAGGCTGTGACCTAAGAGGAGGCAAAGCCAGGCATGAGGCAAAATCTCCCATTAATCCTAAATGGGTCACTTACATCAGCCCTTCCCTGATCTATTGCCAGAAGTGAGCGTGCTTTGGAGGAACCCATCCTTTTTCTATATAACATAGGTGTGTGTGTGTGTGTGTGTGTGTGTGTGTGTGTGTATTAATTTAGCTCTAAAGTGGTCCATCATATATACTACATTTCAATCTCTCAATAGGCATTAGGTCTGTCCTCCCAGAGGAGACTAGCATGGGGATTACTTACATTTTGTGGAAGTCCTGTTATTCAGGGGTTGGAAAGCAAGAAAGGGGCATGAGTTTTTTTTTTTTCAGTTGTGTGGTAGAAAGTACATGGCTGGGAAGTCTTCACAGACCTGTATCCTAGTCCCTCTTTCTCTCCCATGCACACACCCATCCACCCATCCATCCATCCAATCAATCATCCAATTACCCATCCACCCGTCCACCCGTCCATGCATCCATCTATCCAACCGTCCGTCCGTCCATCTATATCTCTGTTCACTCACTCCTCCCTGCCTCCTTCCTTTCCCTCCCTTTATCCAAAATTTTTTAATTCAAGAAGGAGTCGGTCCTACTTCTTGTCTTTGAGGAGTTCCCGACCAAGTCAGGGAGTCCGATGGAAAGATACAAATCCCACCTAGCATGAGGGGTGCCAGATCCTGGAACACTACGAGAGCCCATAGTGACAGCACCAGATGCAGACCGAACCCTCTGTTTCCTTAACTGTAAATGGGGATAACAACACCCATCAAGTGAGGATTGATAAGTGCACCTCGCACCAAGCTCTCTGAATCTCAGCATCCTCATCTCTCAATTAGTAATAATACCTTCTCCATGGGGTTGTTGTGAGAACAGGATAACCTAATGTGTATGATGCTCTTGGCCCCAGGGCAGGGACTATAGAGAATAAAAGGCATAGGGGTTCCTACCCTGCCCCTAAGATACTTCTTTGCACAGGAGGTTGGGTCACATACCATCAGATACAGCAGAAGAAAGGAGACTTACAGACGTGAGGTTAAGGGTCAAATGTAAGGCACAGAGTAAGGGTTACTACAGACCGTGAAAGAAGTCAGAGCAGGCTGCATGGAGGAGGAGGCCTGGAGGGGTTCTGAAGCCCAGGTGGGTACTGGGTGATCAGAAAAGCCTGGGGAGGACATTCTGGGCAAATAAAAAAGAAACACCATCTTCACACAATTAAAGCAAACATGTGATAAATGACCCTGAATGGTGCTCATTCGAGAGCTTTCACCTCCCGCGGGAGCTGTGTTTGATATGGTGCCAGCAGCGGCCTGTGTTATTCTCAGGCAGAATAGAATCCTGCCCCTCCCAATTACTTTCTCCATGTATTTATTATCTTGGGCAATCTACCAAGCTGCTTCTGGTTGGCCTGTACCTCATCTAACTCTGTGACCTTTTAATCATTCACTTCCTTTCCCTGGAGACGCAGTGAGATGATCTCCAATGTCCTTTCCAGGTCTGACGTTCCCTGAAAAACCTGTCCCGAAGCAGAGTTGACAGTTCTCCAGAATTTCCGGGGACACAGGGATGGCCCACAAAACGAACAGCTGGTTTTCTGGTTTGCCTGCTTCCGTCCCATGTGGGTGCTGCCCTTCCAGCCACGAGCCCCTCACATGGAGTGCCACTAGACACACCTGGGAAGCATATTCATTCAAAACTCCAGGCCACGCACAAGATTGAATCCCACTGTCTTCACTGTGGTGACATAGAAAATCTCTGTGGGCCTAGGAAGATCTTAAGCTTTGGACACTGTCTTTCTTTTAATCTTTTTAAATTTTGTCCACACCTCATGTCTTGCAGGATCTCAGTTCCCCTGCCAGGGATTGAACCCGGGCCACAGCCGTTACAGCACTGAATCCTAACCTCTAGGCCACCAGGGGGCTCCCTGGACACTGTCTTTTAAAAACAGTGATGGGTGCGATTTCTGACAAAAGTAAAGCCCAAACGCTATAGCTGCTCACTGGCGTGGGGATGGCAGGGGGTTCTGGACTCAGCATACGAGTTCTCCCTTTTGATCCTCCCTGCTTCTTTTTGGGGTCTCCTTTAGGGTCCTGAGACCCATCCTTAGTGTTAAGCCATAGAGGGGGAGAGTGGGTAAGAGTGAGGGCCCCTCTTCCCCTACCCTCTGAGGATCTACTGAAATGGCTCCGATCACTCGTGTCTACACCTCCCACAGCTGTCTACACCTGGCCGTCGTAGAACCTGGCCACGGCCCATTTCTAATCAGGTCTCCATCCTTGGCCTTGCTCTTGGCACACCAAATGGCCGAACGCTCCTCTGCATAACATGGCTCTCCTTCCTGCCGCTGTGCTTTGCTTGTGCTGCCCCTGGGGTCAAGTGACCTCTCTCTTTCCTTTCACAGCTGCCTGCCCCCTCCTGTTCCTGTCCCCGCCCTCCTCTGGTGAACACCTGCTGCATCTGGGAATCAGCTCCAGCGAGACTTTCCTCCTTGATGCTCCCATAATCCCGGTCGTGGGCTGAATAATGGCCCCCTAAGGTGTCCATGCCCTCATCCCTGGGCCCTGTGAATGTGCTACCTTAGATGGCAAAAGGGACTTTGCAGATGTGATTTAGTTAAGGATCTTGAGATAGGAAAGAAGAGCCTGGATTATCCAGGTGGGCCCAATGATGGAACTACAAGTGCCCTTATAAAAGGGAGGCAGAGGGCCACACTCCCACAGACAAGGAGAAGGAAGTGTGAGTGGAAATTGGAGTAATGCGCTTTGAAAATGAAAGAAGATGCTTCAAAGGGAGAAACACAGGCAGACGGTAGAAACTGAAGACAAGGGACTGATTCTCCCCCTGGAATCTGCAGCCCTGAGGACACCTTGGTCTCAATCCAGCGAAACCGACTTTGGACTTCTGAACCCTACAGCTATAACAGAATCAACTAGCATTGTTTTAAACCACTTAATTTGTGTTGACTTTTGACAGTGGCACTAGGAAACGAGCACAGTACCTGGTACCGCCCTCACTGAGTGGGACAGATGGTGTTACTGATTCTGTTCTCAGGTTGGACTTCCTCCTACTAGACTATGAGGACCTTCCTGCTCTTTGAGGACCGGTCCTGTGACTGATTCATCTCGTTACCCTTTCATGACAAGGGGGTGCCTGGGTTCAGGAAGTATTTCTTGGACAGATACATGATAGATGCTCTTCCTAAGATTTAGAGTACATACTACTTTCAGGAGAATGTCGTCTGCGTTTGTACTTAATTGGCACCCTGTTAAAATACGGAGTAGGCTTTCTTTGAGGCTTTTCTTTCTTTAGATGAGGAAACTGAGGCTCTGAGTTGCAGCAACTCGCCCAGAGAAACAGAAGATGATTGTGGGGTTGTCCTTTCCAGAACATTCCATACCTACAGCCCCAGTGAGGCACATGAGGAAGAGGATCCCGATGCAGAAGAAGATGTCTGTGTTCATGCGCCGCTCGATCTTGCTGCGTTTGTACCGCGGGCCGCTGTTGTTCAGCATGGCTTTTGTCTCATGGCCTTTGAGAGAAAATGAGATTGTCAGCCCTTGGCCCCTGTTTGCCTCTGGCTCTTCTCCCATGAGATTTCGATACAAGAGAAGCTTCATTCTCTAACCTGAATCTGTCCTGCTGCAGGGAGGTTCTGGGAACGGCCGGAGAGACCTCACACAACTTGTCGGCAGGTTTTTACTGAACATCCCCTACCTGCCAGACACTGGTGGGCATGGACAGAGCTACTGTGCACAGGCTGTGCCCTTGCACAACTCGAGGGGTAGCCCTCATTTTGTAGCTGTCATAGATTTGTAAGCCCATTAGGACACATTTGTAGCAAATGACAGTAAGCTGTCTTGAGGAAGGGCCATCTTTTTCTAATTTGCGCAGAGGTGCTGTTATGGGCTCAGTGGTGGGATACAGTGGTGAGAAAGATGATTCACAATCTGGTGAAAATATACAGGGAAATAAGTAAATAAGGTAATTACAGTTAGCCATAAGTCCCATGAAGTAAACAATAAATAAAGGGCTAATAAATAAGAGATGGTGTTAGAGTGTGGTCAGGGAAGGCTTCTCAGAGGAGGTGACATTTGAGAGAGACCCGAAGGGAGAGAGAAGAGTTGGGAGAAAAGGGTTTTAGGCTGGGGAACAGTATGTGCCAAGGCCCTGTGGCAGGACTGTACTTCAGGCCAGTAATTATCATGCTTGCTTCTTTGCCTAAGGTGTTGTCGTGCTCGTGCAAGAGTGGTAGTGGCTAAAGGTCTCCACCCCAGCATTAACTCTGGGCAGCTACTCTCCTACCCTGGAGTTCTGCATAAAGTTCTGTTTAAAGAAAAGACAGTAAAATTTTAAAACTACTGAGCTCATTCAGGCACCACCCTCCCTTTCTTTTTTGCAATTAGAGAAGTTCAGGACCAAAACGTAGAAGGGACCCGCTCCAAACGAAATAATAAATTGACACCAGAGCCACATGGAGAACCCAGGATTCTGACTCCCAGTCTGTTTCTCCTTCCAGTAACTCCTGGAACCCAAACCACCCAGCTAAGAGTTGAGAGTCAAACTGAGCCTTTGTCTTTAGAACAGAGCCTCCCCTTTGGGGCTGCCAAATTGTATTCACCACGCAGTACCCCTCAGCAGTCAAATTAAAAGAGACCCGTCACACATTTTCTGTGCAAAATTAGAGAAAACCAATACATCAGCTCCAGCAGTGTGGGGTTTAATGCCGCTTAGCTGGTGGCCTCGTGGATTTAAAGCAGCAACAAAACTGTAGGCGTGAGCATGCTAGGCTTATTAAATTAGACTCAAGTTGCTGCAGCTGTGCAGGGGCTGACACAGCTGTGGTTCCTGCGTGCCCCAGGCTCACCCCGTAAAAGGGGTCCTCGGACCACCCCCTTCACCCACCTGCTTCCTCACTTCCTAAGATCCCCCTGTTCTTTTGGCAAAATTTGGGCTCAAGGGGGAGGCAGTATGGTGTAGTGGATAGAATGTGGGCTCTAGTGTCCGACAGAGCTTGGCTCTGCAGGTACCTGACCTTGGGTTATAGGGAACTAATCTCAGGAGACATGTGACCTTGGGGGAATTAACCCTTTTGTAACTCAACCCCTCATCTGCAAAATGAGATATAATCGTTGCGTGTTTTGGGGTGGGGGAGTGAACTGATATACACAAAGTACCTAAATTAGTTTCCAGTACACAGTTAGGGGCTCAATAAATGTTTGCTGTGAGGGGCGCATACCTCCACACTGAATCTCTTCCTTCTGGAAAGCTCACTTGTCCATTTTCTGGCCTTTGACTGTGAGGTGCTCCCACTTTGTCCATCTGTATTACCAAGGCAGAGAATGTAGCTCTAGGCCAGTCATTCTCCCCAGGGGACACCTGGCCAAGTCATGAGAAATTTTTGGTTGTCACCTTTGAGGAGGTGGTGCTCATGACATCTAGTGAGCAGAAGCCAGGGATGCTGCTAAACACCCTATAGGGTGGCCCCCACCACAAAGAACAATCTGGAACAAATGTCAGTGGTGCTGAGGTGGAGAACCCCTGGTCTAGACAGTAACACTAAACACAGTTTGCACCATTTTTGCTCACGTTTCTTGAGGCCCTAATGTGTGCCAGGCATTGTGAACCTTATAACCCTAGGAGGCAGGGGTTATCAGTGCCCCTTGTGGTGAAAACTGAGCCAGCTTCTCAGCAACTTGCAGCCAGGCAGCGATTCAGCCCCAGGCGGCCTGAGTCCCCGGTCACGATTAACTCTCCCTCCATCTGCCTCCCCAGACACCACTCCCATCACCCACTCCGACCTTTGTTTCTGATTAGGCAGAGAAGCAAATCCATGTCTATGCAGGTTTTTTGGTGCGGTAGGGATTGTGGAAGTGTTCTTGTCTAGTAGGTCTACCAGATGGCATTGAACTCCATTGCCAAAGACCCTTGAAAGCAGTGACCTGTACTGACAAATATAACATCCCTCCCCCAAATTAGGGAAAGCCAGCTAGATTGTGACACAACTTTTTAAAAAACATATTTTTGGTTTTTTTAAATTTAATTTGATTATTTTTTATACTGCAGGTTCTTATTAGTTACCTATTTTATACCTATTAGTGTATACATGTCAATCCCAATCTCCCAATTCATCCCACCACCACCGCCTCCCCTCACTTTCCCCCCTTGGTGTCCATACATTTGTTCTCTGCATCTGTGTCTCTATTTCTGCCTTGCAAACTGGTTCATCTGTACCATTTTTCTAGATTCCACATATATGCGTTAATATATTTGTTTTTCTCTTTTTGACTTACGTCACTCTGTATGACAGTCTCTAGGTCCATCCATGTCTCTACAAATGACCCAATTTTGTTCCTTTTTATGGCTGAGTAATATTCCATTGTGTATATGTACCACATCTTCTTTATCCATTCATCTGTCAATGGACATTTAGGTTGTTTCCATGACCTGGCTATTGTAAATAGTGCTACAATGAACATTGGGGTGCACGTGTCTTTCTGAATTATGGTTTTCTCAGGGCATGTGTCCAGTAGTGGGATTTCTGGGTCATATGGTAATTCTATTTTTAGTTTTTTCAGGAACCTCCATACTGTTCTCCATACGGGCTGTATCAATTTACATTCCCACCAGCAGTGCAAGAGGGTTCCCTTTTCGCCACACCTTCTCCAGCATTTGTTGAAAAACCTATTTTTCTTTCACAGTCCCCCAAAGGGAATCTTAGGATGGATTGATGTTTTAGTGCTCTATGTCTAACAAAAGTGGGAGTCTACTCCGACCAAAATGAATCAAATCAAACAAGCAAATGAAATACTACAAGGTGTCCCAGTGAGTGGAAGATCCAGGGAAACATACTCTGGAGACTTCCAGGGAAGGTAGACACTCCAGGGGGACTCTGTTTCCTCTATAGAAGAAGTCTGCAGTTGTTCACGTAACAATAGACACGTACTGAGTACCCACGGAGTGCCAGGTGCTAGGTACTGGGGATACAGCAGTCCCAAGACCTCCCTCCAATACTTCAGGTACCATTGTGAGAAGTGCTGCTGTTACCTTTTATCAATGGGAAGCAAAATCAAAGTGCAAAGGAGAGATAGACCACCATATATGGAGCCACAAGATGCATAAAGGTAATAATAAAAACAATAACTAAAACCCATCCCGCCCTCACTTGCTACACACAGTTCTGGGTTCTTTCCATGTGCTGGGTCACTGGACCCTCATGGGGGGCCTATGGGGCAGATAGAAATATTCTTCCTGTTGTATAGCTGAGGACACTGAGGCACACAAGGTGAAGTTGCTAAGTTTGGTGAGGTTATTCCTCAGGCTCAAGGAGATACTCTTCATCCCACCTGTGGGTAGTGTCAGAAAAGTGTTAGGGACACATGAGCATGAGTCCCCCTCCCTGTCTTATCTGGATGAGTGACAGTAACTTGGAACTGAATTATGTCTCTGTGGACCAAGTGAGCTGCTGTGATTCCAGCCTCAGTTTGCTTAGCTGAGAAATGGGAAGTCACATGACTCTACTCCTTAGAACAGATGTGAATTCCCACTGACTGAAGATAAATTTGGAGGAGGTTTTGGAGGAGAGAGGATAAAGGACAGGGACATAGGAAGCTGTCCAGGGACAGTTACCCGCGTAGATGACAATGCCAACAGCCACTTTGGTGTTTCTGATGGTGCAGCCTCGAAGCAGAAGACTCTCACTGCCAAAGCCGGTTCTGCTCTGGTCGGGATGTTCCCTGGGGATGAGGAAAGACAGGGAGCTGTTTGGTGGCCTCTCCACGCTGTCACCGGTGAGTGTCATAGAATTAGAGGGGCGTGTAACAAGATCACTCTTCTCTCCCTCAGAAGAGTGATATTAACTCAGAATCTAATCCCCGAGTTCAAGTGCAACCCTTCATTGCTCCTGGGATGTCTAGTGGGGGCTGGACCATTAGAAGGGAATTACCCATCCCTAAGGACGTAATCATTTACTCACCTAAAAGGCAGAACTCTGCTGAGGAAGCCTTAAAATAAACAGACCTCACAGGAGGTGGACCAGCGACCCTGTGCAACATCCTGCAGGGCAGCTTCTCAAAAGCGAGGTGCATGGAGTGTTTCCCTTTCTCTAGCCTCCAGAAGCACTGCAATTTTCCACCTCACACTAGAAACTTCTGAGTCAGTCCACATTAGTGATTACGCAGCATCTGGCCCTTATTCTATCCTGATGCCCTCCATTTGGGTTTTTCAGGAATTTTAAATATAACTTTCCCCCAACATTGGGGAGAACAGAAAAGCCATAATCTGAACCCTTAGGGATTTTTCTCCTTCTAATTCTTTAATGCTTCATGTCTCTAGGTCCAGTTATAAGTGTTTTCCATGTATTAATTAATGGTCATGACAATCTTATAAGATAGGTCATGTTTCCTACTCATTTTATAGATAGGGAAATTGAGGCAAGTTCACAGAGCTAGTACGTGGCAGAAAGGGGATTCAAACCCAGGGAGTCTGCCTCCAGAGTGCTATACTGCCACTCAATACTCCTCTTAATAATAATTCTTTACTGTGTTTGTAAACTACATTTATTTACATTATTTTATTTGTCGCTTCACAGCTCTGGGAAGTTAGTATGGTGATCATCCTCACTCGTAAGAAAGATGAAGCTCAGAGAGGGTGAGAGACTTTTCCAAGGCCACTCACCCAGTACATGGAATATCCTAGGACTTGGGAACCCAGGCCCCAGACACCAACCCTCATGTGGTTTTCACTACACCAGGGTTCCCAAGGTAGCACCCCGTTAATTGACATTGAATCGGAGTCATTCCCATTTGCAATTCTTTGAAATCTAACGAGGAAATGTCTTAGTATTTCGTTAACGTTTTTCTAGCCCTTATTTATCTAACTTTTCAACACAGAGGAGGCTTTGGCCAGTAATAGTCTGTAGTTAGAATGAAATAATAAGTGTTTTGATTTCATTTCATTAATTTTACTGCTATGAAATTTATATATGGAAAGCAATACTGCCCTAAATCTATGGCAGCCTACATAGGGCAGTGATGCCTGATGCCCACAGTGCCAGTAACATACATTTTCCTTTGGAAATAAAGAAAGCCAATTAAAAAGTTGGAAAGTAGAGGTGTTTTATGAATGTGATACAAATCATAAAGGTGGTCCAAGAAGGGCTAAATTTTATGACCTACCTCTCTTTATCAAGGAGGGAGTTGGCTATGGATAGAATATTGGGATAGAAACTTGAACGATTCAGTGTCAGTAGCTAGTGGTTTAAAGAGCGTTTTTTTATGATTCTCTGAGGTGATAACATATGACAGCATCTTTTTCTCCCGGTCATAATGTTCCTTTTTCAATGGATGGTAGAAAGAGATTAGCCATCTCATAGCTCTTCTATTTAGTGCTCTGTTTACAGGGATTTTTTTTTTTTTTTTTTTTGCGGTACGCGGGCCTCTCACTGTTGTGTCCTCTCCCGTTGCGGAGCACAGGCTCTGGACGCGCAGGCTCAGCGGCCATGGTCCACGGGCCCAGCCGCTCCGCGGCATGTGGGATCTTCCCGGACCGGGGCACGAACCCGTGTCCCCTGCATCGGCAGGCAGACTCTCAACCACTGCCCCACCAGGGAGGCCCAGGGATGTTTATTTAACCAACACAGAGCATTATGAGGGGGAGCATGTTTCTCCAACTCAACACTACTGACATGCTTTGTGGGATCGTTCTTCGTCGCGGGCGCTGTCCTGTGCTTTGTAGGGTGCCGAGCAGCAGCCCTGGCCTCTACCTACCAGTTGCCAGCAGCACCCCTTTCCCTAGTTGTGACAACCAACAATGTGTCCAGACTCGCTAAAGGTCCTCTGATGGAGCGGAGGAGATGGGGTTTGAGAACCACTCCTTTAGAGAGATCTTATTGTTTAAAAGTTACATTTTCAAATCTGATATTCTTAACCTTCAAAGCATTAAAAACTACTCATTTTCTAGCCAACCTGGCTATCCCCAGGAGAACTCCTAAATTAAGGGGACCCAAAGAAGCTTCCGGAGACCTGGAGGCATCAGACAGTGGGTTTGTTCCGGAAGAGAGTGCTTATCATCTGTGGGTGCTGGGCCTTGGCAGGGATGTAGGACCACAGTGAATTCCCCAGCATCCCATGGCTTGGCTGCTGGACTGACCAACTGGACTTTCAGGGCTCACCCATGAGGCCCGGGCAGGTGGGGAAAGACAACTCTAAGGGCAGCAGCCAGGAAGAGGAGGTGCTGGGGGTTGAATGGAACTGGGAAAGTTCTGTCTGAGATGAAGGGCCAGAGCCCAGGATGAAGCTTAGAAAGGCTGGGTGCTGGCATGAGCTGTTTGGGGGAGAAAGGATTACAAAGAGAAACCCAGCGATGAGGCTGCTCTCTAAGAGGAAGAATGGCTCAAGGCATGGGTCACTTGGGATGAACCAAATCCACAAAACTCGGGCACGAGGGGTAGACTCCTTGCCCGGGCAGGTGGCAAGCTCTACCTTTCCAGATGACTGCAACGAACCCTCTTCTCCCCCAGGAGCTCGTGCCCTTCTCGCCTGTCTCCGTCTGCTCTCTATGAGCTTTTAAAAAGAAATTTGCATTGAAAAGCTTCTATTTCTCTTGTACTGTTCTTACCCTTTCCCCTCTTATCTTGCTCCTCAAGATATCTCATATGGCCTGAGAAAATGTGGGTGGAGGGGAAGCATTGACACCTGCCTCCCAAGAAGCCTTCTTAAGCTTCATTGCAGGGCACATTGGTAGAGAAGTTGCTATAACATGTCTGAGCTGTGTGTGCAGACAATGGAAAACACACCGGGGTTGGAGTGAAAAGACCCAGCTGTAAGTCCTGGCTTTGCCTTGAAGCTGCTGTGTGCCTCTGGGAGAATCCTGAAAAATCTTATCATCAGATGTCCCATCTGAAAAATGGGAATCATAATTCTCACTTCCCTGGGTTGTTTTGCAGATTAAATGAGACGATGTTCTGTCAAAGTCCTCTAACTCTTAAAGCCAGAATACGGGCATTTATTCACATCTGTTACCACTACTCTTTTTTTTTTTTTTCCAGTAAGACCGGCAGTCAAATGTGGGAGCAAAATTACAGTAAAACTCTTATGCTGAACCAGAGATGAGGAACAATAACAACAATAATTGCAACAGCAGCAGTCGCATTAGCTATCTACTCTGTGCCAGTTTCTGTGCTACGGGCTTTGCATATGATCGGTTCTTAGACAAGAAAAATCCTGTGATGTAGGTATAATCTTTATTTTACAGATGTGGAAATGAAGGCCCAGAGAGGTTAATTAATTTACTCAAGGTCACACAGCTTGTAAGTGATAGAGCCTGGTTTCGAACCTAGGTCTGTCCAACTCCAAAGTCCCCATTCTTACCTACAGGGCAGTAAAGGCCCCTTCAGAAATCTGATCTAAATTCAGTCATACTTGCCTCCCCTGAATCAGAGTGTGGTCTCGATTTTGATGCTGTTTCACCAGAGTTCTGAACTATTAGTGAATTTAACCCTGTGAGATAATTAAATATCACTCCAGCAAAAAAAAAAAAAAAAAAAAAAAAAGACTAGAAAAGTTTTCCCAATTTAGTTAGTTTTCTTTGGCCCTTTTTTTTTGTGATAAAAAGAAATAAACTTCCTTAGGACCCAGATGCTTATCTGTTTGGCCATTTCAAGAAAAAATGTTTTCTAGCTGCAGAGGAGATATTTACAAGCAGCACACAGGCAGCACATACTTACATATAACCTTTAAACCTGTTAAGGTGGTTGTTAGGCTTCTCACACACGATGATGTTGTGGAAACCTTCTGGTTGGAACTGTACCTCCTGTGAAAGAGAGGACGCTGTGAGGTTATTAAGTCAGAGGGATCTCGTTTTAATAGGATCATCAGGAGAGCTAATCACTGTTAGAACCATTGCAAATAAGGTAATCCCCGCTTTGTCACACTGTGATAGTTGTAATGTGTTAAAAGAAACAGTTAAATCCTCATTAAGGAGGAGAGAATAGATGCAGATGAAAAGTTGGATGCGCTGCAAAGGGAGGGCCCTGTCCTGACCACTTTTGCCCGGCCTGGGTTTGAGTCTCTAGACTCAAGCTGCCCCACAGAATTTACTGCAATGATGGAAATGTTCTATGTCTGCACTGTATAATGTAGAAGCCACGCATTGCATGTGGCTGTTGAAATATGGTAGTATGACTGAGGAACTGATTTTTAAATTTTATTTAATTTCACTTAACTAATTTAAAGTTAAATAGCCACATGGCGGCTAGTGGCTACGAAACTGGGCAGCATAGAAATAGATGATTAAAAAAGTAGAGATTATAAATCACACGACCTACAGCTAGCCAATATTCGTGTGTATACAGAACTTCCAGGCTTTAAAAAATATATGCATATACCTACATACACATTTATGTATGGACAAACATACACATTTATGCATTTCAACAATGAGATTTAGTGTTCATACAACTTGAACATTTTTACATGTTACCTGGATAGATACCTATTGCATGAGTGTCGCCCTATTTCATTTAATTCTTTCACTACTGAACATTGACATGGTTTCAATTGTTTGGCTATTGCAAAAATGCTGTGCAAATAGTAGCTAATAAAATAAGTAGGGACTTCCCTGGTGGCAAGGTGGTTGGGAGTCTGCCTGCTGGTGCCGGGGACATGGGTTAGAGCCCTGGTCTGGGAGGATCCCGTGTGCCGCAGAGCATCTGAGCCCGTGCACCACAACTACTGAGCCTGTGCTCTGGAGCCCGTGAGCCACAACTACTGAGCCCGTGAGCCACAACTACTGAAGCCCGCACACCTGGGGCCTGTGCTCTGCAGCAAAGAGAAGCCACCACGATGGGAAGCCCGTGCACCACAACAAAGAATAGCCCCCGCTCGCTGCAACTAGAGAAAGCCCACGTGCAGCCACAAGGCCCAATGCAGCCAAAAATAAATAAATTAAAAAAATTCTCAACAAACAAACAAACAAACAAAAAACACAAAACAAGTAGCATTTACTAGACTCTTATTTCTGTCAGATGCTGCAATGAGAACTTAAGAAATGCTATTTTTTTTCAAGCTTTCAATCATTTTATGAAGTAAGTACTTTGATTAGCCCCTCTTTAGAGATGGGAAAACTGTGACTCACAAGGGTTAAGTGGCTGTCCGTGGTCATATCAAGACTGGGATTTGAATCCAAGTCTGAGTGCAGACCCTCTGTTCTTTACTTGCACAGCACACTGCCCCCTGGTGAACATTCTTATAGCAAAGCATTTAAAACACATTCTTGACTTCACTTTTTCTCTTTCATTCAGTATTTTAGTTGTACAATCTCTTTAAGTTCAATGAGTGGGAAAACACAACTAGGGGTAGGGAGATCTTGCTTTCTAATTCTACCCCACATTGCCTAATAGTACATTCAACTCTCGAGCCTCAGTTTTCTCCTCTGTAGAATGGGGCTGACACCCCCTCCCTGTCCATCTCACTTGTGCCCCAGAAGATAGAATCCATGTGGGAAAGTTTTGAAAGGTATAACATGCTATGCATATAGAATGAAGTACTACTAAAGGTGGGATTGCAAGTGGTTCCCAGGGTAGAGCTTTTAGCACGGGGAGTGAATTTATCACTCCAAGCTTCAAGGTACAGCTGTTCAAAGGAGTAAATTGATTAGAAGAAATGATAGCATTTTCTGGCTTCGTGTAAATATACTGTCCATTGGTTCTGTGGGGCGCCAACATAAACTCTCCATTCACTTGAAATAAATTAACCATCCAGGAGTTTCTAAAAATACAGCCCTCTTCCCTCTGAGTATTGATTCTTTCAGGGACAAACACTTGCCGAGTTCTGAGATGATGACAAATCATGCTGTAATTTGTCAGCTGCTTTCACGGCCCTGATTAAGCCGTGTGCTTCCCTCCTGATCTGTACCACTCAGCTCATTGCTAGCTTTCTAAATCCAAACTTATTTCAAATGTGAGTGGCAGCAGGGTCTGAGAGCTAATGATCCTGCTGCAGTGAGTCCCTGTCAGCTGTTTAATCATACCTGGCGGATCCCCGGCAGTGCTCAAGTCTCTTGTCCCTCAGTGGGGCTTCCCAATGACCTTCCTCTTGAAGCATCCCTTGCTCTTTTATTCTTCCGGGCACTGGCCTTGGGTGCTCTGTCTCCCTCTCTACACGGAGAGGTGATTTTGCCCTTTCTAGCTCTCTGTCCTCGGGCCCCTTCTGTTCCTCCCCGAGATGGACTGTGGAGAGGGCCACACAGCCCTGCTGTCTCCAGAGACCCCATCAGCATTGCTTGCTTCTTAGGCTTTCCTGTAACTCACTCTAGGGAGCTGCTAGGAGAACTCAAGGACAGCAGCGGCGGGGGCATTGCCAAGCCCTACAAATCTATCAGGGTCCTTATTTTTTACCTTGTTCAGGAATTTCTGATTCACTCCTGACTCATTACCCCTTAGCTTTTCTTAGCTTGGGAATGAAGCCCACCTAACCACCTTTTCTTTCAGACCCAGCCTTTTATCTAAGGTGTTGTCCTTATGAAAGGAACAGCCATCAGGGTACAGGAAAAGGCAAACCCTTTCCAGAGAGCACAGTGTGTTTGTGGTTCTTCAGGCCAGACCTACTGATCTGGAGTATTTACTATGTGCCAGGCACCTGTCATTAAGTTCTCACAGTAACCTTAAGAGGTGTGGACAGAAGTGCAAATGCAGATTCAATAAAGCAATTGTCTTATGGTTGGTAAGTAACAGAGCCAGCAATGCAATCCACATCATCAGACTCCAGAGCCAATCATCAATCATTATTGTCTTTGTTATCATCGTCATCATCACCAATACATTTATTCCACTTTCTCCTCTCATTATTATTATTATTACAGTACTTACTGAATGCTTATTGTGTGTCAAGTATAACTAAATATTTTATACATGCTATTCTCTTGAATTCACACAATAACTCCACCAGGTAGGTACTATTATTACCCTATTTTACAAATGAAGGAACTAAGGCTTAGAGAGATTCAGTGAATTTTCCCAACGGTGCACGGCTAGCCAAGCAGAAGACAGGCTTTAACCTCAGGACGTCTGATGCCACACAGCCTGCTCTCTTAAACCACAGTGTTATTATTTTTTTTTTTTAATTTTTTTTTTGCGTTATGCGGGCCTCTCACTGTTGTGGCCTCTCCCGCTGCAGAGCACAGGCTCCGGACGCGCAGGCTCAGCGGCCATGGCTCACGGGCACAGCCGCTCCGCGGCATGTGGGATCTTCCCGGACCGGGGCACAAACCCGTGTCCCCTGCATCGGCAGGCGGACTCCCAACCACTGCGCCACCAGGGAAGCCCCACAGTGTTATTTTGATGCACAATGAAAGATTATTGTTTAAGATCTCCTTTTGGCTCTATTTCCTTTTCTATATTCCTTTTCCACTTCCTATGACCGAAGTACAATAAATGAGGTCTGTATATAGTTGACTCTTGAACAACATGGGTTTGAACTGTGTGGATCCACTTATGCAGGTTTTTTCAATAGTGAATACTACAGTGCTACCCGATCTGTGGTCGGTTGAATTGGTAGATGTGGAACTGCGAGTACAGAGGACTGACTATAAATTATATGTGGATTTTCCACTGTGTGGATGGCTAGCATCCCTGACCCCAGTGTTATTCAAGGGTCAACTGTATGTGGAATCTAAATTTAAAGAAAAAAGCTTATTGCCAGAGGCAGGGAGTTGTGGGTGGGTGAAATGGGTGAAGGGGGTCAAAAGTTACAAACTTCCAGTTAAAAAATAAATAAGTCAAGGAATATAACATAAGCATGGCAACAATATTTAATAATACTGTATTGCATATTTGAAAGTTGCTAAGAGAGTACACCTTAAAAGTTCTGTTCATAAGAAAAAAAAGTAACTATGTATGATGACAGATATTAACTAGACTTACTGTGATCATTTCACAATATATACAAATATAAAATCATTATGTTAGACACCTAGAACTAATATAATGTTATATGCCACTTGTATCTCAATAAAAAATGTAAGCAAACCCCAGTGTCTAGAAACTATCATCATTATCACCATCACTACCACCCTTCTTAACTTGGGTCAGATAAGGAAGAATCAAAAAGTAAATTACATAATATTGTCCTGCTGACCTTTGATTGACTGCTATTAACATTTTTTTATTTCTTTGATTGTTTCTAAAAGATTTGTATTTATGTTTCATGAAAGGTTTTGCACTGGCTCACTTTCATTTTTTCTAGTGTCTACATAGACATCTGGTTGATTGGCAGCTCAAAGCATTTTTAGACCAGGGTAGCTCAACTTGCCACTCTTGACATTTTGGGCTGGATAATTCTTTGATGTTTAGCAGCATCCCTGGCCCTTACCAACTTGATGCCAGTAGCACCCTCTCCTTCTCCCCCTCAGTTGTGACAGCCAAAAATGTTTACAGACATTTCCAAATGTCCCTTGGGGGAGGGGGAAGAACAAAAAATTGCTCTAGAAAAAGTTCCAAGTTAACAGGAGATGAAGTTGCAGAGATTGAGAATACCCTCTATCCTAACAGTCCATTAGGAAAGGACACAATCCAAATTTCTATATTTTCTTCTCTTCAGTTGGAAAAAAGTTAGGTTTTATGACTGGGGGTCATAATGACTTGTAATAAGAGAAATCTGTATATATCATTTGTATACCACAGAAACTACTGTATAAGCATGGTGGAGGTTCCTGGCAATATATGTACTATCCTACAGTTACAAATAAAAGGGGGGCGCTTCCCTGGTGGCACAGTGGTTAAGAATCCACCTGCCAATGCAGGGGACATGGGTTCGAGCCCTGGTCAGGGAAGATCCCACATGTCACGAAGCAACTAAGCCTGTGCACCACAACTACTGAGCCTGCACTCTAGAGCCCGTGAGCCACAACTACTGAGCCTGTGCTCTAGAGCCCGCGAGTCACAACTACTGAGCTCCTGTGCCACAGCTACTAAAGACCGCACGCCTAGAGCCCATGCTCCGCAGCAAGAGAAGCCACTGCAATGAGAAGTCCACGCACTGCAATGAAGAGTAGGTCCTGCTCACCACAAGTAGAGAAGGCCTGCATGCAGCAACAAAGACCCAACGCAGCCAAAAATAAATAAAAGGGGATTTGTTATGAAAAAAGAATGCACTTTTAATATATAGTAGAAAATATATAAAAATTACTACAACTAATAAGCAATGTGGTGTGTTACCTCTTCCAAGTATAATTTGCATTTTAAAGTAGGGTACCTTCAAAAGGTAGAGGTTAAGACACTAAATTGCCTAGACAGAGAACATTCTTTTGAGAATTATTACTATATATATATATATATATATATATTTATTTTAAAAAATAAATTTATTTATTTATTTATTTTTGGGTGTGTTGGGTCTTCGTTTCTGTGCAAGGCCTTTCTCTAGTTGCGGCAAGCGGGGGCCACCCCTCATCACAGTGCGCGGGCCTCTCACTGTCGTGGCCTCTCCTGCTGCGGAGCACAGGCTCCAGACGCGCAGGCTCAGCGGCCATGGCTCACGGGCCCAGTCGCTCCGCGGCATGTGGGATCCTCCTGGACCAGGGATTGAACCTGTGTCCCCTGCATTGGCAGGCAGACTCCCAACCACTGCGCCACCAGGGAAGCCCCTTTATATATATTTTTAACATTTGAGAGGTTTTTTATCTGCCACCTCCTCTATGAAGCCCACCCATATCCCCAAAGACTGTTTCACCCTAGCCAACAAAAATTGCTCTTTTAACATGTTTCCACATCCACTCTCTTGCCTCCATTTAACACTGATGTATCTAGATCTCTGCTTCCTTGAATAAACTGTCAGCTTCCTCTAGAGCATCTCCTGTGATACCTTGTGTTAACAGGCACACTATAAAGATTTGGAGAGGTAAGGTTAGTGCTGGGGAGATGAATATTATAAATATAAATACTGAAAGGTGATGGATGAGGAGGTAACAAAGAAGACCTCTCTGTAAAGACTGCCCCACACAAGTAGGAAAAGCCCCAGGTACAAATCTTAACTTTGATTGATGGGAATAAGATTGCTTCTTGCAAGGAAATTCTTTGGCTCAACTAATAAAAAAAAGAAAAAAAGTAGTCAAAATCCTAGATCCCAACATGGGCCAGACTAGTCTCCCATCCATCCATCCATCCATCCATCCATCCATCCATCTATCCATGTATTCAAGTATTTATTGAATACACATAAGGTATGAGCCATGGAAGTGAGAATTAGAGAGAAGGAAGAGGTTATTGACACAAATCAATTATTGCAGCCATAAAACAACTCAAAGTTCCCAGTTTAGCTGGATGTGTCAATGGTGGTATCAGTGAAAGCAAAGGAAAGTGAGCCAAGTGTTAGTGTGTAATGACTCTCCGGGATTAATGTACTCCTCACTGACCTATGCCCTAGATACAGTAGGCTGTATCCTCCTGGGGCAACCGGGAAGGCCATGGTGAAACAAAGAGGTTGTGATATATTCCTGTATCTAGACTAGGCCATTTCCTTGAATTAGCCTCAACTTTTACTTTCCTGGGCTTATTTTTCACTATTATTCAAAGTTCATCAATAAATATGATTACATAAATGTATGGATGATCTTCTGAAATTGTCTGTAGTGGATAGATGTTTTCTGGTGACTCACTTACTCACTCTCGTGTTCTCCTTTCTTTAACAATCCTTTAACTTCCTTTTGGAAAACTACCTTTTCTCCCTGGTTCATAATCTTAATGAGACTATAAATCACGATGCCCTGCCCACTAAATTTGCTCACTGTGGGACTTTGCCTTGAGTAGAATAACTCAGGGAAGGAAAAACAAAGGAGAACATTAAGTAATTGCTGCTACCGATATTCTCCTGCTGAGCTGAAATTTCCTGGTACTTGTTTCTGAGCCTGGTTCTTCAGATTTCCTTAGAATCTGTGAGTCATATTGTGTACTTCACCCCTTCCACCTCACCTCCCGGCACATTTTTTGATAATTCCGTTTTGTTTAAGTGAGCCAGAATCATTTCTGTTCCTTGAAAACAAAGAATCCTAATCAACACAGTGGTCTACTCAGTCCACTGGACATCTCTAGGCCTTTAAAAAATAATGATGTGTATTTACTTGGTAAAATCACACTTCACAAAATGCTGCCCCTTATTTATGTGATCTTATTTGATCTTCCCAACTCTTCTGTGAAGTGTTCAGGACAGGTTAGTCCCATTTTATAAGAGAGAAACCTGAGTGTTGGTGATGCTAAGTAACTTGCCCAAGGTCACACAGCTCATGAACACCCACATTTGTCTGATTCTAAAGCTTGTGCTTGTTCTTTGCTGGATGTAAGCATTTAATGCTGTCTTCTTATAGAGCAAACCCTCTGAGCCTTTTTCATGATGTCTTTGCAAGTTTTTCTCATTGACAATTCCCTTAAACCTTCATTGCCAAGCTCAAGGGTTTACCTCTTAAGGACCCATATGTCTACCATAGATCATACAAATTCTCCTTCCTTTGAGCCTAGACAATTTGTAACAGCCATACCACTCACTTGGAACTTGAAATGTTTTACACTTTTATTTGTCAAATACCAAGCTGTTTCTATAAGCCAATTGGTAGATGAAGCACTGCAACTTGTGTATACATCCCCATGTGCACCAAAATGCTGTCTGTAGACAGAGTAAAAATAACTCTAACACATACGTGGTTTTCAAATTTCTGTAGGAATTCCTGAGATCAAGAAATACCAATCCATTTAAAAAGGTCACCAAATTCATGGTCGCTTGTTTTAATTTATTTTCTTAACTAACGGACACTGAAAAGACAACCACCTTCAGGGAGGCGGGATTTGGGGGTTAGGATTATCAAAATTTTTTGATAGTCACTGAGGGTATTTATGTTAAAGAAAAATAGGGACCCACAGTTCTAAGCTCTTACAGGACAGGAAGTATGTCTTAGACCATTCTGAAACCCCTCTACAGCCATTAGGAAATATTCAAGAAAGATTCTGCTAGCCAGATGGCAGAGTAAGAAAACCATGAGCTCAACTCCTCCCATGGGCGTATCAAATTATAACTATTTACAGAGCAGCTATCGATGAGAATGACCTGAAGACTAGCAGAAGAGAGCTTTCAAAACTAAAGCTATAATGAAGGAACCACAAGGAGATGGGTAGGAGGTACAGAGATGTGGTAATAGTCAAGACCCATACCCCCAGGTAAGCAACCCACAGATGGGAGGATAATTCACAACTGCAAAGGTTCTCCCCAAGGAGTAAGTTCTGAGCCCTACATCAGGCTCCCCGGCCCAGGAGTTCTGCATGAGGAAGACAAGCCCCTAGACTACCTTGTTTTGAAGGCCAGTGGGGCTTGTGTATGGGACAGCTGAAGGAAACAGAGACTTCATTCTTAAAATTCATATGCAAAATCTCACACACTCTGAGACCCAGAACAAAGGCTGTCATTTGAAAGGAGCCTGGGTCAGACCCACTTACTAATCTTGGAGAGCCTCCCAGAGAGGCAAGAGGCAACTTAGACTCCCTCTGGGAGATGCTGGTGGAAGTCATTTTCAGAAGCTCAATCTACCACGAGGACTCTGATGCTGCCAATTGCCATCTTGAAGTCCTCTTTCTAGCCTATTAGAGCTGGGGCCTGGCCCCACCCACCAGCCTGTGAAACACAATGATTCAAAATCTATGCAACACAGCAAAAGCAGCTCTAAGAAGGAAGTTTATAGAGATACAAGCTTACCTCAGGAAACAAGAAAAATCTCAAAAGAACAACATAAACTTATACTTTAACTAGAAAAAGAAGAACAAACAAAACTGTAAGTTAGTAGAAGAAAAGAAACAGTAAAGATTAGAGTGGAAATAAATCAAATAGAGACTAAAAAACGAAAAAGAAAGAACAATGAAATTAAGATCTGGTTCTTTGAAAAGATAAACAAAATTGATAAAGCTTTAGCCAGACTCATCAAGAAAATGAGAGAAAACTCAAAAAAGTCAGAAATGAAGGAAGCTACAACCGACACCACAGAAATACAAAGGATCAGAAGAGATTACTATGAAGAGTTATATGCCAATAAAATGGAAAGACAGAAGAATGGATAAACTGGTAGAAACATATCATCTCCCAAGACTGAATCAGAAAGAAATATAAAATATGAACAGATCACTAATACCACAAATGAAATTGAATCAGTAGCCAAAAAAACTCCCAATAAGCAAAATTCCAGGACCAGATGGCTTCACAGGTAAATTCTACCAAATACGTAAAGAAGAGTTACTTCCTACGCTTCTCAAACTATTCCTCAAAATTGAAGAGGAATGCTTTCAAACTCATTCTATGAGTTCAGCATCACCCTGATTCCAAAACCAAAGACAAAAAAAGAAAAATTAGATATGGGGAGAGGGAAGGGTAAGCTGTGACAAAGTGAGAGAGTGGCATGGACATATATACAATACCAAACATAAAATAGATAGCTAGTGGGAAGCAGCTGCATAGCACAGGGAGATCAGGTAGGTGGTTTGTGACCACATAGAGGGGTGGAATAGGGAGGATGGGAGGGAGGGAGATGCAAGAGGGAAGAGATATGGGAACATATGTATATGTATAACTGATTCACTTTGTTATAAAGCAGAAACTAACACACCATTGTAAAGCAATTATACTCCAATAAAGATGTTAAAAAAAAGAAAAATTACAGGCCAATATCAATGACAAATATATATGGAAAAATCCTCAACAAAATATTAGCAAACCAAATTTAACAATACATTAAAAGGATCATTTACCATGATAAAGTGGGATTTATTCCAGGGCTGCAGGGATCATTCAGTATCTGCAAATCAATGTGATGCACCATATTAACAAACTGAAGAATAAAATGTCATATGGCCATCTCAAGAGATGCAGAAAAAGCTCTGACAAAAGTCAACATCCATTTATGCAAAAAAAAAAAAACCTCTCAACGAAGTGGGCATAGAGGGAATACAACTAAACATAATAAAACCCATGTAAGACAAACCTACAAGCAACATCACACTCAACAGTGAAAAGCTGAAAGCATTTCCTCTAACATCAAGAACTAGACAAGGATGCCAACTATTACCACTTTTATTCAACATAGTATTGGAAGACCTAGCTATAGCAATCAGACAAGAGAAAGAAGTAAAAGGCATCGAAATAGGGAAGGAAGAAGTAAAAGGTCACTATTTGCAGATGACATGATACTACGCATAGAAAATGCTAAAGACGCCAACAAAAAACTACTAGAACCCATCAGTGAATGTGGTAAAGCTGCAGGATACAAAATTAATACATAGAAACCTGTTGCATTTCTATACACTAACAATGAACTATCAGAAAGAGAAATTAAGGAAACAATCCCATTTACATTTGCATCAAAAAGGATAAAATACCTAGGAATAAATCTAACCAAGGAGATTAAAGACCTGTATTTGGGAAACTGTAAGACACTGATAAAAGAAACTGAAGACAACACAAACAAATGGAAAGATACACCATTCTCATGGATTGGAAGAAATAATATTGTTAAAGTGACCATACTGCCCAGTGCAATCTATAGATTCAATATAATCCCTATTAAAACACCAATGGTAAATTTTACAGAACTAGAACAAATAATTCTAAAATTTAATTAGAAGCACAAATGATGCAGAATAGCCAAAATAATGTTGAGAAAGAACAGAAGAACTGGAAGTATCACACTCCCTGATTTCAAACTATACTACAAAGCTACAGTCATCAAAATGGCATGGTACTGGCATAAAAAATGACACATAGATCAATGGAACAGAATAGAGAGCCCAGAAATAAACCCATGTTTATATGGTCAATTAACTTATGACAAAGGAGGCAAGAACATACAATGGGGAAAGACAGTCTCCTCAATAAATGGTTCTGGGAAAACTGGACAGCTACATGTGACCTAAACCGTACTACTTTCTCATACTACATACAAAAGTAAACTTAAAATGGATTAAAGACTTAAATGTGAGACCTGAGAGCATAAAACTCCTAGAAGAAAACATAGACAGTACATTCTTTAACATCAGTCTTAGCAATATTGTTTTGGATCTGGTTCCTCAGGCAAGGGAAACAAAAGCAAACTTCCAGTTACAAAATAAATGAGCCATGGGGATGAAATGTACAATATGGGGAATATAGTCAATAATAATGTAGTATCTTTTTATGGTGACAGATGGTAACTAGATTTGCGGTGATCATTTTGTAATGTATAGAAATATCGAATCACTGTGTTGTGCACCAGGACTAACATAGTGTTGTAGGTCAATTATAGTTTAATACCAGCCAACCAATCAAACAAACTCATAAAAAAGAGATCAGATTTATGGTTACCAGAGGCAGGAGGTGGGGCGGAGGGGAATTGGATGAAGGCAGTAAAAGGTACGAACTTCTAGTTATAAGATAAATAACTATTAGGTAAGGAATGTACAACATGATTAACATTGCTGACATGAATTAACATTGCTGTATGTTATATATGAAACTTGGTAAGAGAATAACTCCTAAGAATCCTCATCACAAAGAAAAACATACTTTTTCGTTTTCTTTTATTGTGTATCTATATGAGATGATGGATGATCACTAAACTCATTGTGGTAATCATTTCATGATGTGTGTCAGTCACATCACTATACTCTATACCCTAAACTGAAACAGTGCTGTATGTCAATTGTATCTCAATAAAACTCAAAGAAAAAGAAAAGCAAAACAAAAAAATGAAGAGCTAAGCGCATTAAAAAAATAAAACGAAAGATTCTGTTCATTGAAGAAAGAGAAATCAGCTAAACTCTTTCCTCCAACAGAGAATGCACTTATATACTGAGCTTTTATCATAAGCTGGTGATGTATGTGAAAAAGAAGAGTTGAACAAGGGATTGCCAAGCTTCTGCAAAGCTCTCAGAGTGTGTTTTTACACAACCCTCAGGTTAGACGACTAGAAGAGCCAACTCCACTCCACGCCAGGAGGAGAATGACAAAGCAGCATTTGTAAGTCATTTGTGGACTCTGCAAGGACTCACAGGCTCACAGGAACTCTGCAAGGATGGGGGTTACAGGGTACACAAACCACACCAACCTGGGCAGCTACACAGGAGATATACTGAGACCTTAGAAGAGTGCTACTTAAAGTGGTTAAAAATTTTTTTTTTCTTTTTTTAGCATACTAGTTTGGATAAATGGTAGAATTAAATGTTCTTCATGCTCCAGCTGCTGAGTCAGGTGACTGAGGTTTCCTCCCTGACATGCAAATTAATCCTGTGATTTCTGAGAATTCTATCTGAAAACTAATGACATTTACCAGCACTCGATAACCTTTCTGCTTTCTGGTCAGAGTCCTTTTCAAGATAACCTGCAACAGTGACTGGCAGATACTTTCCTCTCTGACCCTGGATGAGGAAATTGTCTGCGTGTGCAAGTAACTGGGTCTTCCTACCTGCCCCAGTGATTCCCACAAAAGCACACAGAGAGGGCTGGAGGGCTGTGGGAGAAAAGGTCTATTTAAGGATTCCTTATAGTCTGTGTTCCCTTTTTTTTAAGTGGACAAATATTCTGATTTTTATTCAGGGCGAAGACTAAATTTAGTCTTGAAATCTTCCCATGACATTTGTCCAACAAAAAGGCATGGGTATGGCATGTGAAGCTAATACTGAAAAAAGAATGATTTCTTCTGTCATTCCTAAAAGGAATCAATTAATTATTTGTGGAATTGTTTGTTAACAATTGTCTGTTTAATTCCCTCTTAGAGCCTGTATGTCTCTTGTTTACACCTGGACCCCCAGAACATGCTACAGTACTTGCCGTATAGAAGGCATTCAGTCAATACTTGGTGAATGAATGCATGAACGCATGCTGGAAATATGGGCAGCTGCCACCAGATGGGCAGTGGAGCCTTAAGGGAGTGTTGCAAAGATATTCTTTTCTGTACACATTTTTATTGCTGTGGATAACTGAGACGCAAGAAAATGACATGAGATCCAATGTTTTGTACCTCATGTTTTGGCAAAAGAGGTGACAAAGAAGAGAGTATGAATTCCAGTTTGAGAAACTCTATATTCAGTTATTTCCAGAAGAGATGATCATAATGAGTCACCCCTGTGATAACAACAACAACAGTGACAAATCCTAACACAGTGTCTGGCAACAGAAGGACCTAATTGGGTGCTGGTTGAGTAAATGAATTTATCAAATGAACTACAAAGAGGTATGTGCAGTGGTTGAGAGTGGTAAGAACGAAGTCTATGGGAGCACAAAGAAAGGAGGGATTCATCCCACGTACCTGGTGCCTAGGCTAGAAAGGGCAGATGGGAAAGGGCTTTTGGGGAAGAGGAAATGCCACTGGGAGCTATAGGAGAGAGGACATTGGACCCCCCTCCTTAAGCATAGATGACCTTGGTTGTACCTAAGTTAGGCTTATATAGCCCTGATGCAGAATAGATGCAATGGATATTTATTGCTGTGCTGCTCAGTACCCTCCTGCTTCACAGGCCAATTTCAAATATGAAGTTGAACTAGAGGATGCCAAGGACAGAATCCTTCCCCAGTGGCCAGAGTGAATTGTTCTAGGGGTGGGCACATGATACCAGCCAGGCTAATCCCTGGGATGCTTTTCAAGTGGGACAACAGGGAAGGTCCCCAGTCCCTTTTTGGGGGGTGGGGCATAAATGCAGTTTTATTGGTGCCAATTTTTCTTCCACATGAAAGAAACTGGTTTGAGAGACTAAAACCAAACATGGAGAGAAATGTAGACAAAGGAGATGGAGATTGTACTGATGGATAGAAATTTCGGGTCCACAGCACTCTGAGGCCCATCTCACACTGTATCCTTCCAATAAGACTCCTTTTTGTCCAAGCTACTTCGAACTGGAGTTCCGTCACCTGCAAACAAGAGTCCCGACTAATCCATATACTAGAGTGGTATGTCTCCCCTTTGAGATACCAAGTATTTCCCACATTGGCCTGAAATATCCACAATTATTCATAGTGTTTAAGACAGTGAAGGCCACTATTACAACATAAATATATTATCGTGGGGTATGGAGACAGTGGGAGGGAGAAAAACTTTAAGCTGTTAAAGATTTCGTCTGTTAACACCTTAATGAGATTATATCTTTCACACAACCTGGCAGAGCTTCCTAATGTGGCCCTTAAGGGGTAAAAATAGAAAAAGAATGTTTAATAGAAGTGGGCAAACCATTGGGAACAGGGCAGCCCATGTCTGTGTGTGTGTGTGTGTGTGTGTGCGTGCGTGCACCCATGCCCCAGCAGAACTCTGGAGGAGAGGTTCACCAAAAGGAAGTCAGAAAAGCAAGAAGAACTACAATCCTGCAGCGTGTGCAACAAAAACCACATTCACAGAAAGACAGACAAGATGAAAATGCAGAGGGCTATGTACCAGATGAAGGAACAAGATAAAACCCCAGAAAAAAAATGAAATGAAGTGGAGGTAGGCAACCTTCAAGAAAAAGAATTCAGAATAATGATAGTGAAGATGATCCAGGACCTCGGAAAAACAATGGAGGCAAAGATAGAGAAGATGCAAGAAATGTATAACAAAGACCTAGAAGAATTAAAGAACAAACAAACAGAGATGAATACAATAACTGAAATGAAAACTACACTAGAAGGAATCAATAGCAGAATAACTGAGGCAGAAGAACGGATAAGGGACGTGGAAGACAGAATGGTGGAATTCACTGCTGCAGAAAAGAATAAAGAAAAAAGAATGAAAAGAAATGGAAGACAGCCTAAGAGAACTCTGGGACAACATTAAATACAAGAACACTCACATTACAGGGGTCCCAGAAAGAGAAGAGAGAGAGAAAGGACCAGAGAAAATATTTGAAGAGATTATAGTTGAAAATTTCCCTAACATGGGAAAGGAAATAGCCACCCAAGTCCAGGAAGTGCAGAGAGTCCCATACAGGATAAACCCAAGGAGAAACACGACAAGACACATAGTAATCAAATTGGCAAAAAATAAAGACAAAGAAAAATTATTGAAGGCAGCAAAGGAAAAACGAAAAATAACATACAAGGGAACTCCCATAAGGTTAACAGCTGATTTCTCAGCAGAAACTCTACAAGCCAAAAGGGAGTGGCATGATATACTTAAAGTGATGAAAGGGAAGAACCTACAACCAAGATTACTCTACCTGGCAAGGATCTCATTCCGATTCAATGGAGAAATCAAAAGCTTTACAGACAAGCAAAAGCTAAGAGAAGTCAGCACCACCAAACCAGCTCTACAACAAATGCTAAAGAAACTTCTCTAAGTGGGAAACACAAGAGAAGAAAAGGACCTACAAAAACAAACCCAAAACAATTAAGAAAATGAACATAGGAATATACATATCGATAATTACGTTGAATGTGAATGGAGTAAATGCTCCAACCAAAAGACACAGGCTTGCTGAATGGATACAAAAACAAGACCCATATATATGCTGTCTACAAGAGAACAACTTCAGACCTAGGGACACATACAGACTGAAAGTGAGGGAATGGAAAAGGATATTCCATGCAAATAGAAATCAAAAGAAAGCTGCGGTAGCAATACTCATATCAGATAAAATAGATTTTAAAATAAAGAATGTTACAAGAGACAAGGAAGGACACTACATAATGATCAAGGGATCAATCCAAGAGGAAGATATAACAATTATAAATATATATGCACCCAACATAGGAGCACCTCAATACATAAGGCAACTGTTAACAGCTATAAAAGAGGAAATTGACACTGACACAATAATAGTGGGGGATTTAACACCTCACTTACCTCAATGGACAGATCATCCAAAAAGAAAATAAGTAACGAAACAGAAGGTTTAAATGACAGAATAGACCAGACAGATTTAATTGATATTTATAGGACATTCCATCCAAAAACAGTAGATTACACTTTCTTCTCAAGTGCACACAGAACATTCTCCAGGATAGATCTCATCTTGGGTCACAAATTAGGCCTCAGTAAATTTTAAAAAATTGAAATCATATCAAGCATCTTTTCTGACCACAACGCTATGAGATTAGAAATGAAGTACAGGGAAAAAACTGTAAAAAACACAAACACATGGAGGCTAAACAATACATTACTAAATAACCAAGAGATCACTGAAGAAATCAAACAGGAAATGAAAAAATACCTACAGACAAATGACAATGAAAACACGATGATCCAAATTCTATGGGATGCAGCAAAAGCAGTCCTAAGAGGGAAGTTTATAGCTATACAAGCCTACCTCAAGAAACAAGAAAAATCTCAAGTAAACAATCTAACTGTACACCTAAAGGAACTAGAGAAAGAACAAACAAAACCCAAAGTCAGCAGAAGGTAAGAAATCATAATGATCAGAGCAGAAAAAAATGAAATAGAAACAAAGAAAACAATAGCAAAGGTCAATAAAACTAAAAGCTGGTTCTTTGAAAAGATAAACAAAATTGATAAACCATTAGCCAGACTCATCAAGAAAAAGAGGGGGAGGACTCAAATCAATAAAATTAGAAATGAAAAAGGAGAAGTTACAACAGACATTGCAGAAATATAAAGCATCTTAAGAGACTACTACAAGCAACTCTATGCCAATAAAATGGACAACCTGGAAGAAATGGACAAATTCTTAGAAAGGTATAACCTTCCATGACTGAACCAGGAAGAAACAGAAAATATGAACAGACCAATCACAAGGAATGAAATTGAAATTGTGATTAAAAATCTTCCAACAAACAAAAGTCCAGGACCAGATGGTTTCGCAGGTGAATTCCATCAAACATTTAGAGAAGAGCTAACACCCATCCTTCTAAAACTCTTCCAAAAATTTGCAGAGGAAGGAACACTCCCAAACTCATTCTATGAGGCCACCATTACCCTGATGCCAAAACCAGACAAAGACACTAGAAAAAAAGAAACTTATAGACCAGTATCGCTGATGAATATAGATGCAAAAATCCTCAACAAAATATTAGTAAACAGAATCCAACAACACATTAAAAGAATCATACACCATGATCAAGTGGTATTTATCCCAGGGATGCAAGGATTCTTCAGTATACGCAAATCAATCAATGTGATACACCATATTAACAAATTGAAGAATAAAAACCATATGATCATCTCAATAGATGCAGAAAAAGCTTTTGACAAAATTCAACACCCATTTATAATAAAAAAAAAAAGTGGGCATAGAAAGTGGGCATAGAGGGAACCTACTTCAACATAATAAAGGCCATATATGACAAATCCACAGCAAACATCATTCTCAATGGTGCAAAACTGAAAGCATTTCCTCTAAGATCAGGAATGAGACAAGGATGTTCACTCTCACCACTATTATTCAACATAGTTTTGGAAGTCCTAGCTATGGCAATCAGAGAAGAAAAAGAAATAAAAGGAATAAAAATTGGAAAAGAAGAAGTCAAATTGTCATTGTTTGCTGATGACATGATACTATACATAAAGAATCCTAAAGATGCCACCAGAAAACTACTAGAGCTAATCAATGAATTTGGTAAAGTTGCAGGATACAAAATCAATGCACAGAAATCTCTTGCATTCCTATACACTAATGATGATAAATCTGAAAGAGAAATTATGGAAACTCTCCCATTTACCATTGCAAAAAAGAGAAAACCTTGGAATAAATCTACCTAGGGAGACAAAAGACCTGTATGCAGAAAACTATAAGACACTGAAGAAAGAAATTAAAGATGATACCAACAGATGGAGAGATATACCATGTTGTTGGATTGGAAGAATCAATATTGTGAAAATGACTATACTACCCAAAGCAATGTACAGGTTCAATGCAATCCCTATCAAATTACCAATGGTATTTTTTACAGAACTAGAACAAATCATCTTAAAATTTGTATGGAGACACAAAAGACCCCGAATAGCCAAAGCAGTCTTGAGGGAAAAAAATGGAGCTGGAGGAATCAGACTTCCTTACTTCAGACTGTACTACAGAGCTACAGTAATCAAGACAATATGGTACTGGCACAGAAACATAGATCAATGGAACAAGATAGAAAGCCCAGAGATAAACTCACACACCTGTGGTCAATTAATCTATGACAAAGGAGGCAAAGATATACAATGGAGAAAAGACAGTCTCTTCAATAAGGGGTGCTGGGAAAACTGGACAGCTACATGTAAAAGAATGAAATTAGAGCACGCCGTAACACTGTACACAAAAATAAACTCAAAATGGATTCGACACCTAAATGTAAGACCACACGCTATAAAACTCTTAGAGGAAAACATAGGAAGACCACTCTTTGACATAAATCACAGCAAGATCTTTTTTGATCCACCTCCTAGAGTAATGGAAATAAAAACAAAAATAAACAAATGGGACCTAATGAAACTTCAAAGCTTTTGCACAGCAAAGGAAACCATAAACAAGACGAAAAGACAACCCTCAGAATGGGAGAAAATATTTGCAAATGAAGCAATGGACAAAGGATTAATCTCCAAAATATATAAACAGCCCATGCAGCTCAATATTAAAGAAACAAACAACCCAATCCAAAAATGGTCAGAAGACCTAAATAGACATTTCTCCAAGAAGACATACAGATGGCCAAGAAGCACGTGAAAAGCTGCTCAACATCACTAATTATTAGAGAAATGCAAATCAAAACTACAATGAGGTATCACCTCACACCATTCAGAATGGGCATCATCAGAAAATCTACAAACAACAAATCCTGGAAAGGGTGTGGAGAAAAGGGTACCCTCTTGCACTGTTGGTGGGAATGTAAATTGATACAGCCACTATGGAGAACAGTATGGAGGTTCCTTAAAAAACTAAAAATAGAATTACCATATGATCCAGCAATCCCACTACTGGGCATATACCCAGAGAAAACCATAATTCAAAAAGACACATGCACCCCAATGTTCATTGCAGCACTATTTATAATAGCCAGGTCATGGAAGCAACCTAAATGACCATCGACAGACGAATGGATAAAGAAGTGGTACATATATACAATGGAATATTACTCAGCCATAAAAAGGAATGGAATTGGGTCATTGAGATGTTGATGGACCTAGAGACTGTCATACAGAGTGAAGTAAGTCAGAAAGAGAAAAAGAAATATCGTATATTAATGCATGTATGTGGAACCTAGAAAAATGGTACAGATGAACCGGTTTGCAGGGCAGAAGTTGAGACACAAATGTATTGCACAAATGTATGGACACCAAGGGGGGAAAACCGTGGTGGGGTGGGGATGGTGGTGTGCTGAATTGGGTGATTGGGATTGACATGTATACACTGATGTGTATAAAACTGATGACTAATAAGAACATGCAGTATAAACAAACAAACAAACAAGCAAGTAATACTAAACTTTCTTTGGGTTATTTGTATGGAAATATGTTAATATAAATGTTTCAGACATTACATGAAATTTCTAAAAATCTTATATGTTCTGGTATAATGTTATAAGTCATAATTCTAGTTATTACTTTAAAATGTATATCTCAGAAATAACTAAATTTCCTTGTCAACTGCATTATATGAACTTTCATCAAATCTTTAACCGTGGTCGTTTTTAAGTCTTTTGTCATTTACAGACAGTTCCGGGTGTACTCTGATGCTTTTGTAAAAATGTTCCTATAAAAGGGTTTCATCTTCAAGGAATTCATGGAAAAGACTCTGACAAGTACAGGTTTCTGGTAACTGACTATACTGCTGAAGTGAATGAATAAGCATTTTCAGAACTCTCATGGAAAACTGATGAATTCATAAAAGTGCTAACAAAAGATCAAGATAAAAAAATTAATTACATGGGACTGAGTGAACTGATGAGGATGATTATAATTTTTGTGACTTTTTGTTTGAATTAAAAAAAAAGGAAGTCAGGGGGCTATAAAAATAAAAATAACAGCTTTTTATAGAGTTGTGTCCATCATGGTCATACTAAGTATTATTGTATATTATTATAACTAAAACTTATAAAACTTCAGTATTTTCATATATATGAAAATTGTATTTATTTGAGAAATGGAAAATACATATAAAAGAATCTAAAATTTACTTTAGCAGTGGGAGAAATAATCAGGTACATCAGAATTTAGTTCCAATTCTGTCTCCGTACTATATTGGCTAGGTAATCGTTGACAGGATTCAATCTCTCTGAAATTAATTTTTCTCATCTTGAAAATGTCGTTAATTCTACTTCTAACGGTGAGTGTCCAATATCGAGGGTCAAATATCAAAAGGGAGCTGTGTAGTACAGTGGTTAAGGACGTTGCCTGATGTGGGAGAAGGATTTACATACTTAACATTGATGAGGTTGAGTAAAACCCTCTAGCCCTTAATTTGAAGTATCAGCATAATTCTTGATGTATTTAATCTTAAAAAAAAAGTCCTAGTTCTGTTCACTTAAATGCCCTAGAAACAATGATTAACCCAATAGCAAAAAGTACCTCTAGCATGTACTTACTATGACTTCTAAACGCCATTTTTCTATCGAAAGGGACTAGATTTGTCAAAGACTACTGAGGTCATGGCAAAAGAACTTGGAAGCCAATTTGAAGAAGTTCCCACTGGCTAAAGATGGGATACTCAATAAAGATAATAACTGCAATGATTTGACATACATCAAACATGTTTTAATCCAGGAGTTCATATCGATACTAAGAAAGAAAAACTCACTGGTCAACTACGGAGGATGTTAGGGAATCAAATCATTGTTTTAAAACTGGTAAATAAAAGGAAAGGAACAAACATCCTGCCTTTATAGAGGGTAGTGCACAGTAACCAAATACTTGATGAGGGGAAATTCCTCTTTATACATGAGTTAGAGTATCGCCATTTTGCAAATCCCAATTGAATTAATGGATCTAAACAATGATCATCAATGACTGCTTACACTGAAAAAAGACCACCAGACATTTTGTACCTCAAGATGGTAACACACTTTATTTCCTATGGTGTAATGTTAACATAAACATGCACACAAACACAAGTCTAACCTGAGTCTAATTTAGGCACTAGATCCAACCACCAATTTATAGAAATATAGTGGGTAGGAAAACAAAATGGAACCACAAGGAAACAACACAATCAGCAGAATCCAGACTATGGGAAATTTTATGGGACAAACAACTTGTTTTATTCAGCAGCAAAAACTAAATATGCAAGGGGGAAAAAAAAAGCTGATTAGGGAACCTACAGAGTAAAAGAGATTTAAGAAAGTAATCTTAGTATTTGGCCTTATTTTGATCCTTATTCAAACAAACTGGAAGTATTGAACACTGACTTGGAAGTTGAGATCAAGAAATTACTGCCACTATTTTAGGCGTGACAAAGATAGAACGGTATAATTTTAAAAATCCTATTCTTGACAGATAGATAATGAAATATTTACAGATAAAATGCTGGGTATTGAAAAGACATGCTTCAAAATAATTAACAGAGAGAAGAGGGTGGGGATCTAGATAAAACAAGATTGGTTATGAGCTGATCGTTGAAATGTGGTGATGAGCACATAAAAATTTATCATATTATTCTCACTTTTGTATATACTTGAAAATTCCCATAATGAAAAGTTAAAATAAAAGAACTCTTCTTGGGTTTAAAGCTGAGCTCAGTCCTTTGCTTGCAGAGTTAGTGAACTGTTCTTGCTTCATTTGTCAAATGCGGATAATCAAAGTGCCTGTCTCATAGGGTTTTTTAGAAGGAGTAGAAAGAAATAATAGGTATGAAACACTTAGAAGAGCTGTTTATGGCACATAGTATGTGCTCAACCAAGTTACCTATTGATACTGTTTATTATTATTATTATTGTGTATTGTTACGTAGATGCAGTCCCATTATAAAATCCAGCAGGAAAGAGGATTCTTCTCTGGTTCTCAGGGCAGACAAGTTGAATGGACAGGCAGAGACTTTTTGTTTCATTCAAGATGCATCATCACTGAACTGGGATGGTGATAGATAATTCCCCACCCCACCTCAACTCCGTAGGTAAAGTGCTCTCCTGTCTAAATACGTTAAATCAGCACACACATTCACTGTGGAGGATCCAGGTTACAATGGCTCTTTTTAGTTGAGCAAATGGCTTAAAAGCACTAACCATCAGTGGAATTCAAGCTTGTTAAAAGGCAGAGTCAATTAAGAATCTTTAACGTGTGCAATAAAACAGATAGGCACAATTATTACATTAATCAAAGATGCTCTAGGCCCGTGCTTTCCAACTTCAATTGCACATGAATCACCTGGGGATCTCTTAAACTGCAGAGTCTGGTTTAGTTTGGGGCAGGGCCTGAAATTTTGCATTTCTGACAAACTTTCAGGTGATGCTGAAGAGGCTAGTCCATGTCAACTTGGTGTCCCAAGTTCCTTGTTACTGGGAAATGATCTGACACACACTTCAGTAGGATTTGGGCTTCAATGGTTTGGATAAAAGATAACTAGGATAATTGCTCTGAAATACTAATTGGAAGAATTCATTTCTGATTCTTTGGCTTTGGTAAATGTTCCATCTACCAAAATAAATGACACATACTTATTTTCAGGTGTTAAATCTCTAGTGCCCATCTTGGAGCCCCTTTAAAGAAGAGATTTTACTAAGCGGGGGGTGGTGGAAGAAGGATGGATTGGGAGTTTGGGATTAGCAGACGCAACTATTATATATAGAATCGATAAACAACAAGGTCCTACTGTATAGCACAGGGAATTATATTCAATATTCTTTGATAAACCATAATGGAAAAGAATATAAAAAAAGAATGTATATATGTGTATAACTGACTCATTTTACTGTACAGCATAAATTAACATAATATTATAAATTAACTATACTTCAATTAAAAAAAATTAAAAAAAGAAGACATTTCAGGTGTCAAAAATGTCCCCAAAGAGAAAACTGTACAATTTTTTTTTTTTTTTTTTGGCGGTACACGGGCCTCTCACTGTTGTGGCCTCTCCCGTTGCGGAGCACAGGCTCCGGACGCGCAGGCCCAGCGGCCATGGCTCACGGGCCCAACCGCTCTGTGGCACGTGGGATCCTCCCGGACCGGGGCACGAACCCACATCCCCTGCATCGGCAGGCGGACTCTCAACCACTGTGCCACCAGGGAAGCCCCAGAAGTGTAAAATTTAATTCTCTAATGAAGTTTTCTTGCCTGCTTTGCAGACCTCGGCATAATCCTAATTTTGTATTCCTTCCCTTTCTGTCCTTTTCCCAGCAATGGGATGTAGGAATAAATATTTCAAGAACAGGTCAATAATGTTGTGAATGCAAAGATGGCCCATCACGATAAAAGTTCCGACTGAAAAAAAAAAAACAACAACCCTGAAACCTGACTTGGTCTAAGTTGCATTCTGGGAAATGGATTTTGAAACTAACTCTTTGGCAACCTTGAGAATGATGTGCTGTGTCACAGGAGAAATATCCTTTTGAGAAGCTCTCTCATGTTTATAATTTTCCCCTGAACCTAGACAGGAAAGGCAAGGATGAGCTGTCTAAGCCATGAGGATAGTCAGCCTCTCGGTCATTCCTCACCTGTTGTGATCACGTGTGTTCCACACAATGTAGATTAATGTGTTCGAGTTTCCATATTAAGGTGAAAAATTATTGTGCCCCAAATGGTTCTGAGGTTAAATAAGTTTGGAAAGCTCAGGGTTAAAGAAAGTTTAACTGGCCTCCTTCCTCTAGGTCTTCTCTGAGACCTTAAAATATTCATGGACATTGGAACCTCCAAGAGGGGTCCACAGGACTTCTGCCTCCTAATCAGATTTGACCACACACCTTTTTTAGTTTTTTAAGAACTATCTCTTGAGATAAGGATTTGGCAGACTCCACCTTGAGAAGTGCTGATCTAGGGGAGCTGGGACAAAGTTTGTCTTATTGACTTTCAATGAACAGAACACAGCAGTGAAAATGGTTGTGGGTATAGGGTGTGGGGTTGGGAGTTTCTAGAAATCTCTGAGGTTAGTAAAAACCCCCTTTTGGCAAAATAAAAGTCTCATAGCCAATAGGAATAACAAGCTAAAAAAAGTCATTAATACTAATTATTTAAGATATTAAATTTACAAACCACATTTGCAGGTGTTCAAAATCTTCTCTGAGACAAGTGGTGAATTTTGCCTTTTTTGTACCTTAGGGTTTTCATCTGTCTAATGGAGTAGTGATGTCCTCCTCACAGGATGGTCATGAGGACAAAGGACAATATGGGCAAAACATGTAAGACTCCTGTAGATGGTGGCTTTACTCCCATTATTATGATGAGTGTTTTTTGGAAGTAACAGCTTCCCTTTATTATACAGGTTTTTGATGAGCTAGTGGTAGGTTCATATTAAGATCATCTGGGAGAACATTTAAAAAATATGCATGCCCAGACTACTACTCAGTCCCCATGAATCATAATTTGGTGATAATAATGGGGAAGGATGCATGTATATATGAAAAAGTTTCTCCCTGTGATGGTTATGATACATCCAAAACACCTTCAATGCATTTAAGGCAAATTTCTAAATTGTGATCCCACCTCTCCTGTAGTAGGCCTGGGATATGGTCCTTGGAATCAAAGGTTTCTGTGGTTAAATAATTAGAAATATTATATACTAGTACCTTCCCCCCCTCCCCCTTTATTAAAGTATCTGAGAAGTTCTGCAGTACACACTATTGGAAAACTTGTAACCTATTGCCTTCTGATCTTATTTGACAGTGCAACACGTATTTTTCTTGCAACTCTCATCAACATCTTTGTTCAACACTTTTGAGAAATATTATATATAGAGTTAGTCAGAAGAGAATTCTATCCATATTCAGAAATATTTTTGCACTGAAGACATAAGGGAGAAGCAAGATCGCACAGAGCAGCTAAAATTCCTCCTCCCCAGGGAGCTGGCTAGGCCTGCTTTTATTCTTCCTGCTGCTTGTTACTTACATGTGGAAAGAATATTGAAAACGATAAATGTGTGTTTTCAAGTAAGCAATTCTGGGTAAAGTCTGGGTGAGAGTCAAAGGACCAGGGAGGTGAGCTACTGCAAACCTTAAGAGCTGAGACTGGACAAACTTGGCTTTGAATCCTGGTTCCAATACTTCCCAGCTTAGTGACCTTGGGCAAGTTACTTCACATTTCTGTGCCTCACTTACCTTATAAGGGCTTTACAAAAGTGCATTATTATTAGTACTATTTATCCCTGTTCTTATAGAAGTGGAAAAGCACATTTAAGCAAAGTGAGGGGGAGAATCAAGAATTGAAATAGAATAGAGAATTCTGGAAACTTTCCAAATCAAATAAATCTTGTTCCCTTTACAAGTGAATTTATTTATTTATTTATTTTTTTGGGTAAATCATTACACCAAGTACCCTATGAGAATTCAGAGTTAGAGTTTGAGAGATGTGATTAACTTGAATTGGCTGGTTTATAGCAGTGGAGCGTGAATGACCCTTTCATCCAGCTCTTCATTCTAGTCAAATCCCAAACTATCAGACTAATTAATATACAAGAAACAGCTTGGGAGCTGCTGCCAATGGCAAAAAAGAGAAGGGACTGGGTGAACCTCAACAGCGCCGAAATAACTGCCCGAGAAAGAGAATAAAAGACTCAGAGTTGTGGTGAGGATGTTGGGGTGGGCCGGCTGAAGGGTAGATTTACAAACACACACACGTTTTGCTGCTCTCAGAACTTAAAAACAACAACAACAACAAAAACCAGGGCTTCCCTGGTGGTGCAGTGGTTAAGAATCTGCCTGCCAATGCAGGGGACACGGGTTCGAGCCCTGGTCCGGGAAGATCCCACATGCCGCGGAGCAGCTAAGCCCGTGTGCCACAACTACTGAGCCTGCACTCTAGAGCCCATGCACCACAACTACTGAGCCTGCGTGCCACAACTACTGAGCCTGTGTGCCACAACTACTGAGCCTGCATGCCACAACAACTGAGCCCACACGCCACAACTACTGAGCCCACAAGCCACAACTGAGTCCGTGCACCACAACTATTGAAGCTCAAGCGCCTAGAGCCTGTGCTCCACAACAAGAGAAGCCCCCACTCACTGCAGCTAGAGAAAGCCTGTGCACAGCAATGAAGACCCAACACAGCCCAAAATAAATAAATAAATAAATTAATTAAAACAACAACAAAACCCAAAACCCGATAGAATAGAATAGAAAGTTTCAGAGTCCTTTGCACGTAGTATGACTGAGGCGGCAGTTTTATACACTCACACACATACCCACATGTGCATGTGGATAGGTGTGTTGTGCGATATGTATTTCTTATTGTGAGTTATGGTTAAAAAAGCTTGAAAACCTTTGCTCTAGAGGGCAGCCCACAGGGCCCTGAGCCAAGAAATAGACTGTTATTTTGTGTCTAGAATGGCTTTGTGAGCTTACCCAGATTCCACCCTACACTTCTGTAAACACTGGGATGATTGGGTGAGTGTGACAAGGACAAGCAAAGGAGAGAAAACTCAGACGCCAAGTCCCAGGGCAGTGATTGACTCAATAGAGCCTGGGCACCAATGGGAGGACTGAGCCACTATCACAACCACAAAGCAAGATGCCGGCGTGGTGGTCATGGTAGTTTCCATTCCCATTGTAGGAACTGTAGCTGAGGTAGCAGCAATAGACCATTTATTGTGTATCTACAATGCAGCAAACCCTCTACTTTGTTCTTTACTTTCCTTGTCTCATTTGAATCACACAGTAAAACTTTGGGGGAGCTATTATTACTATTCCCATTGTAAGGATGAGAAAACAGAGTTCAATCATAGAAAAGCGATTTTATGAGAACTGTTCATCCGGGGCTTTGAGAGAGGCAAAGTGAGGTATGATGAGTGGCCTTCTCTTGAGACGTTTCTGTCTAGATAACGAAACGTTAGCTCATGAGCATCTCTGAGGAATGAACCACTTGCCTTCCTTCTTCTAAATCCCCTGATTCATCCGTTTTCTCCCCAGCCACAGGCTGTCAGGATGAAGAGGAGTGATAGAATTTTATTCTTTTCCATGCATAGAGCAAGGTACCAGATGGGAAATCAACCCTTTCAAGGGGAATTTTAATTGAAAACTGGAATATCACACCCAGTTTCGATCAGTCAACACATATTCCCTATGCACGCCACTGATATTTACTGCCAACTATTTACTGGTCTCTTACTATGTGCCTAGCTTCATGCCAAGTAATTCATGTACATATTATTTTATAATCAAGCAGGACCTTATGGGGCCTTTTGGGGGCTGACCTCTCCCCCATATTCCCTGCTTTAGCTCCTTTGTGAAGTACCTAGATAATAGTATCTGATGCACATTTCCTGAGTTGTTTTACAGACATGAAAACCCCCATCAAATGGAAGATGTTAAGTACTTGATGACCATGAGCACATAGCCCCAAGACCTACTGGAGCCTGTGGATTGATAAACCCTGTGACACCACCCTGTTCCCTCACCATCAATCAATCAGAGAATTGTGCACGAGGAGATCACATACCCTGTGACCCCCCTCCCTTAGCTGGCCTTTAAAAATGTCTTCCTGAAACCCATCAGGGAGTTCAGTCTTTTTGAGCGCGAGCTGTCCCAGACTATTTGTATGCAGGCTTACAATAAATGCTGCGTCTCCTTTACTACGACCCAGTGTCAGTAGACTGGCTTTACTGCACGGGGGCACGCAGAAGCAAGTTTGGCTCAGTAACAACTCAGCCTTCAGAAACACCCTATGGAGAGGGTACTATTTTTGTGCCCATTTTCCAGATGAGGGAATGAAGGTGTGAGAGGGTGATAACTTGCCTTAGGTGAGACAGCGAATAAATGGTGGGGTTGGACTTTTGAGTTCAGCTCTGCCAGATGTAGAGCCTGGTCTCTTAACTACCAGACAATCATGATTCCTCCATGATATCCAAGGTATCACACACATAAAGTGGGGATTAAATTAAAATGTTGATGATCACTCCCTGGCCTTAAAGAGGTTTCAGTACTGTTGAGAAGGTAAGACCTACACGAATGGTAAAATAGTTAATGGTACCTTGCTGCTTTTATGCTGCAGTCAAAGGAGTACTAGCAAAAATTCATGGAGGGAGAAATTGCTGAAGCTGAGCTGGGCAGGATGAGCCAGGATTGGATACGCACAGAAAAGTGGGTTGGTCTCAAGAGTAATTGAGCAGATACTAGACTCCTCGGTTTAGAGCAGAGAGCACGGTTTCTTCAGTTGAATGGAGGGGGTCTCCATTTAAGGACTCTGAGGCCTTCAGCAAGTTATTTACCTTTCCCAAGCCTCAGTTTCCCCATCTGTGAGAAGGGGATGATATCCATCTCAGAGAGTTGGTGGGAAGATTAATTGTACCTAAGTGCCTGGGAAAAGGAGGCATCTACTACCTTCTCCTCTACACACCAGATTAAATCCAGTTTCCCAGTAGAGCTGGCTGGCACCTTCCCTTTGCCATTCAAGTTGAAGATCTTAGAAAGAGCCCTACCTGCTGTGTGAAGCCCTTTACAACACGTCTCTGCTTGAGGTTTGTCTCTCCATCCAAGTTGGAGGTTTCCAGATGACAGATCCCACTGGGGTCCGAGGAAAAGAGGAGGAGTATGTCGGCTGGGATGATCTCATTGCATTGCATTTGGATGAAGTCCCCCACTTGCACATCCTTCCAGCACTTCTGCGTGTAGCTCTGCTCTTTTCTGGGGTTGGAGAAAGACAGGGGTCAGAGTGAATGTTAAAGTTCTCCAGAACATGAATGAGTGAATGGAAAAGGTCCCCCTGCACCTAATATCCTCCAGTCAGCCTGTCACAGGACCGCTCTGTATTCTACCTTGCCCCAGATGACCACTCTCATCATCTCTAGAAAAGCTAAGCATGATCTACAGAATCTCACTAGTAAAGATCCCTCCTTATGACCATGTAGACTTTTGATTGACCGTCGGCTATCGACTGGTTGCTGTGCTCAGCCCTTGCTTCCTAGCAGGAGAAAAAATTTAAAGGAGAAGGTGATTATATAGTCATATTAACATAGTATTCTTAATATACATCACTTCCTAGAATACCCAGTTATCACTGTAGAAAGCAGAGTCACAAAAGAATGGAGTATAGGAAAGACTGCTTCTGGTTATGGGTGGAGAGCAGCAGTGGGAAAGGTGAGAATATAGACCATTGCCTAGGAAGATCTGCAGTGGTGCTGAAATAGGAAGCAGGGAATTAGGAAGATGGCACCCGGAACTTTGATAGGATGGGCCCCACAGTGATCACAGGATCAGAGGGCTAAAGAAATCTGAGAAAATGATGTACTTTCTCTTCCTATCCAATTTATCAAGCTCAGGTAATAACAGGGGCAGCAATTGTGAATTTAGCATTTCTACCGTGCCAAGCACTAGGGTGAATTAATACTTGATTTAATTGCATAATAACTCACTGGAGGAGATGTTATACCCATTTTATAATGAGGAACTTGAGGGTTCAAGAGAAATTTCCCAAGGCCTTACAGAAACAGAGCTGAACCCCGAGTCTGGGTCCAACTTGACACCAAACCCAGTTTTCACTGCTTGAATATCCTACCTCCTGGAAATCATTCCCCTCTTTCCTCTCCAGTGGAACGGCAGCATCAGCTTTTACAGCCCTTGCAGAAGGACTCGCTACTCCCCAAGGCAATACATCCGTTTCCAAGAGCCTTCATTTTACGAAATTCTTCCTTCTGATTAGCCAAATATTGAACTAATTCTGCTCTCCCAGGCAATCTGATTTACTCCATCTTCTACCATTAAAAAAAATATATATATATTTTAATGAATTCATTTATTTTATTTTTGGCCGTGTTGCATCTTCGTTGCAGTACGCGGGCTTTTCCCTACTTGCAAGTGGGGGCTATTCTTCGATGCGGTGCGCGGGCTTCTCATTGCGGTGGCTTCTCTTGTTACGGAGCACGGGCTCTAGGCGCCTGGGCTTCAGTAGCTGTGGCTCATGGGCTCTAGAGCGCAGGCTCAGTAGCTGTGGCACATGGGCTGAGTTGCTTCCAGGCATGTGGGATCTTCCCGGAGCAGGGCTCGAACCAGTGTCTCCTGCACTGGCAGACGGATTCTTAATCACTGCGCCACACAGGGAAGCCCTAAAATAATACTTTAAAGTATTCATCGGGTGTCTTCTGAAGCCTTTTGGACTTGCCAAGTCAAATTCAACTTTCCAAGTGCCCTCAATTATTCTGTGTGACACAGTTTCAAGATCTGTCTTAGAGGTGAGGGCTCTTCTGACTAAGGCTGTGTTTGGAAATGTTCCTCTTTAAATGTGGGATCTGGGACCAAACCAATATTCCACATGTGGTCTTTTAAACTAAGTCCAGCTGGCTTGCAGCTGGTTGCCTCTGAGCCCAGCCAGGCCTGGAGAAGCAGGCTCTCTTTTGCTATTTTTCTCCACTGATGCTGAGCCTCTCTGGGCATGTTACTGATTCTGTTTTTGTTGGAATCTGAGCTGCCCTGGGCATGACAAGACCACTCTTCCACGGAGAAAGAGACGTGACGAATTTCACTTTTCTCCTCTGAGTTCGTAAAAGTCCTTGAGGAGGATAAGGGTTTGATGCCTTTCTCCTTTCTTTGGCGGCCCTTTAGAGAACCCCAAGCAAGCCCTCCTAAGACCCCATTTTCCTTGTCAAAAAGATCCTTTCAAAGGAATCCCCCAGTTTCCTGAAATAGATGCACATCCATCTGGAAGACTTTCGGAAGGCCAACCAAGGGAAGGTCTGATCAGAGTCTATAAAATAATCAGGGATTACAGTTAGGGAGCAGTCTTGTAACTCTAAAGACCCACAGAGTTCTGTGGAAGTGCCCATGCTCTAGGGAGCCCAGTGCAGCAGCCACTGGTCAACCGTGGGCAGTATCACCCAAACGGGGACCACTTCTGAGCATTTTGTGGGCAGTGCATCTGTAGCTTTTTTTTTTTTTTTGCGGTACGCGGGCCTCTCACTGCTGTGGCCTCTCCCATTGTGGAGCACAGGCTCCGGTTTTTTTTTTTTTTTTTTTTTTTTTTTTGCGGTACGCGGGCCTCTCACTGTTGTGACCTCTCCCGTTGCGGAGCACAGGCTCCGGACGCGCAGGCTCAGCGGCCATGGCTCATGGGCCCAGCTGCTCCGCGGCATGTGGAATCTTCCTGGACCGGGGCACGAGCCCGTGTCCCCTGCATCGGCAGGCGGACTCTCAACCACGGCGCCACCAGGGAAGCCCCATCTGTAGCATTTTAATAATAATAATTCTTTTAATGGAAAAATGATGTAACAGGTTTCTAAGCACTTTTTCATTCCATCAACTTATTTTAGAGCAGCTTATCATCTGCTCTTATTTTTTTATTTTTTATTTTTACCATGGAAAATAGAGACAGTCCCCCCAGATCTGTTTCTCACTGCCATTTCAGAAAAACATTTATCTGTTGATTCGGGGAAGAATTTTTTTCTTCAGAGCAGCCTTGGGAACACCTGTTAAATGTCCAAATATGAAGCTACTTAAAGAAATTGGAATGGCAGATACTCTCCATTGGAAAAGGAATCTTGTATGGTGAAGGAGGGAGGCTTTCTCTAGTGCTTTTTTTTTCCTTTTTGAGAGGGCACTTAAAGAAAAGGATCCTTGAATATTACAGCAAAATTGCTCCAAGGAATAAAGGATTATCGCTCAACTTGTCCTTACTCTTCTCCCCTTTGACTTCTGCCCTATTGGGTAATGCCTTTGGGGATGGCCCACCATTGGTTGCTTGCTGTAATCTCAGCAATCTGGCCGGTATTGAGATTGGATTTAATGAGAACACCTTTGACTCTGAGCAATATCCTGACTGCCAACACTTCCAAAGCACACTGGTTCAAACCAGAAGGTTTGCAAAAGCTAGTTGGGAACGCTACATACATAGACATACCGAAGGCAAGGCCAATGCACCGCCACCCGTGAACACTGAAATTCATTTTCTTCCTTCTAATAAAGGGCTCCACTGCATATTATGGGATGTAAATTATTAATGGGATGGAAGATGGATGTTATGCAGATGAACTTATGAAATATATGTGTGTATATATGTATGTGTGTGTGTGTGTGTGTGTATGTATATATATTTATGAGCAGTCACTTCTGTGAGTTTGGCTGGAGTGCTGTCTTGTCAATTCCCATAATGATGATAGGTATCGCGAGGTCAATGGAACCACACAAGAAGCTATAAGTCAGACTGGTCTCTGTTTTCTTTCTATTATTCTTTGGGTCCCTGGGAGGTCCTGTCCAGTACTGCTGTCCCGTTAATAATCACCTGTCTTTCCTTTAGATGTAATCTTCTCTTCCATAGGATGCAGTGGTGAAGGGACACTCTTCGTCCCTGTTGTAGGCTTACCCTCCCCTAAACAGAGATTGCCCATCTCCGGGTCACGCTCAAACAGAGGCACATATGCCTCCAGGCACACATCTTGTCGTGTGTGTCCAGGAGCACTGAAGCTATGGGAACAACATGATTTTTGGGGTGTTCAAAATTTTTTTGGGGGGGGACATAATTTAGTAATTTAGCTGGTACAAAATTTGAAGAATTATATATTTATATTGACCCAAATGTAGTAATATTATAGAATCAGAGTCAGATTTTATAGGAATTTTGGGATAAGAACAAGTGGCATCAGGGACATTTCCTTCTTGCACTGGGTTATTCTGTGCTGGTTTCCTGATCCTCTGGGGGCCCACTTTGCAGCACCTCCTCAACTGCAAAGTGGAAGGTGGAAAAGGCAAGGGTACATAGCTCCGGGGTTGGGGCGTCCAGTCCGAGGAGGTGCTGAGTGGCTGAATCCAGCTGAGGCAGAAAAGCGGCGTGCTTCTGCATTGAGGGATGCCCAGATGTGGCCACAGCTGGCTGGGAGCCACTCTGAGGAGTCATTCCCCGGTTAATCCAGCCCGTTCGGAACAGCTGCCATGGGTGGACACATGCACACACTCCTGGTCATTTCCCTGCTCAGTGAGTCCACACCTGGGAACTGATTGCTATTTTAGTTTTGTGGCATGTTCACTGCTGCTTAAAAATAAGACAAATCGACATGGCTGGGGACGAAGACTCCATCTGGCAGATTCTGCCTTGGGGAGAAATTAAGTGGTGCAGCGCTAAATGGCTTTCTGAGAGGAGATAGGGCTTATTAAGAGGTAAATAAACAGCAAGAGAGGTTTATAACCAACTGGATCCTGTGGGGAAGCAGGTGAAAGGGGGGGAATGGAGGAGGAGAAGGTGCTTAAGCTTCCATTGCTCAAGTGCTATGTGGGTTTTGTAAAAAGGGTTTCAAGGAACTAGAGTAGAGGGCATTTATCAGGAAGCTTAGTCGTCTGTGGGATTTCCCATTCAGTGTAGGATGATGGGCTGACCTGGGCTGTCCTTCAGGAAGCTGGAATGTCAGGCCCAGGATGGTCAGCATCGCTACCGCAGGGTGAAAGGGGAAGCCAGTGAGAATGAGTGCAGTCTAGGGATTAAGAGTGGGTTTGAATCTCAGCTTCACCACTTACTACCTGTGTGACTTGGGGAAGTTACTTAATCTTTCAGAGACTCTATTTCTTCAGTTGAAGGTAATACGTGTATTTGTCTCAGAGAGCTATTGGAAGGATTAGTGACATGATGCATGGAAGGGACTGAGTTCTTGGTTTTGCACTTAGTAAGTACTTAATGAATACAAGCTTCCTTTATGATGTTGATGACAATGATTGTTAATGTTATGGTGAGGGCTAACCGCCACCGCCAGCCCCAGCATTTTCTTCTTCGTGCCATTGGGGTCCCCGCTTTCTGTCCGTGAGTACATTGCATGAATTGGGCTCAGGCACATAATGTGCAAATACAAGGAACTTAAAAAATCCAAACATTTTCCCCAAGTCCAGAAAAGAAGGACCCAAATTCAGCCCACTGAAGACCAAGGGCTCTGGATGCTGGCTACTGGGCAAATTCCCAGAAAAATATATCGTTAAGATCAGGGCTGCCCAGCAAGTTCTTTGTGGATGTCGACAAACTAGTTCCAAAGTTTATATAAAGAGGCGAAAGACCCACACTAGCCAACTCGATATTGAAGGAGAGGATGGACACTACCCATCCTCGAGACTTACTATAAAGTTACAGTAATCAAGACAGTGCGGTATTGGCAAAAGAATAAACAAATGGATCAATGGAACAGAATAGATAGCCCAGAAATAGATTCACATAATTATAGTCAACGGACTTTTGACAACGGAACAAAGGCAATACAACCAAGCAAAGATAATCTTTTCAACAAATGGATATCCACATGCCAAAAAAAAAAAAAAAAAAGAAAGAAAGAAGAATCCACAGACCTTACACGCTTGACAAAAATTAACTCAGAATGCATCACAGACCTAAATGTAAAATGCAGAACTATAAAACTCCTAGAAGACAACATAGCAGAAAACTTAGATGACCTTGGGTGTGGCGATGACTTTTTAGGTAAACACCATAGGCACTATTCATGAAAGAAGTAACTGAGAAGCTGGACATCATTAAAATTAAAAATTTCTGTTCTGTGAAAGACAATGGTAAGAGAATGAGAAGACGAGCCACCATCTGGGAGAAAATATGTGTTTTGCAAAAGACACGTCTGATAAAGACTCATTATTCAAAATATAGAAAGAAAAAACACACTCAAAACTCAACAATAAGAGAACAAACAACCCAATTAAAAATGGACAAAAGATCTGAATAGACATCTCACCAAAGAAGATATACAGATGTCAAATAAGCATGAAAAGAGCTCCACATCACATGTCATCAGAGAAATGCAAATTAAAATGAGATACTGCAAAATACCTATTTGAATGCCCCGAATCGTGAACGCTAACACCACCAATTGCTGGTGAGGAGGTACAGCAAGAGGCACTCACACACTGTTGGTAGGAATGCACAACGGTACAGCCACTTTGAAAGACAATTTGGTGGTTTCTTATAAAACTAAACGTATTCTTACTATACGATCTAGCAATCACGTATCCTATTTACCTAAACGAGTTGAAAACTTATGCCATGCAAAAACCCACACATGTATGTTTATGGCAGCTTTATTTGTAATTTCCAAAACTTGGAAGCATCTAGATGTCCTTCAGTAGGTGAATGAATGAACTATGGTACATGCAGACAATGAAATATTATTCATAGCTAAAAAGAAGTGAGCTATCAAGCCATGCTGAGACATGGAGGGAACTTACATGCATATGGCTAAGTGAAAGAAGCCAATGTGAAAAGGCTACACACTGTATGATTTCAACTGCAAGACATTCTGGAAAAGGCAAAACTATGGAGACAGTAAAAATATCAGTGGTAGCCAGGAGTTGGGAGGTCGGTAGGGATGCACAGGTGGAGCACAGATGATATTTAGGGAGGTGAAACTACTCTGTATGATAAAGTAATGGTGGATACACGTCGTTATACATTGGACCAAACCCACAGAATGTATAATACCTAAAGTGAACCATCTTGTAAACTATGGACTTTGGGTGACTATGATGTCTCAATGTTGGTTCATTAATTTCGACAAATGGACCACTTTGGTGAGGGATGTTGATAATGGAGGAAGTTGTGCATGTGTGAGGGCAGAGGGTATACGGGAAATCTCTGTACCTTCCCCTCAGTTTTACTGTGAACCTAGCTCAAAACTCAACAATAAGAGAACAAACAACCCAATTAAAAATGGACAAAAGATCCATTAAAAAAATAAAGTCTTTAAAAAAAAAAAAGGCTGGAGGAAATTTGATAAATCTCCAATTTGGGTGAGGAAACTGACCTGGCCAAGGTGTATAGGAACAAAACTTGGGTTGGAACCTCTATTCTTTCCATGGTTCCAAGAAGAGTCAAGCGTCCTGTAGCTGGTTCAGGAATACTTGAAATGCCCAACTGTCTTTGTCTTGACAGTGGTGTGCTCACGTAGAGACAATATCGTGGGGTGGTTAAAAGCTCTGGAGTCATGTGAGCCTGACTACAACCCAGAACTACTTCTTACTTCTTACATACAAGGTAGTGTGACCTTGAACCCACTACTTGACTCTATGACCCTCAGTTTATTCATCTATCAAATGGACAAATAAAATCTATTCTACAGGTTAAAGTGAGAGTTCAATAAGATAATACACGAAATGGCCTTAGAGCAAATGGCATTTACTGCTGCTATTAGTATCATCACAGTTATTATTAGCTTGGAGGAAACAGGGTCACTGCTGTGGTGACAGCAGAACAGAATCTGTGTGGTTGTCTATTTTCATGAGCTGTCGTGAATGAGGGGTGGGGCTTTGTGGTTGGAGGAGGAGCTTAGCAAGGGAGAAGGAACTGAAAAGGGAGGAAGGGTCCTGTGGCTTCTGTCCTGACCTGGTCCCACAAAATGGAAATGGAACAGCAGTTAAAGGTTTAGCGTTAAGTTAAAGTTACGCTAAAGACAACGTGGGCCTGGGGCAGAGGGCAGTGAGTGCAGCTGTGTCCCCGCACCCGCCTGTTTGCTACAGACCACGATGATGGGGGCTTTAGACTCAGGCAAGCTCCAGAAAGAAACAGCTGAGGCTGGAGGAGTGGGTAGGAGACCCGGACCCCTGGCTTGGATGGAAATATTGGGGGACATGAACATATTAACTATACCTGAGGATGCCCAGATATATCTGGGGAGGCCTGAGTATTAGGGTGGGAAGAATGAAGACCCAAATAAGCAGCTTGGGGCATCTGTATTTATGTGAATTCATTAACACCCAGAGACCTAATTGTTTCATGTGTTTTCTACTTTCAACTATGCAATAAGCTTGCTGACACCTGGGATGACCCTGGGTCTTATATCTCCGTACCTACGTGGAGTCTGGTATGGTGTCTAGCGCACAGGGGAGTGTTCAGGAAATATTCACTAATTGATTCCTTGTAGATTTGTCTTGAACATGAGGCAGTAGAGGAAAAGCTTTTCCTAATCTTAAGTCATTTTGACGTCTATCTCTTTTTGTTATGGACGCACTAACGGAGACTTCCAAAAATGATATCATAATAATATAATATGATGGATGATATGAATAGATATGATGAGATGATATAATGTATTTAATGTAATGTAATATAATAAACTTATTTGTATTAAGTGCCTATAATAAGCCCAGCACTTAACCAACGTTACCATTTAGCTGCCTAATAATGACACAACTTTTATTATTATTGTTATCTGTGTTTCATAGATGAGGAAACTTAAGCCCAGAAAGGTTATCTAACTTGTGTAAGGTCACACAGGTGTGTCTGCCAGGACATAGGAGTGATAGCTGTGGGGACTTCACGGCTCAGCGTGGTCTCTTGGTCCTGTTCGAAAGTGCAGTACTAAGCAGATGACGCCTCAGAAGCTGGCGACATAAACATAACTGAGGCTGGGTCGGGAACAGCAGCCTCAGCTTTTGGAATTGTGAGCTCCATAATGGCAAATCAGAGGCTATAAACGCTCACCCGCTCACATACAGATCACGCCTGTTGACACAAGTGCAGAGCTTCAGGGACACCTGAATTCTTGTTTTTTGATTCTTCCACCCATTGAGTTTGGGGGAGAACCTAATGCATTCTATCCTGAAATGACAAGCTGAATTGGCCCACATAGTTTATGGCCTTCTGTGAGCACAGGGCGAGGCCATGGGAGTCGGGTGGGCACTTGCAAAACCGACCCTTTAGAGAGGAGGCTACTTGGCTGGTGCCAAATGCAGAGCAAAGACCTGCAGAGTGGATGCAGCGGTCTGCTGGTCTGTCAACTACAGCCAGTGGCACTTTTCATAGTCATGCTTCAAATGACACTATGATCCTCTGTTTTGTGCACTTTCAGATTCTTTCCCCAGGCCTATTTTGCTACGTTATTATAGCTTGGAGTCAAGTTCTATGGTAAAGCGTTTGTCCTCTTCTATGCGGTTCAAAACCCCAGCCAATGATCTATCTTACTCCCCTTGAGTCAAGCTCATGGTGACTCTTGGCTGTCAAGGTTATCGAACTCTCCTTAGTAATATTTTAGGCAACATTTTCTGAGGGCTACTGAATGCCAGGAACTATACTAAGCATTTTACATGCATTACTTCATTTAACAGCTGCAGCAAACCGAGGATATAGTTTTAGGGTAAAGAATACATTGAAATATTGTATTTCAATGTTAGGACGGCCCTGGCAAAGCCTAAATTCTACCCTGTCAATCATTTCATATCCTTTCGGTTTCCCAGAGGGATGTTATATGGAGGAAAATGATAGTAGAATGGGGATCAAATAGCTACTATATTAAGAGCCACACAGATATGATATTTGAATGTACATTCTATGTGAGAAGCTGGGTTGGGAGAAGTGGCTTAGGCTCCGGGCCAGATGAAGCCACCTAAATCCCTCGCCTAAATCTAAACCTTGGTCTGGGTGTGCTCAGGAGTGACGTGGAAACGGAGTTAGGGGAAAGAGGTCCAGACTCTAGAAGGGTTTCCCAAATTCAGATTTTAAATCCTCCCACATAGAATAGAAGAGAAATGAGAGAGCAGAGCATAAGTTTTTGCTTTTAAAACACTGTTACCCTGCCCACTGGTACATGTGGCTCAGTGAATGTCCTTGACCTTTGCCAATAAAATAAACAATTCCTCCCTTGTATGGGTGGGAAATGTAGCAAGAAAGATGAAGGCTTAGGTTGGGCCTGACATTGAAAAAATGAGAGTTGAAGTGAATGGAAATTTAAAAAATTATGTAGCGCTAATTATGGTGCAGACACTGAGTTAACAGTTTATAAGGATTATTTCATTCAACCCACATGCCCCTGGGAGACAGGTGCTAATGCTGGCCCTACTTTATACGAGTTGAAATGGCGGCTGCAGTGATCACGTAACTGTCCACACATTTAGTAAGTGGCAGTTCTGAGACAAGCCCGGGTGTGATGCCAAGCGTCCAGTATGATGTCATGTTTTAAACATCCCTGCTGAGACTGCTTTAAGCACTCTCCTTTGGCACTGCATTGTAGAGTTGTTTCTATAGCTCTGCTACGTTCAAGCCCTCTGACATGTCATCTCACATCTTTTCACAAAATTTCCCGTAGAGAGACCATGACCATTATTTAAAGATGAGACAAATGGGGACACAACTGCCTAAGTGGCTTCATTTAGGTCATGTAGTTAATTGGTGACAGACCCAGGATGAGGACCTCTGGTTTCCTCATTCTCAGGCTTTCCTACGGGGACACCGGCACGGAAGGAAGCTGACATACAAATAAAAACAGGCTGCAGGCCAGGCATCTGCCTTCTCCAGCAGAGCTTTCCACAGCTGGGAAACCAGGCCCTCAGTGCCATGCTGTCAGAAGACTGGCCGCGATCCTGTAGCATCTGGAATCTTTTTTATGTTATAGCAGCCACCTGACTTACAGAAAAGAGAATCTCCAAGTCTTGGTAAAAAGTCAGAATTTAAACGTTTCTAGGGAATTCCCTGGCGGTCCAGTGTCTAGGACTCGGAGCTTTCGCTGCCAGGGCCCGTGTTCGATCCCTGGTCGGGGAACTAAGATCCCCCAAGCCATGCCGCGTGGCCAATAAAATAAAATAAAGTTTCTAATCGATTCATTTCTCTCTTAAGCTCCTGCTATCTCTTGATCCTGGTCTTTTTGATACCAGCATAAATCACACATACAACCTTCAGGTGACACACGAAGAGGCTGTGAGCTGACCTGTTTTCTTTACCTATTTGAATGCTCATCTTTCAGTGCCCTCCTGAAATGTCACCTCTTCAGAGAAGGCTTCCCTCAGCTGGCTCTGATGTTTTTGGCAGGCAGATGTGTCACTGCAGCCCATGCATGACTGTGACCCTTTGTCCATAGGCAAGGGACCCTGTAGCTGTTTACAAGTTCCTCATGCTCTCTGGACTGAGAGCCCCTCGAGGGTACATGGGGCCTTCCATGTTGATATACACGTACTCGGTTCAGACGTAAGACTTGCTGAACAGATGAATAATTGTGTGCTCGGCTGCTGAAACACTGGAAGGCTTTTGCTGCATTACAATATGGGGACAAAAACCTTCATGGATTCCCTTAGTTCCCACTCCTGCTTCCTTGTTGCCTGTTTTCTGAATACAAATAAAAATATACGAAGCTGGATGGAAAAATACAATTCTCTTGCTCGGTATGGTTTCTAGATTCATTAAATTGAGCCCTGGGAGAAACTAAGCTAATACAATTCTGAAGCTAATCTCTCCTTGAAGTCATTCCATAAATCTGATTAATGGGTCACTTTTAGACCACAAGCACAGTTGCTATGTTAAAAGAAAATGCTCTAACAGGATTGTAATTCTGTAAACAAGGCTTCTGCTGTTTGCAAAAAGATTCTCTCACAGTATAAACAAGTCTAGGCTGGATGACGCATGGGATTAAGGTGCAAAATTCTTAGGGTCCTAGTATTCAACTGTACAAAAATGAGGACATTTGATATCAGCTTCTCAAATGTGTGAAATTGAGACAAAATGGATAGAACTAGTGCTTGAGATATAAGCTTTCATGTTGCTTCTCAGAAAAAAATTGTCCTCTCAGATCTTGTATTCTTTGCCTGACATACCGTCATGTATTGTGTTGGTCAAAAAGTTCATTTGGGGTTTTCAGTAAGATGGGATGACAAACCCGAACAGACTTTTTGGCCAGCCCAATATCTTCAACGTTTGGCAAAAGGAAATGCTCCCTCAGCATCATCACTTAAGATAATAATAACAGCTAGCATTTTCTATCTTCCTATTCTGGAGTGTTTCATAGAATTAATCCACTTCAGGGTTAGAATAACTTTAAGGATATATATTACAGAATGTCCCAAAGTGTGTCTGCTCCTGTTAATATGTGAAAAGCAATTCACAAGGAGTCGAGGCTCAAAACTATTTTAAGGTGATGATGTTGAGGACATAGTGGTGGCCTCTCCAACATGTGTTTCTCCTTCTCTTGGAAAGACCTCATTTTTTAAATCTGGACTTTTCACCTTCCCTGTGTAGCCCATATGCTTTCAGGGAAGTGAACCTCATGCTGGGCTCTATGGCTCAGGTATAACCTAATCAGCGTAATCTCATCTCCTGCTCAGAGGGATTGGTTCAGGGATGGGCATGTGACCCACTGGGGTCACTGAGAGATGAGGAGGATCTGTGGAGTAAGCTTCCTGGACCTTCCAAGAATGCTTCTGGAAGTGCTTTTCTTTCTCCCTTTGTGGGTTATTATATGTAGATGTGAGGGCTGGAGCTGCTGCAGCCATCTCATTGCCATGAGGGAAATCTACCTGGGGGTAAAGATGACACAGAGGGGGACTGAATGAAAAGGACAGCTAACTGCTGCAGCTAGAACGCCAATTGGCTGAATAAACCATGCTTGATCACCTGCCCACCTCAGCATATTTGTAGTGACTTAAGAAACAAAGTCTCTTCATTGTTAAAATTGTTTAAGTCGAGGTTTCTGCTTCTTGCAGTAGAGAGCATCTCAACTGACACAACACAATATATATAAAACTGAATCACCTTGCTGTATACTTGAAACTAACACAACATTGTAAATTAATTATACTTCAATTAAAAATATGAATTTGTATATCCATTATCAATAACCATAAAGTCTTCTCAAGTACAAATTGCATGATGTGTGCTTTTCTCTTTTTTTAAAAATTAATTAATTAATTAATTTATTTATTTTGGGCTGTGTTGGGTCTTCGTTTCTGTGTGAGGGCTTTCTCTAGTTGCAGCGAGCCGGGGCCACTCTTCATCGTGGTGTGCGGGCCTCTCACTGTCACGGCCTCTCTTGTTGCGGAGCACAAGCTCCAGACGCACAGGCTCAGTAGTTGTGGCTCACGGGCCTAGTTGCTCCGCGGCATGTGGGACCTTCCCAGACCAGGGCTCGAACCCGTGTCCCCTGCATTGGCAGGCGGATTCTCAACCACTGTGCCACCAGGGGAGCCCGATGTGTGCTTTTCCAAGGTAATTTTTCAGTCCTGACAACTATGATAATCAAGTATTGAAATAAACTGAACTTAGAACCTGGTTTTCAAATACTCTCTTTGTTAAACTATGATTCACCAAAATAGTGAAGAATGATCAAACCCATTATTATCACTAAACTTTTATCTATAATCATTTTAGAATGATTTCTCTGAAATTATATTATTAAGAAATAAATAAAATAATATTATTTGTTTTTTAAAAATAAAAAACCTGTATGTCCCTCCCTGCCAGTGAGCCTTTTTTCTGGATTGTTATCTCCTCAGTTTTCTGCCACTTTCCTGGAAGCTATTTTGAGAACAGAATGACAACAGCCTGGCCTGTATCAGGCCAGCACCCAGCACAGGTCAGTCTGTGATCTGATTGACACTGAGATTATCCCCAAGAACAGGCCTATTTTTCTGGGATGCTCAGGGCAGAGGATTTCTGGCAAAGCAGGGAGAAGAGAACCAGGCTCGCTGAGGTCCCCCTGTATCCCTCCCCAAGGAACCAGCCTCACTGTGCATCTTCCATGAGAAAAACAACAAAGGAGAAAGACAGAAAACAAAAAGTGATGGGGTGGATTGGTGACAAGAGAAAAACAATGTTTTCTTAAAAAATCAGTCTCTTTAGGAAAGGCGGCACACTCCAACAGTTTTTTTTTTTTTTTCTCTCTCTTTATAATCTCCTTACTCAAAGGTGAGGAATGACTCAGTCTCAACTCTAGGTATTCAGTGTGCTAACAATACTCAAGACAATTAGATCCAGCTGAAAAAAAAAAACCCAAACCTTCAGATTAATATTTTTAGATGTGCAATTTTGGTCCTGTAGGCAAACAGAACAGAAGCTCATCTTTTGCTGAGGAGAAGGTACGGAAGTTCTCTTAGGGGTGCCCTGGAGACAGCTGAGTCCCTTGCATTACATGATCTCCTTAGAAGCTTCCCCAGGCTACAATTTTCCGAGTGAAGTCTGCCTCATAAACTGTCATCAGCCAGCTCCAAGTCATAAGCTCCATGTTCTCCCCCGGGGAAGGGAACTTCTTAGAAAGAAGCAGCCCCTAAACAGCTGTAGGGCACACATCGGAGCAAGCGCCTTTCACTCTAAGAAGGACCAGAGCAACTGCAGAACGTCTTGGGGTCCATAAGGTCAGAGGAAACAAGTCAGAGGGATGGTGCTTCTTGAGAGAGATGGACTTTTTCCCTTATTTGGCAGGAAGTCAAGCCCCTACCTGCTGTATTCATCTAAGTGACTGACTCATCCAAAGTTTCTTATTGCCAGCCTAGAAAGCACTCTTTGTCACCACAATCTCACTGCAAGCCCAGCCTCCATTCCCTTGCTTCTTTCTGGGCTACATGAATTGTCACAAAGTTGAGACACACGGTAACTCTGTTTTCTTCCCTTACTGATCGAGAGCGTGTCCTTTTCCTAACAACCCAGTTTGGTTTTTGACTCAATGGAGTCTTTCTAAGACAACGACAGGTATAAAATTATGTTAAAGTACTTGGCAAGACAGGTGGTGAGCCATGTTTCTTTGGGTTGGGATATCAGAGAGAAAGCTTAAGGACAGTCTTGATCGAGCTACTGTGCATTTCACATTCTAAAAATAAAGCAATTACAGTTTGCAAACTGAGTATTTATCATACATCAGGAGCACTGCTAAGTAATTTCCAAGGATTATCACATGCAATTCTCACGACCACCTCAGGAAGTGTTCCAATTTTACGAGGGACAAAATGAGTCTCAGAGAGGTTAGGTCACTTGCCTAAGGTCACAGAGTTAACGATTGATCGAGACAGCGTTCAATCCAGGCAGTGTGTCTCCAGGACTGGTTCTCCTAATACACTGCCTACTGCTTTCCTGAAAAACAGTGATGCCACTTTTCTCCAAGGGTCTCCAAACCTGCTCCAATGTGCTCATGGCCACACTGGACCTAAAATGGTTGTGAATTTATGCAAAACTCTTAAATGTCTAACACATCTGAAACAGCAAAGAAAATGTCACATAATAAAGACTTCCTAATTTTAATCAACGATTGACTCAAGGCTCAATTCCTTTTGTTTTATGTTTTTCAGTTTTAAACCATAATCCCCATTGTGGAGAACTGAACAGCTTCACTGTGATAAAATGATGCTATCTTCCTACCCCATCCTTCTAGAAACAGCACCTGCGGTGGCAGCAGCCACAGAAAGTTCAGAGCTGGGGCCGAGACTTCCCCGGGTGTTTCGTTTTACCTGCTATAGACGAGGCACTCTCGGTTATTGATCACTGTATCGGATTTGTACCTCCGGAGGTCTTCCCAAGCATCCTTGATGGCAGTGACCGTCAGGATGATACAGATCGGTATCATGCTCACCTCAGGCTGGAAGGCATTGACCACGGGGATAAAATTCAGAACCACAAGGCCCACAAAATAGAAATTGGCAAACCGGTGTAGCTGCTCAAAGATGTTCTTGGGTATGAAGGACAACAGAGTGTACTTGCTGGTCTTAATTTGATTCCCATGGTAATGTCTGTTGGGGTTCTCTTTGTGGGACCGTCCTTCAAAGGGCAGGTTGGAGACCACCACTCGTTTCCTGTCTTCTTTCCTTTTCAGCCTTTCCTTGCCTTCCTTTCTCATCTCTGCTCAATCCCGTCTCTTTAATTCTCATAGCAGGACACTTGAGCTCCCCATAAAAGAGGTTCTTCCCTGATCAGTTCCGTTGTTCAGCTGTCAGCGAGTGATGTTCCTGACATCTTTTACTCGCCTTGTCTGCTGAAAATTTCTCTCTTCTTTCAAAAGGAAAACTAAAAGTAAAAAGCCGGTGTATAAACTCTAGGGGAGAAGTATGACAAGGAAAGAGCTTGCAGAGAACAGGTGCAGAGAACCAGGTCACTTCCTTCTATTTGTTGAGACTCCACCTGTTGGAATGCAGACGTCACCCACAGGTAGCTTCCTTTTCCACCCCAGGCAACCAAGAACAGGTGTGCCAACTCTGGGTCCTAAAACCTACCTGGCTAAGTTCTAAAAGCAAGGAGTTTTAGCCAAGAGCCACAGATGCTTTAAAAACAGTATACATTTTCCTGTTTGGGAGACATTGCCTGTCACTCTCCAAAGAGCTGTTCCTGAACTTGGTCTCCTGAGATGATTCAGTCAATTTTAGAGTTTAGTTCTTGAGGTTTCAACCCTGCTCTTATGGCAGTTACACGAGTTAAATTAAAGGTTTCTAAATCTCAGCACTACTGACATTTTGGGCTGGATCATAATTCTTTGTTGTGGAAGGTTGTCCCGTATATTGTAAGATGTTTAGCATCATCCTTGGCTTTTACTCACTAAATGCCAGTAGCAACCTCCTTCCCGATATGGCAACCAAAAACATCTGCAGACATTGTCAAAAGTTCCTTGCAGGGCAAAGTTGCCCTGGTTGAGTATCACTGAATTACATGAATTGAAGAAAATTAATGTGAGAAGAGAGACCAATTTTTTGAAAACACTGATAAGTTTGCATAATCTATTTGCCACAGAGAAAACAGAGGAATGATTTCCCTTACCTTTCATATATCTGGATGTTGGAGCAGTTTATCTCTCTATCAAGGCGGTGTCTCTTGAAGTCCTCTATGCCATCCTTGACCATGGTGATGAACAGGACAATGGCCAACGGTAACATAGTAATCTCCCTGTGGAAGACTTCCATGGAGGGCATCCAGTTCAGAATCACCAGGAACAGGAAATAGAGGTTAGCCCATCTGGAAGGGGCAAGCAAGGTATGAATGAAAACCGTGGAGAAGAGAAATATACTTGTCGCATTACTGCTTCCCTATTAGCCCTTGCCAACTAAAAATGACATTCTCTTTCAGTGTCACCTCGAACATCATGGTAAGGGCTTTAAAATCAAATCCATTTAAAATGGGGATAGTACTGTCTACTTTATAGGGCTCCTATAAATATTACATGGGATGAATATTTGTTATGTATGCAATGGAGGGTTCCAGAGTATAGTAGTTGCTCAATAAATGATAGGTGCTAATAATTACAAAACTTAGGATAATGTCTAGGTGCATATTTTGCTTTATAATTAAAAGATAATTTTGCATATATTACCTCAAAAGAGTGGCTTGCACTTTTACGTTTTCCAAGTGCATCTTTCTCCCTCTTGCCACAGTGCCTTTGCACATGAAGGTCTGTTTGAAAGAACATTCTTCTGGCTCCCTTCTCTGACTTCTCTCTGCCTCTTTCCACCTAGTTAACACATTCTCTTCTTTCATATTAGACTTCCACAGTTACTTCCTCCTAGAAGTCTTCCTTGACTTTCCTAACTAGGCCCGATTTCTCTTGTACTCACTCTAATAGCACCATATCCTTCTCCTTGGAAGTATCTATCTGAATTACAGTTTACACCAATTTACATAATTCCTAAAATTAACATCTGTCTCTTTCACTAGCCAATATAGTCAGGACAATGTGTCTTTTTCTTTTCGCTCATGTATCTCTAATACACAACACATGGCTTAACACAGAGTAGAATCTGATAAATACTGAATGAATGAATGACAAAGCTTCTCAAGGTACACGCATTTGGCCCAGAAGGTAGCATTTCTGAGTTCATCTGAGTGGCAAATACTTGGCTCTAAAGTGTGTACTGTTCAGTCAAGTGGTCGTATACCTGTGAAACTGCTCCAAGAGATTCTGGGGCAGGAAGGTGAAGAGGGTATACTTGGTGGTGCAGATCCTGTTGCCAGAGTATCTCCTGGAGACCTTGGCCCAATCCCGGTGGAATACGTTGTTGTTGGGGAACACGACCCGCTGCTGCGCCAGGTTGTAGTTCTGCGCCCCCTCCTCTGGGGACAGCAGTGGTGTGGCTTCTGATGGAGACTGTGGGAGGCCATCTCTGACTCGCCACTGCCACCGGTACCAAGACGAGTCCACTGAGAGGGCCATGTCTGGCAGCAAGCTACGATCTGAGAAAGGACATGAAATCACCGTGGTCAGGAGAAATATGAGGCTTGTCAGCGCAAGGTGTGGATATGTTTACGACACACGGGTGGCATATTGGCTCATCCACTTGTCCACCCAACCATCCAAGGTAGACTGTGGCACACGAGGTGAGAAAAATATATTCAATCCCTATAATTCATACATTCTAGGGTGAGAGACATTAAGCAGATGATCATATAAATAAAATGCAACTAACACTCTGATAAGTGCCATGAAAGCATTTCAGCTGGTCGATGGTATGGAGAGGGTGTAGATGACCTCGATGGGGCAAAAGTGTGGCCTGGAGGACTGTGAACCCAGGGCTCAGAATTCTAGCTCTGGTTCATTCCTGACTCCAAACTGCCCCTTTACCTCTCTGGGGTTGTGTCCTCACCAGAGTATGAGGAGACCTAGTCTTACTCTAATTTTTTTCACAAGCCTTTTGTGAGGAACAAATCGGACAGTATAAAAAGTGGAGACGTGTCTGAAAGGGAAAGCTGTTTATTCTCTAGGTTTTCCCTCGCTCTAAAGTTTTCTGATACTGATGATATTTCAGAGGCGCTCATTTGTGGTCAGAACCTCATGTGAGAGTGATTGGTGAAACAAGAGAAAGTCTCTTTCCTAGGAAATTTGGGCCTGAGGTGACTGGGCTGCACTGAATGCGGATCCATGAACGCCATGGGCTTTTCCTGATCTGGTTGTCTGGGGGTGAGGGCTGGAGACCCCTCTCTTTCTTGCCATTCCATCTGGTGGTTTCTGAAACTGAGCCCTTAGTCCTAGATGGAGGAAGGAGGCTGCTTTATCTAGGATATTCCAGTTTCTGAGCTCTTTTAATAGAACCTATAAGCAAGCTCTCAAGGTTCCTTTTGGCCACATCTTGCTTAGAGACCCAGTAGAATTAATTCAAATACATACTTTATAAGGTTAGAAGCTGTAGATAGTTTGCTTCTCACCTAGTAGGCTTGCAGGATGATTTTCTTTTGAATAAATGGATGAGGGAATGTCAGGCATTATTAATCTCACAGTGAGCAACCCCATCTGTCATTGAAGATGTGATTCACTAAAGGAGAAGTTCCATTTCCCATTTAAGTGGTAATATTTTACCTTCCTGATGCTCCTATGATCTGACCCTTACCCTAATTCTCCTCATGACTTTAATGAACCCAAATGATTTCTAATGCACAGACCCCAAGGCTGAAAGAAGCTCTTCAGAGTCTTAAGTAAGCCCTTGTATCATGCATGAAAAAAAGTAAATGCAGTTACTGACGCCCATCATAACGAGACAAAAGCAATATTACGACATGTGGTAAGCCCGAAATAATCATGTATGTCTTCTTTCTCATTATTAAAATAAATGCCCCTTTCACGGATTCTTTTTCAAAAATATTATTATTATAAAAGGAAAGGAAAGGAAAGGAAAAGATCATTCATGAATAGAGTGGAAAATGCAAACAAGAAATCTTGCCTTGGCTAATGCCATACATATCAGATGTCTGTCAATTTTACGTGATAAGGTCTTCACAAAGGAAGACTGGATTGACACGGGAGATGCAGGTATTTTAGGTGGGGCAATTGAGAAAGTCCACTTATCATATTATATTCTTTTCTTTATTAACAGTGTAAAATGAGCTTACTTAAAAGCAAAGCAGATATAAAGTGGATGCCAAACAAGTAGATGAAGTTTGATGAGGAACTGAATATTTGCATAGTTTCAAAGTATCTTTCCTTCAAGTTATTAATTACAATGGTTAAAGAAAAAGAATCACTTTGTAGTGGAGAAATGTGGCAGACACCACCTTACCCAAGAGATCAAAGCAAACATCACCCATTTTGGGATAACTGGATATGTTGGGTCTCCTGATACGATATACTGAGAACGTCACTTCTGTGGTAGTCACAAGGAAACACTGAAAAATCTCAACCTGGGGGCTGGTCTCCAGAATTACTGGCTTAGGTTGTTCAAATGTCAAAGGTCAAAGAAAAGCAGAGGAACTGCTTCTGATTAAAGAAGACTAAAAAGGTATGACAACTAAGAGTAATGTGTGATCCTGGATTGGCTCCTGGACCGGGGGAGATAAAATAGGTATAAAAGACATTATTGGACAATGGGAAAAATTTAAATATGAAATGTGGATTAGAAACAGGGTCTTAATAATGTTAAATCTTCTGATTATGATAATTACATGGTGGTTATATAAGAAATTGTTCTTAATATATGGAAACCAAGAGCGGAAGGGGTGGGGTGGGATGAATGGGGAGATTGGGATTGACATATAAACAGTACTATGTATAAAATAGATAACTAACGAGAACCTAACTGTATAGCACAGGGAACTCTACTCAGTGCTCTGTGGTGACCTAAGTGGGAAGGAAATCCTAAAGAGAGTGGATATATGTATATGTATAGCTGATTCACTTTGCTGTATAGCAGAAACTAACACAACATTGTAAAGCAAGTATACTCCAATAAAAATTAATAAAAAATAAAAAGCAACAAAGAGGTCAGCAAGAAGAAGCTAAAGAAAAATAAGGGGAGGAAGGAAACTGACTTATTTAGCTAGATTATATTTAAGTATGGTTAGAGGTAGGTACTCAAATGATGTCAACAGTAAACCATCTCAGCTCTGCTTTCCCTTGCGTTGACTTTAGTGTCATTTCCTAACTCCTGCACGCATTGAAATCTTACTTCTCCCCGCGCATACATGTATTACCTGATCCAGCCTTTTCAGCAGTTGGCTATATTTAGTCAGTACTTAATTAAATAATAATATATATGAATTTAGTAAATAAGCTCTTTTTCATCAGTCATTTGAAACAAAGAATCTGAAGGAAGGGGCCATATATCATGTCTTTTGGATTATCTAGCAGCTTGCATACGACCTTTCACAAAGCAGATGATCAATATATACTAAAAAAAAAAAAAAGAAAAGAAAGAAATTGCTCTTGTTTGCAGGAAATCCATCCTAAAGTAGTTATGGGTTAAGGAGCAAGACACTTCAATGGTGTGTATGTATATGTGTGTGTGTACATATATGCGTATGTGTATATATACACAGTTAGCTAGGTAGGAGGTTGTGGAAGCGTGTTCCAGGTAGAAGAACTGGTTCTAGAAAGTTCATAGGACTGTTCTATAGAGGCCATGAAGTAGGGGACAAAGAGTAGCAAAAGGTGAGGGTGGAGAGGCAGGCAAGGGCGAGGTGGCCTGTTAGAGCCATTTATTACGCTGAGAGTAAGAAGTCCTGGAGGGTGTTGGGCAGGGAAGCGGGGAGCAGAGCTGTGGGCCCCAGGCTGCGTGAAGCACACGAGAATGGGCTGGACGGACCAAGACGGGGAGGCAGCTCCGTAACCCACTGCTTCCCCTTTGCTCCAGAGAAGCCACTTCTTTCCAAAAGTAGAACAGGAAACAAAGGGGGATTGTGCAATTCTTTTATCCGAGGTGTGGTTTATTACTGCTTTCAGAAAGGGAGGGGCATATCTGAAGCAACTCTCCAAGGTCCTTCCGATTGTACAATCTCTCTCTCATTCTAATTTTCCCGAAATGGCACTTTCCACTAACAATAAACTTGGGGATTATCTTATTTTGCTAATGAACACTCAGATCACCTCTGGCTTGAGACAGTAATCCTCTCTGGCACCAATATCACTTTTCCACTGGGCAGAATGTCCCCTAGATGGGGTGTGTGTGGGGAGTATTTCTATACGGTGGACCATTAGTCTAAAATACTGGGTTAATTAGAGTTTGCTAAGAAATTCTGTTCTTATTCCCAAACTTTCTCTATCCTGCCTGGCTCACGTTTTCAATTAACCCTAGTTCCTTGCTTTTACATTTTAATGAACTCAGCTAAACCCCACCTTTAGCAGATTCCATTTTTATTCTTAGGGGTCAATTAACCAGTTATTCATTGAATCAAAAAAATACTTATTGAACCTTTGTCAGGATAAGTGCCACAAAGGAGAAGAGGGTGCAATGTGATTGCAGGACAGAGGGATGTGACCCCGTCCCTGAGGAGGTGGGGTTCACTGAGCTGAGATCAAGAGATGAGAAGTAACTGCATAAAATTGTGTGTGTGTGTCTGGATGTAAGTGAGCAACCTAGGAAGAAGCCACATTTGCAGGCTTCCTGTGGCTACAGCAAACATGTTGACTTTAAAAATGAAAAGACCCAAGTGGGGTTAGAAAGCAGGAAAAAGTTGTTACTAGAAAATTATTTTCCCTTCATGTACAGTTCTCTGAAAAGGATATCAGTTGGTCAGGACCGTGGGAGCGGGGGGACCCTATAAAATTAAGTTTAATCTACACTTAGATTCTTGAAGAATAGTACCCTATCCTGATATTAGAGTTAATTAGAATCTAAGAAAGTTTCATCCTCAGTTAACCACAGGGGTTTTTAAAGCACTCCACCCTGAGGACAAAATGTGTAAATCTTACAAAAACAATTTCCTGTTAGACACTGAGTTAAACAATAACCACCTTAGAAGAAATAGTCTGGGGTTAGTGTGTCCTCAAATCTATCAATTATATCAGTTTTCCCCAAATTGCAAGCATTCTTGGGTCATCTTTCTAATTCTTGCTATACCCTAATAACATTTGTTTTATTAAATGCAGTATATTTTATTTCAAGTCAACTCACTTTTTAAACACTTAATCAACTTTGGCTTTGTGCTAAAGCACTGATAACTGAAATTAGGAGTTTGACACACATTATTTTTTTTAATAGGCATTAACAGGTCCGACTTTTATCAAAATAAAACTGTTGTCCTGTTACTACAACATTTGTCCTAGACCATCTATAACTCTATTTGCTATCTGGAAACCAGGTTCAGAAACATCACCAATCACCGAGAAAGTATCAGCCATTTTCATTATTTGAAGTATTTCCAACTACTGCAGGAAAGACTGCTAACATGTTTTGTAAGATTTTTGTTTGCTTCTCACAGAAGTTTCAGAACAACAGAGGCAACAGCAACAAAAGGTTTTCATCAACCCTGAATTAAAGCAAAAGTCCAGTGACCACATTCCTATCCATTCCCCAAGAATTTTACCAGATCAAGGAAAGATTTGCAACAATCTTATCATCAATTTCTTATTCATTTTGCTTTTTCCATTTATGTTGACTGGATTTGCTTAAGGAAATGGCCCTCACGTTTATGTAGTCTTTTGCCAATTTTACCCATACTCATTTTACAGATGAAGAAACAAAAATAAGGGAAATAGAGTAATTTCTCTGAAGAACCTGTCATTTCTTCCTACTCCATTTCAGGAAAACCTATATTTGCTAGAATCTGAGGTATACCTTTTTTTTCTTTTTAATTTTTTTATTTGGCTGTGTTGGGTCTTTGTTGCTGCGCATGGGCTTTTCCTAGTTGAGGTGAGCAGGGGCTAACCTTTGTTGTGGGCGCGGGCTTCTCATTGCAGTGGCTTCTCTTATTGTGGAGCATGGGCTCTGGGCATGCAGGCTTCAGTAGTTGTGGCACGCAGGCTCAGTAGTTGTGGCTCGTGGGCTCTAGAGTACAGGCTCAGTAGTTGTGGCTCACGGGCTTAGTTGCTCTGTGGCATGTGGGACCTTCCTGGACCAGGGATTGAACCTGTGTCCCCTGCATTGGCAGGCGGATTCTAAACCACTGTGCCACCAGGGAAGTCCAACTTTTTTTTTCACATTTGTTTTGAACCTAGGACATGTCACATTATTGATATGGTAATGTTTCTTTGTTTTTTTACCCTTGTAACATTACTAAGAGTCTCACGCTCTACCGACTGAGCTAGCCGGCAGGCTTCCTCACAACATTATTAAATTGATAGCGTCTTAGATTCAAAGAAATGTCTTTGGCTGCAGGCCAGAAAACAGAAATCATGGTTTGAGAGCCGCTCACTAAGGTTTCTAGTTCTGGGACCCGTCCAGGAAAGTTCAGTAAGGCTTCATGAGAAAGGAATGGTCAAAGGGGAGACCTTATCCTGCAGTAGAGTTCAGCTCGGGCAGGAGCCTTGTGGATGCCTCAACTTCAGAGTCTCCATTGGCCTTGAATTCAGTACAGGAGTCTACATAGAGCTGCTATGTGCCAACAGTTCCTGAAAGTACTAGACGGTGCTCTGTCCTTCCCAAAGGGAAGGGCAAAAGCTGTGACTGTGCCTCATTCACAGACCACAAAACGTGTCCTATAATTAGGATGCCAGATGCTGCCTTCCTCTAGAGAGGAAGAAACACTGAATAAGAACCGAGTCTGCAGGCCCTTGCACAGGGTGGGGTGCGGATGGCTGCTTTTAGAGGTTGGTGAAAGTGGGAGGAGTGTGAAAGGTGTGGGGAGAGTGAGAACGAAACAGCAATCACCTTAAATAAAACTAACCAAAGGATGCAGTTCTGTAGAAGAGAATGAAAATACCTGACAAATGAAATCCTATAGGACCTTTGTGGGAAAGGAACGATCAAAAGATAGATTTTTATAAAACTTACGTACTGTCAGCATGCCACACTCAGTGTCCATCACGAGTCTAGTTAATGTTTTTTACCTGATTGATTTTCTCTTAGCTCCTCAGTCCATAAAAGACTTACTCCAACAGATTTTCAAGGACAACTATTTTTTAAACAGATGAGAAGATATTTCTGCCATGTTAAACGTCATTATCCTCTGAGTTCATTAGCATTTAGGGCACCACCAGTGATCCAGCAAGCTTATCTCCCATTCAGTGTATTTGGAGCTCAAACCTCACTCATGGAATATTGGACAGTGGTAATCCCACTGCCTACCTGCCATCTCTACTTCTTTGCTGAGTATCTCAACTTTATCATTTCTAGAACTCCTGGATTCTCTCCAAAATTCACTTTGGCTCCAGTAGTCCTTATTTCTATGAATAGCATCTCCAGTTACCCAAATGACCTAATCATTAACTTTGATTCCTCCTTCATTTGATACAGCCAATCTATCTTTGTGTTCTATCCATTTTTGTCTTCTGAATATTCTTCAAATCCATCAGCTTCTCAACATTTCTACTGCTTCCATTTAAAAAAAGGCATTAGCACCTCTTGTCTTGGATGACTGCAACAAACTTTTAACTGGTTCCTACATCCTTGCTTGTTCCCTTTCCAATCTAGCCTTCACATAGCAGCCAGAGTTATTTTTCTAAAGTGTAAGTTAGATCATGTCAGTTCTCTTATTAATGCTCTTTATGATTGATTGCCTTTGTACAAAATTGAGACTTCTCCCTGTGGCCTACATTTCTTTATAGGATGCAGCTCCTGCCTACCTCTTTCCTTGCTGCTTAATATTCTCAAACACTCCAAGCTCTCCCTCTCTCTCTCTCTCCCTTTTTCTTGGTGCATGGATCTAGGCATTTAGTAGTTCCTTTCCTTAAAAGCTCTTTTTTCACTTTTAAGCTAGGCTAGGCTGTGAAACAAATAAGTCTCCAAATCTCAGTGGTTTAGCACAATCTACGAAGAGTTTGCAGGTCCAAGTAATTCACCTCCATCCAGTGACTCAGGGATCCAGGCTCCCTCCACCCCATGATCTCAACATGTGGCTTTAAATATAACCATGACAAGGACCCAGAAGTGAATAACATTACCTTGCTCATAGTCAAATGGCCAGAATCAGTTACATGGCCTCATCCTAACTGCAAGGGAGGCTGGGCTACGTGGGAAGCACACAGAATCTTTGGTGGGTATTGGTTGTCTCTGCCAGGTCGCAGATTAAAAGACGTTTCTTCAGAGAGTTAAATAACAGATTAATCCAGTGAGTGCTACTGGAGGAACGTGGCAGCATGACGACAGGACATGGTCAGAACGTCATTGTTGCCGTTAGCTGAAGGAAGAGTTTACATTTTCCAAATACTCTGACTCCTTCTACTTGCGTGTCCTGCTTCAAATTTGAGGCCAAGAGAGTAGCTCCTAAACTCTGGCCCTTCAACATTGCCCTTGAGGTAGACCGCTGACAGCAAGAGGTCAGAGAATTCCCATGTGCTCCTGGCACAGTCTGTAGGTGGAACACATTATATGCTGCCTACATATGAGAGCCCCTATTTTAAAGTGTGGCAGATACTTTTTTTTTTTTTTTTTTTTTTTTTTTTTTTTTTTTTTTTTTTTTTTTTTTTTTTTAGCGGTACGCAGGCCTCTCACTGTTGTGGCCTCTCCCGTGGCGGAGCACAGGCTCCGGACGCGCAGGCTCAGTGGCCATGGCTCACGGGCCCAGCCGCTCCGCGGCATGTGGGATCTTCCCGGACCGGGGCACGAACCCGTGTCCTCCGCATTGGCAGGTGGACTCTCAACCACTGTGCCACCAGGGAAGCCCGTGGCAGATACTTTTAAGATAGATATATTGTAAATTTGTATAAAGTCATTACCAAATACACAATCGGATTCAGCTGCTGTGCATTTTTCAATTAAAATTATAGCAAATTCCAGGTGGACGTTGTAAAATTCTTTGATGACAAAAGAGATCGTTGGGCTCTGAAAGGTTGGAAACACTGGTGTAGTAAAGGGAGCCCAGGACTGCACGCAGGGTGATTGGCCAAGAGACTGATCTGTAATGCACAGTTCCTGACCTAACAAAATAATTGTAGACATGAGATGTATACACAGGAAAGGTAACTGGATAGGCTATCAATGGGGAATTGAATAAATGCAGACATCAAGGAGTGGTGGTTGTCAGAGATGGAAGAAAACCTGGATGACTAGGAAGGATGAGGCAAGTTCCTGGGGAAGCAGAAGTGGCCAAGTAGTGAATATGAGGGCTTGGGTATTGGTCCAGAAGCAGGCGTTGGTCCAGAAAGTATAAGAATAGGCAAGTGAGAAGCCCCATCTGTTGTCCCCACCTCTCAGACCTACTAGTCAGAAAGCCCGGGGCTAGGGTGGGGAATCTGCTCTCTTAACCAGTTCCCAGATATTCTATGGCAGGGGTTGCCAAAGAACCAACCTGGAGAGGCCCTGCCTTATGCGCTCACATATCTGCTCTCTATTGAAAATGACCTTTTCCCATTTTCTCCCCTCTACTCCAAGCCTGATTTCCCAAGTCTTTTCCTTAATGAAAGACAAAAGGTCTTGGGAAATAAAAAGACAATCTGGGCAATCCTGTCTTTGTAACAGGCAGGTAAAATGAGATACGCAATTTCATTTTTTATATCCCTCCAGGCAGAAATGTGATTTCACTTAAAAGTTGTTTTATAGATTCTTTTGGTTTGTTTTACCGACAAAATATAAGTTGGGTCTAATTAAAAGTGAATAAATTGCTTGCAGAAGCTGAATAAATCAGTGCTGAGCTGCAGGGTGAAGAAAGCTGTTCAAAGTCTGCAGGGCTGAAAGCAATTAAAAGACAATAGTATACACTGGCAGGCTCAGTTCACGTCACTCAAAACATATGCGTGCTTATGTGAGTTTCATGCTGACTAACAAGCCCAGGAAAGCCTGAGGTGGGGACAGGCAGGGAGCAGGACCTGGGAAATTTGGGAGGAGCTTTCTACAAGGTCAGATGGACGAGTCACCTGGCTTAGTGCAAAGAGCGTAGGACCAGATTTGTTAAGTGGGGTGAGAAAAATGGATATTTTAGCAGGTACCTCCAGAGTTTCTCTAGGGAGGGAATATCCTCTGATTAGTACGTGGGATGAATGGCAAGGGGACAAGAATTAAGGGGAAAAGGAAACAGGAAAGGGAACGGGAGAGAATCAGTTGCCCAAAGCATGAGAAATGAGATTAAGATGGGAGCAGGTTGGTGCTTGTGTTGTCAAAAAAGGGCAGAGGGGCTATTTTTAAAATTGAGGTATAATGGACATAAAACATTATATAAGTTTCAGGTGTATAACATAATGTTTCTATAATTGTATACTTTGCAAATGATTAGCACAAGAAGTCTAGTTAATATCTGTCACCATATACAGTAACAAAATTTTTTTTTTCTTGTGATGAGAACTGTTAAGATCTACTCTCTTAGTAACTTTCAAATCATTATTAACTATAGTCGCCATGTTGTACACTACGCATGACTTAATTTTATGACTGGAAGTTTGTACCTTTTGACTCTCTTCACACATTTCACCGCCCACACCCACCTCTAGCAACTACTAATCTGTTCTCTGTATCTATGAACTTGTTTTTTGTTTGTTTTATATTCCACATATAAGTGAGATCATACAGCATGTGTC